>NC_046317.1:72484105-73084361 GCF_009819535.1 Lacerta agilis
GTGAGGAAACATTTGCTCAACTAGGAGCTAAAACAACAAATTATTTAAACAAGTGGCTAGAACAGGAGGGTGCTGATTCTGTGGCAAAAATAAAAGAGGTGATCGCATTAGAACAATTTTATGACACGATTAATAGTCATTTGAAGTATTTAATTAAAGAAAGACGCCCTAAAACCATCCTGGAAGCTGCTAATCTGGCAGATGAAATAAATGAAATCCGAGAACACGCTTATGATGCCCCAAAATATAAGGACAAACAGTGGGAAACAAATAAGTTTAAGAGAATGCAACAGCCCACAAAGTTTACCACAGAAACTGCCAAGAAAATTTTTCCCGCCAATGCAAATGTTCCCCATAACACGCCTATGACAACGGGGGGGACTGAGGGAAAAGTAAATAAATATAGTGAGGGTAAAAGGCCTGAATTAATCTGTTGGCAATGTGGGAAAAAAGGCCATAGACAACTGGACTGTAGAACTGAACTCAGAACTAGGAGTGCAAATACTATCCCTCAGAAGCAGACATATTGTGTCCAAACTGTGGAGACAGAGCCAACTGCCAACATGGTTGCCACGGCAACCGAGGCCCAGTCAGAGGCTGATGAGTTACCAGTGGCCCAAGTTGTGAGGTGCTATATAATTCAACAAGATGACATGCTATTACACAAAACAGGAGAAGAAATTTGGGTGAATGGTAAACCATATAAAGGCTTAAAAGACACAGGGTCTCAGATTAGTATTGTACATCCTGATTTGTTAAAGCCAGAAGACTTTATTAAAGGCAAAACACTCAGTTTAAAAGGAATATCAAAACAGCCAGAAATCTTGCCAGTCGCATTAGTTAATCTGACATATAAACAATGGTCTGGAAAATGGCAAGTAGCAGTTTCACCAGAAATCCCAGCTCCAATGTTAATCGGGTGGGATCTCCTTGACCATGTACAGAGTGCATTTGTAATAACTAGGGCACAAAAACTGCGACAGTTACCTCAGGAGGAAAGGCCTGATACAATTGCTGAACTGACACAAGATACAAGTATAATGCCAGTTACAAATAGTCAAGCAGCTAGTTTTGCAGCCAAGCAGAAACTAGATACAGATTTACAGAAATATTTTCAAGCCACAGCCGTGAATACAGTATTAACCCCTGAAAGCCCGGAGCGGTTTATAGTCAACAATGGGTTGCTATACAGGGAGATTCTTTTAAAGCCTAATAGAGGGGGTAATGAGATCCACAGGCAACTGATAGTACCTACTGAATTCAGAACCAAGATAATACAACATGCACATGGCAGTATCTTTGGAGGTCACTTGGGAATCACCAGAACCAAACAAAGGGTGTCCCAAAATTTCTTTTGGCCTGGGATGGGCAAGCAAATAAAGTTATTTTGTCGAACGTGCCATACTTGCCAATTACAAGGACATGGGCAAGATAAAACGAAAGCACGTGAGAGATCTTTTGAGCCAGGACAAGATATTTTATTAATCAGATCAGTAAACAGTGACAAGTTACAACTGACATGGGAAGGTCCTTGTAAGATCATTTCAAAAATGAATGATATAAACAATATAATTCAGCATGGTGAAGGGAGGCGGGTCATGCATAAGAATATGATAAACCCAACCCAGTCACTAAACCATGAACCCAATCTAGACTACAGTAGTCACGTTGTTGAAAAAGCCTGTGATATTGGTAAAGGAGTGTCTACCTGCAATATGACCAGTGACCTATCTGTGAGATCAGTTAGAACAACTAGTCATAGTTACGATAAACCATTCATCAGTTGGAAAGATAGAAAGAAAGACGTACTGGAAGTTATAGCTGGCATGGGGGCCTATCGACTTTCTATGAAAGTGAAAGTGTTTCCTACACCAGAGATTGTGTGGTGGGAAGATGGGTACCCTGCTGCTCATGCAACACAAATAAATGACCAAAATGAATGTAGTTACACAGCATTAACAGGGCTACCACGTCAAAGGCATACAAAAGTAATCTTAAAATTGCTCGAAGTGGGAACTGATAAATCAATACAGACCAAAGATGAACTGACAACAAGGGAGATTGCTATGCGCAATAAGCAATCAAAGCTTTTTAGCTTACTTTTATTAAGTGATCACGCTTGTCTAGAAAGCTTCAGCAAGCTGATTAAAAAAGAAGACATCCACAAACTTCTGAAAATAGTTCCCAGTGCATTTAAAAGCCAGACAACCAGTTTATATGCAGCTTATGATGACCTGGAGATGTGTGTACAAGTCTGCGAGCTTAAACATTTAACAGAGAACCTGAAGGAGGGAGAGGTTGAACTAAGAGAGCTTTTGACCCTGAGAGACAAGGACTCTACCCAGCTTGGGATCCACAATCGTTACAGACGCCTCGAGTGCAGGGATCGGAATGGGACTGTGTCATCTGGCCGAGGAAGACAGCTTACATCCCATCACGTATGGCAGAGAAAAGACTGGTGCCCCGAGAAAGATACTTCTTGCGACGGTTAAGGACGATAAGAAGCGTGAAAGGATCCTAAACATCATCGCAGACGCCTTATAATGAAGACCCAAAGACAAAGGTTAATGGACAGTTACAGTTTTTCTTGCAATAAAGACCTAATGCTGCATGAATTATTGTATATAATGTTCACAACCATATGTACTTTTACTGAAGATGTAACTGTTTATGCTATAGTTAGGTAATATAGGTAAGAGTTATAAAATGTTTGTTTATGTAATGTCTATAGTAATGTTTAAAAATGTTGTTTGTATCAGAGGGATACTTTGGCTAGTAACTCCTCTGATACAAACCTAAAAAGGAGGGAGGTATGTGGAGAACTAGCCTCATGCCAGGTAGGGGTTAAGTGTTCTGACAGTTAGAACCCTTAGGGGCGGGCTTAGCCTTGGTATAAAACACCCCTCCCAGTGGGCAGTAAGGCAGTTGAAGTGTGGGCAGGAGGAGTTAGAGTTAAGTGCGGGGAGTTAGAGTTGGAGTTGAGCAGTGTGAGTCAAGAGATAGAGCTGGGAGTTTAGAGTCTTAGGTGGATGTTAGCAGAGAGGATAAAGAGATTGTGAAACGCATTGTTATTGATATTTAGTTTACTATTAGAGGTATTAGGCCGGTAATATTTAGAGGTATTAGGCCGGTATAGGACAACTGTTATAAGCTTATTGAACAACCTTTTATTTATCAGCAACCACAAGCTTTGTACGCAATAAACATCTTTTTAGTTCACAATATCCTCGTCTGTGGTGAATGAAGTAAGCAGGATCCAGCTAGTAGTCTGAAGGGCTGCAGCTGGGGGACTGTTTGTCGTTGGTGCAGCACTCATAGACCGTAAAACGTCCGGGGGTGGGCTGTACAGGGCGAAGGGCCCGCGACACAGGCCAAAGGCCCATCTAGTCTCATGGCGGCCAATGACACACATGCCCACAAGCAGAACCCGAGTTCAGCAGCACAACCTGAGCACAACACGCATCTTGAGGATAAAGTCACTCAGCTCCACATGTTTTCAAAATGTAAGCCTTTGATTTTTTTTTTAAAAAAAGCTCTGTAGATATTGAAATAAGATCCACATTGTTGTCTCCATACTGAAATCTGTGCACAAAAGCAAAATTATTAAGATGTAAAAATATTTCACAAAGTTTTACAGATGGCTTTTTTTATATACACTGTATAAAAATTGTCCGCTTTCAAAGATGATAAATGCAACTTAGTACAGTGGTTTTTCTAAGGGCTTCCATTTCAGGTGGTTTTCTATTTTGTTGGAGAAAACCTAGCAGCTAAACAGTGTTAGGCCAATAGGCATACTGGTGAAATATTTGCATATTTCCACTAAACCACCACCGCCACTGCACTTTGAACATGCTTGAAGTATATTTAGTCTAAAAATCTGGTTTATATTTCACATTAGAAGCAAGTATTTTGATATTGGTTTATGCAATGGTTATGTTGAACAGTCAGTCTATAAACCTATGAACACTATTTTAACAACAGAATCTTCCACCCTTGACCAAGTGTGAGCATCAGTGAGCAACTTCTAAATTTCAGCACTCAGGTCCAATGCCACTTCATGCATGAAGTCCTTGCAGTGAGTGTAAATTTCACACAATGCAGAATATTTCCATTATGCTCATGGAAAAGGAATAAGTTATTTCCTACAAGTCATTTCCTATAAGTTATTTCCAGCCTTCAGTTGTAGACAAATCATCTGGCAACTGTTGATTAACTTAGCGTTATCTAAGTGCTAACAAATTGTCACTTGAAAAAGTGAGTCTGATTTTCACCAGCCAGTTTCTTAAGGTGCAATTCCATTTTCTGCCCGTTTCATATTAAGTGAGTAGTTGATCGACTTAAAAGTATGACTCACCTTTTCAAACACTGGCGGCATGATAACCAAGGAAAAAGAGCGGTCGCCTTTAGCCAGTCCTCTGGGCATCACCTGCTTCATGTCTGGCGGTGGTGATGACTGGGCAAGAACTGGCCATGGAGCAGCCATTTAGGGTTTCGGAGCTGGAAGCAATTCTTTCTTCTAGACCAGAGATTGTGACCTAGCACTTAGAGAGCTACCATCAGTGGAGAAGGCTTGCTGAACACTAGCAAGGTGTTTAATTGGTTCGCTAAAGCTGTACGCAGACCCTCCAAGTGTCTCTATTTTCCAGGGACAGTCCCAGATTTACAGAAGCCATCCTGGTTTCTGATTTCATCCTGGAATATCCTGCTTTTCCTTAGGACGTCCCTATTTTCATCGGAGAAATGTTGGCGGGTATGCCTGCTGTGTGCCATCAAAGCTCTTTGAAATGCTCTCCGTGGTGTGGGAATGTGTGTAAAATTAGCAGTTGTTGCGCCACCCATGTTTGCCTGTGGCTCCCACCTACTATTGGCATGTGCTCCCCTCAAAGTGTGCCCAGAAAGGAATGGGGCCCTTGCCTAGACTGAAAAGGGGTTCCCCAACCCTGCCATACATGTTTATTTGTAAAGATGTCCCACTAAGTGAAATGGGGCTTACTCTCTGGTAAGTATGCATGAGACTCCTACAGATTTTGGCTCCATGCACACCCTACATTTAAAGCACATTTCAAGCTTCCCCACCCCCAAGAATCCAGGGAATTGCAATCCCAGTCTAAAGCACTGGGATTTTCAGCTCTGTGAGGGGTAAACGACAGTTCCCAGGATTCCCTGGGGTGTGCTTTAACTGTGTTTTGAACGTGTGGTGTGCGAAGGTAAAGGGACAGACGACTCTGGGGTTGTGGCGCTCCTCTCGCTTTACTGGCCAAGGTAGCTGGCGTACAGCTTCCAGGTCATGTGGCCAGCATGACTAAGCCGCTTCTGGCGAACCAGAGCAGCGCACGGAAACGCCGTTTACCTTCCCGCCGGAGTGGTACCTATTTATCTACTTGCACTTTGACATGCTTTCGAATTGCTAGGTTGGCAGGAGCAGGGATCAAGCAACGGGAGCTCACCCCGTCGCAGGGATTTGAACCGCCGACCTTCTGATCGGCAAGCCCTAGGCTCTGTGGTTTAGACCACAGCGCCTCCTGCATCCCGAAGGTGTGGTGTGTACATAGCCTTAATATACATGAAGAGCTTTGAGGGTGCTGAAGGAGATGCATCAGTTCTAAACATGTTTTTATTATTAACTTGGAGCCATTTGAGGGAGGAATTGAGATTTTACTGTCTTTTTCTTCATCTTCTTTTTTTTTGCTGAAAACCTCTAGAGCTGCATTATGAACAATCAAGCTGAGTACAAACAAGAGGGATGGCAGGGTGAGATTCTTCTCATTTGTCTCTGAAGCCATCTGTCAGCTGGTGACAATCTGTGGAGATGTGTCAATACAGAGCTGGCTTCAGAATCGCTAAGCCTCCCACTGAGAAACACAGAATTTTACTGATTCTTCAGAAAATGAGGCCTATCTTTCTCTCTCTCTCATCTAAAAAAAAGAAGAAGTCACAGTTATGCAGCAATAATGTAAATAGCTGAAGAGAAGCCGTTTTCCATTTATCGGTAGGCTTACCTTTATTTGCTTGTGCTCTTAACAGCTGCCTAGCAGACAGAAATTCACCAGGTGCAGCCTTTCCCATACTCCATCTCCATTTCAGGAAAATCTGCTCCTGTTGAATTTTGGCTTGCACCTCCATTCATTCTCCCACTACGGTGGGATGAGTAACTCTTTACCCTGAGTTGCTTTTTTGATTAAAAGTCCCCTCCTCATCTGTTTGCCCTTCAAGGTAGGTATTGGGGAACACAGTTTAAAAACAGCAGCTGGGGAGACATGATTTTGATTGGGAACATGCAGGCCTGGCCCTACCATTAGGCAAAGTGAGGCAGCTGCCTTGGGTGGCAAATTCTGGCGGGCGGCAACAGTCCTTCATCCATCCTCCCCAAGTTCCCTAAGCTAGCTTGTTCTGTACCTTCTCAGCTACCCTGCTGATGGAATGCACTGGAGGGTGCTGTCTCATTGCTGGTGTCAAATAAAATTCAGTTGCCAGCCCAGTCAGATTCCGTTTGTGGGATGAAAGGGTGCCATCTTGTCCTTCACCCCAGGCAGCAAAATGTCTGGGACACCCCTAGAGAAACGCATGGTGGGGAATTCCAGTCATCAGCTCCAGGCATCTTTATTATATTTTAAAAAGATTTTAATTGCTCTGAAATACTGCAGAATTTAGGTTGCAATCTCAACACACTTGCTAGGAAGTGTGTCCCTCTGAATGCAGTAAGACTTCAGTCAGTGTTGCTCTTTACAGTGGTACCTTGGTTCTCAAACGCTTTGGTTCTCAAACTCCGAAAACCCGGAAGTAAGTGTTCCAGTTCTCGAACGGTTTTTGGAAGCCAAACATCCGATACAGTTGTCGGCTATTGTTTCTGGGGCACCTGCACCAATCAGAAGCTGCGCCTTGGTTTTCAAACATTTCGGAAGTCAAACAGACTTCTGGAATGGATTAAGTTTGGTGCTTTTGTTTTTGCTATTTATTTTGCGTTTTTATTTTTGAGACTTTTTCAGTTAGTTTGTTTTTGTGACTGTGTGGAACCCAGTTCAGCTACTGACTGATTGATTGTGTGACTGCGGAAATGGACAAAAGTCCCCCATCCAAACAATGGCTATCATCAGTGCAGGGAAGAAGAAAAATCTATTTTAATTTTTATCATCTACAATACGGGCTTATTTATTTTATAGTACAGTACTTGCTTTCATTTTAATGGTCTCATTAGATAGTAGAATTCATGTTAAATTGCTGTTTTCGGGGTTGTTTTTAAAAGCCTGGAACGGATTAATTCGTTTTGCATTACTTTCTATGGGAAAGCACACCTTGGTATTGGAACGCTTTGGTTTTGGAACCGACTTCCGTAATGGATTAAGTTTGAGAACCAAGGTCCCACTGTTGTCTGCACACTTGCTTTGGAAAAAGTCCCGCCGAATAGAATGAGATGTACTTCTCCAAGTCAGCATGCATAGAGCTGACTCTAGGAGGAAATCTGGAACATATCTCATTTATGTAGGAGGAAGGGGAAATGTACAGACAGCAGTCAACCAGATCCAGGGACTTTCACTTCAGTAAACTTGGCCATGAGGATTTGTTTTTTGCAGAGTGCAAGTGCTTGCGCATTCTCCTGCTGCATTTGAGAAATGCATGCCAAGTGAGAGAGTGCTTTGGTCAGAGTTCAAATTAGCAACCCACCTTTTGCATTTTGAATAGTTTCAAAGTTAACCCCCGAGTTTCCCCTTCTTTAGGTGCTTCCAAAGTCAGAGGCAGGAATGGGTAAATCTGTCAGCTTCAGTTTTCTCATTTTTCCAGCCTTAAGCTCAGTTCTCCACATTTCCACATCAGCTTGCAAATGCATTTCTTTCAATGACTTTATGAAATTTTAACAGCATTTCTTTCAACGTGTACACCTTTTTATATGCAAATACATACTTCTGCAAAGCAAAATATAATGCATTCTAATATATGCTATTTTCACTTACATATGCATTTATATGGACACTTTATCCCGGTATGTGCATTTTTGTACACTTTACTTGGCTGGAGACAAAATTCAGAGAAGTGTGAATTTTGAAGGAGGGCTGTGTTTCGGCTCACATATTGTTCTGAAAAGTGTGGATTCCTTAAGTTCGCTTTTAAATGCCAACTAAATTGAATTTGTCCCCTATCCATACTTAGAGGTATAGCGATGCTGTCATCCTCTGGTTTGCAAGAATTGGTTGATTGACAGAAACAGGCATAGGAAGAAGCTGTGTGGGAGGCCAGACAAATCTATTCAAACTCCTTAGCCTTCTGCACATGGAATTGGATTTACTTATTAGTGTTATACCCTGGTGCAGCTGCTTAACATCAACGACCTTCTTCCCGATTTTCATGGAGAGGCAAGTAAGGATTATGAAATTCCCTAAGTGGTCTGTGGGATGCCAGCAAAAGCCCGCAGTCTGGCCTTCACATAAATACACCTATTTATCCCGATCTTCTTCCACCAGCTAGTTTTTTATTCCTGATGAATATTAATAACCTGCTGCACATTCATACACGGAGCAGACTGCACACTGCCGCCTCTCCCCCCCCCCCACCGCTCCTTGAGCTCAAAGGTTAGGGTCATTCCCCTGCTGCCCAGTGCACAGTCTGAGATGCATAAAGGGGGCTGGTTGGTGGTTTGGGCGTTGTGCATAGAATTAGCTGGGTGTTGAAAGTGGGGGGGGGGGAGGTGTGTGCCATTGACCTCATAAAAGGAACAATGGACGAGTGGAGAAAAGTCTGGGAGCTGAATGATTACGGTAAATCCATAGTTTGAAAGAGGGGGAGAGCCAACGTCAGGCTCAGAAACACACTGAGATTTCCCCAGGACCAGAGAAATTTTGAACGTGCACCTCCCAAGGTGGTTGTGAAGCACGGGCAATAAATTCAGCCGACTGCAAGCCATTCTCCTTGCCACTCCTCGCATCTGTATTCAGGCTAGTGCTTCCATTTAACAAATCACTCGCCGGAGAGTCTCCCCGGTTTCAGCAACAAGTCCAGGCCTTCCCCCAGACGGCTGGGAATTAAATCAAGGCGGCTGCCCTGGATTAAGATATGGATGGAAGGCTTTAAAGAGAACAGCTTCGGCATATGCTTGGAGCCCCTGTTTACTTAGACGAGTGGAGACTACGAACACATAAGGCTGCCTTTTGTTCAGTCAGATGGTTGGTCCATCTACCGGGCCTGGCAGCAGCTCTCCAAATTCAGTGTAAGTGAACGTAGCAGAGGTTGATCTGGAGGCCTTCTGCATGCTAGGCATGTGGTTTATCACTGAGTTATGGCCCCCTGTGAAATATATGAATACATCCAAACACACACGCCATTGTTCTTTGTAGCTCACTATTGTCTACTCCAGGAGGAAGGAACCACCACCACCACCACCCATACTGAGGGCCACATTCCTTCTGGGCAACCTTCCAAACAAGAAAACAAAGTATTTCTTCCCACGGCCTACAATTTAAACTATGGCATATATGCCTCCCACAGGAGGCAGTGAGGGCCACAAATTTGGATGGCTTTAGAAGAGGATTAGACAAATTCACGGAGGAGAAAGCTATCGGTGACTACTAACCCTTATTCCAAAAGGCATATGGATTGGGCAGTGGCATGCAGTCAGCAGAGTAGGGGCACTAGGCTAGTCCTCTAAATGTTCCCGCTGGCGCTTCCTTCCCAAAGCCTGGGAAACTTCTGCCTGGCTTAGGGAGGGAGGCGCGATGCTCATGCGCACGACGTCAGGACATCACAACATCCATCCCCCCAATAGGCTGGTGCCTATGAAAATTTTCACTGCACACCACTGGTATGGTACTGTATGTTAGCTGCTTTTTACTCAGTGCTGGCATATGAGAAGACTCCCTAGAAAAGACTCTGATGTTGGGAAAGATGGAGGGCACAAGGAGAAGGGGACAACAGAGGATGAGAAGGTTGGACAGTGTTCTTGAAGCTACTAACATGAGTTTGGCCAAACTGCGGGAGGCAGTGGAGGATAGGCGTGCCTGGCGTGCTCTGGTCCATGGGGTCACAAAGAGTCGGACACGACCGAACAACTGAACAACAACAACAGTATGTCTATGCCACTTAATGCCAACATGGGCTTCTAAACAGTTTCCAAAGTATAATATTTATGTCATAGAATAGGCATAGGCAAACTCAGCCCTCCAGATGTTTTGAGACTACAGTTCCCATCATCCCTGACCACTGGTCCTGTTAGCTAGGGATGATGGGAGTTGTAGTCCCAAAACATTTGGAAGGCCAAGTTTGCCTATGCCTGTCACAGAATCATAGAAATGTAGAGTCGAAAGGGATCACAAAGGCATTTACTCCAACCCCCTGCAAGGCAGGAGTATTTTGCTTGAACCCACAACCCTGAGATTAAGAAGTTATGCAGATATTTAAAATACAAACATTCATAACTGAAATATATACTAAAACATCCCCAACAAAATATTAAAATATACAATTCGTAATTAAAATATACCATAAAATAATCCCATTGAAACAACGTGGCAATTAAAACAGGGGACTCCGGTGAAGAGAACCTGTGTAAACAGGTTTATTATTGGTAATACAGATGATGTATTCAATTCAATACAGATAATGATTATTCCTAATTTTCATTTTTTTAAATTTTTTAGCTAAGTTGGCCATCTTCATGGTAGAAAGGTAGGAAGGAAATACTTTAATAGTGACGTTGATAATGATGACAACAAAACCAACAGTCATTCCCCCCACCCCCTCAAAGCAAGACCATCTTCAACAAGAAAAGTTGCCAAGCACTTTTCCTTCTGGGATAATTCAGATAATGTTGACCTAGTGCATTATAGCTTGAAAGCCACTATAGTACCGGTAACTTGCTGCATCCTACTCCCAGAGCCAGCACGCCTGTGAGGTGAACTGAGGCAACTGCCCTGGGCGGTGGAATCCTGCAGGGCAAAGCTCCCTGGGGGTGCCCTGCCTCCATTACCAGAGAAGTGAGGAGAAGCGGCGGTGGCAAGACGTCACTGGAAACCCGTGCCACACAAACCCAGTAAGCAAACTGTATATTTACATGCATTGTTGACGATGGAGACAATGGGCAAACCTGACCCCGCATACCTGGAATAAGCCCTATTGAAGTCCATAGGACTTGTTTCTGAGTAGGCGTTATTAGGCTGGCGCTGTAAGTCATCTCAGAGAAGAGGTCAGAAACAGTCTTGTGCTCAAGCATTGCTTCTGGGCTTTCCCACAAGTATCTGGTTGGCCACTGTAGGAACAGGATGCTGGTAGAGATGGTCCACTAGCCCAATGCTGCAGCCTCTTCGTATGTTATTAAGACCCATTAAAACAAGTCAGTCAGGAGCAACTTTAGCCCATTTAGTTCAATGGGTCTCTCCTGGGTATGGCTGAGTCGAATAGCACTCAAGAAATCTACATTCATACCCCCCCAAAACTACGCTTATTTTGATGTGCTCCAGTTATATTTCATCTTATACATATCTACTCAGAAGTGAGCCCCACAGAGTTTGATGGAACTTGCTCCCAAGATAATGCCTGTGCCCTATAGGATTTCTCTCTGTTGGTTAGAGCGTGGTGGTGAGAATGTCAAGGCTGCAGGTTCGATCCCCCTATGGGACAGTTGCATATTCCTGCATTGCAGGGGGTTGGACTAGATGATCCTCAGGGTCCCTTCCAATTCCATGATTCTATGATCCAAAGCCTATAAAGCCAAGTGGAGTGTTTGCTATGTGCCTATAGCAGACCCTCCAAGTGTCCCTATTTTCCAAGGACGTCCCTGATTTAGAGAAGCCGTTCCAGTTTCTGATTTGATCCTGGAAAGTCCCACTTTCCCTTAGGATATCCTTATTTTCATTGGAGAATTGTTGGAGGGTATGGAGTTATCCAACCCCCAGGCCGTCTGAAGGCAATCCTGTATAGGGAAGGTTTATTTTTTGTTTTAATGTTTCATATTTTATTATGTTTTTATATATGGTGGAAGCTGCCCAGAGTGGCTGGGGCAACCCAGTTAGATGTGTGCGGTATAAACAGTCAAATTATCATTATGGAATGGGACATTCCTATTTTCATCGGAGAAATATTGGAGGGTATGCTACAGCTTTATTATAAGTTTTTCCTATATTGGAAATTATTGCTACACACACACACAAGGAGATCATTCTGACAGCCGCAAACTGTTTTTGATTTACATGTCAGTGGTAATTTGGGTGCTTATTTTTGAGCACTATCCGGTTACAAGCTCAATTACTTAAGTACTTGTTTCAAGGATATATGATAGGTCCTCTTAGGATGCTTAACATGCTTCTGTCACAAATGGCTTGGCTTAATCTTTGTTGTCTGCTTTTATTAATTGGTTTTGCCCTTATTTCAATCTGTTGCTTTTTTTGTTTTGGCTGATGGCTGAAATACAATCAAACTGATGTCTATTCCGTTTACTTTTGTTTTGAAGGACTATACAGCCATTCTGCCTCCTCCTTGCCTCGTTTTTACATCCTGGCTGGAGCCTCTCCTAGCCGAGAATTTGAATTTCAGCAAGCATCAGCGATCGCTCTATATATTTCATGGCAAGAGGTCTAGAGCATGCCACGATTTTGATCCACTGCCCTTTGAAGTCAGTGGGAGCCTTTCCATTGTGTTCGCTGGAGGTTGTGACATGTTGCTGTGTTGATAACTTGTCAGGAGAGCCGTTTGCATCTATATTGGCATAAATTTGCTCATCAAAAATCAAAGCACATGGCCGTGGTGTCGGTGCTCCCTGACAAACGACTAGAAATTGCTCGGGTTGGCGAGCTCGATGGCAGTAAAACACCACAGATGAACAGTTTTGTCCTCAAACATATGACACAGGGCTTGGAGGACCTAGCTGAGGAGTCAAGTGCCCCTTTCTGCACTCTGTAGGTGAACAAGGAAAGGAGTGTAGTAGCTACCCTATTTAGATGAGGAATGTAAACTATTTTAGCCTCAGCAAAACAGATTTTTTGGATAGGGGTTAGATATGTGAGTCACGGCAATGTCTCTACTGAGGCCTCCATATCATGCAAACTTCCTTTATATTGTAAAGACACCACCACCCCATGCTGACCTCCTGGGAGGCAAACAATCCATGAATCAAAATTCCCCTCTATTAGTTCCCAAGAATGCCAGTGAAAACTACCCAAGGCAAGCTGCACCGCGTGGAGAAGAATGGAGCAGTAATCTATTGTCACATCCACACCGTACATTTAAAACACTCTTATACCACTTTAACCATCAGGGTGCCTCACGAAGTTTCCCGGGAACTGTAGTTTAAGGGTGCTGGGAATTGTAGCTCTGTAAGGGGTCTCCCTAATTACTAACAATCCATGGCTGTGGTATAGGAGGGCTTTAAATGTATGAGGTGAATGTGTCCTACCCTAATCCTAGGCCAGTCCAAATATGGAACATTGGAGAAGGTAAGGTATGGGTTTGTCGGAGCGACTGCCCACATTTTAAATTCCATATTCCCAAAATCAATATGTACGTTTTCTTGAAAGTAGCTCTGATTGAACTCCCTGTGGTGTCTGCGTAAGCGTGCATTGGGTTGTGCTTCAAAAACATTGTTGCTGTATTGTACAGTAAGTCTGCAACTTATGCAGAGGTTGTATTCCGGGGATCGTGCCTAAAGCCAAAATCGGGTATAGTCAAAACACATTGGGTTCAGTGGTGGGTGGGATGGCCAAAGTCTTTTCCCCCTGGTGCCTGCCCCTTCCTGCCCCCTTTAAAAAATATTTTTTTTTTTTTGTCAAGCATGTAAAGCTGAATGCACACAAGTTAAATGTGTGTACTTTGCATGCTTACTGTATAACTACCGTATAACTAATCAATAACCTTTTACAGGTGGGTAGCCGTGTTGGTCTGCCATAGTCAAAACAAAATAAAATAAAAAATTCTTTCCAGTAGCACCTTAGAGACCAACTAAGTTTGTTCTTGGTATGAGCTTTCGTGTGCATGCACACCTTTGAGATTGTTAGATCAGCAACAATAAAGCAATACTAGTTTTGTACTATCAGCTCTTGAGTTTCTCTCTCTCTCTCTCTCTCTCTCTCTCTCTCTCTCAGCATTCATCTGTCTCAGGAGGCAATGGAAAAGTGCATCTTTGGGTGTGAAGTCAAACCATTGGAGAGTTACAGTGCCTACTGTGGCTGTAGAGGCTAATGCGGAAGAGACATGTTTTATTGCAGCTGGGGTAGATGAAGGCGTCTTGTTGTGCTGATGCAGGTGCACCCTGAAGTTTCTTATTTCTGCACTCTCTTTCTTAATGGATTCAAATGGATTCAGGTGAATTATGTTTCTAGGCAGGGTTTCAGAGGCCTAACAGACGAGAGGAGCTGTCTTTCCTGAACTATTAATTTCGGAAACCCATTTCTAGAGTTTCCATCTGGACTGGTATGAATGCCGGGACTCTGCTTTGGAAGATGTGTAATAATAATAATAATAATAATAATAATAATAATAATAATAATATCCTTGAATGTGTGAAAAGTGTCTCTTCCTCTCCTTCCTTCCTTCCTTCCTTCCTTCCTTCCTTCCTTCCTTCCTTCCTTCCTTCTCTCCTCGCTGAATAACTCCCTCCAGCCCCCACACATCTGGTATTGGGGGTTTCAAGAAGTTGTGGTTTCTAGGCAGGCTTTAGATTCTTCACCTCTCCTTTTTTTAGAAATGTGAATCCTACCCAGTTTTTGATATCTGAAACAATGCATGTGGCAGTGTCAAAGGACATTATGCTAGCCCAGTTTTTGCCAACATGGTGCCCTCTGTTTTGGACTACACCGCACATCAACCCCAGCCAGCACATGCTAGTTGAGGCTGGTAGGATCTGTAGTTCAAAACAGCTAGGGGGCACCAAGTTGCAGAGGTCTGTGCAAGCCCGCCAGATTAAGTGAAACTGACCAAAAAAGAGAAGTGAAATTGACAGATGTCAATTCAGAGACTCTCAGAAATTCAGGTGGTAGCCCTAACAGTACAAGAGCAGTGATTCTAACAGCGTAAGTAAGCCAACCTCCCCAATGAGATGCAAATAGTTGCCGTTGGAGGGCAGATTTCTTTTAATGTAAATTAGCAAGCTCCCATTTCACCTTCACAACAACCCTGTGAGGTTGGTTCAGAGGCGTACCAAGCCGCTTGGCTGCCAGGGGCGGCAAGCCAAGCAGCACCCCCCGGGGACAGGGCCTCGCTCCGTAGCATATGTGTCATTGGTCTGAAGGCCAGGATAGAGAACAGCCGTATTCAGTCCCTGGGGCCGAGGTTCCCTGCCTCTGCTCTAAATCTTGCGAGAGGAACTAATTCTCTATTTTGGTGCTTCCTGTTCTGTGCCTTATTTCAGCGCTACTGCTACAGCCTAATGCCTCCTGATACGAAGGGGAAAGAAAATTGTAATATTTTGTCCAAGTAAGCCAAGTCCCAATGCTAGGGATGAAGGAGTAATTTGGTTCAGGTAGGATTTTGATTTTAATGCAAACTTAGCTATTGACACCTTTTGAAACAATATGTGAAATAATGCATAGGTATTCATCAAAATTTGCACTTCTCCAGATTTTGTGAGCCAGTTCTCCAACAAAATTGCATGTGCAAAAATGTGTATATTAGGGGAAAGTGTGCCTAAAAACGCAAGTATTTGTGAAAACTGTTTATAACATGCATTATATTAGGGGAAATTGCTTGCAAAAACCTGTGTTTTCAGGCAAAACCTGCATTACACAAAAGTGTATATTAGGGGGAAATAGTACTTTTAATTTCTTGTTCTCACTTTGAGAAATGTCTTCCTAAGAAACAACACACAGGAGGCCCAATTAAGCAATCCTATCTACCTATCCATCCATCCATCCATCCATCCATCCATCCATCCCATTAGATTGTGCCTTTCCTCTATGGACCTCAAGGCTGGTATATAGGGTTCTTCCCTCCACTACACATTTTATTTTCACAACAACCTTGTGAGATATATTAGACTGGCAGTCACTGGTCCAGGGTCACCCAGTGGACTCCACACCTGAGCAGGGGCTTGAACCTAGGTCTCCCAAGTCATAGTTGGATGTTCTAGCCATTATACCAAGATATTTGCACCTATTGGGCAATAATTGTGCTACCCAGTTTGTTATAAAATACCTGGGAGGGATTTATGTGGCCTAATGAAATGCTACTTAATTCAATGAGGACACATCAGTGGCTCTTGTTTTCACCCTTCCCATGTTTAAAGTCATTTCTTCTTTGTGAGTCATCCTCACAGAAGGGATGCTAGCCTGCTGTTGCAACAGGTTTGGCATAGCCTTGCCAGTTATTAGCTATTACTCTCAAACTTGTAATTGCGTAATATTAGACTGCAGCTCAGTAATTAAAAGGTGGCCTTTGAGAATTGCAGTGAAGCATGGGGCTATCAAAGGGTTGGACTGCATGGCTACCTTACTTACTAGTTGTAGCAAAGGCAGTATGCTGTAAACAGGGTTAGAATAGCTGGCGCCATGCTGAACTTGACAAAGGATTTAATCCTCAAATTATTCCAGAATGATTGCTCCTCTCTCCTGCAATAAACGCTTACTGCCTAAGTGTCATGCACTGGCTGGTTGCAGAGGAGTGGTGGGAGGCATCAGCTAGGGAGACCCCAAGGGAACCCCCAGGAGAAGAAGATTCAGAGCCAGGGGATTGGTGGTGGGACGATGATGCGTGTTCAGAGGGAGAAGCGGGAGCAGACTGGGAGGAGGAGGTGTTGGAAGCTGAAGAGGCAACAGGGTTTAGGGAGCAGAAAGAGGCTCCAGAATCAGAGGCAGAATCAGAGGGGGGACCGTCAAAAGGGAGGGGGAGGCAGGCTGCTGAAGAAACCAGGGAGCCTCTTCCCGCTGCTGCGGCCAGCTCCCTTTCCCCCTGATCCCAGAGAACACACAGAAATGAAGAGGGCAGAAGCAACAAAAGACAAGAGGATGGAGACTTAGATTCCTCAGGTAGGAGCCTAAGAAAGTGGTGGGAAAGCAGGGACCTTCTGTCCTCGCAACTGCCTCATTGAGGCAAAAGTCCTCCTTGCTGTGATCACTAGGCCTGCGCCGAGGGCCTTCTGGCAGTTCCCTCACTGCAAGAAGTGAGGTTACATGGAACCAGGCAAAGGGCCTTCTCGGTAGTGGCACCTGTCAAGGCAATAAGCAACTATCCTACTTTTAAAAGGCATCTGAAGGCAGCCCTGTTTAGGGAAGTTTTTAATGTTTAATGCTGTATTGTGTTTTTAATATGCGATTGGGAGCCGCCCAGAGAGGCTGGGGAAACCTAGCCAGATGGGCGGGGTATAAATATATTATTATTATTATTATTATTATTATTATTATTATTATGGTTTCTTAGAGTTCACTGACACTGGTGTTTTCATTGCTGATCTACTCCTGACTCTAAGAATGCATGCACATACACACTCATGCAAGCCTACAGAGTCCACGTTATTTGCTATTGAAGCCCTAACACCAGAATCTATAGGAAGAACACAGGAAAGTGTCTTAGATTGAGTAAATTGCAGGGAAATGTGCAATTATTTCAATTACATGCACTCTTGCTTAGTTACAATAATCTGTTACAAAGGGTTCCTGGAAAAGGTGAGTTTTGAGGTGGGACTATATTAATGATTTCGTTCCCTCCCCCCTTTCCCCCCCCAAAGCTATCACCTGGACTTAATTAAATGCTACACTGCTGCCTTGTTGAGTCAGCAAACGCAGAAACGCTATAGAAATATGATGTGTGGATGTCCTCTTTTATCTTAATGGGCATTAGCAGTCTTGGCATGTAAGCAGTCATAATCACACTAGACTATTATCTTCTCTGCTGATCTTTGTAATTGAAATAGCCAGTTTAGCTGGAACATCGATATCTTGGGGTGCCCTATAACAATAAAACCACACTTTCTCCCCCCCCCAGCACCGAGTCAAATATGAGCCTGGATTGTGAGGCAAACTGAGACAGGGGTTAATAGACTTCTATAACTATAATTTATATACTGGTGGAAGGGACTCAGGGAGTGCTAACGGTCCACAGATTAAGAGGCACAATACTTTCCTTGCCCCGGGCACTGGCAACCCACACTATGCCACTGCTGTACAATAAGCACCTAGAAAGCTGGCTGAGTAGACACACAGATCACTTGGTCACACCCTTCCTCAATATGGTGAAATATGTTTCTATTTAAATTATAGTATTCTCTTCCCCCCCCCCATTTGCACCTGTATACAGTGGTACCTCAGTTTATGAACTTAATCCGTTCCGGAAGTCCGTTCTTAAACCAAATCCGTTCTTAAACCGAGGCACACTTTCCCTAATGAGGCCTCCTGCTACCAGTGCCCTTCCACTGTTCGGCTTCCATTCTTAGACCGAGGTAAAGTTCGCTAACCGGAACACTACTTCCTGTTTTGTGGAGTTCATATACTGAATAGTTCGTAAACAGGGCTGTTCTTAAACCGAGGTACCACGATATTATCATATAAATCAGCATATACAGATTTCATGGAAACCTGTGTCCTTTTTTTTTCTTTTGTCTTTTGGTGATGCATAGGTTGAGTGGCCACCCTAGACCCTGGACAAATCACTCTCAGTCATAAAGGTACTGCAAGAATGAATGAAATGAGAGTTCTGCAACATCGTGTATACGAAGCATCATGATGATGATGATGATGATGGTAATGCTACCAGACATGATGCTCACTTCCCCATATTTAATGAAATGCATGTGCTTCTCCGATCATGGAGGAAGAGCAATTGCACTGTTCATATGGCATTTTCATATTGAACACAAGTAGGGGATGGGGTTAGAAACAACCTCCACACAGATCCCACAACCTCCTCACATGCATGGAGGTAGATTCTTCAAACGAAGTCAGTTGAACCAGTGGCAGACCATGGGGTCTCAAATTTCAGTGGCACCCTGCGTGACACCAAAATTCAGTGCGCCCCCACCTCTTGCCTTCCATTCTACATCATAGTTGCAGCACCCCCAAGGTTCCACACCCAGTGTGACTGAACCAGTCTCACTCCTCTCAATCTGCCTCCGATTGAATGCAGTGGGGATTGGAGGGGACAGGACTACTGCCCTCCTTCACATATTCCTGTTGTAGGCCATGTTATGCACACAGAACTAATGTGGCACTGGGCATTTGGAGGAGGAAGAAGAAGAAGAAGAAGAAGAAGAAGAAGAAGAAGAAGAAGAAGAAGAAGAAGAATTTATTTGTACAACAGTTCCTGTTTCCACAAGCAGCATAGCAAACAAATAACTGCATGCATAAAAAAATCAGGGGAATTTATTTTTATCTTTTATCTTTTTACCTATAAATTTTCAAAATTCAAAACGAACAAAAAATCATTTTTTAAAAAAATTACTCTGCCGTCATTAACATTAGAGATAACACCTCACATTAATGCTAACTATCTCGAGAGAAACCACATGTTGTTTTTTGCAGCATGTCCATGGCAATTCTTTTCTATACTTCATGATTAAAAGTCTTTATTGGCCTATGGCTCATAATTATAGCCATTCATTGCATAGAAGCCACTGATCTTTGTACATGCTGATACTGTGTACCTGCATTTAGTTGCCATTTAACATTATGTCAAGTAATCCTCATGCAAGGACACCTTGGATCTGTGACAGGAAATGATTCTCCGAGCCTTAGTCTACACATCTGTAACATAATGATGCTGAGATAAAGTATACTAAAAGCCCACTGTGTGTCTGCATCTGAAGGGTGTCCATAGGGTATAAGAGAGTGTGCTCTCCCTCTCTCTCACACACACAGTTGAACTTTGTTATGAAGAAACATGCAGGCACCAAGCAGTGTGTAAGTTGTTCTAAAAATTGTTTTTAGTATTATTTATTTTAAAAAATAATTGCTAAAAACACTCTTAATTCAGAGTGAGTGCACAGGTAAAAAGGAACTTAGTAGTAGTTTAAGTTTAGTTTAGTTTATCACAGAATTGGAAGGGACTGCAAGGGTCATCTACCGGTAATCCAACCTCCTGCAATGCAGGAATCTTTTGCTTGAACCTATGACTTTGAGATTAACAGTCTCACGTTCTACCGACTGAGCTAGTTTATTGCTTCACAGACACAGAGGCATCCCAAAGTGATCTACAATAATCAAATACAAGATACAGTACCTAAGAAATTCAATACAGAATTACAAATATAAATAAAATATCAAAAAACATTGAACCAAAGAAATGGTAATCTAAAACAGCACAAAATATTTACCCTCTCCACAAAGGATGAAAAAGAGTGTGGGTTTTACCACTACGAGCTGCCCTGGGAGATTTTAAACTCAAAGGCATCACATGAAATGAAATAAATGTTCACAGTTGTGAAGGATATTTTAAACTCTGACCGATGGCACTACATGAGGAGCAAATGACTGTGCTCACCATGTTGTCTGGGGCCATTAAGAATCCACCTGAATGCTGCTGTCTTCCAATAGTCTCCTTAGGTCTTGCAGCAGTGTTGTTAAAATAGCAACCTCGTCTCATTGCTTCTGCAGAAGCTCTCTCACTATGCCTCCATATTTCCTGCTGAAGACCTACCAGCTCTTTCAGCTCACCAATAGGTCTACCCATCTGTGTGGCACTGGAAACTGTCTGTTCTTTGCCATAACTGGTTTCAACCCAGCCCACCCATTAGGCAGTGGGGAGCTTATATGTATACTGTGGTCTCCCTTCAGATCATTCCTCAAACCATATGGATGATGGGGGCACGACCAGCAGGGATGCAATGAAGGGGCCAGGACCAGCAAACATAGCCATGCTCTCTCCCTCCCAGACAAAATAGTGTCACTTTCTCTGTGAATGTAAGGAGATAAAGGAATGTGGACCAGAGTTCTGCAAGTCTTCAGAATATGGGCTTCCATATTTAGTCATTCCACAATGTCTCTAATACCAGTTACAGGTAGGTAGCCGTGTTGGTCTGCCATATCTGAAGAAGTGTGCATGTACACAAAAGCTCATACCAAGACCAAACTTAGTTGGTTTCTAAGGTGCTACTGGAAGGAATTTTTTATTTTGTTTTGTCTCTAATACATTCAACACTACTGTGTTTCCCCCCAAATAAGACACTGTCTTATTTATTTTTTTCCTTAAGAAAACACACTATGGCTTATTTTCAGGGGATGTCTTATTTTCATTACGTGACTTGCTGCCCGTCCTCTTAACCACTCCGTGTCGGTACGCTGCATAGCCACGCCTATCACTATGTCTTATTTTCGGGGTATGGCTTATATTGCACAAATGCTTAGTAATCCTGCTACGGCTTATTTTATGGGTATGTCTTATTTTCGGGGAAACAGGGTAGTAGTGCCTTGTGCGCCATTTTGCAGCAAGCTGGGCCTTTCTGTGAACAAATGCTCTATTGCGATGAGCCGCCATCATAGAAGATAGAAAATTTTCAAAACTGGATTACCAGAAATCAGAGAGGCTTCTGTTCTGCTGTGTTAACAATACTTTTGCGCTAAACGCTGCACAGTTGACTTCAGCGGAGCTGCTCTGGCATAAAATCAGAGAAATGGAGTGGAAAAAACCAGCTCAGATTATGTGTCACATTTTAGAAGAAGCCTTCTGAAAATAACACAATGGGAAGCAAGCAGTTTACAGTATAGATATTGCTATTATTTATACAATGCTGTAAACTGCGCCTAGGGCTTTATACAAATAGCAGAGAAGCATATAACTTGAAGTGTTTACAATGTTAAACTGTCAAGGAGCAAGTGAATGAATTCAGATACTGTTGCTAACTCAGCTTTACATGAGCAGTGATCTTACACATGTTTACATGGAAGTAAAATGAGCTGAAATCAGCAGAACTTATTTCTGTGCATGGCATCCTGCTGTTCACACAGTTAAGCTGCAATTTTGCACACACTTACCTGGGAGTAAGCTCCATCAGACATCTCTCTCTCTCTCTCTCTCTCTCTCTCTCTCTCTCTCTGTGTGTGTGTGTGTGTGTGTGTGTGAATGCACTGTAAATGTGTGATTTTCCTTTTCTCAATTGTTCATGCCTATCCTATAGGAAATAATCCTATGTAAACTGTATTGTAAGGCCTGCCTGAAAAGTTGTATATAAACACCTTAAAGAAACACCCAACCCCAAAAATCTAACACATTAAAATCTAAGATACAATACATAACTATAGCCAATGCCATCAGCAAGCAGAATATGATAATTTCTCCACCCGCAGAAGTGCAGAGAGTTGTGACTTGGGAGAGGGCTTTCTCTGTGGCAGCCCCTGAATTGTGGAACTCCCTCCCCACAGAGGTGCATCTAGGATTGTCACTGCACAACCTTTGCTGGAAGACACAACTCTCTACTCTGGCCTTCAACAGCTAAGGTATTCTGATTATTTATTACTTATTCATTGCATTTATATTCCACTTTTCTGCCAAAGGTACCCAATGCAGTTTACAATGTTAAAGGACTAAAACAAATGATGTTTCATTTAAAGTTGAGCAGGGGGCAGCGGGCAGGGAGGGGACAGTCTGGCTGGAGCAGGCCTGAATTTCTCTTTGCCTGCCTACCTCACACTCTTCCTCTTCCTCACAGGTCAGGGGATGTACGTTGGCTGCAGGATGACTAGTGTCAGTGTGGTTTAGTAGCTGGACTAGGATCCAGGAGGCAAGAGTTCAAATCTCCTCCCAATCATGAAGCTCACCAGGACAGCAACCATCTCTTAGCCTAACCTACCTTGTTGTGTATGCCCACCTGAGCTTCTTGGATGAAATGTGAGGTATATATGTACTAAAACCCTGGGACCCTAAGGTGAATAACAATTATTAGATTGATAATGAATTAATATTAGAGAGCAAGCTTCCCCACACTGTCTTTTTACATCCGTTTTCAGCATGCTCCACTGTCTTTTGTTGCCCATTTAAAGCCCAAGGAGACAACTAAGGCCACATTCACACCATATATTTAAAGCACTATGATGTTGATGGCAATATAGTGTGTGCACACTCAGAGGATGACCTCCAAATCATCCTAAATATCTTCGCAGCAGCTTACGGAAAGCTTGGCCTATCACTCAATATTAAAAAAAAACAAAGTGCTGCACCAACAAGCTCAAAACAACCCCTCTGCAGCATCACAAATCCAACTTAATAGTGTAATGTTGGAAAATGTCAATCACTTCTCCTACCTGGGCAGTTATCTTTCCCCAAGGGCCAACACTGATACTGAAATCTAGTATTGCCTGAGCTCTGCAAGTGCAGCTTTCTCCCAACTGAAGCGCTGAGTGTTTAAGGACCAGGACATTTACAGGGAAACCAAAATGCTTGTTTACAAAGCTATCGTGCTAACAACTTTACTATACGCTTGTGAAACATGGACCACTTATAAATGCCATCTCCAGCTCCTCAAAAGATTCCATCAACAGTGTCTCCAGAAAAAAAATACACTTCACTTGGGAAGACAGGCAAACTAATGTCAGTGTACTGGAAGAAGCAAAGATCACTGATGTCGAAGCAATGATTCTTCAGCATCAGACTGGTCATGTTGTTTGGATGCGTGATTATTGTTTTCCAAAGCAACTACTCTATTTCCAAAGCAACTACTAAAGAATGGAAAGTGAAATACTGCTGGACAACAAAAGAGGTTGAAATACACTCTCAAGGCAAATCTAAAAAAATGTAGTATACTATAAGCATTGATAACTGGGTAACACTGGCATGCGAGAACTCCAGTTGGAGAACAGCCTTTACCAAAGGTGTCATGGACTTTGAAGAAACACAAACTCTGGGCGAAAAGGAGTAATGAGCTAAGAGGAAGGCACATTTGGCAAACCCTCACCGTGAACAACTTCTGCCTGGAAACCTATTTCCCTACTGTGGAAGGATGTGCAGATCCAGAATTGACTTCCACAGTCACTTACAGACTTAAGACCGTGTTAATGAAAGACAACCTTACGCGGCTACGAATACTAGTGATTGCCAAAGAAGAAGGGAAGAAAGTTTTAAAGGACTGTGGTATCACTCAGCACCCTGGGAAAAGTGGTTTGCTAAGGGTGCTGAGAGTTGTTAAGAGACCCTTAGTCCCCTCCCACAGCCACAATTCCACAATTCTCCATGAGGAGGGACTGATTGTTAAACCACTTTGGGAACTGTAGCTCTGGGAGGGGACTAGGGGTTTCCTAACTCTCAGCTTCTTCTTTGGCGATCACTCGTAGCCGAGTAAGATTGTCTTCCATAAACATGGTTTTAACCATGAGTCAGTAAGTGACTATGGAGGCCAAGTCTGGATCCACACATCCTTCCACATAGGGGACATTGATTACTGGGTGGGAGTTGATCATGGTGTGGATTTGCTAAGCGTGCCTTCCTCTTAATACGTTTCTCCCTTGCGTCCTGAGTTCAAGTGTCTTCAAAGCCCATGACACCTTTGGTAAAGGCTGTTCTCCAATTGGAGCACTCACAGGCAAGTGTTTCCCAATTGTTGGTATTTATACTACATTTTTAAAAATTTGCCTTGAGACAGTCTTTAGACCTCTTTTGTTGACCACCAGCACTACACTTTCCATTTTTAAGTTTGGAATAGAGTAGTTGTTTGGGAAGACGATAATCAGGCATCCGCACATGACCAGTCCAGCGAAGTTGATGTTGAATAATCATTGCTTCAACACTGGTGAACTTTGCTTATTCCAGTACACTGGTCTTAGTTCGCCTGTCTCCCCAAGTGATGTGTAAATTTTTTTGGAGACACCATTGATGGAATCTTTCGAGGAGTTGGCGTTTATAAGTGGTCCATGCTTCACAAGCATACAGTAAGGATGGCAGTACAATAGCTTTGGAAACAAGCATTTTGGTTTCCCTGCGAATGTCCCGGTCCTCAAACACTCTGCACTTCAATCGGGAGAAAGCCATACTCGCAGAGCTCAGGCGTTGCTGGATTTTGGCATCAATGTTGGTGGTATAATAATGCTTGGAATGTATGGGGTGAATGTGCCCTTAGATAATACCAGTCATCCTGCTGTGCTAGGGAAATATGGTGTTTTTTAAAAGCGCTATCCTACTTCACAGAATCTTCTGATTCTATGCTTTAAGAACCTTCTAAAATTGTGGAGAATTTGATCTCTATACTGGTACGGCACTTTCTCTCCAATACATACTTCTTGCATATTGACTTGTTAATGTGCTCAAATGGTTTAGGATTGTAAGAGTTGGAGCAGGAGCTGGTCAGCCAATGATGCAGAAAACCATAGCTAAAGTTTCCCCAATCTCTTCAGTTAGCCCCTGTGGCTAATTGAACTGTCTGTGCACCCCTGTTCTAAAGTACAGGCCATGCACAAAACTAGTGAAGCACTAGCAGACCTCTTTGGCAGTAATGGTTTCCCCCAAAGCACCCCGGGAATCATAGTTTGTTAAGCATGCATTCCCCTCACAAAGCTACAATTCTCTGGGAAAAGGTTGAAACAAAATAGAAAATTCTTTCCAGTAGCACCTTAGAGACCAACGGAGTTTGTTCTTGGTATGAGCTTTCGTGTGCACACGAAAGCTCATACCAAGAACAAACTCCGTTGGTCTCTAAGGTGCTACTGGAAAGAATTTTCTATTTTGTTTCGACTATGGCAGACCAACACGGCTACCCACCTGTAACTGGGAAGAGGTTGTTAAGCCACTCTGGGAATTGTAACACTTTGTAAGGGGAATAGGGGACTTCTGACAACTCTCAGCATCCTTAACAAATCCCAGATCCCAGAATTCTCTTGGGGAAGCCAAGTGGTTATAAGAGTGCTTTAAATTGTTCTAAGTGTGCTTTAAAAGGAACGTGGGGATATGGCCATATTATTATTACTAATAAATTTGAATACCACTTTCATATCAAGAAATCAGAGCGGTTGACAGCATAAAAATACAAGAACCCAAAATACATAATCAAAACAGGAACAATAATAAAACAAACCATAGTAATCAGCTCATAGAGGGCCTAAAAGGGGGAGGGGGAGAAAAAAAGTGGTTCACAACAGAGGACAGAAGAAATTTTGCAGAAGATATTTTGCAGGTATAATTCAGCATTGAGACGTCTGAGAAACGGTCTGGCTCCGACGTAGGGCTCCTCCACCTTACATACCGGCTAACAGGTGTCCAGAACTGGGTGAGGGTTAGATGAGGTGAGTTTTTAATAGAAAACTCCCCCATTGGAAGTGGAGGCTGAAAAGGCACGCAGGCGCACTGCGTCCATGTGTCTTGCACAACGTGCTGCGGAAAAAGTACCTTTCTCGCAGCGGCGAAAACTCGCCCCTGTATATGTTAATAAGGCGAGCCCGCCTCGTGCCGCCTCATTGGTGCCGGAGGAAGGGGCGTGACCGGATATGTAAATAGAACCCGGCGTTTTGAAGCGGGGAGGAAGGAAGAGACGCGCGAGGGGGAGGGGAAAGCAACCGGCATTTTTCGTAAACGGCGGAGAAGGAAGAGGCGTGGCCAAATCAGGCACAAAGTGTAGCCGGGGCGGGGAAGCGATTCCAACCAAGAGGTGGTGGGCGTGGCTAGCATGCAAATCTCAGCCATGGCGCCTGCTGATTGGAGGAGAGGCAGCGGGAGGGTTGGGCCATGTTAACGAAGGCGTTCTCTCCTCCGAACCTGCCCTCCCTCCTCCTGCTGTTCGCTAAGCCCCGCCCCTCTGTTTAAAAGTCGCGACGCCTGCGCAGTAAAGGGAAACGAGGACTTAGTCTGTTACACAACTGACTGTGCTGTTTGAGGGGGCTGCGTTCTGCCTTCGGCCTCAAGACTTTGCCTGCTCCCCAAGCTCTCTTACTAGGCTTAACCCCTTCCCGCCCGCCCCCCTGCATTACAGGCATGAGTGGGGATCAGCTGCACAACGACTCCCAGGTAAGGGTCGGAGGGCTCCTACTCTTACAGTACTTAAGGGGAAGTGGATGGAGACCGAGGCCTAAAGTTCCTTGGGGGGGGGGATTAGGATTCCCTCCCCCTTCAGTTGTAGGGGAAAGAGAACCCTTCGCTCTCATAACTTAGCCCCTTCCCATAAATATCGGGAGGGTGTTTCTTTGCCGCAGGTTCCTCAAAAGCAGGTATTTCACTTCTGAATAATAGCGGAGGGGCGCTAAATAAAGAGGGTTTTTTGGGGGGGGGTCGGGGCTTCTTTTCTCTAGGAGAGAGAGCCTCATTGCTTTCAGTTCCTACCGGAATTATTTGGCTGCGGCCCTTTAATAGTAGTTAGGCCTTTCACCTCATTCTCTCTCTCTCTGGTCCCCCAAACCGTCGCATCCCATCAGACCCCTTTGAGGGGTGACCCCTTTTTCTTGCGGAGAGTCACACCTTAATCTCTCGCAGGGCTTCCTGCAAGTTGCCTGTAGACACGGTGTCTATAATCAATCATCTCCAACCCCCCCCTCCCCCCATCGTCTTTTCTTTTAACCCACATCTTCCTCAACTCCTTCCAGAAAGAAGGGGGGTTTGGGGGAGGGAAAATTTGTGGTGTCCCCCCCTCCTCATTCTCGTTTTCTTCCCTACCGCTTGGAGGGCACGAAGGGCCCTTAAACGAGGGTGCGGGGAGGTTGAGGAAAAATCATGGGAATACAGAGCCACGCACGAGGAAAAAGAAGGCAATTAAAATAGGATGGGAAAACTTTGGTGGGGTGGGGAAAGTGAGGGGGGATCTCTATTTGGCCCCCTCGCTTTTGCTAATAGGTAACGCTAAATCAGTTTTTAAGAGCCACCGGGTTGATTCCTCTGCTCGGCTCGTGTTTTGCCTTGAACATGTGATAAAACCATACCTAGGTCTTGTTTTCGTAAATATATATATATATATATATATGTATTTTTTTCCTCTTTCCTTTCCCCCCATAGATCGATCCAGATTTCCGAGCGAACGGTGAGTGCCTTGTCCCTCTGTACTGGGGAGTGGGTAGGATTTGCCCTGCTTTCTCTCCTTTCTCCCTCTCTTTCCCCTTCTCTTGTATTGCTGAGGATGGTAAAGGACAGACATGGCGTCCCAGAGACTAAGTCCCGTCTCCTCGCTCATCGGCCCCATTGTTCCCATCGAGCTTCCTAATACTCGGAAATCATAGGGCCCTTAGCCCATCCGACCCCATTTCTCGGTAGTGAGGACAGTGGAGACCCCAAATCCGGTCTCGCTTGGTTTTTCGGAGGCCCCCTTGGACTCCGATTCCCCCCTGGAAAGTCGCCTTGTCGACGGTCGGGACTTAGTCTCTGCGCCATTTTCTTTTTCTGTCTCTTCCCTGTGTGTGTCTCTTTCTCCTTCTCCTCCTCCCTCGAGCTGCCCATGAGAAACCTCCTGCAGTGAAAACATGCGATATAATCACCACCCCAGCTCAAAATATTCTCTCCGAAAAGGGAAAACCGTCATTTTTGTTTGCTTGCTTTTGTTTTGTTCTTTCAAAGCTTGGTTTAGTTGCCTTTTTATTCCCACCTCGTCCTCTTTTTCTCCTCCCCCAGTTCTGTTTCTTTCAAAACCTTCGCCTGTAGAAAGGTGGTTGCAACATGTTGCTCTTGAACGGATTCTCCATCCATTTGAATACACAGCATATTTTAAGATCTGCATGCAGGAACAAGGGTTTTATTCCTGGATATTAAAAACAAGCAAAAATAAAACAGCACAGGCAGTTCTAGAAACCTATTCAGTATCACTTTGCTAAAGTTTGGTAGTTGATGGTGTATGTTTGTGTTCAGTTTATAAAAGCTATGATAGATATATTGTGAGGGTTTTTTTAATTAAAAAAATATGTTGTGTGGGGGGGGGGATTAAGATTCTGCTATGTATGCCTTTGTCACTGTTGCATAGAGAGCTTTCCTCTTCTTTTAAAAGGAGAAAATAGGTTCTGGGGGAAGGGGATGTAGAGTTGGAATGGCATATCAGTCAGAAAATGCCAAGATTGCTTCCCCCACCTTTTGAAAGGTGATTTCACCTTGGCTTTTAACTCCTGGGGGCTTTATTATACTGGCTGACTTGCTTTCATGAAACATTGCAGTGTTCTGCGTAGCATGTTTGCATACTGGATTGACAGCAGGTTCTCTATCTTCTGAATTTCTGCTCCTGTATAAGGAGTATGAAGTCATCTATGATTAAGAATATGTGTTGATG
Source organism: Lacerta agilis (assembly GCF_009819535.1). Taxonomy (NCBI): domain Eukaryota; kingdom Metazoa; phylum Chordata; class Lepidosauria; order Squamata; family Lacertidae; genus Lacerta; species Lacerta agilis. Next base: position 72,513,162 of record NC_046317.1, read on the forward strand.
TAATGCAGGTATTTTTCCCTGCATGTTGAAATATTTCTGCTGAGATCTTTAGATTTTTCAGAAATGTACAAAATGTGCAGAACCTCCCCAACTGCTAAGAAATAAGCACAAATATTTTTAACCACTCTGTAATGGCCATCCATTGCCTAATACAAATACATAAAATAAAAATATCAGTGGTTGTATTCTATAGGGGTTGGCAGTTCAGTGTTAAGACTGTGCTGAAGATGGGGTTTGGGTTTGAATTGTTGAATCTTTTGGCTTCTTGCCCTATTCTGACTTCTTTTTGAAGTGTGTACTGAGCAGGTCTATCTCAAGTGTCTGGTTACCTTGGGCACCTAAAACTTAAATACTGCCTTAACACAGTGGTGGTATCTAATATTTTCAGTCTTATACTTGGGAATTAGAAACATTTTCCTAGCTTGGGTATTTATTATTTCACAAACAAGTAATATTTATCACTGACTAAATAAAGTATGAAGATGGCTTTGGAGGATGGCTTTCTCCCCTTTTGTTGACTCCAGCCTTTCTTTAGTTGTTATTTCACTGCAATCATTCTTCAGCCACAGGCTCTTGATTATTCTTCAAGAAATAACAGTGTCAATAGTCACATCCTTTTTGACCTTGCCACTAAGGCTGTACTTTCCTTCATGTCCTTTTTTTACTTACACTATTGTGTTCCTTACTTCTGAGTCAGAATCATTGCATGTTGAAGTTAGAGTCTTAAATATCCATTTTCATTCTAAGTAAAGCAGTGGAGAAGACATAGAATTAACCCCATACAAAGCATCTTTAGCACAATAGATCTCTTTATACTGTACTTAAGAAAGTTTGCTAGTTCCTCTTGCCTCCCAGATCATCCATTCATGTAGCTTCAAGCATACAGTTCTAAAAAGGTGAAAAAGTGTTTAAATAGAAAAGTAGTGAACTGTTATTGTCTATCCATTCACATTTATTTAAAGGCACTGATGAAAACTACATATCTCTTATTTATTGAGTATGTAATGACCATATGTATTTGATGAAGGCAGCCAGTTTGGGGTAATGTACAGCTGTGCCACCATGTGTGAACTGTTTTAGATCTCAAAAGCTAATGAAAGAATAGTAGAAATTCTCAAGTTGATGGGAGACACCCAGTGAACACTACTGGTTTAATGCATAGTATTGTTTCCTGTGAATAGAACTAAATTCATGCATTAGTATGGTTTGGGAAACAAAGTGCTGTCAAGCATAAGTTTGGCCTGCCATGGGCCGTTAAGTGTCAATACATATCCAAACCAGATTTTTACATCTGCTAGAACAAATCTGCTTTATGCTTCATTTCGGTACTTTATTTTTTTTTTTACAAACTTGTGATTTTGTTTTATTTTTCCTGTGCTTTCTTAAGCACCATCTATAAGCACTATCTTAAGCACCATGTGTAGAAGGGTCTCCTGTTCATAATTTGCAAAATAATTTTCCTGCACTACATGCAGCAATTGAATAGGGCCAATTCAAAGAGCCAATTTAACCATTCAGGTAAAGTATATCCCATGGCTTACTATTTCAGAATGCAGCAGCAGCAGTAGTAGTACATGATATGCATCAGAACAACCACCACCACTTTCCACATAGAAAATTAACATGCCACAGTTAAGGTTAGTTTACATGTACACTTCTCTTTGACATTCAGAGGGTGCATTCAGATGTCTTTCACCCAACTGCCTGGTGCATGGTACAGCTCAGATAGGGTTGTAACCATGTGCTTTTGCAGATTTTTGAATCTGCCCATGATGGAATATAATTTTCCAGGGTAAAGCATCCAGAAATTGCAGAGTAAAGTGTAACCATAACTAGCAATCCTATGCTGCTATTAAGAAAATGTTCTTTTTATTTTTTAAAAAAGTTTTCATTTACAATATTCACTTTTATTTTTTTACATCAGGTTTTCCCGCCCCTTATGTAGACCTGTTAGTCATCTTGTAGCTGTATTTTATCCCAAGACTTGATAGCTTGGAGGACTGAACTCATGTAATATTGCTCTGATACAGAAATGAACATGTTGCATGCATCTGAAAGCAAAGCAACTCAGCTTAATGAAGAAATGAACTTGTGTGATATATTTTCCAACAGTGTGGGTTTGAGGCTCTCAATACGAATTTGTATGTTTGGCAGAGGAAAATTGTGTGAACGGTGTTGTGTCTGTACTGAAGACTTAAAATCTGTTTCAATTTGCTAGTTCTCCCACCACTACCAAAAAGTGTATATGTTAGACAATGCAAAACATAGTTGATTTCCTTTTAAACAAGTAAAGATTTTTAGCTAGGGTGAGTAATTACTAAGAAGCAAAAACCCTGGTGTCTTACAATAAACTTTTTGTAGCATGTAGGATATGATTTTGCTTTCAACATTCCCTGGCAGGCTTGTATAACAAATCCTCAGTAAAATATATCATTGAGTAAGTTTTTGTTTTGGTCAATGAGAGAATGTATATTGGTAGTAAAAGAGATTAGAGGCCTACATCTGTGGAATAGCAGTGAAATATATTATGTAGGCTTGAGGACAACTTTACAAACCTCTGGCTTGTTGGATGAGAATTTATCACTGAAGTACATTTGCTTCCTCAGAAATAAGTTTAGAATCTTACTAAAATCTGTAGTAACACCACAAAAATGTTTCTATATGACAATTTTGGTTCAACTCTATTGCTCAAAATGCTAAAGGGCATAATGAGTAGAAGAATGACTTTTAAATATTCAGGTCTAATATTTACAAATGGCAGAATCTACTAGATGCATTAAATAGCTTATTTAGTTTTAAGCTGTTTGAACTAGGCATTTGTAGTAAACAATAGCTAAATAAAAAAGGAGAAACTTTTAAATTCTAAAAGATCACATACTGGTAGGTTAGTTTAGTCAATCAACCCCCAAGGACTATGGTTCTGGTAGCAAATGTCTGTTTAATGTTGCCAGGAAACAAATGACTTTGGGAAATGTCAGCTTGTTCTTATTTTCCTGTATCAGGCAATTATTGGGGAAACCTGTTCCTTTCTAATAAGATCTGTGAACTCCAGGTATGGTAAGCCAAATAAACTCAAGAATAATAGGGTTTGTAATTCTGATCTTCCCCTCTCTCTAGGTGTGGTCTCCTTAGTTTCCTTTTATCTGTCTTTGCAGATGAATTAGCATGTGACCTTTGGCAAGCTGCTTAAGTTCTTTGCCTCAGTTCTTCACATTTAAATTGTGGATAAGCTTAATCTGCAGTCTAAGTGAGTAAAAATATTGAAGATCTTGAAGATCTTTGGTAGATGTTGAGCTCATTGGCTGAATGCTTGGCAGTAGCCTGAATTAGCATTTTTTTAAGTATTAATTCTGGCTAGTGATCAGAGTTGCCTGTTGAAAAAGATTTCCAAAGAGGAGATAGAAGTTTGCATTACAGTGATACCTCTGGTTAAGTACTTAATTTGTTCCGGAGGTCTGTTCTTAACCTGAAATTGTTCTTAACCTGAAGCACCACTTTAGCTAATGGGGCCTCCCACTGCCGCTGCGCCTGAAGCAAAGTTCTTAACCTGAAGTGTTATTTCTGGGTTAGCGGAGTCGGTAACCTGAAGCGTACGTAACCTGAAGCGTATGTAACCCAAGGTACCACTGTTTCCTGTTGTTGGGTAGCCTTGATACGATTTACTTGAGCTGATTATGAATTGTATATACATTCTCATTATCTTGTTCAATTCAATGAGATACTGTCCACACATTTTCTGAAGTAAATATTTGTGTACCATGTTCAAAGAGAACCCAACCATTCTTCAGTCATTCCCATTTTTTCCATAGTGCTGTTAGTTTCAAAATGTAGCATTAACAAGACCATACAGAACTTGCATGTCAAACAGCAGCTTATGTAGCTGCAAGCATTGGTTTTGAAACTGAGTGTCAGATTTTCATGCCCTTATACTGAAGAAAATCTGTGATTTGATCTTATGTACTTGTTTACAACACAGTAGTATTACTGCAGTAGTTGTAGCTCCTACTGTGTGGTATTATCTAACAGTTTTATTAAAAGTCCTGTGCCCTGCATTGCAAATGATGGCGTTTCTTTAGTGAACTGATTACGTTCAGGTTGACTCAGAAATACTTTTGCCTCTTCATCATCAAAGGGGAAAGTACAGTCATACTTTGAGTTACGGCCGCTCCAGGTTGTGTGTTTTTGGGTTGCGCACTGCGCCGAACCCGGAAATACTGGAACGGGTTACTTCCGGGTTTGGCACTTCACGCAATGCGTAGAAGCGCTGAATCACAACCCGCACATGCGCAGACGTGGCGTTGCGGGTTGTGAGTTGTGAATGCGCCTCCTGCATGGATCGCGTTCGCGCCCTGAGCGTCCACTGTTTTTTTAAAGTTACAGGTAGGTATCCGTGTTGGTCTGCCATAGTCAAAACAAAATTAAAAAATTCCTTCCAATAGCACGTTAGAGACCAACTAAGTCATGTGAGCGGTTCTCTGCTGTATTTTCTGTTTTGCTTTATAGAGAGGAAGTAGCATTTTTCATTGAGGTGGGCTGAGATCATCTGATGGATGGAGCACATGGTTTTAGGATGATGTTTACTGTTACCGGTATGTATAGTTGAGCAGTTGGGGAAGTACTTTGATTGGGATAATTTGGTGCCATCTGCACCCTGCCCCAGCTAGTGAATTGTAAGTATTGCAAGCCATTCAGCGCTAGCAGGCAGTGAAACCACCAGTACCAGTTGGGTTGCCTTAGCAATGTTAGTGTGCTCTTTCTTCTCTCCCCCCCCCCAAAGAAAGAAAGTGCAAGTGCATGGCTTGGTTTTCCCATAATAAAGTTGCCATGAAGCCAAATCTGATTGGCTATTTGATGCTCCAGTGTCATGTTCATTGCATGATCCCTGATTGACTGGGATCACACAGCAAAGAAAGATGTAATGGGCTTAGTAAATAAATAAAAGTGGTGCTAAAGCAGCAGCTCAAGGAAATAATGGCAGTTAACAGGTAACATTTCATCACCACTATCTAGAGATGTTAAGGCCCGGAAAAAAACCCTGGAAAAATTTGGGAAAAACGGGTTTTCCTTTTTTTACTGAAGCCTTTTTTGTTTTTTTCTGAAAAATTGAAAAAATAAAAAATAGATTATGGGATGTTTTATTTTAACATGATGAATAAAATATTTTAAGATAAGGGTTTCAAATATTTTATAAATCATTTCTAAAAAATATGTATGGTATCAGATTATTCTAATTTCTGTGAGGACAAGCAAGTCCTAGGTTACAAACTGAACTCTCCAATGCAAGAACAAGATACATTTCTTCCTTTAGGAGGTGCTGTTGTCACCAAAAAAGAAAAGGGTTTCAGTTGTTTTTTTGCATGCGTGTGGTATGCATTGGTTCTGTTCCTCTTCACTAGGCCTCAAAGTACTGGAAGAAAATATAGAGCAACAAAAAGGGCCTGAAAGTATATAATTATTAATTACAGCTCAGAAAATGATTCTGATTAAATTTCATGCTCATTCATTGAAACTTAGTCCCACTTCCTTTTTCAGTTCTTTTTATGAGAATGTTTTGGTTTTTTTTAAATACTGTGGAGAGGAAATATGAATAATTGTTACTTCTGGATTTTTAAAAATTGTTTTGTGGAGTTTTTTTTGTTCCACATAAACTAGTAAACAGGTCAGGAGATTGTTGCTCCATTTGTTACAAATACAAATAAATATTATTTTAAAAGTAAATTTTGTTTGTAATAATTGTTTGGATACACTATATTTTTAATGTGCCAGTTGTGATAATTTTATGCCCATTAAAATTGTCCATAGTTATATTTTATATTTCTAAAGTAATAGAATGACTTTCAATCTGGAAAAGAAAAAAGAAGTGCTAATGTAGCAATTTTTTTTCAATTTTTCCAAAAATTTCCGTTTTTTTCCGAGCTTCAAAATTTCCGGAAATTTTACATCTCTACCCTTTCCCCTCACTTCCAAGCTTTCTTTCCGCTACTGACTAGTGTGTTTAGGTAATACAAAGGCCATTTCATAGTGACTCATGATTTGATGTAAGCTGCAATCGGCCAGCTAGTGATAAGAACCGTTTGACCCCCCCCCTTTAATCCTTATTTGTGAGATCAGAACATATGTTAATTACAACTGTTCAATGATAAACTGTTAGAAATGCACAACTGTAATGGGTTAATGAGGAACTAACTGAACATAAATATCTCAGTGGCCAAACCCCACAAGGGAGATTGCACTCTAAACAGTAAATCAGAATTTACACACGAGTTTGCAAGAGCCATCTTTAGCTCAAACAAAGCTACATACAAATTCAAGTATTTGCATAAGAGCAAAGAGTACATTTGTATCTTCAGGCATTTTTTGGGTAGCCCACAGGATTTTGTTCATTTTCCTAGTTGCACTGCCAGCATGAAATGTGGAAATTACAATATGTACATGACATGTAATTCATGTTAACTGTTCTATTAATTTCATTGCAGAATAATTGTGCAAACCAGACCGTGTGAATTACAGTGTTGTTGGCATCTGCATCACTCTCTTCTTAGTTGTTTTTTAATGAGAGCATAAGCTCCTAAGAGAAGAAATATTTTGTATTTTGAAAAGAAAGTCTTATGAAGATCAGCAGAGGTCTTTTTCATTCATTTTACAAATTTGGCTTGAACTGATTGTTGTCTTAACATACTTTAAATCTGCTGCCTTAGTAGGGTTCTCACAGCCTATGTCATGAAAAATGAATGTTTATAGTGTTATATATCTTTTCTCTCCCTCCCCATCTCTTATGGAGTGTTACATATATCTTAAAAAGAGCTTTAAATTGCACATTCAGATCATGACACTTTAATTCTACTTGATTTGACAGGAACAGCAGCATAGCTAGCATAATTTTCTTTTGGCATGATGATTAGTTGGGATATTTAGCTATGTAAGTGTTGAAATGTGTCTTGTCCTCATTAAGATACATACAACCTAGAAGTTGTTTTACACTGTTTTTAATGTAGAAGAGTGGGTAATACATTTAAATAATAATACTGTAGTACAGGGGTTCATTTCTGTGGTAGTTGTTGCTATGTGAATGGTGCCATGGACCCCTGGGTGGGTTACGCAGTCCTCCTGGGGTTCATGGACTACCAATTGTGGGAACTACTGCTGTAGTTCATCATCATCATCATCATTTCAGTTAGTTGGGTGAAATTTAATTCCCAAGGTAGCATGTGTAGGGTTGCAGCTTGGTGGAATAGTTTTGTTTTTACTTTTTGTTGTAAATTTTCCAAAGGCAACAATGGACTGATAAACTGCAATTGGGTAGTCAGAATTAATGACAGAAAATGGCCCTTCCTCATATCCTTGATTATTTGTGTTAGGAATGTGTGGTTGGTTGGATGGGGGTAATTCATGTGGATTCATCTGGACTTGGTAGGATCTGGAAGGGTCTGAGCAGTTATCAAACTTCTTCAAAACATGTGTAACTTGGGCTGCCTCTTATGTTGCATTAAAATGGTGGTGTTGCACTTCCATGACTCCCACCTAGACAATACCCTAGAAATAACTTATCATAAGAGTTCTATAATGTATCTACCTTTTTAGTGATATAAAAGTATCCTGATTCTGGTTACCTCCCAGCAACTTATTGAAGTTTGGCAAGACATTTTGGGTGTTGCTCTCAGATTTACACATAGAAATGTGATGCATGAACTGTGTGTCTTGCATTCATATCAACATGATACCTTCTGATTTTATTACTAAATGTTTCACAGATTTTGAGTCTCTTGACAAAATTAGAGGTTTGTCTAGATACACAACGGACACTAGATAATGTAAACTGCAAGTGTGACAAGTGGTGCTTGAAAATTTGTGCATCTTGTAGGCTCACTCATCACAGAACTAGGAGAGGCTGCAACCCTTGATTGAGGGCACATTTGGTTATAAACCCAGGTCTATTATTGTGTAATGTGTGAAACAGGCCTTTGCCTAACAAATGAGAGCCCCTTTCACTCCCATAATTCTATAACTCACTCAATTTTCTTTGTGTCATTTTGAGGGTCGCTTAATGCAACACAATTTAAATGGGTGCTTGTTGCAGACCTGCTTTATGTGCCTTTTGAAACGAACATGTTTTCTGCCTCTGTACAAGGTAACAAATAAGATGCACCAGTGACACATGATGCAGGGAGCTACAACTGGCCCAACTTGCATGTTTTGACAAGTGAACTTGAAGATGCGTGTGCACTTCAGATATGATATTGGCAAGTATAAAAAGCAGTTTTATAAGAAATACACATTAAAAACAAAACATAAAAAGCAACCCTTTTCAAGATCTTTGAAAATCCACATAATTCCACTAATGAGGCTCCCCTGATCACAATGGACCTACTCAAACAAAACCACTATTACCCCAGAATGCTCACATCCAATATTTGCTGCTTTGAAAACTAGACCTTACTGGTTTTATGTATCTATTGAGTAGTGGGGTAAAGAGAACAATCTTTGTGGTTCTGATACCTCAGAGAAACAACTAAGCAAAGTTTGTGCTGTTTGGTGAAATGTCAGCGTCAGGGTTTCCCATCAGATGAAAATGAAAGAGCAAAGATAAGGTATGCAAGGGAGCACAAGAGAAGAACAGCAAAGAGGCAGTAAGCAGGCTATCAGAAACTTCTAAAAGCTTTATCACAAACATGCAGTGAAAATACTCTGTCTCCTCAAAACGTGCCTTAGATAAAGGCCAAGTTGCCCTATGCTCTTGTGAAGAATGTATACTCCAGGAACCACCTACTTTTAAGCTTTTTAAATTGTAATCTCCGAGGATCTGCATTTCTTTTCCCTTCTTCCCCTCCCTCTTTGATAGGCTTGTAAGCACAGTGTATATAGTGAAATGGTGTATATATTGGAGTGCATGCATGGTGTAGTGAATCTTTTTTTATTTTGGATGTTTGGACTGTTTATGTACAGCTGCATGTACCTAAGGAGAAACTTGAACCAAACATGCATAATCTGTTTTTGATGCACTTATTTCCACAGCACTTGATAGCTTTATTTGCAAAATTAATTACCTCTTGCATAGTTTGAGAGGTGAGCTTAAAAAAGGTATCAGAAATAATTCCCTGAAAAGATTGTTTTATTATTTATGTAGAGTACTTGTGAATAGAAAAAATAGGCAGACGCAGGATGGTATTCTACTAACTCATCCTGTCAGTGCAAGGGTTACCACTAGCATAATAGGACTCCCCCCTCCTATCCCTGTGTGTGCTCCACACCCTCCCCAGATCTGCTCCCCTAGTACAGATTAAGAGGTTGCACAGAGGAAGGGAAGCAGACAAGGTTCTGTTGTGCAAACATAAATTATGTGCAAGCAGAACTACTTGGTGCAACATTGAATACAACCCTTGTTTTTAAAGTAGAATATCATCAAAAGAGTGACTCATGTATTGCTACAAAGAATTAAGCATTCCATTATCAAACTGCCAAAGGCTGGGTAAATAAAAATGTCTTCATTTGACATCCAAACCAGTAACGGTGGTGAGGTGGGGCGCTGCAGGAAGGGAGGTACCTTAAGTGGGAGATAACTCCAGAGTCAGGATCCTACAACAGATAATGCTCTTCCTTTATCCCCTCAACCTGGAACCTTGGTGGGGACTGCAAACCAAGTCACCTTCCCTCCTCCCTGGCTGGTAGTGGAGGAGGCACTCCTGCAGATATTTGTCCATTTAGGGCCTTGTAATTTGTTGAGCAGAAAACAATTGGGCAGGACGAAAATCTGGAGTTGCGTGTTCACTTGAGTTAGCACATGTTGGGGCACAAGCTTGACTACAGGCAAGAGGGGCCACCATTACAGATCTGCATAGCACCTGTCAAAGGAAAACATTTGCTCATCTAGTCAAAATTATATAAATGCCTACGTCTGGTAGAAAGCACCATTGCAAATATTAAAAAATAAAAACTGTCAGTCTCCGCAGCATAGTACGTTGTTTTCATGAGAGGACAAGGAATTCATTTCCCTAATTCGTGCCCTTGAGAATATAATCAACCTTTTCTCTTTAAATAGCAAACTCCTAAGAAAGAAGTTGTCTGAGGTTCCTTATTGAGGTGTGTGAATATTTCTGTCGTCATGACATTGAATGCTTGCTAAGGCTACAAAGCTGTTAAAATTATTTGCCAGAGATTTGCTGTGTTGCGCAGATTTGAGCTACTAGATAACTAAATATAGACCAGTTCCTGCCTCAAGGAAAAGAGAGTGTACTTGCAGCCTCACTCAAAGCTTCTCACTTAGGTGTATCACATGTCTTGCTATATCATACCTGATCTCCCTTTCAAAGAGGTGCCTGTGTACTTGAATTGCCCTAGCTAAAGACATGTTGCTGGCTCCCCCCCCCCCCACTTATCTTCTTAAGAGTTAGAGCAGGAGCCTTAAACTTCTTCAGACCCAGGATCCACTATTGCCCAAACATGCATTTTTATATTTTCTTACCATTATATTGGTTTTGTGGTAGGGTGGTTGTTATGACCAGCCGTAGATCATGCCATAATCAACACCCACCAGTTGAATTAGAGGATATTAGCTATTAAAGAACTAGCAAGATCTTGGGAAAGATCTAACCCAGGCACCCCCAAACTCGGCCCTCCAAATGTTTTGGGACTACAACTCCCATCATCCCTAGGTAACAGGATCAGTGGTCAGGCATGATGGGAATTGTAGTCCCAAAACATCTGGGGAGCAGAGTTTGGGGATGCCTGATCTAACCATTATGCTAAATATAATTACTCTTGGCTGTATTATAATACTTGTACTTTTCTCCTTTCATTAAAATAGTTAAATCCAAAAATGTTCGTATTTAAAATCAATGGACTTTCTCTATCAGCTTCAGTAGACAATAGCTTTGCATCCTCCAATTCTTCCCATTTTATGTCATTTTCTCCATCTCTCAATCACTGGTTCTTGATATAGTTTAGCATCTTAAGTAGTTTCCATAGGAATAGTTGGGAATCTCACCAACAGAAGGTTGTTGAATCACAGGTTGGAAATAACAAGTGAGAAAAAGACTTTAGACTCTGCAATGTGGATAAAATTGTTTTTAAAATTGTTTTGCCAACACTGCCTAGAATCTGTTTGGTTGTTGATCAGCTTGTTTTAAGTTCACTGCTGTTTGCAAAACCAAAAGTAAAGCTAGTTGCATTTCCCTATAACCATGTAGGAATTTAACTGTACAGTATAGTCCTCTTGTAAGCAGCCATATTAACAAAGCACCAGAAAGCTTTGGAAGAAACAATTATAAGTTTTACTAATGCAAGTGACTTGATGAAAAACCGGAATCTCCTGTATGAACAGAGCTCCTGCAGTGGCTTTCCTTTGGAACTGATCCTCATGCACAGTCATTTGTAGTGGAGTGTCATATGTGCATCGGAGCATACGGAGAATTCTCAGGGAGAGCACTGGTTTTGTAGCATTGCATGGCGAAAATGATTAGTCTTTTTTTAAAAATCATTTTATTAATTAGATTTCCAAGATAGACTACAAAAGAGAACCATAAAACAGATATAAAACAGATCAGAAACATCAGAAACAAAAGCAGTTATCGTAACAACAGTAAAAATACAAAAAGCAGTAAATTTAAAATCAGTTAAAATCCTTCAAATCATTCAAAATGATTGGTCATTTTGAAGGAGTCCTATAACTTTTAGTTTTCCTTGTACTGCTAATGTCTACTCAGGCATGCCTACTGGTCAGTTTAATTTGGCCCCTGTGGCAGTTTATTTCCTGGGGTAAAATCCTAAAACAACCTCAACAACTTCAATCCTAAAAAAGCTCAACAACTTTAGTTGGCCCTTTGCTCGGTCCCCATGGCCCTTCACTTCATCAAATCTGGCCCTCTTTGAAAAAAGTTTGTACACCTCTAGATGGGGTTCTCATAAGAAACTGAAGAAATGGAAATGTTTCCAGGCAAGGTTCTATCTCCCTTTATGATAGTAAGGTGTGGGAGCACTCTAGAGCTCATTGTGGAGCCTAAAATTTGTAATATGCAAAGGTCTGTGCATTGGAAGGCCTAATACTGCGGCATCCCGGGTTGGGGGGGGGGTAGCATCTGCAGAATGGTAAGCATAACTATTTATCTATCTTTGTTGCTTTCATGTTATGTGTCTACCTAGCTCCCAAAGTGACATACAATGAAAATTAAAGCCTAGAACACTAGAAAGTGAACCGCAACAGTATACCATGAATTCAGTTTAATGATAAACCCCTGTTTGCCCCACTCATGCAGAGCAGAAACTCAAGAACCATTGATAAACCAGCTTTAAGTTTTTGCTGATGCTGAGGAAAGCTGTCTATATGGCGTGCTTATTTTTCTGTGAAAGAGGCACAAGACCCTCTTCAGCAGATTTTGTTGAATTAAGTGAACTTGGTGATGATGTGTTGTACAGCTATCAAGTTCGATGGGATCTTGGAGGTCATCTAGCTCAACTCACTGTTCAAGCAGAATCTACAATGCAAGATGCAACTGTTCATTTGATTTATTGGCATAAATACACAGCATTCCTGACAGATGGTGGCGGTGGGGTCTGCTGGTGTCTCCCCATTCCCCTCTTTAAGGGTTAGCTCGGAAGAGGACTATTAACAGCAACTCATTCAAACAGATTGATCATAATTTGTCTTAGATGTGAGCAAGTGGACAAAATCCTACAGTCTCAGGATTTGAGGCATAAAAGTAATGTGCATGTATGAATTTGCCCTTTATTTTATATCTTTCTATACTAGTGAACAGCAGTTCTTTCTCAAATTTGATATGTCCCTTTAAGCTCACTACTTCTTTCTCACCCCTACAAGAAATTGGCATGGCTTAAATTGGACTCTTCATTGACGGATATGCATTCCTGGTCAGAGCTTACGTTTCAGTATTTGAACAACAGCCAAAGCTTGTTGAAACAGCTGTTTGGTTTCCTCTGAGGTTGCAATTCCTTGTTCTAGAGAGGCTGTTCAGATGTGATGGACAAACATACATTGGCTTTAGGATAGGTTGTGCAGTAAATGCAGCTTGTATAATTCCAGGGATATTTTTCCAGGGGTTTGTTAATTTTTAAATGGCAGCTAAAGAAATACTGAATATCGCTAAGCTTGGTGTTTCATTACCTGCATTCCTAATGTTTGTTTTACAAGTAAAAGAAAAATGTGATGATGTAAAAGTATAGAAAATCCTATTGCAAACTTGCTGTGATGGAATTTTTTTCTACTGTCCAATTCCACATACCCCTTGTTTGAGAAATGAAATGGATCCGATACCAGTCAAACCTTGCTGCTTCACACTATCATGTGCAGAACTTCACATCAATGGTCTAAATCAGATTGATGTCAATAGAATTTAAACAGGCTAACTAAATGAGCCTAGAGAAACTTGGAGTTAAATCCCCATTTTGCTGTGAAGCTCACTGGGTTTCCTTGGTCTTGTCCCTGTCTTTTAAGCAAACCTGCCTTGCAGAGTTGTCATGAGGTAAAGATGGGGATGAGTAGGAGAATGAGATATGCTGCTGTAAAATTCCTAGGAAGAAAGGCAGGAGATAAATGCAAGACATGAAAAAGTAATAAATTTGTAATGTTGGTCAGAAGTAGTCTTGTACATAATTAGGGTATGTTGGATCAGTTGCTCAGGAGGACAGGACAGGTAGTTTCTCTTTTTTCCTGCCCTGTGTAGTGGTTTACTTGCTATTTTTTCAATAACAAGTCTAATGCATGGCAAATGCTCTTAAAATATTCTGCTTTGGGGCAATTACATTTTTAATGCATCCAAGAATCTCTTCCACCCCTTCATTCTTATTGAAGGAATGGCTGCAGCTCAGTGAGAGAGCATCTTTTTTGCATGCAGAAGATCCCAGGTTCAATCTTTGGCATCTCCTGGTTTGGCTGGTAATGTTCCCTGTCTGAAACCTTGGAACCACTACCAGCCATGAGCTAAATGGACCAGTGTTCTGACTCTGCATAAAGCACTTTCTTATGTGATGGTGGTTTTTTTGCTTTAGCAATGTTGCCTGTTCAGAATAACTAAGGGTATGAATTGTGGCCAGAGTAATGCCTTGGAATTGTTTGAATGCCTTGCAGTTTAGTAGCCTGACTAGTGTCCATGTGGAACATTTTTTTTTAAACTATACATTGATTATTCAGTAATAAACTCATTAGACTGGTATAGTGGGGAAAAAACTAGAATTGGGCACGTACCAGTTCTAATGTGTCTAGAAAAGCTCATTTCAAGACAGGTGGTAATTTTATAAATTCCTGGAAGTTTTAAACATGGACAACCTGGATATCTCCATGTGGTGGTGGTATGAGACTTTATAATACAAGCAGTTTGTGCAAAATGGGGAGAATTCTGCTTCTCTTGAAAGGCAGGCTTGGGGATCTGTTCATTTGTTAAATGTAATATTGATAGGGTTATTTATGCTGTATATAATAATCATATATAGAGTTGAGTACCCACTTCTATGCAGCCTAAACAGCAGCACTTAACACACATGAGGGAGATATAGACAATGTTTTCAGAAGTACATAAAGTCTTTAGGGGGGAAATAATGCTAAAATGGGAGAGGTAGTAGCCCGGCGAGGACTCAGTAGCCATGGAATGTTGGCTAAGAGAGGGAAACCTCACATTCAAGACTGCAGTCATGTGCAGGCTTACCTGGAAGTAAACCGAATTGAACACAATGGGACTTTGTTCAAGTAACTGCAGGATTTCATAATTGGGTATTACATTAGGTCAGCCTATTAACAAATGACCACTTTGAAGCATGTAGGAAGACTTAATGAGGAGGAGGTGGTATCACTGAGGAGTTTCAAAATGCCATCAAAGGAAGTTGCTTTATACCTGGTCAAATTGTTTGCCCGTGTACTCTGGGCTGTCTGCATAACCTGATCTGTCTGGGACTTGCTTTGAGCTATGCCCCCTCCCATAGTTATGATGTTATAGAATCCATAGTTCAAAGGAACATCAAAGCAGGAGCAGCATCCATGCTCTCTGCCACTTCAAGAAATCCAATAGACCTGAATCCCTGAGAGATGGCTATCCAGCCTCTGCTTAAAAACATCTAATAAAGGAGAAACAAAATAAAAATTTATTTCCAGTAGCACCTTAGAGACCAACTAAGTTTGTTCTTGGTATGAGCTTTCGTGTGCATGCACACTTCTAAAGGAGAGTCCAACATGTTCTGAGGTATCCTGCAGGGCGGAGATAGGGAATCTGTGGCCTTCTAGCAGTCATTGCTGGTTGGGATTGCTTGGAGTGCAGCAACTTGTGGGAGGCCATGGGTTCCCTATGCATGCTGTAAGGATTTGTTTCTGCACCACCTGCTAGACATGTGTATCATGTGTGCATGTGGGGAGGAGGAGTGGAGATGGTTCAACACCTCACCTCTCTTCTGAGGCCCAGGGGTAGAATGGAAAGTACCCCATCTTCACTTCACTTTGTACTTTGGGTCTATTTTTGAGCTTTTCCTTGCGTTAGGTTTCAGTGTATCTGAAATTCAGGTTTGTAGAATAGCTATATCCAACAATATGCAAGAGTAGTTTAAGCTTGTTAAAATGAAATTCATATTGTAAATTTCACTTTCATTTATTATAGGTGAACCAAAACTATTTTCTGCTTTATTTTACTTGCCTTTACTGTCAGTAAGTGTTGATTTATCAGTGAACACTCCTGATAAGTGGGTTATGTATGGGGGAATAAATATTACTCAGTATAAAACAATAGATCTAGTTTTTATAGAGGTATTCCTGGATGAGTTATAAGCTTACTGGGCCTTTCAGTTCTTGTATAATCATACACGGGAATCCTGTGGCTGTAACTTCTTTCCTGCATGCTGAATGCAGATGCAAGGCTTAGTGAGGATTGACTAACCTCTCAATCTAGACTTCAAAATCTAGAAAGTTTATAATCCTTTTTATGTGTAAATATCTGCACACTGAAGGCGGTGTGGTAGTGGCTCAGACTGTGGAATTAACCTCCTGCAGTCAATACATGTCAATGTTGAAGAAGTGCTTGTGTCTACAAACTTTGCAAATAAACTTCAGAGACAGCATGAATGTGCAAATTCACACATACTGTATCTGTTTTCATGCACTGAATGCGCTCTCCCCCCCCCCCCGATTCTCTGTTGCGATCTGCTTTTGGGGGTTGGGGGTGTTTATTAATTAATTAACTAATTAATTAAAATTGTGAACCACCTTTCATCCGTAGATTTCAGGGCAGTTCACAGCATAAAAATACAAGATAAAAACACAAAATACATAATAAGAACAAAACAAATCAATAACTCTCCCCTACCCACAAACACGTGTAAAAGCCTATAGGATGTTAATTAACTAAGGGCCTAGTTGAGGAGGAATGTTTTTGCCTGGCACTGAAAGGTATATAATGAAGGCATCAGTTGCACCTCCCTGGGAAGAGCATTCCACAAACAGGGAGCTGCTGCAGAAAAGGCCTGTTCTTATGCTACCACCCACAAGACAATGGTCCAGCACATCCACTGCCACACCTGCAGATATAAAGGAGAATGTGCTTCTGTAGGCCTGCAACAAACTAACAGATTTTAAAACTGGTGAAGAATGATTGTCAACATTCTACTGGTGGAAGCGGCCATCCACCTGCCAAAAATTCCCGTTGCGGCTTTGCAAGTCTCCTCACCCCTCACTTCCCCTTTAAGCCCCCAATCTGAGATGTTTAAAAGGGAATTGTGGTGATACTTGCAAAGCCTTTAAGGTAAACTCCTTGCTCCCATTTCAGGCTGAAACTGGATTGTGGGGGCTACCTAAAAGTGCAGCTTGAAGCAGTTTGCACTTCTTTAAGTTGGCAGGTGGCAGTGGGGTGTGTGAGAGACTGTTCTACTCTTCGCTCACCCACTTGCTTAAAGGAAAAGCATGAGCTGCTTCAAACTACTTTTGCAAAAGGCTTTAATCCCTCATCATTGGTTGATAAGGGATTAAATCCTGCTGCCTTGACCATACGTATTCTGTTCCATACTGGGAACAGGGCACACAACCAATGCAGCATTAAACCTTTTGCTCCTGCTCAGCAGCTGATGTCACTGGTGATGCCAGCTGATGAGTGGGTGTGGTTTGAGGGAAATGGTTTTGAAGGCCAAATTGGACCCCCCCCCCCATGGGCTAAGATTAGATCATGGGCTAGAAGTTCACCACATTTTCAGTACTAAAATAGATGCCACTGGATAAAGATGGTGATGATAATTATGTAGACATACCTGTTAAAAGATAAATTGCAGACGGCAAGCACCTTAAGAGACAATTTCCCCATTTCTCTTACACAAGGGATGCCTCCTCCAAGTTTATGCATATTATGACACATGCATATTATGACACCCTGGACACCTGGGGGCTAAACTGTAGAGTGTGTGTGTTGGCCCTGTCCCCAGTGTCCTGATCATTTATCAGTGTTTTTGACTGCAAGGAGGCTTGTAAGCACATCCAGACAAACATGCAGAACTTCAGACCAAACATGTGAAGGGTGAATGGCATAAGACTATCTCCAGACATCGCAGACAAGGTTGACATGCAGGCCACTGCCCCACTACACATTTTCTGCCCTTGCATGTTGAGCTGAATGCCAGAAGAGGGCTAGTGACTAACGCTTATTCATAGTGACTCAAAAATTTCTCTTAATCATGTCACATACCTGTTTTGTCAGTTTTGTACCTTGAGAGTATAGTTGTCTCTTGCAATAATTGGAGGAAACAGAAGAGAATGGGGCTGCTTGAAATCCCACCCAGCCTCCTCAGTTGTTGCAGGGTAAAGTCAAGGTTATCCCTGCTGTTGTAAAGGAGGCAGGAAAGAGATTTGGAGAAAGGGACCAATGGAAAACCTGCACCCTTTCACCCTACCTTAGCAACCTAATTATGGGATGAATCTCTCCATTCAAGGATCTCGCAGTCCTAGGGCTGAATGCAGTCTGGGAACTTGGCAAACTTTTCTATAACATATTTCATCCTAGGGCAGTGGGAGGCAATGTATCATCTTGTTCATCCTGCTGCTGTCCTCTTAGCAACACTTAATTTCTTGAAATGCAAACAATTGGTTATCTTTTAAAAAACCCAGTGTTACAACCTTTTTAAGCAATAAATCACACCATTGTTACATGTATTTCCAAGAAAGCTTAAAATATAAGGATTTACTTAACAAATGCATACAATGGCATCTCTTTATGCCATAACGAAGTGTGTAGCTTTCAAACATTAAGTTACTTAACTCATAGTGCTGGAGAACTGAACAGTCTTCCCCTCTTGAAGGGGAGGCATAACAGTGATCTACTTAGAGAAACTGCTGCTCCATTTATTGCAGTGGTCCTTGCCAATTTGTTTGAGTTTATACGATACTTATTTGTGATCTACAGAACATGTGAGAGCCAACTCTCTCAGCAGGCTTCTTTTCTAATTTAGCCAACCCCACAAAAGTTGAGTAGAGTGGCATGGGACTAGAGTAGAGTGGATAATAACTCTGCTCCTCTGCTTCCAAATCTGTATTACCGGTAGTAAGAGCTAGCGTAAAGTAATACAGGTAATGATAGACTTTGCTGTGAAGCCCTTAATTCAAATGACACCTTATATAAACTCACCAATGCCCAAACTACGTTATGGAAACAAATGTGTGTATCAGTGGCCTATTGACTCTATTGTTGAAGTAGGGAGAAACGGCTTCATCTGGTTGATTGTTGGAAATTGAGAAGTCGCCAGGGTGCTTAACACTTTCCCTGACTCACTTTCCCAATGTAAGCCCGTCCTCACAGTTTGCTTCTTCTTCCAGGGAGTTTGAGACAGTAATGTGAATTTTCTTTTTAAAAGATTTCTTATGTAAATCAGGGTAATTTGAATTGGAAACATATCAGTTTGCACTGGAAAGTTTTCTGATGTCCTAGAGAATGAACTAATTAGCATGTTTAATTTACTTATATTTAGTAAACAAAGCTAACAACTTTGAAATGGCCAAGTTTGGCTAATATATGTTTACAAGTGCTACCTGGTTAGTGAACTTATGAAATGGGAAATTTTCTGTGGAAAATGAAAGCACTGGTTCCAAGCATTCATTTACCACTTAAACATGCTTGGAATGCTTGGGTGGGTGGCACAGGGAAGGATTGAGCCCTCCCTCCCTGCTTATTACCCCTTTCTCAACCCACTTGCTCATCTGTTTCTGAAGAAGCTGCTTTTCCTTGGAAGAGAATGTTTGAGATTTTGTTTCCTTCATTTGTGGTATTTAGGTGCTCAAATGGGCTTAGACAAATTCCTCTCTCAGCCTTGGTATCCTCCCACCCTTGCCATCTGTGGTATGGGGACAGTAATACTTGAGTAGTTGATAGGGTTGTTTTAACAATTACTGAGATAACATGTGCTTTTGAACACTCAGAAGTGCTATATAAATACTTGATAATATTATTAAGCTGTGTGTATTCTTTAACAAGCTGTCCTTCTTGGTATCCAGCAAATGCTGGTGTCCTGTGGAGGAAGCAATGAATCAAAAAGCTTTTTGAGTTGCGTATATCCAGTGTATTCCTCTGTGTGTTTTATAAAACTCAGCAACCATTTGTGAGGACAGACTGCATGAAACCAGCAGATAACAGGATCATCACCAGTGTGAGGCGTACTGCTTGTGAAGTGGTCTCAGTTGCCTTTTCCTGCTCTTGGAAGCAATGCAGTATATATTGAAATGTTTGCTTTAAAAATTCCTCTGTATAGTAAAGTTGCCTCTAAAGGCTGCAGTAGATTTATTTGTTGACTGATGAATCTATTGAATGTGTTTCTCTGCCCCCCTCCTTATGATCAGAGTAGTTACAACATGAAATTTGCAGAACAGATTAATGACAAACTGTGTAGGATCAGGAAAATATGTTCCATAATTAAAGGTTCCTTTGAATCCCAGGTATCCACAGCAGAAGCTGCCTGCTGCATCTCTGCTTGATTATTCTGGGCTTCCAGTTAGCTGCTTCTGGAGGGCAGGTTGCATCCCTGCATTGGAATTGCTGTCCTCCTCTTCCTCCTTTGCAGAGGCTGCCTTTGGAGTCACTGCTCTGGGTAAAGAAGAGCAAGGGGCTGAAACGTAGGAAAAAAGGTTGTCTGAGACATCTGTGCCTGCATCTCCTAAAAACCTTAAGACAAAATGTTGGAGGAGGCCCCTTCAGGTGTTTTGCAGGTTTCAGGTGGCACCCAGGCCTCTCAGGATGGGTAAAAGCATATATCACCTCATGAAAGGGGTTTGGGGAACTTGAAACTTATATGTGCACTATTTTGTGGAATTTTATTAGATCTTATAAAGGTGTTGTCCTACTATGGATTTGTTACTTTTTTTCTTAATGGCCAACATGGCTAACTTTCCATTTTAAGGTTTTCAAAGAGTAGGAAAGATTCAGCTTCCCTGGAAGATTTAAAAAAATAAAGCCACTTCCTACAAAGTGGAGGGGAAAGCAAGAAAGCATTGTTTTGCATTCAGTAAAGATTGTGTGTTGAACTGAGCTGAGACGAACACATTAGTGTTATTTAGAAAGCTCAATTACTATTGCTTTGTTTAATGTCAGAGCATTTTTCTTTCAGCTGCGCTAGTCTTGTACTTGATCTTGGCCCTGGAAAGAACTGCTAAGAAGCCCATTAAGGTTTCACTTTCTAATGCCTGTGAATAGGATTTAAGTAGCTTGTTGAAATTACTCTTAGTAAATGGTGTGATCAGCATCACAATCCACCTTGCTGCAAACTGTTGCTGACAGCAAAACACTTCCTACTACTAGCTTTCTTTACCATGGCATTTAAGAGCTTGTAGACAAAACATCACAAGAGAACTTGGTTAGAATGGCTGCATGCATTCTGGTGTGTGTGTATTGAACCTGAATCAAAGTCCAAGTGCATCTGACTCAGGAGTTAGCACTTGGACAGGAGTTTACTGCGAAGGATGAAGATTGGAATCTGCACAAGGGGAAAAGCAATAGCTTTTGCTTGTTGGAAAAATGCAGATGGTCCACTGCCTGCTAATATTGCTTTTACCAGGTGCATGTGACCCTTAACGCTGGGTTTACGTTTCGTAGAATCATAGAATTTCAGAGTTGGAAGGGACACCGAGAGTCATCTCCAACTGCCTGCAATATAGGAATATCAACTAGATCATACATGGGAGTCTGTTCCTCTGTTGAACAGCTCTTACTGTCAGAAAGTTCTTTCTGATGTTTCCAGGGATAGCGCTAAAGCCAAAAATCATGTATAGTCAAAACACAGTTGATTCATTGCCAGGTGAGATTGCCTAAGTTTTTCCCCTGGATGCCGCCCTTTCTGCATCCTTTTTAATTTTTTTAACAATTTTTTGCCAAGCGTGTAAACCTGAATGCGCACAAGCTAAATGTGTGTAAGTTGCAAGTTACTTGCACAGATTTGTGACCTTGTCTAGTTCAGTCATCTCAGAGATGAGTTTGATTCACAGATGAAAATCCATTGTTCGGTGGCTGCAGTTAAATAACAGCTCAACCTGTGCAGGCTGCCTATCTTGCATCATATTCTACAAATAGTATTTGCATGTCATCTGCTAACACCTGTAATCAAAGGAGTTCACTTGTTTGACTGAGAGTCATCAAGTTATGAGGTTTCAGAGAAAGAGAAACAGAGAGAGAGAAGTGAGTGATGAAAATGAATATATATTCATTTTATATAGCCTTTTATGACAGTGACTTTGCTATTCTTATATCTGAGTGGGATTCACAGCCCAATCCTCTGTATGTTTACTTGGAATGGGGCTTTCTTCCAGGCAAGAATGAATAAAGTACCGTAACAGTCCTAGTTGATTAACTGACATTGGATTATTTTTATCAGTGCACTTTGAAAAAATCTAATTTGGTCCTGATGTAGCCCTGTAATAAGAATAATAATGAAATAAAATGATGACATTCCCTTTTCTTACTAAACTTTCTTGAATAATAAAAAGGCGTACATATTGAGGTTTTGGTAATAAGCAGATACATTGTAATTTGTTTGTAGTTTGGCTCAGAGTCCTATTGGCAACAAATGAGAGGCATGTTTGGTACTCTTAAGTGTGCAACTGCAAATGCAGGAACTATTTGGGGAAGAAGCCTAGGCATGTGTATACATACACCACCACATTTTACACAGCCTCTGCGGTCCTGCAGTTGTTCTCTTCAGCCTCACAGGTGAGTAGAGGACTAGTCCAGCCCAAGCCATTATTTGAAATGAGCACCAGTCACAATTGCTCAACAGTCTATTTGGACTGGACATCTAAGTGTTATTAATTAATTTTTATATGTTAAAGAAAAAAATCAAAAAGTGACATTTTGCTTTCACCATATTTATTTACCTACTTAATTTATATAGCTGCTCCATAACAGAAGTATTCTAGTTTTTTTCTGCATTTGAAGTTTGCATGCTACCTTGGTCTCTACACCTGTTTTCAGTATGTCTTGAAGACATCTATCTGGATGAAAGCTGGTGTGCATGTTTTGAACTCCCTCGGGTTTTCTGGGGGGTTAAAAAGTGCAAAGCATAACTGTAATGCAGTATCTTCCTTGAGATTTGAGATATTGGAATGATCCTTTGTGACATAAATTTCTGTTTGATGTTTGAACATCTGCTTGCCCTTTATTTACACTTAAGATGCAAGATAGGTTCTAGTGTGAAGTGAGGTCTACTTTAGTGAAAGAAAATCAGTATTTTACTTCCTCTGATTTTTAGTGAAAATCAGTATTTTACTTCCTCAGTATTTTTCTTCCCAGGGTATAGCTGATTCAGGCAGTGATGCAACTGACATGATTAAATTGCTTTTCTTAGATTGCTAAATAATTGCACTGTAATGCTGGGCAGCACTTGCTTAAGATGTTAGTAGCCTCGGAAATTGAATCTATTTCTCCAAGTTATCTGGGTTCCTGTTTTCTAATCAAAAAGTGTTCTGGACCGCAGAATATTTGCCTCCTCCCTTTCTGTAAGCCAGAAAATAGGACTGTTGCTTTCACTAAATTTAAATGGGACAGGCTTCATACATTCACTGCTGTGGAGTCCTCCCCCCCCCCGCATAAATCTCTGTTGACAGTAACCAACTGCTCCACTAGGGTGCAGCAGTGCATATTAAAAAGAATTCATTTGTAGCTGGTCTTTAATAACACTCTCTTAAATGGCTACTTTCACTATAAGAGACAGTAAGCCTCTGTCTACAGTTGTTGGGAATCATAAGCAGAAGGAGGGTTGTTGCACTTCATCCTGCTTGTAGGCTTCTTAAAGGCATCTGGTTGGCCAGTGTGAGAACAGGATGTTGAACTAGATGGGCTTGTGATCCAGCGATGGTGGCACCAACAGGGCCTCACTTGCCCATTATAAGATCGGAGATGGTTGATATTGGGGAAGTTGTTCTTTTCGGTACTTGGTACTGTCTTCAAGGGCAGTCCCACATAATAGTGTTTTACATTAGTCTATACAGGTGCATTGACAACTCAGGTAAGCCTATCCCAATCTAGGAACAATCACAGCTGGTTACAGAGCTTTAGCTGGGCATAAACACTCCTAGCTACAGAAGCCAGTGATAAGTTGGACTCCAAGAGTACTTCCAGCCTACAAACGTCTTTCTTCAGGGGAAATGTCTGTGGCACTTCCTCATTAACATTCAGATATATGGGTGGGGTATAAATAATAAATTATTATTATTATTATTATTATTAACCTGCTGAGGCCTTCAAGAATAGAAGGTTGAAGAGTGATTATAGACAATAAGAATATAGTATTTATATAGCACTCTTTCTAAGTGCTCAAAGCACTCTTAAATCTGTGTTGTTAAATAAAGCCCGTTCCAACACGCAGTCCTCTCTGGGAGAATTACTAGCAAGTATTAATGACACCTGAGCGTTGTGTCCCATTAAAATTGGCTGTTGCTCTGTATTCAGTAGGTTTTGCAATATCATATTGGTCTCATTGGAATTCCTGATTGGGGAGAAGAAGCCCACAAGAAGGCCTCTGTAGATAAACACAAGTTGCCAGGCAGCTCCTGAGTACATTAAGAAGATGCTTGCAAGTAATCTGCAGCAGTATCAGTGCCTCACAAAGCAACTTGTGCTGCATTACCAGGGAATGAAAGCATTTGCCAAGTTAAGTACTGGCACCACTGTTTTGTATGACAATTGTCAAATAACTCTACAGGTTTTCCATTTGGCTGAAGTATTATCATTATTTTATTTATTTATTTAAACCCCACCTTTTCTCCCGACAGGACTCAAGGCAGGGGGAAAGTATGTGAAATATGTGTAGGCTTGCTCCAGGGGCTCTTCTACCATTCAGTGATGGTTGTAATATGTGTGTAAATAATCTTGCCTACTTTTATCAGTGAAACTATTGAATTTTTTTAAAAATAAAAGAGCCATGTAGAAAGTCTTGCAATTCAAACAGAAAACTGTTTTGTGAATAGTTGCATTACACAGTTGTAGTTTATGTAAGGAGGATAGATAACAGAGCTTTTGTATAGTATTGCAGTGGCAGGTTGTAGGAACTAGCTTAAAAATATTTCTAGCCTTTAGCATAGAACTTTGGTATTATATGAGAAGTACAGTTATATTAACACAATAAGCTGGATGCAGAACATCTCTTGCTGTATGTTTTAGTGCTCCTCTGTCAAAGGGTTGTCTTCTCTACATTGTGAGAAATCCATGGTAGTGCTACAAGATAATGGGAAAAATCAATATAGAGCTGATCCTCTTCCACCACATCCTCTTAAGGCACGAGGGAGGGCGGCTGGCAACCCATATGTGCCTTCCTTAGCCTCAAAAGTAAATGAGGGCACTCCCTTTGATTTCCACGCAGTTCCCTAGGTGTACTTATATGTAACTATATATTTTTTTGGAATCCAGCAAGATTTGTTTAAAAATACATCCAATTGGGTTTGGTTACTGTTCTCTCCATACAAGTCTTTTAACAAAGGTTAAGACTTCTTCAGTGTCGGCATTGACAGCTCTTCCCATTTTTCTATGTTACAGTCTTATCCCTGTTGGGATTACAAACGTCACTGCAATCTTACATTTCCTAAGTCACAATACCTCTGGGAATTTACTTTTATTTTACGTTCAAATTGCACTTTGAATACTTTCTAAAGAGAACATTGATGTGATGATTCCAAATTAATTGCAGTGCCTCATCTTGAGCTGGTTGCTGTTATTTGCACTTTATAGGCAGGCAAGTACGTTTGAGAGAGAATAAATTAGGAGCATGGTAGGTAAGTAAAAAACCAAATGCTTAGCTTGCTAAAGTTAGGCTTGTAGTCTGTGTTTCCATCCTGACTGTGGAGGAGGGCAATAAATCATGGAAACACCTGCTACTAGCCTCTTAGGCTAGTTGCTTTTATAGATTTATAAGGCTAGTCTAGCACTACTTCTAGTTTGTCATGGTGTCCAAATCAGCAAACTATGATTAGTACTTCTCCCCATCCCCTGCAAAAAAGAACATGAATTAGAAATATTTTTTTCTGATTCCGTTTAAGAAAGTGTTTAGGTTGCCAATTTGTTGCAGCAAACTATTCTGAACACTGAACAGAAAATAAAGGTTTAAGAATAGAAGAGGGAATAAATGAGTCTCTGGCACATTCTCAATTGTTTAGAAAGATCATCTGAACTGAGTAATTTAGTCTACAGCAGATTTTAATTCAGAAATAATATCTAAGCCCTCTATTATTATTTTTAAAATGCTTTGATAAAACCATTGATCTTCATATAAGGGCTTGATGGAACATATTTAGCATATATCTTCTTCCCTGAATTTTCTGATTGCGTGTTTCTGGGTGTATGTTTTTTTTTGCGGAGTGGGGGGGGGTGACATCATGGGAGCATGCAGGTTGTTAATACAATTTGACACATTCCCAAAGCCATCCTTGTCTGTTTTAAATTGTTCATCATTACCATTGTTGTTCTTTGTCATGTTATGCATGAGAACATGCAGATGATAATTGGGGAAAGTAATATACTTTTACTTTTGCCTGTTCCTTTTGCCTGTTCCCATAACCAGTACTCCTTGGAGTGAATGACCTCCTCTGCGTAATATGGCAGAGTAGTGACAGTGGTGGCTTTGGGATCTAGGAACTATTCAGTAGTAAAGGCAGAACTAATAATGGTTAGTGTTAATTTGTATGACTGTTCACCTGCTAATTAACAACTCTGCTTAATCATAGGTATCAATTTAAATATGTATGTATGAAGATGAAGTGTGTGAGAGAGGACACAGACCTGACATATACCTATTCAGGCATTCTCACTTGAACAGAGAGCAGGAATGTACTAGTTTACTTTACCATCCATTGTGTCCCTGCCCCTCTCCAAGTTCTGGGAGGGCATTGTCTGCAGGAGGGTGGCAGGGTCAACAACTGGGATCCCATGGAGAAGGTAGAACTAGCTAGCATATCCCCACTCAATTGGGCTTCCGCCATAATGTGGGGGGAAATGTTATTCTTTTGTATGTTTGAACTGCACGTGATAGGTACTTGCATAGTTTCCAACTGAAAACCTTACAGAAGAGAGAAATTAACCACAGCGTTTCTGGAAAGCCAATTTCATTGCTCAGATGATTCTTAGGTTTAAATATTTTAGCATGCTTTTCACAGACCCTTTTGGGTAACCCATTCATAGGGATTCATAGAGAGGCACTTAATGCCGTTCTGCAAACTGCAGCATTCATCTTTCCAAAACTTGCTCTTGATGAGCGAGTACTGCTATCGCATACGTCCTTGTATTGTTCAAACTTCATGCACTTCGTAGCAATTAACATTTGTAGCCCTTTAATGAGAACATACATTTCATATTGCATTGCATTTCTAGCCTCTAAAAGCACCATGCAGATCTCCTAGCAACTCAAGTTGGTGGTCCAGTTCTGACACCATACTGGGCAAATTAACAAAGCTTGGTTTGATGATTAGAACCCTACAGTCCCATGTGCTTCACTCCTTCCCTAATCCTTCCCGTACAAATTCCTTAGTCCTCTCCTTTGTGTTTAGCGTTATTTCTGAACTGGTTGTAACCATAGCTTTTCCTTTAAACCAGAGATTTGTTTAAAGTTTCTGAAAGTGCTTTCAGTCTCTGGTTTAAAGGCTATGGTAACTTACATTTATGCCAGTTCAATCTGTTGGAATTCAGGCACCAGGCCTGTTGGCATCTGAACTATGCCTGTGTGGAAATCTTCACACTTATTACAATTATTTACATTTGAATGCTTACAAGGATTAGGAAATGGCACTTTTGTGGCTTTGGATACTACAGCCCTTGGATATTGCATTGATAGGATTCCCAACCCACTAGTTTCTGTCTGGGGAGGGGTGTCAAAGATTACTAAAAGAACAGTTGTATTACAGATTGCCTTGAGAGGTGCTTCAGTAGTTTTAACATGGAGATCATGCATATGACAACTACCATAATAGCAGCAATTCCTGCCTTTATATTTCAGAATAAAACTCTTGCAAATGTGTGGCTAACATTTAGAGGAAATGAAGTGTGTCCCCAGATAGTGCTGGCGGCCAGGAGTTTGGAACCTTGAACAATGAAGCGAAATTACAGAAGGTCAAATGCTTTCAGAATACACTAGCAAAAATGACTCTTTGTTCTGGAGAAATAATTATGAAATTACAAGGTGGTGAAGTACAGTGTAGTGTGTAATTCTGTGGGAATAGATGTTCAACTTATTTTCTACACTAAACTACAGTGCTACTGCCTACAAACCCATAGCTTCAGTCCAATTTTGTTCACATAATTCCATTAATCCCTCTCCCCATTTTACAAAATACCTTGGAATCCAATCTGAGTTCAAAGTCTCTAGATCTCAAGAGTGATTTTTTTATCTTTGTAAATAAGCATAAATAAGCATCATAGACTTTCTAATGACAGGTGCCAGAATACTGGTACTTTCAAAATATTCTATGAGTGTTTCTAATACCTAATAGGGCACTGAGCCAGTAAAACAATTACTGTATAAGAAGGAGCTGGAAGAAGGAAATGCTTAGGATCCTTGCTTGGAATTGCAAAAAGGCTTTCTGAAAAGTGTTCACTGGAAGCATTTGCTTCATATGCCCCCCTCCCATCTGCCTGAGTCTTTACAATAATTTTCAGCTTGCTTTACTTCCTTTTGCTTTCCATTTCCCCATTTATTATACAATCATTTGATTGTGCTGTCTGTACAGAATGCATAAATTGCATATTTGTGCATCTCTGTGCTTCATTTTTATTTATTTTTAAAATGTTGAAATAAAGGTTTCCAGGGTGTCTTACCTGTTTCTATTGCACTTTGCAATATAGGTCAAGAGAAGGACACCTTTTACTTTTGTTCAGGGATAACAGGATTCACTGAGACCTGTGAGGGATGGTGGTCATTGTTTCCATTTCTCACCTTGTCTCCACATTTTACATTGTATTTGATAGTATAAAAGGGAGCAGAATTTAACACCCACCTGTACTCTTATTGCTTCAAGTGGTGGTATCAAATTTAATCTAGGTATGGTAAAAATGGCAATGATTTCTACAATAAATGAAGGGCTGAAATTGATTTCAAGGTGAGTCATTCCACTTTTAAGTGAGTGATTCCCCTCTGTGTGTATATAACATGTAAATGTGCATATTTGTATACAGTGTACTACAAGCACTCTAGCCTAACTCAAAATTACTAGATGTCAACACACTATTATGGAGTCTGATCAGTTGTGAGGGCCTCGGTTTGTATGGCAGAATACACTTTCAGCCCTATGTATGATGTGGATAAAAAAGTGTGTGCCTACTGACCCCATAACACAAAAAGTTGGCTATAAACTTTACTGTATATACTATATTTCCTGTCAAGTATTTCTCTTCAAGTTGTACTCCAAACATCTCAGATTTTCACAAGCCTTTCTCTTTTTCACATTCTTTTCCTATTTGCTTCCTCCTTGCTGTTTATTGGTCTTATACTTTGCCATCATGCTTATGTAGACAACTGTCTAAAGAGATTCCTCTAATCATTTGTTTACAAGACTTCCATTATACACAGTTTATTGCTGGCCCTACAGTTAGGCTCCCAGATAATTGCTTTCACTGAAGCAGGTTGCTTTAAAGATCTTTAGTAACTGTTATAATCTAGTTTTTCTTCCTGATGGAACCTGTTTGTATAACTTTCTGCTACGGTGAACCAAGATAATCTGACGTCTATTAAGCCTAAGTAGTTTGTCTGTTTTTGCATGTAGAATTATGGTGGTTTGAAAGGCTACTCTGCTACAATTGCAGTTTTGAAATCATGCATAGTCACAAGGCTCTCACAGTGCCAAACCCACTTTCACCCGCCTCTGGTATGTAGCACTTGATGTGTTAGCCAAGATTAAATGTGGCCCTAAGGCCAAGAAAGGTTATCTACTCTGTGTTATATTTCAACTGTAAAGTAAAGAAAGCATTTAGTCTTCACTAGATGCAAGATTAACAATCTTAGTCTGTCCAGTAACTATCAGACGTTAGTTTAAGCCTAGTCAAATGTCACAAACATTTTGTTTTTGTTGACTGCTTTTTGTTGTGAGATTAGAGCTGGGACAAAGTAGCTGAAAGGAACAACACTGGAAAAACAGAAGGGACAACTGTACAATATGCAAAGTCCTCTATTCCCATACTTCACCTCAGAATATCATGGCTATTGGTTTTAAGAAAGACACTGTATGCACATAATGCTCAGCCATGGTTTGTTAAACCACAAGTTAAGTACAGTCGTACCTCGGGTTACGTACGCTCCGGGTTGCGTACTTTTCGGGTTACAAACTCCACTAACCCAGAAGTGCAACCCGACGCGCACACGATTTGCACATGCGCAGATCGTTTTTCCGGGTTTGGTTTTTTTTTTTTTGGTCTGTGCATGCGCAGAACGAATTGTTCGGGTTACGTCCTTTTCGGGTTACGTACTGTAACCCGGAACAGATTAAGTATGTAACCCGGGGTACTACTGTACAGATTTCTCCACAGTCCATCAAATAATGACTTGTTTCTCTAAAATTTCTTTTGTTTTCCAACTGCTCGTACATTATAACTCTGTGACATTTAGGGTGGAGTTAACAACCAAATTGTTAAGGAAACTTGTCTAGACATACTTTGTAAGCAAACAGACTATAGGTGAACTTGGCTTGCCTATAACATGAACTAGGTCTAGATGGGAATATTTTTAGGACCTTCCCTTTAGTAGGTCCTCAGTGGCATTAGGAAATGGTCACTGCATCACTTGTTGATCCAGCAAATTGAGATGCTTTCCAAACAGCTATGGAGGAAACATGTATTAGGAGAAATAAAACTGCTTGCATTTAGAAAGTTGCTTAATGAGTAGAATTTCTAGGTAATTTGAATCATATGTTCCAATCAAAGTCTCCACTGAACTATTTGTTAACTTGATATTGAGTATCCAATGTGTAAAAGGCAGTTGATCAAATAATTGGTTAGATTCAGGGGCTAACTTCCAGTTAGGAGTGTTTCCAGTCTAGACATTTTCCCTTCCGTGCCAGTTTTACTAGTGGTCCCTTCTGCTTTTTCTATAAGAAGCTGGTAACCTGTGGCACATAGGTCACATATGAACACCCAAGAACTTTTTTTTTTATTGCAGCCCAAAGGCCCCTCTAAATTTTGTCATTCCCCCAAATTAAAAATTAATTGTTTTAGCTGCATGTATATCTGTGTGGGCTAGAAAAAGACAATACTTTTCTTGTGCAGAAAGCAGAAAATACACAATCTGTTGTGTGGTGCTGTGTGTTTATGTTTGTGTGTGGGGGGGAGCACCAATTATTTTAAATGTCATGTGGAAGAGAACAGGACACCAAAACACCTTTAATATTTGCAAGGTTTTATGCTTGGTGGCAATATGGTTTATCTATTTGAGTATCCCAGGAGAGGAGAGATGTTCATCTGTAAAATGTCAGGGAACATAATAACAATAGATTTGGGCTTATTTTCAGTTCAGAGAGAAGCAGAGAGAAACATTCATGGAGGGTGATGTCCTCAGACAATTCATTCATTTCATTTCATTTCATTTCCTGCCCTTCACCAAAAAGTCCCAGTTTACATCATTAAAAACTATTTTAAAAACCCATCTCTTGGCACTTGCCAAGGCCCATTCCTCTCCAAAAAGTTGAGGACCCCTGCAGTAGAGGATGCACATGGGTTTGCCTGATAATTGATGCCAATTTTATACATATAGTGAAGTGATGTGCATCACTGCTACCGGGATGTTTAGGTTCCATATTTGTGGCAACCAGTACAAAGCTGCTTACTAGAAATTGTCATAGCTTCTCAGCGACTTCCTAATTTGTTTCTCGGTTCTTTTGCTTTCAGATTCTCACAAACATAAAGATAAACACAAAGACCGGGAACACAGACACAAAGAGCACAAGAAGGACAAAGAGAAAGATCGAGAGAAATCCAAGCACAGTAACAGGTGAGATTGCTGGTTGTTGTCAGCAGGTTTGTTGTCTTGACATGCAAAACTAGGCCTGGAAACATGCAAGATTACAGTCAGAGTGCTTGTCAGCTGGCTAGTGGGGAGGTGGCACACATTGAACTTGCTTCATGTGATCCCATCTGATTTGGCTATCTGCATACTTCTCAGCTGTTTCCAGCCATAGTTGGGGGAGATGTGGACATGATGCAATCTTAGAAATTGGCTAGCCCAGTCAGGCTGTTGTTGGTCAGATAATATTGTGTCTTCTATGCCAATAAGTACATTGGCTAGCCTAAGTATTGTGCAAGGCAAGCAGCCTGCTTTAGTCACTTTTGGTCACATACTCTTTAATTTTGGAGGAGATGCAGGCTAGTTCACCACAAATTAAAGCCAATAGTGCTTGCTCTTGATAGGCATAGCAGTGCTTTTGGTATTGGCTTCCTTTCTCTACTTCAAAGGTCTCCACATAAATTGGTGGCCATTCTCATTGGAACTCTTGTTTTAATAATATTCTCGAGTCATAAAGTGACACTTGAAATGCTAAATTCAAGACAGCTATGTTTTACTGTTTGGAGGTTAACCAAGTTACATGTGAGTTAATGTTACTGAGGTTAAAATCCGTGAATAGCTTCCAGATACCAAATAATGGGGCTGCCATTCTATGGTATATATGACTGCCCCCCTTCATTCACATAGCCTTATTTTGTACCTAAACAGTTACACAAATGTAACCTTTTAGCAAGTTTAACACCTTGTTCCCTTTTTGTGCTTTTTTCTAAACTTGAATACATTTTAATAAACTGTTTCATTTTCCAATTTGTGATAGATGGGAGATATTTCTGAGCCAACATAACTCCAAAACTTACAACATCCATAGACCTTGGAGGCAGAGGCTGTAAATGTCTTGGCTAAGCTGTTGCATACTTTACTGGTTGCTTAAATCCCGGCAATGCTAGTTAACACACTTTGCAGGGAATGGGGGTGGTATTTCACCTTGTGCTTCCAAATGTTCCTAAATTGTTGTGAAACTCTCTTCTCTCCTCCACCCACATTGTAGTGTTTACAGCCTTTTAGAAAGGGACTCTTTGCATGGCATAATGCAAAACCTGCTTGGCTTTTGGCTCATTACTCTGATGTGTTTCTTATTTATAATCTCAATCATATCGCAGCCTTCCAAAAGATAATATATATATCTTAGAAGGGGAGCAAAAAACCCAGCCAGTGGACAGTACCACAGGCTGTAGCACCTTATTCATCATGCAGATGTTTACTTGTGTCCATTCAATGAATTGTCTTTAGTGACAGTTCTGCCCAAGTGAAGAGCTCTTGGTTAGAATTTATATGCAGACAAATTAATTATGGTATGTAGAGCTTTTCAAGTATGATTGCTTAGTAATTGTATTCATATTTTACGGTTTCCTAAACCTAAGAGGCATTTCAAATGAACATATTTATATACCAATCACCTTATATTCCTTATCTGGCTACCTATTCATGATGATTTCCTGCACAAAGTAAAACAATACTTTGGCTCTTTCTAGAAGGCACACTGTGCCCCTTTACCTTATTCAATTCAGTAGTACTTACTTCTGAGTAGACACAATAAATTGCCTTGTCCCATCCAAGCATGCACTGTGTAATGGGCATGATTCAGTTATAATAGATTCATTGAGAACTGAGTACATAACTTGGATCATGCCTTTAATTCAGAATTTTTTCTAGGATGTTGCTCTTGCAATCTTGGCCCATGTGCTTTAGGGTTGGATTTATGTACCATATTTAGAAGTTGTCTGGTGATGTCTGAGGAGGTGGGATAGGCATGCTGAAAGGGGAAGGAAGGGAGGTGCAAATTCCCTGCTGTATATAACAGGAATATGGTAAGCCAATGAAGAAATTCTGTCACTTTTTCCATTCTTACTCCTTTTGCATTTTGAAATCACATGCCTCCCATGTTTCATCTCATAAATATACCTGCACTCAGTCCTGCACTAAGGAGAGAGAGACCAGAACTCTATGTCAAGAATTGAATTACTGGAACCTGTATAAATAAAAGGCTTTATATACTAATAGTAAAACCTCAAACTTGGCCCAGCAGCAAATCTTCCAGCGCTCAAGCAGTGTCTCTGCTTACATAGAACTCTGTAGCATACATCCATGTTAGGGAGGCAGGTTGCTGAATTATGCTTAATATGATCCAGGAAGTGGAAAAACTGGCCAAAGGGAAAGGCCTAATTCCTGTAGAATGGTTTAGGCCTGCATAAGGTGTAGTGTGAGAAAAGATATGCGGCAAAGTGTTTGGGCGAGCCATATTGAAGTTTTGGTGGAGTGAGGGTTGCCTTGGTACTATAGCTGTTTTCATACTTATAAAGTTATTCCATTAAGGGAGCAAAAGTCATTTATTACAATTATACTGCAACATTCCTCCCAAAGGAGCCCAGCCTACATTCAAGTTTACTTAAATTTATTATTGTTTCTGGATTAATCTTCATGCTTTTAAATCTGACATATTGGATCCAACATCCAATATCTTTCAGCCCAGAGGCAACTTGGAAAGCAGGCTGGTGTACAAAGTAAATGTAGCAAAAATGTAGGGCTTCTTAGTAGAGAGTATGAAGTTGCAGGACATAATATGCAGGTAACTCACATCTTACTCAAGGTTTCAGTTCTGGGGGTCCACGCGTAAACACAGAAATGTATGAAGCTGGGAACAACCACCTCCTGCAAGGTAGAGGGCTGCTTACTCTGCTTTGTGAAGGCTGTGCAAGGGCCCTGGCAGTGTCCCAAAGCCCTTCCACTGTTTCCCCAAGGTCTTGCAATTGTAGCTGTGTACAGGTGGCCAGGGAAGAATAAATGAGCAGAGGGAATGGTGGGTTCCTCTGCTTTCCATTTATCTATCTATCTATCTATCTCACTCACACACACACACACACACACACACACACCCCTTTACAAAGCATAAGTATAATATGTGTAAGTTGAGAATTACCTGTAGGTAAAAAGGTAAAGGACCCCTGGATGTCAAAGGTGACTGGTGTCCAGTCAAAGGTGACTGGTGTGTGGTGCTCATCTCGCTTTCAGGCCAAGGGAGCCGGCATTTGTCCACAGACAGCTTTCTGGGTCATGTGGCCAGAATAGGTAAACTGCTTCTGGTGCAACAGAACACCGTGATGGAAACCAGAGCACATGGTAAAGCCATTTACCTTCCCGCCAGAGCGGTACCTATCTATCTACTTGCACTGGTGTGCTTTCGAATTACTAGGTTGGCAGGAGCTGGGGCAGAGCAACGGGAGTTCACCCCGTCTCAGGGATTTGAACCGCTGACCTTCTGATCGGCAAGCCCAGGAGGCTCAGTGGTTTAGACCACAGTGCCACCCACATCCTGTAATGTAATTCAGCTCATTGGAGTGCTGGTGGGGGTGTTAACTTGGAGAAAGAATTTTAGCTGGTATTTTAACTAGGTCCTGTAACTGTTGTAATCAGTTTTGGTTTATTGCAGTCTATATGATTCTTTATATAGCTTGCCGAAAGTCCTGTGCTGGTTCAATATAATAAATAAATAAATGTATTTATTTGAGTCAGTACAATAAAGTGCCACAAGGATTAGGCTTAGAGTGGCTTGCTATGTCATATTCAGTGCAGTTATTTTGTTTAGTTCATCTCCAAACAAGAAGCTACGTCTTAACTCTAGTAATGCCATTAATGTTTTGAGCAATTTCCAGAGAGTACAGTGGTGCCTACTTGAAGGAAACACTTCCTGAAGGAATAGCTGTACATCAATCCACTAATAAAGTAAAGTGCTTTTTGCAGAGTTTTTTTTAAGTACATCTCAGAATAAATCTTCAAAATACTTTGCTTCCTGTGAATCAAATCAAAAGCTTTTATGAAAACAAGGAACATGGAGCAGAAACAAATGCAAACACTGAGTAAAACACTTCACAGTAGCAAAAATGTCATTTTCCAGCTCTACCATGCTTCTTTACACATAATTGGCCAAAAGAACCTTTCAGATTCCTGTGCTGAATCCTAGTCCTCCACTTTGGTGGACCACAGAGTGGGGAAGTGCCTCCCCCCCCCAAAAAAAAAGAGCCACCTCCCATTTTCAGTCTTTATACCAGTTGCATGTTGTCTTATGCACTCTGTCGGAATAAGAATTCTGTAGGCAACGCTTAAAAACCAGGTCATTAGACATTAGGCTATTAAGGCCCTTATAGAGTTGTTTCAATGATAAAATGAAGGAGGGGAGACCAGGTATGCTGCCTTTAACAACTTGGAGGGAAGGTGGGATGTAATTATAAAATAAAGTTGTGATCCCAGCTCAGCTATGAGTGAAGACTGATTCATGCAATAGTCTCTAAACTTGATTTGTGCATAGACTCGATCCATCCTTCATGATTCAGAGGGGAAGCTACGTAATGCAGCTTTTGGTGGCAAGCTGTGAGCTGATGTTTGAAGGGAGCAGTGTTCTTTAATATGCTCTAGCTCAGTGTTTCTCAAACTTGGGTCCCCAGCTGTTGTTGGACTACAACTTCCATCATCCCTAGCTAGCAGACCATTGGTCAGGGACGATGGGAGTTGTAATCCAGCAACAGCTGGGGACCCAAGTTTGAGAAACACTGAGCTAACTGAAGGAGAGGCTGTCAGGAAACAACTAACCATTCATTATCATCCTGCCCCAGGCTGAGGAGTAAAAGTAGCTGCAACACACAGCTGTCCAACATCTGGGAAGATAACTGTGTTACACTAAGGCAGGCTTCCTCAAACTCCGCCCTCCAGATGTTTTGAGACTACAATTCCCACCATCCCTGACTACTGGTCCTGCTAGCTAGGGATCATGGGAGTTGTAGGCCAAAAATATCTGGAGGGCCGAGTTTGAGGAAGCCTGCACTAGGGCCAGTTGCTTTGCCTACTAGAGAAGGTAAGCAAGTCTTTGTTGCTTTCCGAAAGAGTAGTCTGTACCTGTTGGCCAAGTTGAGAATTATGCAATGAATGCAGCTGCAGTGTTCTTTTCTTGGAAAAGGCCAAAGTAATTTCGTATGTTAACTTGCACTGCAAGCTTCCCTACTTGTTCTAAACATTGGTGGAAGAAGGAATTCCAGAGCTTGCGCAGGAGAGCCAGGGCTGGCCCTACCATTAGGCAGAGTGGGGCTGCCGCCTTGGGTGGTGAATGCTGAGGGGCAGCATTCCCCTGTATTGGAGGACAGAGCTGTTTGTGCCACACAGCCTGTCCTGCATCCTCTCAATTAGCACGTTGCCCCCAAGAGCCATGGAAGACACTGTCCTATTACCACTGATAGATCCAGCTGCCAATCTCGTTGGCTTCTGTATGTAGAATGGGGGCTTTTGGCCTCAGGCAGCAAAACACCACCTTATTAGTTGTTAGGTGAACAGTTTTTGTGCCAGTAGGAGATTTCTTGCACATGCTGACCATGCTTTTTAAAATAAGGACTGGCCTGCAGTGTAGATTTGAGTCAACTGTATTGCCTGATCTCATGCTGACTTTGCTCCAGGATGCCATCCCCCTATCATCCATTTCCCACCTGTCAAATGAGGGAAATTATGTCCTCTCTTTCACAGGATGGCAATCTTTTGATTTTTTTATATTTATATTTTGGCACATAAGCTTGTTTACCAATCCTATTCATGACAAGCGGGCATCATTTAAAATGAGGGCTTATGTTTTGATGTGAGGTGCTCCAAATAGTTCTTGTCTGATTACAAAATGATATCAAGTTAAATGACACATTTGCTTACCTTCATTTATTAGAGGCTGTACTGGTCTTGAGTTATTTTTCTTCAGAGACACATACCATTTGTTGGTGGTTCCCCCCCCCCCCTATTTTCTGTTGTCATGCAAATTAAATCTCTTTTTTCACCTGTTGTGAAGTTTCCTTGTGGTGACATTTCGTATGTGTGTGTTCTCTAAATAGGTATTTGTTACCAGGAAAGTTCTTACTGTGTCTTGTCTTTTTTACGTTTCAATTTGTATAGCTGTGGGGTGCATGTGTTTGTGACTGAAGTAGGGAAAATGATTGTAGTGCTGCAGGTGACAAGAATTCGTGTCAGTTGTATTTAATACACCCAGGTAGAAGTAAAGAAAAAAGATCAGAGGAGGTTTTAGCAGTAGAAAAATGTGGAGAATCTTTAATGTGCCATGACTAAAAGCTGGCTAAAATTGTTGTGTTCCTGCAATTAAAAACTGTTACTTTTTGCTGGTGTCCATGTCTGTTGGAGCACAGCATAGTAGCAATTAATCTCCATCATAGTGGCCAGGTTTTGATAATTTTCCATTGTTTTATAAACCATGGTTTAAGAGGTCTCTTCCCTTTTCGCTATCAAACACTCTGTTCGGTGCAACGATCCTGACTTCATTAAACCTATTCCCTGTTGTACCCAAACTACATCAGTGAACTCTGGTTTAACATTGGTTAATAAACTAGCATACTTAGCCAGGCCAGTATTGATCCTCTCTTAATTCTTTACTGTGCCTGTACAATTCCCCCCCCCCTTTTTTTCTCTTTCCTATTTTCTCCTTCTGTTGAAGCGGTAGAGGTTGGGAACCCATGAAATGTGCAAGTTTCTCTAGACAATAAAGCATGAATGGGAAGGAAGAAGTATATTCTCTGACCTCCAAGCAAGGAGCGGATGACATTTAGGCATTCCTAATTCAACATCTGCTTGCTTTGCAACAGGCAAACAGACAGCAAAAGTCAGACCTGATTGTTAGACATGAAGTTATGTAACTTAACCTTTTCAGCATCATTTTAATGAAACGGGGGGGGGGGGGTGTCACAAAACAAAAGTGAAATAAAAATACTGTTAGCCAGTTTAAGTTTATTAGATGATGTAACAAGTGGGCTTTTCATTTTGTGAAAGTTGGATTGTTGAAATAAATTATGTGGACCAAAAAAGATTAGCCACTGTGGGGAACAGAATGTTGTATTAGATAGACGTGATGAGCAGGACTCCTTTTATGTTTTAAGCACCAAAATAAAATATTACTTATATCTATACTAGTGGTTTCAGCCTGTTAAAAAAACGGGCGCTAGAATGTGGTCAAATTTTTGGGGAGGCAGGATGAGCTCATCCTACCAGGTTCATCCAGGGTCCAGGAGCGTCTCCAGGAAGTCAGGTAAGCCCAAGGGTTGAGTTGGAGGGCCAAGATCAGGATGATCGGGCCCGCTTCATTGGCGGCGGCATGCAAGGGCTCAGGGCCCTTCTGCCACCGTCGCTTGCCATGGAGGGCCTCCGGCTGGGCCTGGGAGGGCGGCGGGAGCCCGGGATCAGGCCGCGTCGGCGGCCAAAGTGATGCTGGCAGCGCGGAGAGCCCAGGGCCCTGCCGTCGCCGCTGATTGTTGTTGGGGCCTCCCGCTGGGCCGGCTGGGCCGCGGGAGCCCGGGATCAATCCGCTCGGCGGCCCGAAGGGATGCGGGCAGCGCGGGAGGGCTCAGAGCCCTGCTGCCACCGCCGCTTGTTGTTGGGGCCTACCGCTGGACCGGCTGGGCCGTGGGAGCCCGGGAGCAGGCCACTCGGCGGCCTGAAGGGATGCGGGTGGCGCGGGAGGGCTCAGGGCCCGGCCGCTGCCGCGGGTCGTGGCCTCCCGCTGTGCCTGTTCTCCCTCCCCTCCTCCCGCAATGGCGCAGCGACGTCCACGCGCAACTCTAGGCGCAGCCCCCCTCCATCGTCCCTACGTACTCTGCGTCCTGGTCCATCCCGGCTCCCGTAGCGCGGCGGTGGCTGCAATGTCGCCCTCTGCTCCCTCCCCCCCTTACCGTCTCCGAGCGGCTGAGTCCTCCCCCGCCAGCTCCGGGCCTCAGCCGGGGCCTGGCTGCCCCCCACCCCTTCCCTCCTCCCTCCCTCAATGCAAGGCTGCAGCCACCGCAGAGTCAGGCGGCCGCAGTCGGTGCCGGTGGAGGAGGCTCGTCCCCTCAAAAAAGACTTCTTTTTCCCTCGGACTTTGCATGCAAAAAGCGAAAGGGAAGCAAGGCGCTGCAAAACTCCGAGGCGTCTCAGGAAATGCCCGCCCCGTCATAGCAGGAAGCCCGCGGAGGCCCCGCGCCGGAGCCTCGCCTCGCTTCTCAACCGCCCACCCTCTCGAGGCTGTTGGGAAGCCAGCCGGCACCGGGGCAGGCCGCGCCGCCACCTCTCCGAAATTTTGCACTCCTTTCCCGCCCCTCTGAGGGGAGTTCGTGTTTGCCAGGCTTGGGAGGGAGGCACCTGTGTGGCCCCTCTCCAAAATCACAACTCCAGCTCCGGCCGCCCAAAGTCTCTGCGGGGCGGGCTGCTCTGGGCCGCTAGGCCTCGGGGCTCTTGTTGTAGCGGCGGCAGTAGCAGCGTGGCCTTCCTCCTCGGCCTCCCCAATCTTATGGAGAGCCAGCGTTCCATTTCAACGGCCCGCTTCAACTGCCGACGCTGCTCGCGGCCCGATCTCTCTGCGTCCAATCCCTGTGTCCCTGGGGCACATGCTCAGTAGCGCAAACCCAGAGACACACGGACTGGACGCAGAGACACTTGCATTTTATATATATAGATAAGATTTGTAAAATTCCATCTTTTTGTATTTGGTTAATATGATTTCTTTATATGTAGTGGTTCTTGTCTTAAATACTTAAATGATGAAGTGACTCATAAATCCAAAGAAATTGCATCCCATTTTTAAAAGGACTAAATGTTTTATGGGCATTTGGAGAAGGTATATGACACTGAAAGCTGGTATTATATAGTGTTTAACCAGACCTAGGTTCAGATCCCCACTTGGTCATGAAGTTAATTTGAAGAGTATAGGTGATCACTATCGCTTACTCTAACCTTTTCAGAGTGGTAGTGAGCTGAAATGTGGGGAGGCAGCACATGCACTTGTTCTATATTGTTGTTATTATTTAATTTTATTAGATGCTTTTTCTTGTCGCAGGCAACTTAAATCAGCTTTACAAAAAACAAACAATACCATACATTCATTAAAACCAAGAAAAAGTACATTAAAATACATTATTGGGATATGGGCAGAATAAAAATGTAATAAATATAGTTGCTTATTTGACTTTATTGTGGTATGTGTCTCTACATTAGGGACAGAGAACTTTCCAGATTCAAAAAGTAGTAAGTCACATTGGAAGGGCTTGTGGGAGTTGAGAATCAAACCATAAGAAATAGAGTGGCACTAGCAAGTGGGAAGAATGAAAGGGGAATCCAGAGTACTTAGCTTGCAGAGTCATTGAGGGGCAAGAGGGTCAGGATAATGAAGTAAGGAAACCTAATGAGTGTAATAGTAGAAGGCTGCGGTTGACTTCTCAAAATGCAATGTTGGAGTTCTCTAAGAGCTGCTTTCTTTATCATGTGCCTGGATATAATGTAATCACACATGAGCCTTAAATCTTTCCCTAGCAGGATATACCACGTCTTAAAGGGTTTTTCAAAAATTCATCACTGTAATCTACAAGTTTAATTCTGCTTATTGTGGTCTAAGCAGCCACTGAATAGTTAATTGGGAAATGGACCACTTTCTAAAGAGACTGGGTTTTGTTTTGATTTTGGCATTAGAATAGAATTAGAGACATACCATCTTCTTTCTGATGTAATGAAAAGCCATCCTTTTTTTTAGCCCTAATATATGTTCCATTTGTTCTCTCCCTCATAAGTGACACAGGCCACTGGTGGGGAGAGGGAAGAAGTGAGGCTTGGCAAAGGTCATATGGCACAAGTATCATTGGTTTCTAAAATGCACTAACAGGAGGAGCATGTAACTAGACATGAAAGAACTCCTGAACTCAATTTCTGCTGTGTGCCTCTGTTTCTCTCGTCTAATAAATTTATCAGTACCAGTATGAGCCATAAATATGATGTTTGGTGTTATAACTACAGGATTTGTCTTCTTCTTACCCCTGTCTCAGTAGGGGGGCAAATCCACTGAAGGTTCCAGTTAATGTCTGTTGTCAAAAGCATAAATGCCCAAGATGTTAGTACTGGGCTTAAGGTGTACTGAACAGTGCACATATATTGTTGAAACTCCTTCAGGCAAAAATGCATTAGTCTGTGCTGTCCCCGAGGCATCTTGACTTTACTGTGTTCCTTATTGCTACAGTTGTGTGATTCTTCATATTAACAGAGAATTTTCTAGGGCTTGGCACTTCAATCTGCTTGGTTGTTGCTACCGATCCTGTCCCAACTGCCTCTTCTCTTAACTGACTCTTGTATCTTCCAGTGAGCACAAAGATTCCTCGGAGAAGAAACACAAAGAGAAAGAGAAGATCAAACACAAAGATGGCAGTTCAGAGAAACACGACAAACACAAAGACAAACACAAAGACAGAGACAAGGAGAAACGAAAGGAAGAAAAGGTACAGGATGGTGGTGGGGCTGAATGGCACTGCTTTGGACTGGGCTTTTGTTGTGGATAAAGACATGAGCTGGTTCACATTTTTGACATTTTATAGCTGTTTTGCAAGTCAAATCCCATGTACAGTTTCAACAGAAACTCAAGGCTATGAGTATAAGAGCTGTGGCATTAGGTGTTAGATGACATCACTGTGCTTCTGTTTAAATGGCTGTTGTAAACTTGTCATAATAAAAGTCATGTTAAACTTCATAGCATCTACAGGCTGAATTTCAGCACATGTTGTGTTCCACATGAGGAGGAATTCTGTAGGTAAGTTGATGCAGGATATTACAAACATTGCACTGATGCAGGTGCACACCTTAGCCAGCCTGGACAGACAGTACCTTGATAATTTTCCTACCCCATCTGTTCATGCCTGGGCAAAGTGCATAATTATGCAGTGTAACAGTAAGAGCAGAAGCCTTGTCTAAATAAGCTAAGGAGTTGATAGCGAATTCTGCAGCTGTGGCCAGACAAAAGGAAAAACCTCAGGAGAACATCTAAATAGATAGGAAAACAGCAGGACAGAGCACGTATTTGGGATTGGCCGGATCCAATAATGCTGAAAGCGTTTCTGGGGAATAGCTGGAGGTGCACTTGCTCCTGGTACAAGGGTCTTTTTGTGAGTTGCATTTGGATGCACAGGGAAGATATGACAGTGCTTTTTATAGCTTACTAACCAGCTCTCGCTTCTGTTTTCAGAGTAAATCATCTGGTGAAGTGAAAATAAAGAAGGAAAAAGAAAATGGCTTCTCCAGGTATGCAAGAAGACTGTTAGATTTTTAGTTTTGACTTGTACCCAGAAGATGAGTGGAATTTCTCTCGGTGGGATCCCTGAGAGTTCTGGGATCCTCTTTTCTGTTGGCATAAAGAAAACCTAAAATCAAAGATGGGGAAGCTTTTTTGTGTTTAAAAACCAGTCCGGCTATACAGACAGAAATAAGATTGTAAAGGATTCTCTTATGCACCTCTCTTTTTTAATCCAATGTAGACATAGAACCTTCTTGGCCCTGATAAAGACTCTAAAATAACATTGACTTTTAAAGTTGTTACCTATCAATATCAAACGCTCAGTAGAAGAACTGGGAACTGGGAATTTAGGGTCAAACTAAAGTTGTTGTTCCTGTGCACTGTTTCTAAAACAGTATTCAAGCATATATAAACTGCTTGATTCTTAGTAGAAGAAAGCAAGGACCCCTCTTGGTATTTCTAGGAACTGCAATCTTAAGAATGTAAAACCCGCTTGTCAAAAAGCCAGCAGCAGTTATGCTCAGCATAAATACCTTGTGGAACTGACACCGGACTTTTCCACTATCATGCAGCGTGTTTCGAGCAATCTCCTGTATTTTGAGGCACGATGCTGGATTGATTTAAAACACAGCCTTTAAAATCTGCAGTGCCTTTGTACTTTAAAATATTAGCATTCCATGCACAAGTATTTTACTCTGCTGTCTTGTATTACCAGCTGATCTTATCAATGTTAGATATTTGAAGTGGAAAGCAGATCAGGCTACATCTTTTTAGAAGAGAGATGGCACTGCAGAAGGTGATCTGGTTGCTTGCAGTGTTTTGGGTTTTGTGGAGTTTGCACTGCACTGAAACATCCAAGCAGACTGCAGCTCTAAGATCTTTTGTATTATACAGAACGCAATCTTCAGTGCAAAATAGCTGCAGAATTTAGGCTTTGGAAAAAATGTATTTTAGAGTCAACTTGATAAATTAGCTTTCAATGGCTGAAATGTGGTCTCCTGAGTAGCTTTATAAAGTGACTTCCATCAAGATGGCTCCTTTAGTGGCATGCATTTGTTCCCAGTAACTGTAGAGGTGTATTTGCCAGCGCTGCTGAGTTTTTCCAGCTGTGAGATCAGGCAGCGTGCATTAGCATGCTGCTCATTCCTGATAAACCATGATAAGGTAGGAAGTCTGGGTCAATGTGATGTTTGAACACAGTCACTTTTTGTTACATTGTTTTATATACTCTAACCCACCATGGTTTTCACTGGAAGGGCAAGCCACAAATTCTCTTTAAATAAGAATACCCCCCCCACACACACACCGTACATACCATACAAATGCCATGCATACCTGTAGGTACAACAAAATAGAACTAGTAATTTATATTATGGAATATCCCAATATCCAGTGTGTGGATATTTCAGGGAGAGTAGAGTTATTAAAACAATTTTAAAACTTGAATTGTTGTAACTAAAAAGCAATCAAGTAGTTTGAATCTGACACATCTTTAACACTTAATACTTGCTAACATCTACAAGTTTGTGTTCAGGAGTTGTAATCCATTGTCCCATTGTTGTAGGATTTTTTCCCCTCATTTTTCTATGCAGCCTTTATTTAAATCAGAGCTTCCCAAAATG
The DNA here is from genome assembly GCF_009819535.1 of Lacerta agilis. Classification (NCBI taxonomy): domain Eukaryota; kingdom Metazoa; phylum Chordata; class Lepidosauria; order Squamata; family Lacertidae; genus Lacerta; species Lacerta agilis. The sequence continues at coordinate 72,557,313 of NC_046317.1, forward strand.
GTACAGCTGGAGAAATATAGAAACCTAGTAAGGTGTCATGGGGGAGAGTTTGGAGGAAACCATACACAGATCAGCTAAGAAGTGGGTAGTTATTTGTATCCTCACCAGGTTGTTGGGATCTACTTTCCAGCATGTGTTTATTTTAATTTTCTTTTTTGCTGACACCAAAATCGGGGGGGGGGGGGTGTTGGTGGAGCAGAACCCCCACAGCCCTGCAATATGGTGTTACATTTTCAGTTTAGCTGAAACTATATGAAAGTCACACATCCTGTTCAACTCTAAATATGGCAGGGATAATGAGAGAGTTCTCCTCGCGTGGGTTGAAGTGGTAGGTGAAGTCAGGCTACAAGCTGAAGCTTAGTATTCATGTTCTTGACTGAATAACTCATTTCCTTTTCTCTCTAGCCCACCTCGTATTAAGGAAGAAATGGATGACGATGGCTACTACAAAGAAGACTATAAGCCCCTAAAGAGACCCCGAGAGGATGATGAGTGAGTAGCTTGTGAACATTACCTACAGCGAAAAGTGGGAATAATGGGACATTTGGATCTGTCTATAGGAAGCAACTATATTATCTTGCTAAGTCATAACTCAGAGTAGACCCATTGAAATCAGTGGATTTAAGGGCTTAAGTTCTTTTGCCCATTCCAGATATCAGTTGTCACTCAGACATCATCATGCCACTCAGTGAAAAGTGAATGCTTTTAATTACCCTTGAGGGAGGGCCACAGTCTGGGGGGGTATACTTTTTTTTTCTAATAGCGCAGTTTTTTGTTTGTTTTCATTTTATGTATGTAAGCGGCCTTGAACTTTTGAAAGGTAGCTGACAAATGCTTTTATAAAACAAAAGAATAACGAGTAAGATACAATGTTAAGGACTGAATGAATAATGAGTGTTAATAATACTTTGTGAACCCCAGCTGTCTTCTGTAGTGAATTGCCCTGATCCTGCAAGGGAGATGTTAATACAGAAGCAACTGTGGACCTGATGTGTGTATCACAGTGCTCATCTGGATCCCGCTACTCCATCTGGGACCACTAGGTGCCTGAGATTCACACTGGGTCAGGGCCAGTATCAATCGTCCTACTAGTGTAACCCCTTTCTGCTGCAAAGGGATTTCAAACTCCCCCCTCCCCTAGTCCTGCAACAGCAAAGAGAAGAAAAGTGATCAGTGCAAATGAGGGGCAACAGGTTGCGTCAAATACAAAAATAGCAGATTATATTTCTTGATTGTATTCTGCAGCAGCCATTATAATACGGTGTCAGTGTGTGCGCAGCACAGGTAGAGAACTGGCACTTGTCTACAGACGCTGGAAAGTAGTTGTGTCTCTTCTTATGGAAGGGGCTTCAGGAAATGTATAACTTAAAGTCAAGCAGCAGGTTTTATCTGAGCCACTAGAATTGGGGTATTGGTGCTTTTGAAATGCAGGCTACAAGCAGCACAGCAGCAACATTTGTGTGGAGGGTGAGAGTAATAAAATCCGGAACTGGAAATAAATGATTTGTTTACAATTGTTGGATCTGTTTCAGTGTCGACTACAAACCCAAGAAGATCAAAACTGAAGATATAAAAAAATCAAAGAAGCGGAAACAGGAAGAAGAGGAGGTTTGGTTGAATTTATATTTTCTGGATCTCTGGGGTAATAACAGGTTGTGGTGACAACTGTGGAGAAAGAACACTTTATTTTGCTTAGAATATGCAATTTAGCATTCATCTGAAAACATTAACAAAAAAAACACATGATGTCTCGATCTAGAGTACATGTTAAGATCAGCATGTAGAGATCCTGATTTTTGGCTAGATTCATGCAGAGAGCATACTGGTGCCTGGGCTCTGCTCACCACAAATTTGCAACTCATACTCCATCCTTGGGCTAAGTGGTACTCATCTCCTTTTTTCTCTATATAATGCTTTTTCATTTCTCTCTGCCTCCTGTATATGGCTTTGCCAATTTATTTATCTCATACCATGATAGGCTCTGCATGTTAATTGATAATTCCTTGCCATGGGTAGGAAACTGAATAAGTAGTTTGATTCAGACCAAGGGCCATTTTTGTGAGAAGCACATTTCAAATGATTTCTTTCAAAATTTATTTGTTTTTAAATGTAAGTGTATCTTGTAAAACTACTCTCTGTATAGCGTCTCTTTAAAAAATATCTTTTCAGGATATCAAACCCAAGAAAATAAAGAGCAAAGATAAGAAGCCTCCCGAAGGAGACATGAAGAAGAAGAAAATAAAAAAAGAAGAGGAGCAGAAATGGAAATGGTAACACACCTCTGATATTTCGGCCTGTGGCTGGCTGCTTCCTCTTACATCTGAAAAAAAATGCTGACTGAAAACTCTTTGTGGTTGGACTTCAAAGCTGCAAACAGGATTATCTTCCATTTTAGAAGGAAAGGGAAAACCCCAGTTCGAGCTCTCAACTAGTTAAGGATTTGTTAGGTTAATAATTGGCTTTCAACCAACTGATTTATCATTGGAACAAAAATTTAATAACCATTTTATTAGAAGTCCTGAGGTACTGAAGTCATAACCTTGGTTTCTCTTATTATTAGTTGGAATGTCTATCTGTTATTAGATGGACCGTTTAACTGTAGCTTTTTGTTTTCTGTTATATCAGTTTCACCAGCAGCAAAAGTATCACAAAAATAAGTGAAGTTTACAACTAGCGCTGTGCTGATTTTATAAAGTTATATTTGCTCAGCAAAAATTGCCAGTTAGGAGCAGTGAAAATGTTCATTCAAAAAGCCCTCTACCCTTCACTTAAACACCTGCTCAAAGCCACTGTTCATTATTCATTATGCCATTGTTCACAGAGCATCAGTCTATCAAGGACTATTAGCCCTTTCTCATTTATACCAGTTGCTGGGAATCACAAGTGTGAACAGTGTTGCTGCAGTGGGGTTCTGCTTGTGGGTTTCCCATAGGCTGGAACAGGCTGGTGCTTTTAGTCTGATCTAGCAGGGCTCTTACCTTCATTTTGTTCTTCCAGTTAGCAGTTGCTTAGACTAAGGGAGCGTTTCTCTGTTGCTGAGGCACCCAGACCAATGGTCCCTTGAATTATACTAGCAAGTGGACCCCCTCCCTCTACACCTTTTTATCAAGGGATAGAAAACACTGCCTCAGCAGGTGAAATAATAGAATTGGAAGGGATCTTGAGGGTCATTTTGTTGAACTTTAAGTGCAGGAATCTCACCTAAAGCATCCATGGCAGATGGCCATCTAACCTCTGCTTAAAAACTTCCAAGGAAGGTTTTTGAAACATTCATATTTCCCAGCCCTGCAAAAAATAGCTAAAATTCTAAAAAAAAATCTAGTGGCTCAGATAAAACTAGCTGACAGCATCATACTCAGAGTAAACCTACTGGACTCAATGGATTTTAGTCCACATTTATTTCTACTCTTAATATGACCTAAATACAACTCCTTAGTCTTTGAAAAAAATCCATTGAAGCTTTAGTTGACGAATCTAACAGTTGAAAGCTTACCTCCTTTGAACCATAATAATACTTTTTGTAGTTCTGCTTATTTTCTTACCTTCCAAACTAGTATGCCTTTTGCAAGAGAATCAGTCTTTATAAAACTTCATGGCTCTTGCTTTTGTGTTAAGAACATGCTGCTTAGCCTTCCTTCAAAACATTAACCCTTTCAGGCTGCAGTCGACAAACTAAACAAACCTTTTTTAGGCATATGCAGGGATGTAAAGCTAGTCTTTTTTTTTTACTAACATTCCTGAGCATTAGCCTACCTCATACCACAGGGAATTTAAAAAGAAGCCTGTGAATGCAACTGTCTAGGATTGAAAATTCAACGCTGATTTGATCCTGAACTTTGCTTAAAATGGACACAATGCTAACAGTGTCGTAATGTTGTATCGCATTGCAGTCCACTTTATACAGCAGTGTGTATTAAATAACTTTTTGGTGTTTGTTCTTTAGTTCTGTCACTTTTGGCTAACCAACTCCCAGTGTTTTGAGATACATTCCTTGGAGAGAGACTGTGTCAATAAACTGATTAAGTGAAAACATTCCAGCAGATATTTAAACATACTTTATGGCTTCAAAACCTGAGGATCATTTTCATTGAGAATTTGTTGGCAGCTTCAATAGAAAATAGTTCTGAGGAACAGCTTGTGGTATTCACCTTAATTTTTCTTTGCTTTATGCTTCTTGTTTCTCTGTTTTATCGTGAAACACAATACCCATTACAATGCAGGGCACTCTGTCTTTACTTTTGTGTACTTAAAAATTTAAAATACGAATGTAAGGAATAGATTATTTTTTTAAAAATGTATTGTAATATGTGCACGTGTCAGGGAGCCATGATTGGCCATTGCTGCCATGTCTCTCCCCCCCTCCCCACTGTTTTGCAGCCTAACACCAGCTGATAAATGTCAGAGTTCTGGGGGGGGGGGAGACCCATGGCCAAGCAGATACCTCAAGCTTAATGTAGAGTTGTTCATCCATGCAAGTAGTGAGTGCTTTCTTGCTGGTTCTTACCATTGCCCACTCCCACCCTTGTACCCTGTGGAGCACAGCAGCCACACTTTTGAAGTGATCCTGCTTTCAAATGAAAACTGTTAGCCCACGTTGCCCAATTAACTCCCAGAAATTTGCATGTAATTATCCAGCTGGTGATGCCCCCCCCCCCCCGCCTCAAGCAGATCTGACAGAGTGAAAGACCAGGGGGTATTGAGGGGGTGGAGAGATGCCAGTTGTTTTAAAAGAAACCTGTTTGGTTGGGACAGTGGAAGGATTGGATTTTAGAGGAGTAATGCCCAACCTTCTATCAGATAAGTAATATGAGGAATCAAGCTGTTATTCTCAGCACTAGTCGTGGTAGATAATGAAGTCTCTCTGTATTCCCACATAGCCAGGGGTGAAAATGGCTAAGATCTAAGTCATAGCAACTCTTTCCAAGCGGTAGAGCTGGTGAAACTAGCATGGAAGTAATTTATGATACTTTGGGCTGCTTCCAATGTTTCTTTTTATCTTTTAGGATCTTTCTGTATCCAACCACTATTTTTTTTGGAGCTATTTCACACAGTGTGTGATAGCTGCAGGACACCTTAAAAACTCTTTCCACACAGTAATAAAGTGGAAGCTAAAAGATCCGCTCCCCTCCTCGCTCCCTTCCTGCTCGATATACACCATAGAAAAAAGTTGAGGAGCATCTCTGCTCTCTGTATGTTTCTACACACAATGAAAACAAAACTTTTAAAAAATAGCATCTACCCGCCCTTTGCCCAGTGCCTGCTTCTGCTGTAAGATATTAAGTGACCTTCAGTTCCGCCGCTTGAAATACAGATAGAGAAAACACATAAGCCAGTTGCTGAGTGAATCTAGGAAGAAAGATATGGCTCACTGGTGATACGTTGAGAATTCCTGTACCCGGTTTAGGAAAAATGCCTATTTCAGGTTTTTCTGTAGAGACATGACAAGTACTGTACCTGAAAATTTGAGCCTTTCAGGTTTGGATTTAGTGTTATTGCAAAGAAGTGTCATCCCCTGCTGCCAGTACAACCCAATAGATTTTAAGTGGGGATGAGTTTGGCTGCCATTTCTGTACCTCAAGCAACATTAATCATCATTTTCCTCTGCTGACCACAGGAGAGGTCACTGACCCTAGTGCAGGTTACTCTGGAGATTTCTTCTCCTTGTTGCTTTTACTAACACCCCAAGTGGTGTGTACAAATAAGACATACATCTAAACTGACATAGAAACAATGCGAACTTCGTTGTGAAGAAGCCTGGCATATATTGTTTTGCTTGTGAGGCGGTCAGAAAGTGCTGGCTGATAAATGCAGACATGGGTAATGTGTGTAGCACAACGGGTTGGCTTTCTAGATTAAAATACAGTAGAAGTTTTGTGTGAATAAATAAAACAAAACCCATGTGCCCTGAGCGAAGGTGGAAACGAGGAAGCCCAGGTGAGGAAGACTATAACCACCAAGTCCTAAGAGCACTTTTGGGGCAGCCCCACCCCAGCCTTCCCTGGGGCTTCTTAAGAGAGACCTGTATCCTCTCAGGGAAGTCAAAGGCAAGGAAGCTGAGAATATTTTGTACCATTTCCTGTTCCTGTTCCAGCTAAATTACCATATATTGAGTGTCTTGGCAGAAAGGCATTATAAAAATGAAACAAGTAAATGGAGTAAATGAAAGGATGGGTTGTTGAATTTGCTGAATTGACTAACTTTAGCATTCATGATGCCCCGTTTGTAGATTCTGAATCCATATGGCATTTGAATGAGCACATGTTTCTCTCTCCCCCCCGCCCCCCCTTTTTTAAGGTGGGAAGAAGAGCGCTATCCTGAAGGTATTAAGTGGAAATTCTTGGAACACAAAGGCCCTGTGTTTGCACCGCCATATGAACCTGTGCCTGAAAATGTCAAATTCTACTATGATGGTAAGTTACTAAAGGCTGGTGTTTGGTGGAGAAATAGGTGTCTTTATAATGAGCATTCATAAGGCAGAAAAAGCCCATACTGGGAGACCTTGTAGGGAGGGTCATCCCATGCTGGTAAAATTGCGGCTGGTGGTTTATATATTCTCTGGAGGTGGTTGGAATTTCAGCTGCCCAACCATGCAACCAATACTGGATTCTGGAGGCTGCTTAGTAAAGGTCTGTCCATCTCCCTTTCCTCCTCCTCCTCCATTCAAGGCTTGTGATGTGACAATCCTTAACCCTCTTGTCCCCCTGTGTGGACAGTGAACTGTTGGTGCCGACAGGATGCAGTGTTCGCTTGTGCTCCCTGATGTCTGCACAGAAGTGCTGGATCATTCCCAGAGCTGTGAATGCATTGTCATTTAGAAATGTTAAAGCATTAGTAGCAGGAATGATGCGGGTGGCACTGTAGGTTAAACCACAGAGCCTAGGGCTTGCTGATCAGAAGGTCGGCGGTTCGAATCCCCGCGACGGGGTGAGCTCCCGTTGCTCGGTCCCAGCTCCTGCCAACCTTGCAGTTCGAAAGCACATCAAAGTGCAAGTAGATAAATCGGTACTGCTCCGGTGGGAAGGTAAACGGCGTTTCCGTGCACTGCTCTGGTTCACCAGAAGCGGCTTAGTCATGCTGGCCACATAACCTGGAAGCTGTACGCTGGCTCCCTCGGCCAGTAACGCGAGATGAGCGCCGCAACCCCAGAGTCTGACACTACTGGACCTAATGGTCAGGGGTCCCTTTACCTTTAGCAGGAATGAACGATATATAATTGCATAGGAAGACACTTGTGAAATGTCCAGTCATATTAAATGAGGTTTGTTTTGAGAAAGTGGAATGTATTTCAGTGGTGGGTTCTCACATCAGTGAAAGTTGTTCAGAGATAATGCTTTTTTCCTTTCATTTTTTTTAATGACAATGAGCACTGTCTGGTAATAATATTTTCCTTTAAAGTGGTTTTATTTCTCGAGTCTGACCCAGTGCCATTGTTTTTGGCATCGGGATTCCTCATGTGCATCTGATGTGCATTCATTGCCTACATGCATCTTTCTGTTAGAATGCAAGGCATGTTCTCATTGATGGCCACTTGTAGTTCTGTACAGTGGTGCCCCGCTAGACGAAAATAATTCGTCCCGCGAAAATTTTCGTCTAGCGGGGTTTTCGTCTTGCGGGGCGGCAATGGGAGCCGCGCTCCGCAAAACGAAAAAAAAAAAGACGAAATTTTTTCGTCTTGCGAGGCAGCCCCATAGACTTTTTCGTCTAGCGGGGCAGCCTCCCGCTAGACGAATGCTTTCGTCTAGCGAGTTTTTCGTCTAGCGAAGCATTCGTCTAGCGGGGTACCACTGTATTGCTAAAGCTGGTTGAGGGTCCTTTGCTTCCAGAGCAAGGTATTGCCACTTAACATACTGTCCCTGCCCAATGACCAAAGGTCAATTCAGAGATTATCCATATCTTCTTCCCACCCTTTCCCTGTTGAATTTCCTGGTTCTGACTCATCTGTAATGACTGTTGGAACCTTTCCAGTGTTTGAGAGATTAAATTTACTGAAAAAGGAGGTTGACATGACCATTTATGCTGGCTCCGGAGATTGCTGCCATCATTGGAAACTACCATTTCAAGTTCCTTTAAAATATGAAATGTGAGAGGGATTAATTGGCCCATATGAGTTACTTGAAAGCTTATGGCATCTATGCCCAAGTAATCTCCTCATGCAAGTTTGTGAGCATTTTAAATTAACTTGATATTTATATTTCCGGGGGAATAAACTCCTCTGGCCCTATCACAATGAAATCAGTTGAATGCAGTTTGACCAAGCTGCCACTAATGTAAAAAGTCCCCAAATGGTTTATGTTCAGTCTCCCTACCAAATCATCCTAGAAACTGTCTTAATAGTACATGAACTTCTGGCACTCGATGTAGTTACTGGTCTCATTCAGACATTAGGTTAAACCTTGTTTTAGCATCATGAGACCACAGGCATTGGACTGTACACTCCCTTCTCCACTTTCTACCTCCTTCGTGCTCAAAGATAGACAGAAGCAGGGACCCAGTCTCTTTCTGATTGTGCTTCTGAGTATATGAAAGGGCACACCTCAGATTGTACCTCTGTGCCCTTGTGAGTTTGATATCCCGATCAGAGCACAAAATGTCAAGTGAACATCATTCCTATGTTCCTAATCTTCCAAAAAAAAAAACATGTTCCAAAATAGATCAGATCGCCATATATCTTTTACAACATTCAGAAGTACTCTTCTTAGCAGTTTTCTGTAGTACTTTTCTATAGTTTACTTCCTTCAAGCTAGATGGAAAATTCCTCTTCCCCCGACACCCACCCTGGGCACACCCTATGCATCATGAAGACTCCATATTGCCTTCTCTGTCTGCCTTAACTATACCAGTACAAGTAGTGGCTGGATTGGATTTCACAGGAATCCATTATTCTGAAATGATGCCAACTCTTTAGGCTGCTGGCAAGTGAAATATTTGTTCCTGTTTGGTATTGCTGTGGAATGCTGGCAAGCACCTTCCCTTGGTGCACTGAAGACTGGTGTGACGTTAGCACGGTCTGGGCCTACATTAGTCACATTGGTTAGAAAGGGGGAGATGTTGGGTCTGCAGCGCATTGATGCAGCAATTGCTTCCCCCTTGAGCTGTGGGAAAATCTGCCTTTCTGCACAGCTAGCTATTTCATGCTGAGCCTCTATTACAGTTCTTCAGTCAAGGGGAAAGAGGACAGTCACGAATCACTGGTATATCAAGCAGGCAGCCTTTTAACAACAACTTTTTAAGCTAGTGGAGATAGAAATACCAGCGTCCTCTCACATAGCACAAAATCAGCCCAATATGGAGGACTCTCGTGCCAGTTATATGATCCTCAAGAACAGGATAAAGAGGAAGATAGTCTGATGATGGGCATGTGAGCTATTATTTTTTCTGCCATGAGAGCCACTCACCTAATGCCTTTATTATATGCTTTATGCATATAATGGGGTCGGCCCCACTAGGCCTCATGTGTTATGTTATGTGCGAGCATACAGCTGAACTACTCCGATGCTCTTCACCCTTGGTAATCCTTTGATTGCTTCCCCTCTTGTAGAATAATAGGATTGAACTCGCTGTAGTCAGAGAAGAGTCTCACTGTACATCCACAGGGGAAGAGTTAAGAGATTCCATCATCCTGTATTCTAATTCCAAATCAGTTTTCTGAATGCTGTTGCAAATTAACTAGAAATAGTGAAAGCCACACACAGGAGGATGTCGTTGGCAAACTCGGGGTACACTTGAGGTTTGCAGAAGTGCAAGAAGACTTGGGCAGAGGAACTAAGAAGGATTAACTCCACCCCTCTCCAAAAAAACCAAACAAACGCTGAATGTGCTCAATGCCTGCAGACTGACAGTTAAAGGGAGTGGGAATGGGATGGTGTGACTGGGTAAAGAGGATGGTGGAAAGGACTCAGAGATATAAAAAGAAAGCTGTGGTTTTTTTTAAGTGTCCCCAGAGAAGGAAGTGAGAGCTAATAGAACTCAATGGATAAGTTCAAAACATTAATGCCATACTTTGTTGGAGATTGCACTTCTTCCTAAGGACAGAGCTGGAGCACATTCCTGAGTGGGATAGCTCCCCCTACTGGATTAGACAGGCAGCATCTTCAAGGCCTTTCACCACCTCTCCAGGGGAAATCCCACCCCCCTTCCAGTCTGGCTCTGCCTGTGGTTTGTGACAGCTGGGTTTCTTAACTTAGCCTTTTCGTCTTCAATGTGCTCTTTCTACTGTTGGCCTCTTCCCTTGGTTGTTTTGGGAGCTAATTCCTCTTCTTGTTTGTATGTTGGTCATTTTGCATATTAACACAGTTCCGGAGTCTCCCTCTTTAAAAAAGCAAAAATTCCTGTGCTCTTCCTCTTTAAAAGCGAAACAGAAACTCAAAATTGAAGTACCTGACTTCATTCGTTTTTGAAAAAACTTAGGATCAGACCCAACACTATTTTCATGCTAACTGATGTAAAGATGCTGGGTTAGGTTAGTGAATGTAAAGTAAAATTGTACTGCCCATAGTAAAATTTGGAGCCCAGTGTGTGACTGCGTTTACAGCCCTCCTCCTGACCCCTGACTTCCCCTGAAACACAAGGATGTTCAGTAGCTTTTTTGTAGGGTCATTATTTTGGCTGTGCATTGTATATCCACAGAGGGCCAACGCTGGGGAGGGATGTTCCTGGATCCCTTCTCTCTGAGGTAAGAGGAGTAGGCTGGTTGAGGGGTTGAGTGTCTGTAGGATGCCACCTCGTTTTTTCCTGTTTCCTCATGGATTGCCTTCTTCGTTGTAGGTAAAGTCATGAAGCTCAGTCCCAAAGCAGAAGAAGTAGCAACGTTCTTTGCAAAAATGCTTGATCACGAATACACTACAAAGGAAATCTTCAGGAAAAACTTCTTCAGAGACTGGAGAAAGGTATGGACAAATGTTATGGAAGGATGGGAGTGTTTGGTTCCTTAGGTAGCTAAAGTAAGCATGCAGTTTTCCACTTGCCTGGACACCTGCTAAATTGTCGCTTTTACGGTAGTAGCAGATGGCTCATTGCTTCTTTGCTTCCTCATTGAACACTTGGGGTTCTGTGCTTGAGGAAGGGCAGGAAATTTGCTTCTATTTGCCTTAGTCGTTTCCCAACAGCCAGTCACTATTACTGCATGTGCAACTTTGAGTGAGTGAGTAAGAGAGAATATGAAATGTTCTGGGGAGGAATAGAAGAGCTTTGCTACATTTTGTTTGGCTGATAAAAGAGAGAAACTCCTACAACAGGAAGGAGAAGAGGAGAAAGAAGTGAAGAAAGTAGATTCCTACTTGTGGAATAGGGGGGCAAGAGGAGAGTCGAGAGGAAATCCAAGCCAGAGGTGTGAAGTCAACCCTCCTCCATTTGGCAAATAGAGAATTTCCTTGTGGTGTTTAAGCAGGAGGGTTGATTTGTTCATGTGTGAGGTTTACATTCGGCTTCCGTATTTTGGGAGATTTAGAATGCACAGATAAGTTGCTTATTCAAATAAATTTTGTGCCTCCCAGTTTGTAGTCAGTGTTGTCTAGTAAGCAAATCAGGTTTTTAAATAAATATATTTTGCAAGTAAAATTATATTATGCTTGTGTATGCTCATGGTTGCCAAGATTTAAGCAGTTGGAGCTTAAATAATGCCTTAGAGCAGGGGCAGGCAACCTAAGGCCCGTGGGCCGAATGCAGCCCAATTGCCTTCTTAATCCGGCCCACGGACAGTCCGGGAATCAGTGTGTTTTTACAGGAGTAGAATGTGCCCTTTTATTTAAAATGCATCTCTGGGTTATTTGTGGGGCATAGGAATTCTTTCATTCCCCCCCCTCAAAAAAATATAGTCTGGCCCACCACATGGTCTGAGGGATGGTCCACCGGCCCACAGCTGGAAAAGGTTGCTGACCCCTGCCTTAGAGGCATCTTGTCTGGTATCCATTGTTGTACCTGTATCCTAAAGTTGGGAACTACAAGAGCTGTCAGTCATGCAAAGAAGAGACAGCTCTTTTTGCCTGGTGATAGCAGTGCTGCCTAACGCTTTGGTTAAGTTGAAATGGCTTGATTTTTTTTTTTTTACTTTGTGTGAAGTACTTTCCTAGAATGGCCACAAGCTGTCTGAAACGGTCAAATGTGTCTGTGTTTATCACAGGCACACTCTACTTAAACTCTGTGGACCAGGAACCTTATATTAAAAGCTTTCCTGACCAGAATCAATCTGCCAAGTGATGAAATATATTAAATAGGCTGTCACAGGTGACCCATGATTGGCAGGCTGCCTGCGTTCTCTTCTGTTCATGGAACATGGAACAAGTATGATCAAAATAATGTATAATAGCTAGTGTAGTATCATTGGACCAGTTTTTCAACCTCTTCTATCTTTCACGGTTGTTGTGAAGATGAAATGGTTGGAGAGAAGTACCATATTCTGCTTTTAGCTGCTCTGAGGAAATCATTTCTCAGCCTAGATACCTCACAGCATTGTTCAGATAAACTGAGAGAGTTTCCTATATTTCACTCCGGCCTCCTAGGAGACATGGATACTTCTGTAATAAACAATGCCTGTCAGGAGCATTCTTTAAGTGCAATATTTGGCACTCTGAGAGTCTTAGCATTCTTTTAAAAAGCTCGAATATCAAATCCATCCTGAGCAATGCCTGGTGAAAATTTTAATAATTAGAGGAAAGCTAAGAAGGGCTTCCCGAGTCCAGGAGTGTGACTCTGCACAACAATCTGGAATTCTTCCTTGCCTTCCTCTCTCCACTCGGTTCTGCACTCCCCATTCTGTCCCCGAAAGAGGTTTAAAATCAGGATTTCAAGCACCCTTAGAAATAACATGAAATTACAGGAATATACTTGACATATAGTCCCTGACTTCAGAGACTTCTTTGGTGTAGAATGTTGATAAGGTTTCATCTCTCAGCACTTGAGTATGGCTTGCTGAAGGATGCCTTCTTTCTTAACTAGATGTTGATAACTCTCAAAGATGAAACCATGATGTTCTTCCATTCTGCATTTGGCCTTTTATAGGTTTATAGCGCTTGTTGTAACTTCACTGACCTTATATATGATAGCAGCATCCAAACTGACTTTACTGAAAACAAGGTGGAGTGCAGTTTCCTTTTTAAGCGTTTTATAGATTCAGATTTCTTTTTTGCAGGAAATGACCCATGAAGAAAAGAGTACCATCACCAGCCTCAGCAAGTGTGACTTTAACCATATGAGTGAGTATTTCAAAGCGCAGTCAGAAGCCAGAAAACAGATGACCAAGGAGGAAAAACAGGTAACTTGATTTAGAATTTGTTGTTGTTTCAAGGTGCAAACAAAAGGGTACAATCTAAAATGATGGGTGCTAAATGGTGAGTTAAGGAAGAGATTAAAGGCTTGTCCAGAGATAAGACTTCAGATGGGATCTTGAAATGCTAGGGATATTTCAGGTTCTTTCTAAACTGTGATGAGTAGGCCTGTGACTATTGACGCTCTCGAGATCACAGCTGCTTTCTTTCACTCTGCTTTGCTGTACTTGTAAAATGCCTCTTACAGCACAACCTGGATGGAGCTAATAAATTTCTTGTAACTCTGGCTCTGAATAATTTATAGTGTGGTTTGGAGTGTGTTGTAATTTATTCCTTTTTTGTGGGTGTTTGTTTCCTCCTAGAAAATTAAAGAGGAGAACGAGCGGTTATTAAAAGAATATGGCTATTGTATCATGGATAACCATAAGGAAAGAATTGCCAACTTTAAGATTGAGCCTCCGGGTCTCTTCAGAGGGCGTGGAAACCATCCCAAAATGGGCATGCTGAAGAGGCGGATAATGCCAGAAGACATCATCATCAATTGTAGCAAGTGAGCATGGAAGATTTCACATACTAGCTAGGAGTGACTTTTGGTTATAATGCGTAGCAGCTGTGTTCAGGCTTTTTGCTCCAGATAACCTCTTTGCCAAGTAGAATCTGTTATTTCTTTGTAGGGTCTCTCCTTTAACATAAGTGCAGCCCAAGAGTTGAATTCTAGTACATACCACGTTAAGTGCCACTTGTGAACTTTTCACCATAGTTCACAAACAACTGTCACATCATTAGTTTGTAAGGTTTTTTTTTTAAGTATTGTGAACTGGCAAAACTCAGACGTTTGGATCAATTTATTAATTTTTAATTATTAGTAGATGGTGGTGGTTGTATTTCCACCATCCCTTTACCTTCGGGAAGCTCAAAGCAGCTCACTTTGAGACAGACATGCATTCTACTGTTCAGCCTAAGACTTTGTTAGCTTTAACAAATCACTTGCCTTATGTCACTTCAGACCAGTTTCCTAGCTCACAGACTCCATTGTAGCTCTTTAATAGATTGTAGAAGGTATAGCCCCATCCAAACTTGGTCCCCGGTATATTGTAATAACATGGGATCTCTCTTGCCCAATGTTTACCGTGTCAGACGTGTTGAAAAAAATCTGCAGTTCGGGAAATGGTAGCTTATATTTTAAGGCAAAAGAGCAATCACAACATGCCCAGTTTCAGAAGACCTTAGAATATTGATAGCCTGGTTTGCCTAAGGAACAGAATATTCTCTTCAGTAAGCAAGGTTTGGTGAAGGCGGGACTGGATGGTGAGAGCTGATGGAGTGAGGTAAGATTTCAGCTGCTTATGCAGTTTGGTATTTCTGCAAAAGTGATTTATAGAAGCATGAGGGCAGGTTAAAGGTTGCAGGAGGAAAGACTTCTTAAGGGTCTTTGAAACAGGGCTGTTTCAAAACATTACAGTGTCTAAATTGCATAGCAGTTTTTAACATGCCATTCAGCTTAAAATTGTAGTTTTTATTTGTAAGAATAGCATAGGCCTTGTTTGCTTTTAAACTTTTAAGAATCTTAAAGCAGATATATACAAGAATTGATGCAAACATTTACACACTTGGTTTTTCTGATTGCAAGGCTTGAGGCCTATAAATATCTGGCGAATCTAGGCAGTTCGTATTGTGACTTTCATTTCAATTAATGGTGCCAGCTTCAATTACCTGAACTAAACTGAATAAATTATTTCCTGGTTGTATTTTGCTGTTATTCACAGTTTGTAGTCTTTTCAGTTTTGAAACCATTGTTGTGTTCTTGTTTGTTTGTTTCCTTGTACAGAGATTCAAAAGTTCCTCCCCCTCCCCCTGGACATAAATGGAAAGAAGTCCGGCATGATAACAAGGTGACCTGGTTGGTGTCATGGACAGAGAACATCCAAGGATCTATTAAGTACATCATGTTGAATCCCAGTTCTAGAATCAAGGTGATAGTTTGTCTGAAAACTTGCAAGCTACTTCTGACATGCCCAATGCTCGGTAGCATAGGAATTTGCCTTGTACAAAGCCAAACCACTGCTCCATCTAGTTCGGCAGCATCTACACTGACTGCAAGCAGCTCTCCAGGAATTCAGATGGGCGTCTTTCCAAGCCCTTCCTGGAGATGCTGGAATTGAACCAGGGACTACTGACCTTTCCTAAGGAATCGATGTGCCATTAAATGGGAGATCCAAAGAGTACTTCATTACTTTTTTGCGACTCTGCTGCCAGCTCAGTGTGTCTTTAAAATAGGTAGTAACGATCAAGTCGAATAATGTCTGTACGGTGGCAATGAGGGAATCTTGGAAAAGTATTCTTAAAATATGCTCCATCTCCAAACTGGAGCCTTTATGCTCTGGAGCAGGTCATCATGTTGTTCTTGTGATTGCCTCTGCAGGGTGAGAAGGACTGGCAGAAATATGAGACTGCTCGGAGACTGAAGAAATGTGTAGATAAGATTCGAAATAATTATCGAGAAGACTGGAAGTCCAAAGAGATGAAAGTGCGGCAGAGGGCGGTTGCGCTGTACTTCATTGACAAAGTGAGAATCTGTCACTTTTCCAGTTCCTTCCTTTTTTTTTTAATTGCCTAGGCAGGGCTCCTCAGCCTAGACTTGTTGAAGCATTGGTTTGAAACTGTTTTTTGTGATTGCTTAACTATGAGATGAATGAATGTGAGTGCGGGTAAAATTCTGCCCACTTTCCTCGGGGCATATGTACATACATGCACACACAATTTACCTTTTGCAATGCTGTTAAGAGATGGCAGCCTAAGTGGGCAGATCCATTCTGGAGTCAAATGATGATAAATGGAATTTTGCTGCAGCATCATTGGTAAAATTGGCACTAACTTACCTATAAGCACTGCCCCGTGTTAGCTCATTAAGGCATGTGGACGGCACACAGACAGGCCCCCAGTCACCTAAGCAAATAGATGACATTGGACCAAGCCTAGTGTATTCTTTCAGTTGCATTTACAAATGCTATAATCTCAGCTCTGGAGTTTAAACTGATAGCTTCTTAGCACAAGGAATCCTGAAGCAGCTTCTCGCTGGCTAACCAATGGGGTTAAAAATGCCTCCTTCTGTTTTGAGTGCTACTGTATTTGTGACATCTCTCTGCTTTCTTTCATTGTTTCATATTTGCAGCTTGCTCTGAGAGCTGGTAATGAGAAAGAAGAAGGGGAGACGGCTGACACAGTGGGCTGCTGCTCCCTCCGTGTAGAACATATTAATTTGCATCCGGAGCTGGATGGCCAGGAATACGTGGTAGAATTTGACTTCCTTGGAAAGGATTCCATACGATACTACAACAAAGTCCCCGTTGAGAAAAGGGTAAGGATTTTTTCTTGTGCGCTTATCATTTAATGAAAGGGAGTTTGAAAAGTCTTCTTACTGAATTGTCTTTCTTCTGGTGAGTCTTTAGATCCCACCTTGAGTAAGTACAGTGTCCATCTGAACATAAATATTTCACATCTTGGAGTCATAGAAATGTAGAGTTGGGTGGGACCACAAGGGCAATGCAGGAATTGTTTTGCCCAAAGACCCACAACCCTGAGATTAAGCGTCTCATGCTCTTACCAACTGCATCTAAACAAGGAGGTTCTGTTTAACCTTCATGGTTAATGGATCATTCCTTAATTTTCTTTTTCTTCACTGTCTCCATAGTGTTAATTGTTTTTATAAAGTTCTGTAGCTCTCCCCGCCCCAAAAATCCTCTCTACCTCAGTGCTTTCAGCCTATTCTTATTGGGAAGGCACCCCAATTCTTTGATTTACCTCTTCAGTCAGGAAAATATTTGTTGCTTCTCCCCCCCCACACACACACACCACTGATGAATAGTGGTCTATGTACTCCTATCCCTTATTTGCAGGATCCACCAACACACTTCCTGTAGGCCAGTAGAGAAAAGTGTTCCTTCCACGTTGTGTACATGTAAGCATGGACATGTGAATTAGTGAGGAGCACGTTATACCGCCATCAAATTGGAATGATGTCCATCCAGTTTCTTTTTTTCATGCTGTAATGGTCGTCTTCTCTCCCATCCGTTTGCCTTGTAGGTTTTTAAGAATCTTCAGTTATTCATGGAAAACAAACAGTCTGAAGATGACCTCTTTGATAGACTTAATGTGAGTCCCTTCCGTACCTGGTGCTTGAGAGTTAATAATAAATGATAACCTTGGCTGGATTTTTTAATTGGAATTCTTGCTGTGATTATGATTCCCTTTACATTGGCTTGGGAAAGGGTGCAATTTTTAACAGGCTGCTTATGGTGAAGGCAGTTTTGTATTTAACAGAAGAGTTCATGGAACTGAAATCTGCCCTCATAGAAACTGTCATGTGGCAGCAGTTTGAGAGAAGGATGTGTGATACAGTATTATGGGCTTGTTTCTGTTTCTCTGTTGTAATTTGGGGTTTGATTTTTGTGCTGCATCACAATTGATTACATTCCTCCTTGGTTTATCCTATAAGCTGCCCTGGGAACTTTTTGTTATAGGGTGCCCTGTAAAGATTGAAAAGACAAAAAAATGTGTAACACAAGCTCCATTGTTTGCCATAGGGATTTGGGCTCCCATTCCTATCAGCCCCAGCTAGCATGGCTCGTGGTCAGAGATGATGGGAGCTGGCTGTAGTCCAAAGAGGGCCAGAGGATTGTTATTCTCAGCTTACCAGTTCACTAAATCCACTTTCAGGCATTCATTCTGGGGACACTGAGCATAATGGGGGGGGGGCGGGGGGAAGCAGGCTCCACCTCTGATCTACATGCATCTGAAGAGAACACTCTAATGCAGGCATCCCCAAAATCGGCCCTCCAGCTGTTTTGGGACTACAGCTCCCATCATCTCTAGCTAACAGGACCAGTGGTCAGGGATGATGGGAGCCTAGTCCCAAAACAGCTGGAGGGCCGAGTTTGGAGGTGCCTGCTCTAATGAACGCATATAGATGAAGGCAGAAACACTTTCCCATGATCTCCCCACCCACCAAGCATTTATAAGTCCCTAAGTAAGAGTTGGAGAAATGCATTGCTCTTAGAGGTGGAATCCAAAAAGTTCACCACACGTTAAATGCCTGACATCATATGGCATTGGGTGGATCCATGCCTTCAGGAAAGCAGCAGGGATCTGGTTCTGTTCCAGAGCTCCTGATTGCAACAATGTCAGCAGTGCCAATTTTAAACTGTGCTGAAGGTAAGCTGCCAAAAAAACATGCACTCCCAGTTGTTCCTTGGCAGCTGCCTCTTCGGCTACACATGTTTCAGCAGGGGAGTGACAAGGAGGTGTGGCCTGCCAAAGATGGCCATGTGGACCAAATTGGCTCACCTGGGGGGCTTAATTTGACACACAGGCTGGAGGTGGTCTCCCCCCTCCCCCCCCCAAAAAAAGGAATTCTGAAAAGGGTTTAAGACTAGCTTGAATAGATGAGTTTGTCCCTCTTGGAATTTAGTTGGAGTATCTGTGTCACGTGAAAGCTCATAAGTGACCTGCCAGATGCTGATTGAAAGCCCAGAAGCAGGATCTGAGTGCAGCAGAGCCCTTCTCACTTGTGATTTGCAGCAACTGGTATTCAGAGGCATACTTTCTTGGACAGCAGAGGTAGAACATAGCCATGGTGGCTACCAGCCACTGATAGGCTCATCCTCCCACTTCCCATCTCCTCAAATTACGAGAGTAAGGAGGGTGCACAGGTTGAGGTGTTCTGCTGATGAATGCTGGAATTAATTTAAGCCTCCTTTATGTCTTCCCCTTAGACTAGCATCTTAAATAAGCATCTTCAAGACCTTATGGAAGGACTTACAGCCAAGGTATTTCGAACGTATAATGCCTCCATTACGCTACAGCAGCAGCTAAAGGAGCTCACAACTGGTAAGTACTTTTTGGATAGCACACTTCATACTTTCTGTGTTGATTGTAACATCGATCCAAATGCAGGCTTGAGAGCCACTGGCTGGAAATTACTTGGGCTTCTCCACAGTTCCATGTTCTGTTCAGAGGCAATTATTTTTGAACCACATTGAACAAAGTTCCAAAGTTGCTGTTGTGGCTAGCTGACCTTCTGAGGAGGAAGGAACTGAAATCTGTGCCTTTCCAAGTCCATTTCGGATTTGAAATGTGCCCAGCAGTACCTTGAATTAGGTCAGAGGCAGCTTGTCAGCCAGTGCTAAGTGGCAAAGGATGTCAAAGGAGGCCACAGAATTCTTAAAACAACTGTGGTTTCCAAAAGATCTTCCAAGGTGTATTGAAACATTTCAAATAGGAAGTTACTACTGCATAGAAATGGCGCCTGTGACTTGCCTTTGCTAACCTGGTGCCCTCCAAATGTTTTGGACTACAACTTCTAGGAAGCTGTACAGAACATCTGGATGGCACCAGGTTGACAAAGGCTGCCCTAAATTAACCAGGCCAGAGAGAAGACAGCTAGCCCAGGACACTTGGTAAATATTTCACAGCCTTTCAGGATTGATTTGGTTCCCATAGTTCCCAGGAGAAAACCATTATAACCCATCTCCCACCACAGTGGATGTCTATATTATGCACCTCAATCAGATAATGTTCTGTCCACAATGAAGACAGGCTTGACCCTGGGCTTCAAGGCTTTGCCAGATAAAGATGTTCTGTTTGTCTTGTCCATATAAATGGATGGTGTGCCTTTTTAAAATCCAGCAAGCCAGGGCTTGCAGAGAAGGAATGCAAGAGGCAAATGATGGTTAGATCATAGACTATTGAAATGCAAGGGGTTTAAACTAAATACTGGAGCTGATAAACTAGAATACAAGTTGTAACCATTAGCATTTTCATAGCCCTTTAAGGTGTTCAAGCCTGCATAAGGAATGTAGAAATCTTTTTTGCATCCAGTCAGTGCATTTTTTTCATCTACCCCCAGTATTACTCACTCCATGGTCTCAGACAGAGACCTTCCCAATCATTTGCTCTCTGATTCTGTTAAGCGGAGGTGCCAGGGATTGAACTTGAGATCCTTTACATGCAAAGTATATGTTCTGCCACTAAGCTGTGGACTCCCCTCAAAAGAGCAAGTCTTTCTGTATGCAGTCATTCCTCTGAACTCCATTTCTCCCCTCTGTTGCCTGAGATCCTTAACTAGAGATGCTGGGGGCTGAACCTCAGCCCTTCTGCGTGCAAAACATGTTATTTACTAAAAAATAAAAAAAAATTCCTTCCAGTAGCACCTTAGAGACCAACTAAGTTTGTTCTTGGTATGAGCTTTCGTGTGCAAGCACAGAACAAACTTAGTTGGTCTCTAAGGTGCTACTGGAAGGATTTTTTTTACTTTTTATTTTGTTTTGACTATGGCAGACCAACACAGCCACCTACCTGTAAATGCTACAGCGCCCAATCCCAGATGACGGAGAGCCAAGCTGCTAATTTCTCTTCCCCATGAAAAAGTGAAATTATCCAAGAGAGAGCTAGATTTTTCCGTACAGAAATGCAAATTTCACTTGTTCATTTTGAACTTTTCTAGCGGATGATAATGTCCCAGCAAAGATCCTGTCTTATAACCGTGCCAATAGAGCTGTTGCTATTCTCTGCAACCACCAGAGGGCGCCTCCAAAGACCTTTGAGAAATCCATGATGAATTTACAGAGCAAGGTAACTGACTACTTCCTTTCATTAAAACCCAAACCAAGACTTAGTTTTGCTACCTCTGTTTCTTAGCTGACCTGTGTCAAGCTCTCCTCTAACTTCACTAGTGAAGCTTGTTTCTCTGATTTTTAGAAAAACAACCCTGCTTGATTTTATTACAGAAAATCATTCTTCAAATCCTTCCTGTTTCTGACTGAATTGCACATCTGGCAAGTTGCCTTTTAGTCCTGGAGGAGAAATATCTATAAAGCATCTCTAGTGGGGGTCACAAAAACGTACCATAATTATTATTTTTTTGCTCCTGACAGCTCTCTGATGTTATGTTACATTTCCCCTTCCTGATTTACTCACAGGACACTGGGCAAAATCCAGAGAGTCCCTTACATGACCAGAAAGCATCTCTTTCATATAAGGACAGTCTCCTTAACCTCCTGGACCATTTCCCATGCTGCTTGAGAGGGACCACCAACTCCCAGGAGCAGTTTTTTGGGGATTGTTCAGGAAGGGTGAAGGTGTGAAAGCCTTTGTGTGAGCAAAATTCAGCTCCTGGTTTTCTGGATCAACACCCTTGAGGAAAGGAATAACTTGATTTAAAGAACAAGAGACTAAGCTAATGATACATATGCTTGGGAGCTTTCCTGAGGTTTCTCTGAGACATCATAAAGATCAATGCTGAAGAAAGGTTTTATAGTTGAATTTGAAAGCTTCTTGACCAGTTGACCCCAGGGAAGACTTCCAGCTTGTCTGCACAAACTGCCAATCACATGGCAAAGCTGTATTTGGACTGTACCACTTGAGACCCACAGGTGGAGAAATCATTTGAGTGAATGTTTTTTTTCCAAATGCCTAAAGTTCCTTGCACTTAGAAAATTAAATAGGCAGACAGAAAGTTTCTATCATAGCAGTTTCTCTGATGTGCTCATTTTCTGTATCCACATTCCTGGAGAAAAGCTTGAATGTGCAACCCTTCTCCCACTTGTAGTCTGATCCAAAGTGGTGAGATCCAAAAAATATTTTACCATGTGATGAACTATTTGTGTGGCTCAGGTCTTATCTTTTCTAAAGTATTCTGTGCAGATTTCTATAAAGGCTATGACTTTCTCATTATCTTGTGAAGTTAAAGCGAGTTCAAAACAGATAACTATTCCATGTCCATGGCTTGAGGATAATTGTGTGGTTTAACACAAAATTATCCACCTTCCTCCTCCACAAAATTGCAAGCCTATCTATATCGAGTATTTGATTATATTTTGCTTGTCTAAACCACCCTTTTACTTTTCAGGTTATTTCTGACAAAAACCCTGAGGTCATTTTGGTTAGGTTGGTTTACAGCCTGAATCTGTTTTATTAATCAGTGGGGTGTTCTTTTTGGCTTTCATAATATCTAACCTGGCTGCTTCAGTTGTTAGGACTGACAGCTTTGACAGAATGATAACGACTTGTTTGCCTTCACTCCCCCCACTCACCTGTCCCATTATTCTTAGCTGAGCCGAACAGTCTGTCAGTCACAGCTTAGGCGAATGGAGCTGCGAACCTTCAGCTTCAGATCATCTTACTTAGTTTGTCGCAGATCACACAGCTTCTGCTTTTCATTCCTTTAGAGCAGAGAAGGGGGAACCTGTGGCCCTACAAATATTGCTGGGCTGGAACTGATGGGAGTTGGCATCAAAGAGCATCTGCAAAGCCATAGATTCCCTCTCTCTGCTTTAGAACAAATCCATGATTGCTTGGGTCGAGAAAGTTTCCTGATGTGACCTAGCACAGTGCATCTGGACCTTTAAATAGGCAGTTGTATTTGGAGGGTTCCATTTATATGGCTTCATGCACTTCTTCCCCAGTCACCCATTGACTATTTGTATTGTACACTTTGTTTCCTGAATTCCATTATTCATATGAAGGGTTTCTAGGTCTGTGTTGTGTAGTTGTACATGTGAAGCTTTTCCTGCGCCCTAGGTCCCCCCCCCCCATCTAATAAAGTTGCAACTTGACAGGGTCTTTTGAAGGGCACTCTGCTCAGAGAATTCTGCTGCCAACAGAAGCAAACTTGGCACCCAAGCCAGGGCTTCTAGTCTGACAGTGCATACTGTTGGACTTGTGACACATCAAGGTATTTGTTGGATAAAACCTTGAGTCTTCTCAGGTTGGCCTGAGAAGCATCCATCTAGGCCCAAGATGGGAGATCTGTGGCCCTCCAGATGTTGCTGGACTTAGGCTCCCCCATCCCATCACGCCTGGACTTGGGCCATGCTGGCTGGGGTTGATGGGAGCTGGGAATCCATCAGCATCTAAAGGAGCACAGGTTCCCCACCCGTGAGTTGTGTCTCCTGATTTTCCCAGGCGTAACATGTGACTTGAATATTTGTATAGGCTTTCCTCACTATAGTGCCTCCTTCAGTTTAGTCCCTGCCATTGCCCAAAGATGACCTTTTTTTCCTCATTTCCTTCTTTTCTCTGGCTTTGTGCTGAGGTTTACTCTTTTTTATTTCTTTCATATACTTTTCTCCCATAGCCTTTGAAACTCAGCATTTGCCCATTTCTTTGCAGATCACGGCAAATGTCACTAGGGCATCCAGGAACCCACTAACATTGACATTATTGATGTTAATGTACCAACATTGTTGTCTGCATTTATGCTCGCCCGGCTTTACAGTTTAGAGCTGTATGCATTTGTAAAGGGCCTTCAGAAGAAGCGTTCTTCAGAACATTCAGCCTCCAGCTTAGATGACCATTTATATTTCTTTGGAACCTGCACTTAGATCTCACCTAGCCTCCCCATGTTGCTCTATCTCCCGTGGCAACCTAAAAACAAATAATAGCTCACATACCCTGAGTGGGCTTTCTAGGTTGGTACGGGGCGACAGCTACTGCCACACCATTGTCTGTCGTGATGGCTGCCTGATCGACTCTGTGCTTCAAGCTTAGTCATGGATCAAACTGCACAGAGGAACTTGGGTGAGCAGATTATTCAAGTCACTTTTCCCTGCTTTAGACAGCCCTCTAAATGGATATCTGCTTATACCACTCACAGTAAGTGAATCAATGTTCCTTTCTAAGTGCAGTGCCATAAGTTTGGTATCTAAAGTCCTGGTAATCACATTGGCAAGTTTGATCCTTGTATGCCTATCTAAAAATGTAAATCCCAGCCAGCTCTTCTGTGAAACTTTAGTCAAGGTAAAGAAAGGCTTGTTAGACACCCAGTGAAGTGTGTTGGACAGAGACGCTGCTTTGGTATCTAGAACGCCAATGGAGACAAAAGTCTGCTAGCTGTTTGCAGCTTGTCAGCTCCACACCTTCCATCTCCTGCTCTCTGTGTTTTGCCTTCCCTAGATTGATGCCAAGAAGGAACAGCTGGCTGATGCCAAAAGAGAACTGAAAAGCGCCAAAGCCGATGCCAAGGTCCGGAGGGATGAGAAATCTAAAAAGTAAGTCGCATTGCTGTGACACGTGTATCCAAACACTTCTGCATGGCACTCAGGGAAACCAACTTTGCTCAGAATGAGGTTACTGTTTAAATGGCTCACCTTGTCACTGGGATGGTACTATGTGAAAGGAAGGAAAAAAAACCCTCTTCTCTCTACCTCCTGCCTAATTATATATACCTCTACCATGTCTCCCCTTACTTGTCAGGAAAAAAAACTTTTGTGACAGTGCCTAGTGGCTACCACAGTATGTAGTGATGGCCACCAACTTTAAGACTGCTTTAAAAAGAGAATAAATTCATGCCTGTCATGAAAAAAGCTATTAATGGCTGTTTGTCATGATAGCTGTAGCCTTTCTTCAGGATCAGAGACCACATGCCTCTGAATACCAGTAACTGTAGAGCAACTGAGGGAGAGGGCTGTTGTGTTCATGGCCTGCTTATGGGCTTCCCAGAGGCATCTGGCTGAGCGCTGTGGGAAACAGAATATTGGATTAGCCTTTGGTGTTTGGGTGTTCTTCATTCCCTTAGAAAGAAAAGCCATTTATAGTTCCCACCTGAATTTTTTTTTCTATCTCCTTGCCCCTCACAGGACCGTAGAAAGTAAGAAGAAAGCAGTACAAAGGGTTGCAGAACAGCTGATGAAATTGGAGGTCCAAGCTACAGACCGGGAGGAAAACAAGCAGATTGCCTTGGGGACCTCCAAACTAAATTATCTGGATCCTAGGATTTCTGTTGCCTGGTAAGCCCTTGCCTGTTGGGGGAAAAAGTGCAGCCTCCACCTTATTGCCTTGCTTCAGTCTTTGAAAAGAAAAGAGGCATTGGTTCTGCTGAGGTGCACTTTTGTAGTTGTTTGGCTGTACACACCTCTTGCTGTTCATCCTTTTTATTCCTCTCTTTCTCTCCCTCCAGGTGCAAGAAATTTGGAATACCTATAGAGAAGATCTATAACAAAACCCAACGGGAGAAATTTGCCTGGGCGATTGACATGGCAGATGAAGACTTTGAGTTCTAACCTGATTTTAATGGGCTGAATCTTATGAATGAGAAGGGGAATAGCCTGGTTTTAGGGAGATTGATAAAACTGTGAGCCTTACTTGTCCTTTATATTTGGGGGAGGGGAGGGGGGTGTCGGGAGGGGAAAGCGAGTGTCTGATAAAATACCCAACATCTTTGAGAAAAGATAGGCCTGGAAATATTATAGAGTTGCTGAGCCAGTTGTCCTATGGACAACTTATTTAAACCTGTTTCAGAAACCCAAATTCTAGCTGTATGGTTTGTGTTTTTGTCTCTGGAGGGGGAGGACAAGTGGATGGGGGAATTTGTTAACCTTCTGCCAGGCAAATTCACCATTACACTGAGGAGCTTGGAAATCATTAGCTACTGTATACAGAATCCAATGAGATATTGGTGTGTTTTTACAGTTAGGGTTTTGCAATAACTTCTATATTTTAATAGAAAATGGATTCCCTTAATTTCCCGCCCCATCTCCCTCATTAATTTAACACAACTGAAGCCTTCTCAGCACACTGGCTCTGGCCACAACAGTCATCATGGAAACACTCAGTTGTTTTCATTTTTACTTGCCACCATCATGGTATTGAAAACCTATAATAAAAATACAACATCTCTTCAAAGCAAAGCATGATGGGAAGATCCTTCCTGACTTGAGTGTTATTTTCTTTTTCTTCTTTTGTTAATGTGAATTTTTACTACTTTTAATTATTTTAAAATATTTAAGCTTTTTTTCTTGATCTTAAAGATCATGTAGATTTGCAGGGGGTAGGAAGGAATGGGCTGGGGAGGGTTGATGCATTATGAGTACAAATAAATTGGTAACAAAATGTTTTCCCATCATACTTTGTTCTGAGTACATTATATATATATATAGATATATATATATCAGGAATATCCACATTTGTGGGTTTTGCTTTGCTTTCTTTGGCAGGATTGTTTTTCTTTTCTCCCTCCTTTTTAAAAAAAAAGAAAACTCCACCCTCCTCTCTTTTACTTGAAAGATTTTATTGTGTAAAAAGAACTTTCACAGGTCAATAAATTTTTGAGGGAAGTGAGCTTTGGTCCAAAAAAAAAAGGAAAAATAATCAAGATCTTAGGTCTTTTTATTTTTTTTTCTTTTGTAATTGTGTACAAAAACTTTAAAAAAAATTAAAGCAGAATTTTAATGTGAAACCTTTTTTTGCTATAATCCATTAGTTTTAGAGGCATTGTTAGCTTAGTGTGGTGCAAAAACAAGTTTCCCGCAGTCTTTCCTCAACAAGTATCTTCTATTTTTATCATGAATCCCCTTTTAATCAACTGTAGGTTATTTAAAATAAATTCCTACAACTTAACGCAATGCCAGCATCTGTGTGTTCTTGTACCCAGAGAGCTGAATGGCTGGCTGCAGGCCAATAGCTGTCAGGAGATGCTTTGGGGAAGGATGTGGGGTGTGGAGGTGCTCCAGGATGAAATGCCTGAGGAACTGTGGACCGGAGGCGCAGTCAAGATTCTATGTGGCCTTCTACACCATAGACATTGGCAGCCAAATAGTAGTTTGCCAGTTCTCTGGGTATTTTTGTACAGTGCCTTGCATGCTGGATCCTACATATAAAGTTATCTAGGGCCAGCCTGGTTCTGAAGATTTCCCTCTAGCTCCAATCCACAGCCAGAACAATTTTTTCATGGCTGGTTCTTGGCACTCTTCTCTAGAAGCAAACAAGGACAAGTGTTTAGGAAGGAAGCGCTGTATTCTTCAAGGTGACTGTAGCTACACTTTTTCTGGTGATCAAACCATTTGCTTTCTTGACTTGGAGAGCCTCAGAATACTGCATCTTCCATGTGTCTTGCTTTCAAGAGTTTGGAGAGCTAAGGCATTCTCCAACATGAACTCAACGCTAGTCAACCTGCTTTGACAGAGTTGACTGGTATGTCATCTTGTGCCTTTGTACAAAAGACAGGACACATGTTCACTTTTCTTATGGCCTGCATCAAGAATCGGGTATGCTTGAAATCACAAGAAATTGGTGCCTCAAACCCACTGATATTCAAAGGTATGGATAAATGGAAACACTGGCCATGCACATCTAACCACATACAGCTATCAGATCTTGGGTAGCACCACTCAATTTGCTGTATTACAGGTGCTAAATGGTTTTTCACATCTGCATTCTAGGGCCATTGACCTTGCTGCTGTTTGGCACTGCCACTCCAAATGAATCAGGCATGGCAGCCGCCCCTAGGGCCTTTTTAAATCCCCGTTTGAGGTTGGTTTATCTTAAATTTGCACATTCAAACCAGATACTGAAATGAATTTTTCAGAATCACAGGTAATGTAAACAGGTAAAGGTAAGGAGACTCGTATGTATTCTGTGTACCTGCCTCACCTTCCTACAAATTCCATTTACACAGCAAGGAAATACTAGCCCTGTGAACGGAATAAAATTTTTTATACACCAAGTGTTTTCATGCATGCTTGCTCGGTTTGATCATTTTGCTTGTTAGAATTTCATAAAAGGCCTAGAGTAGCCTTCTCTAGGACAAATGAAGGCGGTATAAGGAGAAACTATAGACAGGATCTGTCCACCTCTTGACCACTGGAACTGGTTTGCTTTGATGACTTCTAATTAATAAAGGGTTCAGTATATTCTCCTTAGCAGTAATCTTTACAACATTCAGATAAGGTAGGTCAGTACTCCCGTGTTGTAGATGAGAAGTTATTTTAATGCCTTATCGGGGTGTTCTCCCACAAAACAACAAGGGTTCCAAATCACATAGGAAATTCACATGCATATAGCTCAAACCTTCCTCCTCCCAACACATAGTAGGGGCACAGCAGAGTTGGCGAGGTCAGCAAGTGTGGGCAAGTCCTTTTCAATCATTTTGTAATCGCAAGGCATCCGGACAGGCCTATAGTGGTTTGCCTCAAGCCACTCAGCCAGTGACTTCACAGCTCACTTATCCACTGCTGTGCCAGATTCCACTTGGTACAGCATGAAGAATATATTCTATCACTGTGGTTACTAATCACATTGCCCAATGGGCTAGCAAGTGGAATTGCACCATTATGCGATGCAAGTAGCAATCTCAAGTTGCTGGCATGGACTTTTGGACTGAACGGAGCAGTTGACATGGTTTATATTTGGGTAATTCAGTAGTGATAGTGAATGGCCAGGGATGGATGGAGTTTGAGTGCATCAGCTCCCCATCACTTCTACAGCTTTAGCCAAGGTGCTGTGCTCATCCCTCTGTTTCTAATGGGGAATTCCTTCCCAGTTAGCTTGCATCTAACCACTGCGCTAGAAGCATTTACCAAAGGTTTCTGCCTAGCTGTGTCTTCCACAATAATACCTTCAAAAATCTCCTTCGGGAGATTCCCCCTTCCCACCTCTTTTTAACTTTAGTGATAAAATTTGTGAGAGCAGCAAATATTATAAGTTCTCTGAAAGCAGCCTTATGTCTCTGAAGTTGTAACAATGTTGCCTATTATAAGCACGCTTTCTATTTTTACATGTTCTCCCCCACTGACTCCAACCGCATCCCATCTTAATCAGATGTGTTAGATTATTCTGTGCCTGAAGTTATTGACAGGAAGCTCAGAACAAGCCTGTAATCCCAGGGGAGAGTGTTTCCCACCAGGGGTTCCCTCCTCCTTTTGTCTGCATTTAAGGCAAGTAGGAAATCCATCTGTTTCAAGGCCTCTCGATATAGTGATGCATTGGCCCTTGGTGGAAACAATGCTGCCAAATGAGAGATAGCAACAGTCGTGGAGAATCTATTCCATAAATAGTTAAGAACCAGCAGATTCTCTCGCTTCAGATCCAATTAAGCCATGAAGTTGTTTCCCCATCATTTTGCAGTGTAGAAATGCATCTTGTCATCCAGCCATATAAATAAGGTCAGAGTCTTTTAGATACGTTTGTTGTATTTTGTAATTGCTTGCAGTGTTTTCTGAGCCCACTCGGGTGGTGAACAAAAGTTTCTCAAGCTCTTAACATTTGACAAAAATCCTGAATCTAAACATTCCATGTTGACATTTGCTATTTCTGCATCTGGTTTGTGTGTGTGTGTGTGTGTGCTTTGTAGTGCTTCCATAATTGTGTTTTAGTTAGGAACAAATTTTGCCATTAGAATGGTGAGTATTGACATGCATACACATGACCACAAACCGAAAATCACTTTCTACAACATACCAAAAAACAAACAAACCCCCATACTATACACCTAGCATGGCCACCCTAGACCACTTCTAGTTGGCATCCAGTGGAGTCAACAGGGTTGGATTTGGCCCCAAGCACTCAAACACAGCTTAGACATGGAATTTACTGTCTCTACATTGCATATGAGCATAGGAACCAGCCTTATACCTTAAAACTCTGCATCCCTGGTGAAGGGCTGCTAGGTCATTAATAAGAGCATCTGCTTTGTATGTAGGAAGTCTACTGTTCAATCCCCGCCATCGCCAGGACTGGGAATATTCCCCAGGCAAGCCACTGCCAGTCACTAGAGGTGGCAGTGAGCTGGATGTACCAAAGGTCTAAAGGCCACTTGGTTGGCTAACTGGCAGCAGTGGTCCAAGGTTCCACTTTTTCCCATCCCTACCTGGACTTGTTGGTTACTGAATGTGGAACTTTCTGTAGGCAAATCATGTGCTCTACCATTGAACAGTTATTACCCAACTTAACCTTCAAATTGGAGCAGGGGAGAGAGAATGGAGAAAGTGTATGCAGGCCTGGCAGCCTTGAAAGATACAAGTATACGTGCTAGCAATTTAGCTGCTGTTTGGGCAGTCCTTCAGAAGTTCACCCTGCCCTTGAGCAATAAATTGGAGCCAAGATCATATCAGCAGTACCCGCAGCTATCCAGATGCCCTGATGATGGTAGGTACAGGAGAGTAAGGAACTTGGTTTTCCAGTGCCCTTGCTGCACCCTTGAGTTCCTGTGATGATAAGTACAGCAACAGTGCTGAATCACTGCTTTCACCACCATTCATTTAAATATCAGGCATAACCCTGGAGACACTAGCTCAGCCTTCACCAATCTGGTGTCCTTCAGGTTTCTTTTGGACCACAACTCCCAACCAGTGTCTGTTTGGTCAGCCTGCTGAGAATCCAGAATATTTGGAGGGCACCATGTTGGCAAAGGCTGCTGCTTCAGCTGTATGCAATAAGATGGGGGGGGTGATACAGATGGCTCCTCCATCAAGTGTTTTTATACATGCTTTGCTTTCCTGTGTTTCTTCACCTTTGAAAAGCTCTCCCTATATGCCTGAGAACATTGGCTGGATATAAAATGGCTGTTAAAGACCTAGAGAAGATAATGCCTGAACTTGTACAGTGAATATTCCAAATTAGCAAAACAAATGGGCTGTGTACCAGAGCAGTGCTGGGTTCACACTGTCAGGAAGATCATTTGCTCACGAAATTCCATCTGATGTAACCAACAACGGGAGCTCCAGACATTCATGGAGCTTCTAGTTGGCATCATGTATCTGCACCTTCATAATTTTTGTGTGCGCACACAGTTGATTATTCATAAAACAATTTGATGGAGTCTAATAGCTAGCTAAGCATTCCAAAATTCTCCTGTAGCGAGATAATATGATCCCAGGGTGTGGTCTGTAGGTGGCATGATGTTACCACCTTGCTGGAGCTCAACAGATCAGGTTGGTCAATGCCTGGCTGGGAGGCAGACTTCCTGGACTGCATGTATTGGGTTTCACAATGAAAGAAAGGTGTTCTATAAATGTAAGAAAATGCTTAAATATTTGACCTCCGATATGCTGACCAGAATACGCCAGAAGCACTTCATTGGACAATGCCAGATGTATGTGGGAGGACAAAATGTTCTATTTATAATGCTCTGTAAATAATACAAAAGAAGAAAAGGCATTGTAGGCCATTGCTATCTGACTCCCTGTGTGTCTCCAGGAAGGGGTGTGGGGATGTGAAAAGAGTGCAGGAGCGGCTTTTGAGTCTTTCCAGAGAAGGACCTAAAGACAATGCTTGTGATTAGAATCCATCTGGTCAATAGCTGTGTCCTACAATTTCTGTCACTAGAAATGGTGGGTGGAAATGGGAGTTATTTCATAAAACGTTTAGAGCAGTAGAGCAATGTGCCAAAAGCCATGTAGATGTGACAACCATTTTTAGTCTCCCCATCATCTAATACCGATGGAAGTGTCGCCCCTAGCACAATTGTCATGTTCCAAGCCGATTGATATAGCTAATACATTTTACTTTTGCCCTTCCTCCGAGGAGTGCATTGTGTATGCATAGTCCTCTTCAATCCCCATATTATCCACACAATAATCCTGTGAGGAAGGTTAAGTTGAGATACGATTGGCCCAAGGTCCTCCAGTGAGTTCCATGGCCAATCCTAGTTTGGCACTAGCCCAGAGATGAGGAACCTCTTTCCCTCCAACCACTGGACTCCAACTCCCATCTAGAGATGTAAAATTTCTGGAAATTTTGAAGCTCAGAAAAAACTCAAGTTTTTTCCAGGAAAAAACGGAATTTTTTTGGAAAAATTGAAAAAAATGCTACATTGGCACTTTTTTCTTTTCCAGATTGAAAGTCATTCTGTTACTTTAGAAACATAAAATATAACTGGACAATTTTAATGGGCATAAACTTATCACAACTAGCATATTCAAAATATAGTGTATCCAAACAATTATTACAAACAGAATTTACTTTTAAAATAATATTTATTTGTATTTGTAACAAATGGAGCAACAATCTCCTGAACTGTTTACTAGTTTATGTGGAACAAAAAAAAAAAAAACTCCACAAAACAATTTTTAAAAATCCAGAAGTAACAATTATTCATATTTCCTCTCCACAGTATTTAAAAAAACATTCTCATAAAAAAGAACTCAAGAGGGAAGTAGAACTAAATTTCAATGAATGGGCATGAAATTTAATCAGAATCATTTTCTGAGCTGTAATGATCAGTATCAGTTTCAGTCTCTGCTTCTGCATCTACTCTGTTGTGTCTGTCATTATCACAGTTATTACGGACTTCTAAAAACTGAATGTTTGCTTGGATTGAATCAATTGTTTCAATTTTTCGGAAAAAAGGGCTTCAGGGGAAAAAACGGGGGGAAATGGGTTTTCCCCGAATTTTTCCTGGGGTTTTCCAGGCCTTCACATCTCTACACCCATCAGCCCCAGCCTCCAAGGCCAATGGTCACAGACGATGGGAATGTAGTCCCAACAAAATCTGGGATGCTACAAATGTCCCAACCCTGTCTTAGCTACTGCATCAAGTTGGTTCTCTAGACTATCTTATCTTACTTCCTGGTCCGCACATGACTAGTTTTGAAAACCCTAAGGAGCAAGCTTACACAAACCCCTGACCACTTGCGTAGCAGGAGAAATACCAACTCTAGCCTTCTGAACAACTTGGGCTGACTGACGGCAGATAATTGTGGAGGCAAGGAGTTCATTCGACGACTGCAGAGTTGTGTGATGAACTGCAGGCGCTTCAGCTGTGATTGACTGCAGGATGTGCGCATGTGTGAACCAACCCAGAGAGGGTAAGCAGGGAGATTGTGAAAATAAATATCTTTTGATTCTTGTGTTTTATAAAAAGGGAACAAAAGCAAAGCTAATGCTTACAACTGGTGTAGTGTCAAGAGGTGGTATGCCTCTGAATACCACTTGCTCGGGAACAAGAGTGGGAGAGAGGGCAGCCACGCTCCCATCCTTCGAGGCTCCCTATGGGGCACCTGCTCAGCCACTGGGAGCAGAAGACTGGACTGACCCAGCAGAGCTTTTATGTTCTTCACACCGCGGCAGCACTGCAATAGGGGCAATGCACTCTAGGAGCGGGTGGCGCTGTGGGTTAAACCACAGAGCCTAGGGTTTGCTGATCAGAAGGTCGGTGGTTCGAATCCCCGTAACGGGGTGAGCTCCCTTTGCTCGGTCCCTGCTCCTGCCAACCTAGCAGTTCAAAAGCACATCAATGTGCAAGTAGATAAATAGGTACCACTCCGGCGGGAAAGTAAATGGCATTTCCGTGCGCTGCTCTGGTTCGCCAGAAGCGGCTTAGTCATGCTGGCCACATGACCCGGAAGCTGTACGCCGGCTCCCTCGGCCAGTAAAACAAGATGAGCACCGCAACCCCAGAGTTGTCCGTGACGACCTAATGGTCAGGGGTCCCTTTACCTTTACTCTAGGAGCAACACACTGTAGAGACCAGTCATATGTGATTCAGCAATGCCAGGGAGGATCCATTATGTGGACACTATTTGGGTAGGTCTGTACATGGCAATGGTTACTTGCACATGGACCCATGAAGCCTGTGTTTCAGAGTTCTTGCAGGACTTGGCTATAGTGGTGGGTGTGGGTATGGGTGAAGAATTAACTGCCTGCCTGTTCCCTAGTACTTTTCAAAGGGCCACGGTCTTTGCTAAGCAATCTTCTAGGGACTGTATGCCATTGCTGGGCAGAGGCAGAAGCAGAGTGGGTGGAATAACAAATGTGAATTTTTACCTTTGTAGAGTCAGCTAGTTTCTGCACACAGTTGCACATCAAGGCAGGCATATGCACACAAGGAAGGTCCCGAGCTGGGGTCTTGGTTTTAAAAAATCTATAGCATAGCATCTAAAATTAATCCTCAGTTTTGCTAATATAAAAACTGCCACTTCTCTACCTAACGAGGAACCTATGTATTTTGCTTAAGGCTATAGACAGATCCTAGTTGGTGCTGGTTGAGATATGTGTGTGTGTGTGTGTGTATTAGCCATTTTAGTTGTATTTGTCCCAGATAGCTTTAAGTGTAACCTGAAACCTACATAGCACCCAATCTAGTCAAATCTGCTATCTCCTACAGGCAAAGGAGGCCTGTGACTAAATTGAAATTTTGTGGCTTCAATGTCGGGCTATTTCCCCAGTCCCTTCCCTTCACCCCAACCCCTGCTTTGCTTAACATCCAGCCTGATTGAAAGTTATGGGAGACTGAGGCGCTTGCTTGCTAATTTGCGCTGTTTTGGTTGGTCCCGATAAAGGTGTTGCCTGAATGTGGACTCCGAAAAGCCTGGTGATTGATGTGTTTCTCAGTTTGGACAGCTATTGTCACCCCTCTCATTCTCATAAGGACACGAAGATGAGCCCTGCCTGCCTGGAGAGAGGTCGTGTTGTCCCTCCATAGCCCTCTGACTTGAGGCAGCTTTTAAGGAATATGTTCAGGAGAAAGTGGGAAAGTGGGAGATTGGGAGGAAGGAAAAGGAAGCTCAGGCACCACTTCTTAAAAGTTATAGTTCTCATCATGACCAGCTGGGGTGGGAACAGTTCAGGTAACGTAAAGGAAGGGTTGCTGCTAGGTGAGAGCTGAGCAAGGGCAGGGCCCAAGGCAACTGGTCTCCTGGGAGAGGGGGTGGAATTGCCCTGCTTCTCTCCCCACCCCCACCCACTGTAGATTGTGTTTATTTCAAAACTGCAGAGACTGAAAGATGATGAGCCTCTAGTGAAAACCAGATATGGATATACATTTCCAGAAGGGCATCTCCACAAGGTGAAAAGCAGCTGGCGCCTTGGTTGCAATTTAAAAGTTGGCAGATGTTGGACTGTTGTCCAAAGGGTCCAAAATGCATAACTTCCTCCTTTGTTTCACACACACACACACACACACACACACACACACACACACTTCCTACAGGGCAATTTACTGGGGGCTGCATGTCACTGGGCAAAAGAGGGTGAAGTGATGGATAGGATTCTTACTTTTAAACCACAGGCTACATAGAGCCTACATGAAATTCTGTAGGGCACAGCATCTTGCAGGTCTATGCAAGGGAAGGCAATCTTTCAGGTAGGTGATATTTCTTTCAGCCAATCTATGCAGGGCTCCTCCTTGGAGTCCATTTCAGTACTGGTGCCATATCACCGGATCAGTGTAGCCCACAATGGCATGTTGTGTAATAATAATAATAATAATAATAATACCTTTATTGTCATTGTACAACCTGTGTACAATGAAATTAAATGAGCTTCCCCACCACCACCACCACCCAAACACTCTGCTTATCCCTGGTCAGGAGAAGGAGATCTGACTTCAGTACCAAATCCTCTCTATTCATCTGTGACAGGGTTAACTGGCAACTTCCTACGCACCCAGATTGATGTGATATATAATGCTAATGGTGTTGGCTTTTCCTGTTGCAAGCGACAAAGCCTTTTATGCACAGTTCATGGGGCCCTGCTGTCGAGTACGATTTCTCCGGAGATACCCTCCGACTTGAGTGTTTTTAAAAGCGCTGTTTCCTGTGCTGCTAGATCGTATCTTGGCAGCTAGCCTCCCTCAAATGTGTCTGCCTGCTGCAGGTGAGCAGCTTTGTTGGATGTGTTGATGGAACAAGTGCTTCTTCAGACATCTCTAGCAAATTTGGCACTGTGGTGCAGGATTCAGTCATAGGAACAAGACACCAAGGGGCATGAGGCTTCTAATCGATCAGTACATAGGAAACTGACTTACACTGAGTCAGAGCATTGACCTATCAAGCTCAGTATTGTCTACATCAATGGTGGGGATGTGGGTGGCGCTGTGGTCTAAACCACTGAGCCTCTTGGGCTTGCTGATCATAAGGCCGGCTGTTCTAATCCATGTGATGGGGTGAGCTCCCATTGCTTTGTCCCAACTTCTGCCAACCTAGCAGTTCAAAAGCATAGCAGTGTGAGTAGATAAATAGGTACCACTGTGGTGGGAAGGTAAACGGTGTTTCTGTGCGCTCTGGCACTCACCATGGTGTCCCATGCACCAGAAGCGGTTTAGTCATGCTGGCCACATGACCCAGAAAACTGTCTGCAGAAAGGTTCCTTTGGCCTGAAAGCAGAGATGAGCACCACAACACATAGCCAAATTCAACTGGACTTAACCATCCAGGGGTCCTTTACCTACACCAGTGGTTCCCAAACCTTTTTGGGCCACCTCCCCCCTGGTTCCATAAACCCACCCCTAAGGCCCCCTACCTGATATAAAGCATTATTCAGAATGGTGGTTTGCATGACCCACTAAGGAAGGGGTCAGAAAGGTTTACCTCACCTGGGCCGGTTCACTCCCATGGAGATTGCTCTGTGAGCTGGATCACGCCTGCGCAGACGCGATTTCCAGTGCCATGGAAGCGAGTCCCCACTCTGCGCTGCGCTATTTGAGCGCAGCGTGTGGGGACTCGCCAAGCGGGCGGCTCGATTCGGGGGCAGCTCGGGGGCCATTTAAATGACCCCTGTGGGCCGCTTGTGGCCCATGGGCCACAGGTTACTAACCCTTGCACTAAGGAATATAGCAACACAATAAAATTCAGAACAGTGACAATTAATTGCACATTTATTTAAAATCCAGTTAAAATACACCCACCATTGATGGTAAGGCAGAAGCTTTTACAGGCTACCATCCTACCATAGCTGTCAAGTTTTGGATTTGAAAATAAGGGATCAGCAGCCTCACCTATCCCGGGGACAGTCACATGGCAGTGGTGGGCGGAGCCAGAAGCAAAAGTGGGCGGCACTGGTGTGAACGCGCGCAGTAGGCTTACTGTATTTTGGAAACGCTGCCCGTGGGCTACAACGCCTGTAAGCGCGGGAAATGGCTCCCGCTTGCTTTGAGGCTGCAAGGAGGCGAGGTCTTCCCAGTCCCTGGCCAGCAGGGGGAGGGAGAGGAGCTGCTTCCTTTGAAAAAACGGGAAATTAAAGGGATATAAAAAATAAGGGATAGCAGCAGGAAACTGCTTGAAATAAGGGAGATTCCCGGGGAAAACGGGATACTTGACAGCACTGCATCCTACACACAGGCACACACATCTCCAATGGTGTTCACGTTGCTATACAGAATGGAAGAGGGCTGGTCGCTGCCCCAAGGAGCTTGGCATATAAAACTCAACATGGGGGAGCCACAGAGGAAGGAGAGGGAAGAGGAACAAAAATGAATGGAAGGAATATAGTTGCTACATGCACACAGGTTTGGGTGGATGTTTAAGGCATGAGAACTAAGGAGTTACAGCAATGGCTTCATTTGGTAACTACCCTCTCGGATTTAGACCTCAGAGCTCTCAGCGTTTCAAAACTTTACATCCAGCCACATCCCCATGTGGTGGACTGGGCTGTCTGGTTTTCACATCGAGAGATTTATTTATTGCTTTACTTATTTCAAGGGCTGCTTCTTTAACTTTTCATTCCGTTTAGTCTCTTCTTTGTCCTTGGTAAATATCGGTATGTCTAGTGAACTTTTATTAAAAATAACTAAGCTGGTGCAAAGTCAGGGTGGCTGAACCCAATGATGGAGCAATGTTTCCCCCCCCCTTCCTGGTTTTGTTTTAATTATTTCTTTTTATCCAGATTCCTTTGCCTGGTTCTGAGGCTGGGGAGGCAAAGGGAAATAGGGGATTTGGAAAGAATGAGAGCCACAAACTGCCCCTGAAATACTTTCCATATCAGCCCTTTATTCCCATAAACTTCCCTTTGTTCTCTTTCCAATGCAGCTTTGCAATTGGCCTGGTGCTTTCAAAAGCAATGGTAAACCTGGTGTTAATAGGAAAAGAAATGTATCCTCTGTCTGAGATTTTTTTTTATGGGACAGGGAGAATGCACTTTCTTAGTTATTTTTACACGGGGTCACTAAGACTTCTTTTCAGGCTGGAGAAGAATGAACTTCTGGCTCAGGTCCTGGGGAATGCAGATTCATTTTCTCTCTCTGCCACAGCTTTCCCTTCTGAACCTGGGTAAGTCCATGTGAAGGGCAAGATCTGTCTGACACGCCTGTAACTCTCAACATGCAAATGCAACTCTTGGTACTTTGTGGCACTCTTTTATTGCTTGGAAATAATTTATAAAAAGGATCAACAATATAACACGTGCAGCTCAACCCTGTGCATCTTCATTTGGAAGCAGGTCCAGCCTTATTAGTTGAAATAAAAGATTGCAAACAAAACTGCCACAATCTTGTTATTCACAACTAAGGGTACTTACAAGGGACTGCAGTAAATCAGCATAGCACAGTAGGAATCGAAAAGCATTTTGCAGAAAAGTGAGAGACATTGGAGGTTGAAAGGGGGAGTGTGGGGAAGCTTATGAAGCTTGCTCCATGCTGATCCTTTCAACCTCTGACACTGGAGGTTGAAAGTGTGAGTGCCCCTTGAATGGAAACTGCTTCCCCCTCCTCCTGCCCATCAGCTGATGTGTGATTGTAAACGTACCTTTTTTCCAGCAAAGGAGCAATTGGAAGCCCACAGTGAAATGTCACAATCAGCTTTCTGGAATAATACTTCCTGAAGTTTTGGCCTAGTGCTAAAGCAGGCAATTCTTGCACTTCCAATTCTTTGCACTACAAAAAAACACACACCCAGGAATACTCCTGGACCAATTGCTCAAGTGACTAGGCCACTCCAAAACTCAGCCACAAACCAAAATCCCCTGTTGCTTCTTTCTGCTTGAATGGCACGATTATCTTCTCCTGGAACATTATGGCCCAGGTGCTGCCAGGTGAAAATCCTTTATCACTGTTCCACTCTGGCTATGAATCAGACCCTTGTTCCATTGCAAGGGATTATTTCTGATGGCATCACTTCCATTCGGGAGCATGGAAGGACGCAGGTCAGCGTGGGACCATGGGAGTTCTTTAATGTGCTAGAAGAGGCGCTTTTACAAAGGATTTCCCCCCAAGCCAACATCAGGGATATTTCGACGTCCACAAACATGTCTTGGGCAGGAACGCCAAGTGTGAATCATCATTAACGTTTAACTGCTGCCTCTTTTTGTCCTGGTTCCAGCTCTCGCTAGTGATCTTCTTGTGTGAGATTGATTATTTCATTAAGAAGTGGGGTTTTTCAAGGATGCAACAAGAGGAGCTGGCATTGTCTGAAAGCCAATCCATGAGGCCATGAAGGCTAGATTAAGCAGGAAGCAAACTACCCTAAGGGCAATGAAAACATAAGGCAATGGGCATGTAAGTCAAAGGGAAGGCAGGATAATGGCAATAGTAAGAGCAAGGCACAACAGCACAGACTAACACTTATTTTGAAACTGCCTCCCTTTACCTGGCTGTTTCTCCAGATGGCTCATTACAGCCTTCCCCAACCTGGTGCTCTGCAGATGCTTTGGATTACAATTCCCATCACCCCTACCATTTGATTTTGCTGGCTGGAATTTAATGGGAGTTGTAGTACGAAACATCTGGAGGGCACCAGGTTGGGGAAGGCTGGCTTGCTATCCTTGGCCACATTTTCTTCTGCCATGGGCTCAGTGGGGGTTGTAGCGCAGGCCTCCACAACTTGTGACCCACCGAAATACTCACACACACCCCCTCAAAGCCACATACTGTGTTCTGCCCCCTTTTTTTCTGTCAACCCCTTTTTTTGGCAGCTCCTTACCACACATTTTAAACACCAGTGAACGCAACGTACAGAAAGACATGATTATGCTGGTGAATTTTCAGGATGATTCCCCCCCCCCTTCCCCCATTTAAATAGATAAACCACAAACTGATGAAGAAATGTGGAGAACTGAACATAAGGCTGGAGAAATGAGAAACTGAGAGAAACAAAATTTGACAGATTCACCCATGCCTTACCAGAAGCACCTGGTTTTGTTGCAGCTGCCATCCATTTGCTAGGCAGATGTCCAGCTAATAGCTCTGAGTGGCTGGCTGATGGGAGTTAATGATTAAGAGACAGTTGGGAATGAGATGCCCATCTGAGTTTGAGGAGACACACACACACATAGAGACATACACACACACACACACACACACACAGCACTAAAGAGAAGGGCAGATGTGTAATTGTGTATGCGACAAAAAAACAAACCAGTTTTGAACAGGCAGAAAGAGCACTTGCTGTGCACTGGATAAAGCAATATGAAATATTCACTGAAAATAGCAATAAAATCAAACATTAAAAACAACAGGACATAAAATTCACCAAAATATAATTAAATAAAACCAGCAGCTTTAAAACAAATACATTTGGGTGGGAGCTTCCTAAAAAAATGCTCAACACCCAAAAATAATGATTTAAAGTTTTTTGAGCTGTTTCTGCTTCTTTTTCCATCGCATTGCCATACATCCGGGTTTCCTCTGACATTTTGCCGTTTTGGCAAAATCCCCCGATGCCATTTTTACACCTGAAAACCAGGACATGTCAGGACTTCTCCTGATGTATGGCAAGCTTAGTGTTTCCACAGAAACTGTTTACTGAGCGCTCATTCATCCTGATTGGTTTGCAGGGAGATTAGATGATGTTGCATCAGAGCAAGTGTTACCCCACACTTTTTTGGTGCAGTTTCTCATCATTTTCCTTATCTCAAAAAGCCCGATCTTTGGGGGGAAGTGGGCTTGTTGCACAAGACCACCCAACCAACTGGAATTGTGCAATGCTGAATTTACCGGTATGTGACTGAATCCCACCCCAAAATAGTGACAGCTGGGAAACACACAAAAATCGCACAT
The DNA here is from genome assembly GCF_009819535.1 of Lacerta agilis. Lineage (NCBI taxonomy): Eukaryota > Metazoa > Chordata > Lepidosauria > Squamata > Lacertidae > Lacerta > Lacerta agilis. The sequence continues at coordinate 72,598,053 of NC_046317.1, forward strand.
TTAACATTTCATGCCTGGGTATGAGGACATGGGAGTTGAGCCGTAGCCTGAGATCACACCTGAGGTTGTTGAGACAGGGCAGCTTCTCCGGCTGACCCCCTTTTAACCCCCATCTGTCATGCAGATGATCAAGGGAGCCACATGGGTTGAGCTTGGTGTTACTTCTGCAGCCCCAGGGTTGGGGGAAGCTTAAATGTGGCATCTGATCTCACCCTCTCCAAGCCACATGCTAATAAACATTCTAACAAGATCATAAAAATACATTTAAAAATGTATTTTTTAATCTGAAGAAGTGTGCATGCACACGAAAGCTCATACCAAGAACAAACTCAGTTGGTCTTTAAGGTGCTACTGGAAAGAATTTTTTTATTTTGTTTCATACATTAAAAAAATCAGTCAAAAGTCCTTCCACCCACAGTTTCACTTAACACAGATGCACTAGGATTCAGTCCTGAAGTACTTTGAGAACCAGGAGGAAAAATATCTGGCTGGTTGTAATTGGAAGCCAAACATTGAGGCCAATAGAGCTGGACCTTGTTCTGATCAAATAGGCTATTCTTATGATATAATAATACAGCTGGGGAAGGTCTTGTTTTGTTTTTGCTTTGCTAGAGAAAGCATCATTTGCTTCTGCTTTCCATATTCAGTTGCAATCAAAATTATTCGAACCCCCCATTGCAAATTGGGTTTATTAACAAAATTTACAGACTTTCAGCTGTTTGCAATGAGCAAATCAGACAAAAGCAATTGAAATAGCTCAGCATAATGGATGCTTCAAGTGGTTCCCCCAAATTCAGCTGAAATTGCAACTTATACTGGCTTCTCCAGTCTCACTCTTATTCAACCCTCTAAACAGAATCCCTCCCAACAGCACAAATACAACTGGGGTTGTCTCAAGCACACCTGATGCAACTAATCAAGGGCTTTTTTAGTTGCACCAGGTGTGCTTGAGTTGGAACACCCTTTGTTTGATTTGCTCATTGCAAACAGCTGAAAAGTCTGTCAATTTTGATAATAAACCCTAATTGCAATGGGGGTGTGTGTGAATTTGATTGCAACTGTAGCTCTTAAAGGCAGAGAAGACCAGCTAGAAAGAGAAAAACTTTAGCTAGTAACCAAAACCAGTCCCCTGCAGGATGTCCAGGTGGTGCAACAAGTCAGCGCATATGGCTGTTAACCAGAAGGTTGGTGGTTTAAGTCCACCTAGGAAAAGCTTTGGGCAGGATTCCTGCATTGCTGGGGGACCCTCAGGGTCCTTTCCGACTCTATAATTCTATGACACTGTAAAAAAAAAAACAAGGGACCAGAGAAGTGGTTAAAAGAGGACATGGATCTGCATAAAATGTGCACGTTCATTTATATGCACATTTCAAAATCATTACTGTACTATGATTTGAACAGAAATGCCTCACCATAGTGAGAAAATCGGCGTGTGTGCCAGCTCTTTATAGTATATACACGATACTTTTGAAGCATTTTGCTTGCTCCTGCCCACCAAAGAATCTTGGGAACTGTAGTTTGTTAAGGGCGTTGGGAATTGCAACTCTGTTAGGTGTACACTGCGGCTTCCAGGAGGGGTGTGGGTGGGTGTGCTTTAAATGTAGAGTGTGTGTGCAGCTGTGTGGTACACAGGCAACGTCAAGGCATCTGCTCTCCATTCTTAGGGTTAAACCAGGGTTGGACTGGACAGCCCTTCAAACAGAAGACTGTCTTCTGACAGCCATTCAGCTAGAGAAGTGGCCAGTGCAAAGTAGAACACACCGTCCCCCAAATCTCAACCCCTAATATTAGAGGGGAAAGTCTCTAGGGTAGAGGACATGGCTTCTAAGCACGTTTGGATCCTCGTTTCTTTCATTACAGAAACCAACCATCGCTCTTTACATTCTTCTTTCCCTCTCTGCTTCAAAGAGTACTCTTACGCCATAATCACTGTTTCTCTCCCTGAACAGTATCCTTTCCACTAACAGCTCAATCCTAGGTGTTTCTACTCAGAATGGAAACACGGCTTTCTCTCAACTGAGTGTACCTATAGTTATAAACCTGACTGAAAGTCAACTTGGCCAATACCTCTGCTTCCAACAGTGGCCAGCTGGATGCCTCTGGAAAGGTCACAAGGAAGGCCTAAAGGCGATAACTGTCTTCTAGGGTTGTCCCCCAACAAGTGACATTCAGGACTATACAGCCCCTGAAGCTGGAAGTTCTATTTATTAACCATTGAAGGAACAATGTAGAGGGTTCTTTCCCTCCGTGTTTTCTCTTTACAACGACCCTGTGAGGTAGGTTGGTTTTTGTAGTATTTGTGTGTTTTTTCCTTGGAGGAGACCAGAGGCCAGCCAGGCAGGGCGCAGAAGGGCTCCTCTTGTGGGGGCTGTTTCCCTAGGTCCCCCATCCCACCACAGCAGTTAGCAGGGGACCCGACGAAGGAACCTCCTGGGCCGTGGAGAGGCCTCATAGGAAGCCTCTGCACATCCCAGCAGGCTCCTCCGCCAGGGCTTTACTTGGTCTTAAACCGTATTGTGTTGTGTTGTAATCCACCTCGGGACCTTAGGGTGAAGGGGAGGTATGTATTATTGATAATTCTTCACCGTAACATCCTAGGGCAGGCTGCTCTATAAAAATACAATACAGTTGTACCTCGGATCTCAAACACCTTGGTACTCAGACGTTTTGGTTCCCGGACGCCGCAAACCCGGAAGTGAGTGTTCCGGTTTGCAAACGTTCTTCGGAACATGAACGTCCGATGGGGCTTTTGATTGGCTGCAGGAGCTTCCTGCAGCCAATCAGAAGTCACGCTTTGGTTTCCGAACGTTTTGGAAGTTGAATGCACTTCCGGAACAGATTCCGTTCGACATCCAAGGTATGACTGTACTATAATCTGTTAAGATGATTTCCAGTCAGAAGAATTGATTTTAACCATATGTCGCTTTTGAAATCTTTACGCCCAGGCTTTCCCTGACTCACAAGAACGGACCCTGTGGCACATGTTTGAATTTCCATTTCATTTGCTTTTCTGCTTTTATATTGCTGCGTTACTGGTTTTAGGTTTTTGTCTCAAGGCCCTATTGTTTGTTTTCTGCACCAGTGGTTCCCAATTGGTGGCCTGCGGACCCCAGGGAGTCCACGTAACCCACGGGGGGGGGGGTGTGTGTCTGTGGTGCATAACAAAAGCTACCATAGAGATATCAAAAAAAATTACAAAGTATGGGGTCTGCAGTACTTGGCTTATTGGGAACCAATACTTCTAGACCATAATCCACTTAACAGCTTTTATTTTGAAAATTAAGTATACAGTATGGAAAGCAGCAGCAGAGACAGGGTGCCTGACCTAACACCGTCTCCCCAGTGCAACACTGCAGCCACCACAACACAGTAGCCATTGATCTGAATTCCACAGCGGAGTGGCGCGTGTGTGTGTGTCTGTGTTGCATCTTCTTCTGCCTGTCTTGTCCCAACTGTAGCCTTCCACCACGCAAGCGGCGACAATCCCGACGCCCGACCCCACCGCGTCCTTTTCCTGCTTCTCCTCTTAGGCGCCGTCACGTGTTCGGGAAGACGGCGAAAAAATAACAAACCAACCAAGCCGCCACCTGGACGCGGGTCGAGCCGAGACCCGAGACTCGCAGGCCGCAAAAGGGGCCCTGCATTGCGGAGGCCGGCGCCTCCTGATGGGGCGATAAGATCCCCATCACCCCCCTTCCTTCCAGAGCTCCTCTCCCGGGGTCCCTTTTGATTTGGGGTGGGTGGGTCGGTGGGGGAGCGGGAAGACAAGACCCAACAGAAACGTGCCACTGCCTTGCCCTGCCTCACTCGTGCTGGGATGAAAAACCCACCCGCCACCCCCAAAACGTCTCCTGATCTCTCTGCCCCCGCCCCCCCCCATTCATGCAAAGGCAAGGAGGAAAATCTGGATTAAGGAAATCTTCGCTTCTCGCTGGGCCCTGCGGACTAGTCCTGCCTGCTCACTTGGGGGAGAGGACGTCCGAATCCAACCCTGAGCCTCCTCCCCCCCCTTGTTATAATGTGCAAAGAAAGGAAGGTGGGGTGGTAGGACGTGGGGGGGGGGGCGATATGCGAAAAAAGAAAATCCTGCTCCGTTTTTCTACATCTCACCCGGACCTTGCATACGTTGCTGCAAAGCATGACACAAAAGAGTCATTTAAGAATGTGCAATGGACTCCGATTACTGGAGATTTTCCTCCCCCCGCTACTTCCAGCCATTACTTGCTGAGCTCTAGGGAGATCTTTATCAGCCTGTCTCTGATCGATTCCGAGAGAGAGAGAGAGAGATCTGCCTGCAGAGTCGAGGCAGCGCCAAAGGGGGCTGGCAGAGGAGGAAGAGGAGGAGGAGGAGGAGGAGAGGGAACGGGGGCGGGGATAAGAGGGGCAGTCGCAGGGGGAGGGAGCAAGACTGCGGGGGTTGCGAGAGCCCTCCTCCCCGCCCCCGATCGCAGCCAGCCCTTTCTAGCCCCCGGCCAGCCTTGCTTGTGCTTGGGGAAGACCGACTTGGAGTTATATTTTTATGCATATTTGTTTTCTCTTACCTCCCGCGCCGCCGCCGCCACCGTACCATCCGGCCCGATTCCCTTTCTGCTCGCTTTCGTTTTAAAAGACTCCGAGAAGACGCGGAGGAGGGGAGTGGGTGGGTGGGTGGGTAAAAACCCAAAAAGGAACGAAGGAAGAAAAGAAAGAAAGCAGAGGGAAAATGGTGCATGATCGCGAAGGGGAGAGGGGTGATTTTCTCTTGTTTTGGGGGGTCGAAGAGCTGCTGGTTCCCAAGCGGGCGCCCACCGACCGGGGCTAAGGAGTTCGCCTCGATTCCCTCCCGTTCGCATTATAAACACTGGTCGGTGGTGGCATCCTGGCTCCTTCCCGTTAGGGACGGCTTCCCAAGATTTGAAATTCGTTGCTTCTCGATTGGAAAAGGCTCGCAGGATGTTGGTGTGGAGTTGAAAAAATAAACCCACAACCCTTTCCCCCCTTTCCAAGCTTTTGCTTCCAGCTTTGCTGTAAAAGAAGCGTTTGAACTCCTTCTTTTGTTTGGGAAGTTTTCTACCCCTTTCCCTCCCCCCTTCATTCGCCCAGCGTTTGCTGAACCCGAGGGGGGGCGAGAGAAAGAGAGAAGAAAAAGGACTCGGGAAGCCACCATGGCGTCTGTTTTTACCAATGGACCCTGCAACCCAAGCGAAGCCGAAGTGGTTCACCTCTCCAGGAGCTTGGAAGTGGGCACCGTGATGACTTTGTTCTACTCCAAAAAGTCCCAAAGGCCAGAAAGGAAAACGTTCCAGGTGAAGCTGGAGACCCGGCAGATCATTTGGAGCAGGGGATCGGACAAAATCGAAGGCGCAAGTAAGTTGTTTGGCTGATAAAAAAAACACAAACACACACACACACATTTTAGGGAGCAGCGTCTGAGTGGAATGTGATGGTACATTTTTTGACGCTTTATACTTTTTCGGGGGTTGAGGCTGCAGTCCTGTAGTTGGGGGGGGTGACTCTAGGGGAAAAGCTCCATTTGCCACAACTGGACTTACTTGCAAGTAAATTACTTGCAAGGCTTAGCTCCTGCTTGAATGAACTCTCCCTCTAATGTAGGGGATGCAGCTAATGGTCTTAATAAATTAACAGATGCATGCATATTAATTCACCCCTGCCCTCATGTAATGCTTTATTGGTTTTGCAAATCCACAAATGTTTAGCACACAAATGGGCTTAAAAAAAAGTTGGGGGAGGGGAAAATCCCAACCTGGTCACCTGGGGAAATCCTTACTCACTATGGCGATGACTGGCTAGTGGTGATTTACATGCCTAATTTTTTTAAGAGTCATTTGTTCTAGGGCAGCGATGGTGAACCTGCGACCTTGTTGTCGGACTCCAACTCCCATCAGCCCCAGCCAGCATAGTCAATAGTCACAGATGATGGGAGTTGCAGTCCAACAACATCTGGGGCTCCAACAGCTGGAGGGTCACAGCTTCCCCATCCTGGTCCTAGGAGAATAACGTAGGTTTGGGTTATTTTATGAGTTGTTTTGTGCAACAACCGTCCCAGAGCAACTTGCTCCGTGGTAGCTTATACAAAGAAAAATCCAGCATCATTTACAGTGGTAATATATATTAAAATTGTCCAACAATTATACTGCCTTAAAAAGAAAAGAAAAAATCCTTCCCATTCACCAAAAGGATAACCACCTCCAAACCGAAGAGATTGCCCATGAAAATAGCAGCAAGAACCACCTCAATGTTAGCACCCAATAACCTGGTAGAACAAGAATGCCTTTGACTGGGGGTGTAAATGTTGCTGAGTTTTCCTGAGGTGACCATTCCACAAAGGGGAGTCTGCCACTGAAAAGGCCCTGTCTCTCATCCCCCAGAGTATGGCCTCAGATAACTATTTTGGGGCTCATTATTGCAGAAACAGCCGTTGGTGAGCTTTTGGGGTCCTAATAATAATAATAATAATAATAAATTTATTATTTATACCCCGCACATCTGGCTGGGTTTCCCCAGCCACTCTGGGCGGCTTCCAACAGAACATTAAAATGCAATAATCTATTAAACATTAAAAGCCTCCCTAAACATGGCTGCTTTCAGATGTCTTCTAAAAGTCTGGTAGCAGTTTTTCTCTTTGACGTCTGGTGGGAGGGTGTTCCACAGGGCGGGTGCCACTACCGAGAAGGCCCTCTGCTTGGTTCCCTGTAACTTGGTTTCTCGTAGTGAGGGAACCACCAGAAGGCCCTCGGCACTGGACCTCAGTGTCTGGGCAGAATGATGGGGGTGGGGACGCTCTAATAATAATAATAATGATTTATTTATGCCCCGCCCATCTGACTGGGTTTCCCCAGCCACTCTGGGTGGCTTCCAACAAAATATTAAAATACAATAGTCTTTCAGATGTTAAAAGCTTCCCTAAACAGGGACTTCTTTAAGTCCCAAGCCATGGAAACGTTATATGTCAAAACCAGCACTTTAAATTGGACTTGGGAGCAATTCAGCAACCAGTGCAGGCACACCATAATGGGTGTGATCTATTCTGAACGCCTAGTGCATATTCATAATCCGGCTGCTGAATTCTGCTGTCTTCTTCCTCTGGCGGAAAGGTTACTGGCCGATCTTGGGCCAGCAAGTATATCTCAGCCCAGTTTATCCCATGGGATTATTCTGAGGATATGAAAATACTTCTCTTCCCACAACACATAATTTATGGCAATTCCTGCTCCACAATGTGGAGATGTTCGTGGGCTTAACTTTGTAGGAGAATAGGAGTCTCATGCCCGGTGGAATTATAAAACACAAGGAAAAAAATCAGTTTAGAAATCAGTGGTAAATGCAGGGGAGATTTGAATGGTTCTGTCTGCCATCTTGATTTTTAAAAGCATCCAATTGTATCCCAAACATGGACAATATCCTGCTCCTTGATCTCAGGAACCATCATGCAAAATTTCTTAAGAGGTGTCCAAATGCATACTTTAGAGAGTAGCCTTTCTAAAATATACTACAGAGTAGACAAACTCATGGTTTATCAGTGGTGGTTATCTATAATGGGTAAATAGAACCTCCGGGTTCAGGGGCAGTGAACGCTGAATACCACATTTTTTTGAGGGGGGGGGGGTCCTGCTCAGGATCACATAACCTTGGTCCTTAAAGATCCATACTTCATACCGCCAAGCCTTATTCAAGATTCTGACATACAAAGCCCTGAATGGTTAGGACCAAGTTATCTGAAGGAGTGCCTCCCTGTCTGTATTGTCCTGGCTGTGATCTTAAGAGCTACTGCTTGTCATAGCATTGCCAAGTGAAATATATGGGATAGAGCCTTCTCGGTGGTGGCACCCTGATGATGGAACAGCCTTCTTGATGTATAGCTGCTACCAACTTTAGTTATTTTTCATCACTATCCGAAAACTTTTCTGTCAAGCCTTTGGGGACGTAATCCTCTAAAGGTTCTGGTGTGTACTGAGGGGAGGAGGTGAATGTCTCGTGGTCTGAACTGTGCAAAATTGCTTCTGTTTTAATGCATTGGTTGATTTTATGAAGTGCTGTATTTTTGTGGTTGCCACCCACCCAGAGATCACTTGGTGATAAAGGGCAGGATATAAATTTAACAAATAAATTAAATACATAAATGGTGATGGGTGGGTATTATCTTCATACCCTGCTTGTTGACTTTTGAGAAAGATCTGGTTAACTACGCTGAGAAACAGGAAGTTGGGTGAGACCTTTAGTCGGATCCAGCAGGGTACTTGTATGATAGAAAAAATTTAGGGGTGTGTATGTCTGTGTAAGGGGGGAATCAATTATGCTTCCCTGATGATAAGGTTCTAGTCATACATTTGCAAGGTGCCATTATTTAACTGGGCCAACCATTGCTGTTGAAAAAGGTATTGCAGGTGTTCAAGTTTTACTGAAAGCAAGCTTACTTGGCCTGATGGTGAATTCTGTATCACCCTCAAAGTGGGTAGTACAAGTGTTTGGCATGCATATAATTCCAATATGCCCTTACCTCAAACTATGGTGCACAGATTTGTATAGACACTTGCCAATGCAATAATAACTTTTTTTAAAAAATGCATTGTGATGTAAGCAAGCATTCCCCTCCTTCCTGATGACATAGGTCAGGGGTCTGCAACCTTTAAGACCAAAAGAGCCACTTGGACCCGTTTCCGAAGGGGAAAAAAAATCTGGGAGCCGCAAAACCATTGCGACATTTAAAACAAATATAACACTGCATTTTATTTTTAAAAATCCGATTTAAATTTTAAAAAATCCGATTTAAATAAAAAAAAAATCTGATTTAAATTTAAAAAATCCATTTTTTTATAAAAAAAACCCATTCATTTTTATTCACCCTGGGGACCACTACCAGGTCACAGCCTGATCCAAGGTGGGTTGCAACAGCATACAAATATTTGATTTGTTGTTGTTTTTTTAAAAAAAAATGAGTCCTCAACTGCACACTTGTGTTAAATGTTTGTCCCATGTCTTATTGAAGACTGCTGGCTTTTACAATAATCTTAGTGTCTTTTACCCTTAATATTCCAGACCAGAGGCTATGTTCACCTCTTCCAACCTCCTCTCTTGCTAAATAAAGCTCAGAATTGCACCAGAGAAGCCTGTGATGTTTGTGCTGACTTGCATACAGGTGGCTGTAGTAGTTCGTAGTGTTCAAACCTTTTTAGGGGAGTTCCCTGCCCCCTTAATGACAATGGCGATAGATTTTGCACATGAACACAGATCCAAGTTAGGACTCCTCTCTTCCACGCCAACAGGTGCTTTGTCAAGGCTCCCCTAACACACACTCAGGACAGAGGAAAAACTGAAAACGTCCCGGCCTTGCTCCGGGGCGGAGAGAGACGCGCGCCCGCAAGAGCGCGGTCTGAGGCTGAGAGCGGAACCAGGAGCGAAGGAGGCAGCGGCAGGGAAACAGGCGCCGCTTCCTCGACCATTTTTAAAAAGAGGGCTTCCCCCCTCACCCGCCACCCTCTGCCCCTGGCCCAGCCCGCAGCTGCCTACCTCGTCGTCGCCTCGACGCAGCAGCCAGCAGCCTTCTGAGAGGAACCGCGGCCAGCCCTCCCCCGCGGTCCCACGACCCAGCCGAGGAGTCCTGGCCTCCAGTGCCCGTGCGGGGACGCGTCTGAAGGCCCCCTTCCTGCCCCCATCCCGTCCCGCCTCCCAGCTGCCTCTGGATGCCGCGGGGTCCCACATACCCGCCGACCCCGGAGCTCCGCTGTCCGCCCCAAGGCCGCCTCCCACGCTAGGAAGACTCCCGGAGCTGGGCAGGGTTGGTCCCGCCAGGCAGGCTCGGGGGGCGGCCTCTCCCATGGGTGCCTGCTTCGGAGGCGGAGGCGGGGTCTTCAAAGTTCCCCCTCCCGCTCACCCAGCTCCATCTCTTCCCGAAGGAGCGTGCACGCCGAAGGAGCGTGCGCGCCTCAGGCGCGCTCCCCGCCAGAGCCCTCGGCTGAGCTGCGCCACCTCTACTGCGTCCCCACCGCCTCTGAGCCCCGCTGCCCCGCTGTTCAAGGCCAGGTGATCCTGGGTACGCCCCTGAGAAGCGCCCTCAGCCTCCGGAGGGCGGACCGCCGGCCAGCTGGAGGGCGGTCGCTGCCAGCTGGAGAAGTGGGCGGGTGTATCCGCCCCGGAGCCGCGGCAGCCGTGTAAAAGAGCCGCATGCGGCTCCGGAGCCGCAGGTTGCTGACCCCCGACATAGGTAGTCACGATCACCTAACCATTCCACAATTTCCCCACTTGCCCTGTTGATACATCAGAGCTGCAAGAGGAAAAGATATTTCCTGTTTTTCTCAAGTGATATATATATATATATATATATATACACACACACACACACACACACACACACACACACACATATATATATAAAATTTCAGATTCTTCTCAATCATGGCAACTGGTTTTTGGCTTGCACATTCCGAAGTTTGAATATTCTCTTGAAAGGTTTTTATAATTATTATTTTTTTTGGGGGGGGGGAGATTCTAAAATTTAAATTGTAACACTTTAAAAAAAAGTAAAGGGGAAAGTACAGCTTTTGAAGCAATGTAAAGCTTTTGAAAGCTCTCAGTGCAAGTTCGAACTGTGTAATTCCTGCAGGCAGGAAACAGTTAATTGTCTGGTTCTCTGTGGTGAGTAATATTTGTATCCAGGTGACAAGACAAGGAAGATTTTGTAAAATGGAAGATATTTTTTTCTGCAGTGATTGCACGATAAATGAGTAAGGTATGCACAAGCAGATTGGCTAGTATAAAGTTCACTGCACCAGGAACTTTTTGGGGATTTATTTTCAAGGCTAAGTTCCTCTGTCAGATACACTGTCTGTATATTTTCAAACTTAATTCATAGATCTTCCTCAATAAACTTTCATTTATTGTTAGGTGCTTAAAGACTGCAATATCCTCCCATGTACTGTAATACAAATGTTATTTTCTGTGAACCTGCCTTTTTTTTACCAATACCTTCTGCTGCCATGTGTTCTGAAATGTGGAGGTCTGGGGTACTTGAATCTCACGCCAGATAAAATCTGGGTAGTGAGCAACTGAGATAGCAACACACTTTTCTGTCTTTCCGTGAGCTATAGATATCACTCAGCAAAAGGTCTTGGCACCTTCAAAACAGATAGATACATTGTGGCATAACAATTTATTTATTTGTTGCAGTGTGTGTAGAAATAGAAACAGAAAGAAACTGAAATGTAAGAATACAGTTTATGACGTTTCATGCTTTTGGACCCCATTGTACACACACACCCCTTTTGTACTTGTGCATGTTTTTGTTTGTTTGAGTGAGTGAGAGAGATTAAAAATATATATACATAAAGGTAAAGGTAAAGGTACCCCTGATCATCAGGTCCAGTCGTGTCCGACTGGGGTTGCGGCACTCATCTCGCTCTATAGGCCGAGGGAGCCGGCGTTTGTCCGCAGACAGCTTCCGGGTCATGTGGCCAGCATGACAAAGCCATTTCTGGCGAACCAGAGGAGCGCACGGAAACGCTGTTTACCTTCCCACTGGAGTGGTACCTATTTATCTACTTGTACTTTGATGTGTTTTCGAACTGCTAGGTGGGCAGGAGCTGGGACCGAACAACAGGAGCTCACCCCATCGCAGGGATTCGAACCGCTGACCTTCTGATCAGCAAGCCCTAGACTCTGTGGTTTAACCCACAAATCTTCAATTAAAGACAACAGTTCATGCATCTGAGTCAGTGGGCTCTGCCACAATAAATTTGCTGATTTTTAAAGTGCTTTTTCCTCTTGCTCTTTTTTTTTGTTTCTGAACTAGACTATCACAGCTACCCCTCCTGGAAATGACAAAATAAGAAATGCTAATCTCTAGAGATTAACTGTTAGTCACCAATTTATCAGCCTTTCAAGCAAATGGTCCCCCCCCCCCCCGCAGGATGGTGGATTGATTAGCTGTAATCCTTTTGTAAACCCTGCGAGTTGGGCCTTTAATCATACTAATTTAATATCTCTGTCCAAGCTTCATGTGCATTAATTTGGGGGGTGGGGTAGGGAGCAGGCAACAAGGCAGATTTCCAGAGGAAGAGATTTAAACTTTGCATCTCTTCCTTATTGTCATTGAGGTTATTTTTTTTTGCAGGCATCAGTGTAGGGAGTAATTTTCCTTCTTTGCAGCATTGAGCTGTGATTGATGGGGTCCTATTTCTCTTTCTCATAGTTATTTTGCTTTCAGTTCCATGAGTGGATGGGGGAGGAGGAGAGCTGACCATGAAATGGTCGGTTTAGCATTATTTACGAATCCAGGATCGTGGTTTGTTTTGCCCAAACCGCTGTGATCACTGCTGTTGGATAATAATAATAATAATAATAATAATAATAATAATAATAATAATTTTATTATTTATACCCCGCACATCTGGCTGGGCTTCCCCAGCCACTCTGGGTGGCTTCCAAAAGAATGTTAAAATACAATAATCCATAAAACATTAAAAGCTTCAGTAAACAGGGCTGCCTTCAGGTGTCTTCTAAAAGTCTGGTAGTTGTTTTTCTCTTCGACGTCTAGTGGGAGGGCGTTCCACAGGGCGCGTGCCACTACCAAGAAGGCCCTCTGCCTGGTTCCCTGTAACTTGGCTTCTCACAGTGAGGGAACCGCCAGAAGGCCCTTGGCGCTGGACCTCAGTGTCCAGGTAGAACGATGGGGGTGGAGACACTCCTTCAGATATACTGGCTTAGTGACCATAATTTTTTTGGGTGGAACAAACCCTGTGTTCAGACGTAACTATGTACCTGCATCTGATCCCCCCCCCACTTGTGAAAGGGAGGAAGGGGGTATGTGGTCTGTATGCACCAGGATGCAGACCATGCAAAGTATGGTTTTAACGGACAATGTTTTCTGGCTTAGTGTTATGTGTGAATGTGTCCAAAAATGCTTGAATAAAGGCCAAGAAGCATTGTATGTCAGCATTGCAGAGCAGTACAAACGCTGTCCACCTATCCAATGGCTGTGCTTAGCACTTTGTCGCAGGGAACTTTTCAAGATGTGTGTCAGATTAATGATTTCCCTTGCAAAGAATTGCTTGCTTGCCAAGGTGAGGAATATCTGTGAGGATGGCCCATAGGTCTGCAACTATCTGGAGTAAAGGGAGGTCTTCTAAAGGAGGAAACTGTGAACTGTGGTTTTGAGGCTACGTTATACATGAGTGCATCAACTGATTCCAGTGGTTGAAATGATAAGAACGGTTCCCGGACCCTGTCAGTGGTTGCATCTGGGATGGCTGCTCATTCACACAAATTGCCACTCAACAGAAGACAGTGCTGTCCACCAACCTGTACGGCTTTGAAAGAGGATTGGACAAATTCATGGAGGAGAAGCCTATCAGTGGCCAGTAGCCATGATGGCTCTTCTCTGCCTCCACAGCCAGAAGCAATACAGTGGTACCTTGGTTTGCAACCGCTTTGGATTACAACCACGTCAAACCTGGAAGTGCATGTCCCTTTTTTTGGATTACAACCCATTTTTTTGGGGGGGGGGAAGGCCCCATAGGCGAAATCATGCCTTGGGTTACAACCTGTTTTGGTCTACAACCGGACCTCCAGAATGGATTATGGTTGTAAATACCAGTTCCTGAAAGCCACAAAGTTAGAGAATGCTCTTGTACTCAGGTCCTGCTTGCAGGTTTCCTATAGGCATGTGGTGGGCTGCCATGGAAGAGAACAGGATGCTGGACTAGATGTGCCGTTGGTGTGATCCTGCAACCCCCTACTTATGTTCTTAAGCACCATTCTTCTTAAGTAGCATGCCAGTCAGTAATGCAGGGCACGTGTGTGTGTTTTAAGCATTGCACCTGCCTGCAGCTTCCATGTATTTGAAAGGAAAAGGCTAGATTGGAAACATTTCCATTGCCTTTTCTGGTTTGGTAGATGGGTGTGCTTGATGTAGCACCTAGAAAAGGAAGAATACTAAAATTATTAAATGATGACAGGTGCTAGTATACTTTGTGCTAGGGTACTTGAACTTGGGAACAGTCGTTCTTGTGAGTTGAGGTCCTGATTCACTTTCTTCTCTTGTTCTGCTTTTCGTAGGCCTTCCTCCAAGATGGCCTTAGAATGCATTGATGTGAATATCAGTGGCTGAATGTAAGAATGAGCTTTGTATTATCAGAGGCATTAAGGAATACTGTGTGTTCTGTCTTGTGCTTAAGCTGAAGACTTTTTTTTTTGAAAGGCTGTCTGCCTAGTCCAGGGGTCGGCAAACTAAGGCCTGGGAGCCGGATGTGACCCCCAGGCTCACAAATCTGGCCTGCGCCGCAAAGCCGGAACTTGCTGCGAAGCCGAGACTCCCGGCGATGGCGACAGGAGGAAGAGGCCGAGCGGTGGCGGCTCTGCCAATCAAACGCTGCACCTAGTTTACCTCAGCACAGCGTGGGGACGTCTCTGCCAATCAAACGCCATGCCTGGTTTGATTGGCAGAGCCGCCGCCATTTGGCCTCTTCCTCCCACCGCTGCCACTGCCCTGTTGCTCCTGTGGGCCAGAGAGTGGAGCGGACGAGCTCGCTCTGCCTACCCGCTTCAGAAGAAGAAGCAACAATGGTGGTGCCGGCGGTGGCAGCCCCTGGGGTGGTAAGTGCAGTGCCTTCTATCTCTAGGAGGGGAAGAAGTGTATTTTGCTCCTCCGCCTCCAGCCCTTTGGCAAATGAGGCAGGCGGCAAACTGAGAAGGCGGCTGGGGCTGGGGTGTGTGTGGGGAGGAGGACTACTTGCCCCCCTCGCAGTGTGCATAGGAATTCGTGTGTGTGTGTGTGTGTGTGTGTGTGTATAGAGAGAGAGAGAGAGTCCGGCCCTCCACAAGGTCTGAGGGACAGTGGACTGGCCCCCTGCGGAAAAAGTTTGCTGACCCCTGGCCTAGTCTTTGTTTTCAAGCCCTAATACCCAGTGCTCTGGATTCTGTCTGAGGAGTGAAAGTTAAGCCATGGGGTCCAGTGCTTGATCTGTTCTCTCATTCTACTTGTCCAGCATATCCTATCCCTCCTTTTCAGGGTTTCCATTGCTGAAGAGCATCAAACTGCTCTGTTTGTGTGATGACACTATAATAGGAAACACTTTAAACTACTGCAGTGAATAAAGCTCTTTTATCCCCAATGACTTCAGGGATACATTGTGGGCGATAGCAGTCCAAGGGCCAGTGCAGCTGTATCTGTTTTGGTGCCCCGCAAGGTATTGTCCTCCTTCCCCTTATAGTTGAGGGAAGAGGCCTGCAGACTGCTAAGTATTCATGATGCTTCATTAAATATATCATTAAAAGCAGTGCTGTGGCCTGTTTGGCTGCAGGACAGCCCCACATTAATGATCAACATCCATCACAGGTCTACATGTGCTGTGCTTACTCTTAAGAGGACCTTTCGTAGGGCTACTCCACGCAAGATGCCCAGCCAAGCACTTAGCTGAGAAAAGGATGCACAGGAGCAGAAAGCAAGCGAGAGGGTCTTCTCTTCAATAAATCAATTGCGACTTTGCTGTGCAACTGGCTGCAGAATCCATATCTCTGGTAACAGTGCATCTCACTTGCTTGATTGCTGGATCATTTTGAGCCATTCTCTGCTCTGCTGGGCCCTTCATCACTATAGCAACAGACTGGAAGCAGTGCCACTTATTTTAAAATAGGAGTATTATTTTTCCACACTATTCGTGTGCGTAGCTGGGCCAGTTTGTCACTGCATTTGCGCTTACTTGCTGGGTGTGTTTATTGCATTGGAAGATTGTGGAGACCTTTGGTCCTGTCCTTTACAGAATATGCTAGGCTTCCAGTAGTTCATCTGAACAGGGGTGGATAACCTGTGTTCATCCAGATGCTGCTGAACTACAACTCCCATGATCCCCCACAATTTGGTATGCTGGCTGCATCAGGAGTTCAGCTGCATCAGGAGGGCTACAGGCTTCCCATCGCTGAGCTAAAGTAATCTTCCATTTGTATCTTCTGTGATGTAAAAGAGCATGGTTGAACTGAGATGATGGATTGGGTATGAGTGGCAGGTTTGTACGCTCCCTCCTCCCCTTTTGCTGTATGTCAAGGGAGGAGATTAAGCAATTCTGCTTCTAATTTGCAACAAGATACCTTTTTGTCTATATGTGGTAAACCATGGTTTGCATCAACCAGAGTTTGTCCTCAAAGCAAGATAAAACTGTGGAGAAGGGAAGGAGGCAGCATGTTATCCTGAAGCTCACTGTTGTTTGTTCTTACACCTCCAAACCATGGTTTGGATAATTGTCTAAACATGACCATTCCCTTTCTTCACTCCCAGAGCAAAACAAAATAGAAAATTCTTTCCAGTAGCACCTTAGAGACCAACAGAGCAAAAACGTCTTGCTGTCAAGAATCCCATTTGCTGCTTGCGAGAATTGAGTGGGTGATGGAAGAAGTCTCAGAGTGCTTGTATTGTGGGAAACCGGGTGAATTATGCAAGCCGCCAGCTGAGACTGTACAAAAGAAAGCCAGCGCAAAAGTTAAAATGAAGCAGTTATGAATCCTGGACTGACCAAATAATCTTAGCCATAAAACGCTGCTGTAGGCAGCTGTGGGTCCTGACTGCCAGATGAGTGGTCTCAAGTTGCTGTTCTCCAAACGCTGTGGAAACCTCTTAAGAAAGCAGAAACTTTCTTCTTTGTGAGACTGGCTGAAACCTCTTAGCAGATGTTCTGTAATCAGTTACAGGTCAAATAAAATCTGCATTAGGAAAGTTGCTTTTAAGTGTCATTACATATTTTAAAAACAGAGGTGTTTTTGTTTTGTTTTGTTTTTTAACATCTGAGTCTAAGGCAGTGTTTAAAATGCTGCTTAGTATTAAGTGTCATCTGAGTCTTCCTCCCTTTTCTGGATGCTGCTAATATAGTTCCTGTAAGAATATCTCTACTTTTTAATGCAAGGTAGAGGAACTTTTTCAGGAAGTCTTCCAGGGGTTTTCAAGCTCAAGGTGGGTGGGACCAGAGGCAAAGTGACTCTTAGCTTTATGCTACAGATGTTTCTATGCCCGCTCTCCATCCTCCCATCTGAGCAAGCAAGAAGAATGATCATAGTTCAAGAATATACAAAAGTACTTAAGGAGGGTATGGAGCAAGGCCAATGAGAGGTGCGGCCAGGAAGGGTGTCCAAGGGTCAGACAGAGAGATCTCAAGGGATGCATTCAGCTCCTAGGGTTAAGGTTCCTGATGCCTGCTCAACACAGACTCCTAACACAAAACAATGCCAGTAATTTAATCAATTTTCTTGGCTTTTCTGTTGACCATATTTCCTTTGGTTAATGCATCTGAAGAAAGACTATAGCTGAAGAGAGCAGAAATGGCAAACTAAAAACGATAAGGTGCTTCCCCCCCAAATGACCCAGTCGCAATACCTTTGTTAGATTCTTGTTTGTCTTTCTTTAGCCACATCAAGTAATTTCCCCACCCATTGTCCCATTTCTGAACTCCTTCAACCGGGAGGTTGCTTTCAGCGGCCTGAAGGAACATAGTTTGTGCATTTCACTGAAGAAGAAGAAGACAGCAAAGCTTGTTCCCAATATGGTTGCATTTGCAATGTGTCAGGATTTGGTACCTTCTAACAACCCAACCTACACTACTGAATAATGGTTGCAATTTGATTGAAAAAGTCCAATTCCTGGCCTTTCAAGATGTTGTTGGATGAGTGTTAATATTTTTTGGACATGTTCATATCATGCCTGTTCTTGTGGCTTAAATTATTATTGAATCTTACTCTAGTCTTTAAGCCACATTGAGGTTTGGGAAAGCAGTGTAAAATGCACTGAACAGTTCTTTACTTGTAAGTTTTGGAAAGTCAATTGTTTCCCCACACATTTTGGCACTTCTTAAAATACCTTACACAAAGTTTGCATGGTGGTTTCTGGCATCAAAGAGCAGGTTTTCATCTGCACTTGTATTCAGTTTGTTGCCATTTTGAATCAAGATCTTGAACTGAATCTTTCAAAACTTTTAACTATAGATTTCAAACCTGCACTAATCTTTTTGAATTCCGGAACAATGCCAGGTAAAAGACTTAGTCTTCTTTTTTTAAATTTGTAAAGTGGGTTGCAGCAGCATAGTTCTCCCTTAGAAGAAGACTCTTGTTCTCTGTGGGATGCCGAGGTTGTGAAATAGTGACCAACAGAATAACCCTTTTAGATCTGATTCTGTGCCAGTGGACAATATTACTTCTTTATTAACCCTACAGTCCAATCATTTGCTGACTCAGAAGTCAGCCCTGCTGATCAGCACAAGGCTTCCTCTCAAATTAAAATTCTGTGAAGAAGATTGCAAGATTTGTGACTTGGTGTCCCATTATTTCTTCCCAGCTCTCCCTGTTATTAATATGTATGAAGAAGTAAGAAAATGTGTATATATTCCTCATAAGGCCAACTAAGAGTCATGTTTTCTCTCTGGGAAATGGCCATGTGTGTTGGTTACCTAAATGTAGGCGTAAGTAGTATCTCTGTCTAAAATGAAAAGTGGTGCAGATACTGGAGAGTAAGAGAGGAGGTGGGTTCTATCTCAGTTGGAAGATACAGGCTGAGGGCAGCTGCTGGGATGGATTTTTTTCCTGTTTACATGCTGGGAGAGGTGCCAGATGGTGATGGAAAGCCAAAAAAAACGCTTTACCATTGCCTCTGTGCAGGCCCAAACCCGGGGTGTGTGTGTGTGTGTGTGTGTGTGTCACATGGGTCACTTGGCTCGGGCCTCCGATTCCAAAGGGGGCCTCGGTCAGCATATTCACAATCGCTCACTATTATTTAAATGTAAATACTTAAAATAATCATTTTCCCTATGCATTTTTTTTTAAAAAAACAACACTATTGTATATCTATATGTTCCATTTCGTCTTTATATGCAGATACGGTTCAAGCCTTGAAATCCCCAGGGTGGAAAAAGGGGGGGGCACCTTATCTACCTGGCCCGGGCCTCTGCCTGGCTCTGCAAGGGCCTGCCTCTGTGTGTGTGCACGCTCATACACATTTGTATGTGATTTGTTTGGTTTTTTCTTCTTCTTTTGGAGAGCATGTGACTATCAGAAAGAGAGCTCAGGATTTTTGGAATCTCAAAAGCTGCAGTGCTTCTGTATTTTTTGAAGCGTACTTGATTACTTTTTGTCTTCCCCCACCCCCCTGCCCAGCCAACCACTGATACGATGCTTAACAGAGCAGCTTTCCTTTTGATAAATTGCTCTTCACCTGTTGATCCAGAGCAAGCCACTTTGCTGTCCCTCTGTGGGATTCCTGCGTGCACTTTCTGCTGCCAATGGACTTGTGGGGATTGGTAATTACAGTGCTGAGATCCCACAACCACCTCTTTCAATTGTGGCATGTGCACACACACTCTTAAACACACACACACTATGATGGTGATGGAAATTATCTTACAGACATAATGACTGGAAGTGTTAGAATTAATGTTGCTTCATCTGCAGCTGAAAATTTCTCTCTCTGTCCTCTTGCTAGCGGGGGGTGGGGTGGGCAGTGGCGGAGATGAACAACAGTGGAAACTATGCAGTAGTGCATAGGATCTGATGCCATGGTGGTAGGGGAAGCAGACAGCTCATTGAACCTGGACCATTCTTGTCCCTTTGGACCATTGGCATTGACATAACGATGGTTCGAGCCGTTCTGTGCTCTGCTGTGGCTATCCTTTGCAGTGGCACAATGCTCTGGGGTTTTCCCTTTCTAAAGGGAGTGGAATATAAAGAGGTTTTTAGTTGCAACTGGGACAGATCTTCCCACTTACCAGTGTGTAGGACATTGTTGTTTCTGAATATCTGTATCCCGCTTTTTGAACCAAAGCCTCAGCGAAGCTGAAAATAGCATTAAAACCAGAGACGTAAGAATAAAACATAATACATAGACAGCAAATTAAGCAGCAGGGACAGTGAACGAAATTAGCAGTTACAAAGAACTCAGTAAAACAGCCAGGGAAGCCTTCTACAAACCCGAGCACCCCAATGGCCTCTGAAAAACAACACTGCCTTCTTCTGGCATTGGAAGGCTAGCCGGAAAAAAGGAGAATGAAATTTTCTCTCTCCCCCCCCCTTAGTATTTTCAAGAAACCAAAGAAGGTCATTGAGGAAGGTCTTCAACAGGTTGCTTCTTATGGCAGGGGTTGGTCTTTTAGCAGAGATAGTGCCATAGAATCAAGAGGCTGTGTACTAGCAACATAAGCTTTTGAGAAACCATAAAACAAAGGTAGCCAGTGTTGTTAGACTACAACTCCCATCAGCCTCAGCTAGCATGGCCAGTGGAAAGGGATCATAGGAGCTGCAGTCCAACATCTAGAAGGCACCACATTGACTGCCCTCTGCCATAATACACCCATATAACTGTATTTTACTGAAAATGAAATTTCCACAAAATAAATTCCAATTGCATATTTACCTCTGCCCTACCTTTTCTAAGCCTCACTAGTGCATGGATTTTATAATACTCAATGTATTCCAGGCTCAGTTCAGCAATCTTTTATATGTGGGTCTTGCCCACCTCAATCCAAACTGTAATGATTAAATTGCTACCGTAAGTAATTCCTGATGGTCTCATGGGATTGTAGCACTGGCATATTACAGAATACTTTTTACTGGCACCCTAGGTAAGGCACCAGAGGTGATTCTTCTAATGATGCCAGCAATCTCTATTTCTGCATAAAGCTTGGATCTTGGCACATCCATCCATGCGAAAGTCATCTGCCCCAGGGAGGCACATTGGTAATATATCTGCTGTTGTCCCTTTTGTCTTGGTGTCACATACTGTAGTTGCTAAGGAAGAAGGAGATAAGCATTGGAAAGAGGTTGATTTGCAACTCAAGTCTACTGTGAATCCACATGGTGGAATAACCGGTGACGAAAAGCAGGATGGATTTGATTTAAATCAAATCCATTTAAATCATGATTTAAATCACTAGTCAGTAAGACTTGGTTTAAATCATTTTTTTTTTACAGAAAGACTCATTCTTGCTGGCATAATCTTAATATTTACAACCAGAGGAATGTTTCGTTTTTTGGAATAATACATAGACAGATAATTGTGAAATTATTGTGAGGTTTATTAAGTTAACTGTTTATATTTGGACAACTTTTCTGCTGTACTTTATTGGAAGGAGAAGAATAATCATTTCCTTAATAACAATTTAAACAATTTATTTAACTAAAGCAATAACAACAACTGATGTGGTTAAACGTTTGTTTTTTGTTTTTTTAACTTAACTTAAAACAAATCCTTATTTCCTGATAAATAGCCTTTGGACTGCAGTGGTACTTCAGGTTACATACGCTTCAGGTTACAGACTCCGCTAACCCAGAAATAACGCTCCAGGTTAAGAACTTTGCTTCAGGATAAGAACAGAAGTTGTGCTCTGGTGGTGCAGCGGCAGCGGGAGGTCCCATTAGCTAAAGTGGTGCTTCAGGTTAAGAACAGTTTCAGGTTAAGAACAGACCTCCGGAACGAATTAAGTTCCTAACCCGAGGCACCATTGTATAATGTAACTTAAATAGAAAACTATCTTTAGAAAGATTTTTTCCTCCAAAAGCATTTTATTTTAAAAATCTGATTTAAATTAAAAAAAAATCCATTATTATTATTATTATTATTATTAATCATTGATTTTTATCCACCCTGACAAAAAAGGGTTATGGGCTGGGTCTGGTGCATGGATCATTGATGTTCCATCCTTGCCCTAGGGCAAACTGCTTTCTTTCAGTCTCAGCCCTGCTCCATGGAACCTGGGAATAAGAAGCATTGGCCCGCCTTACAAGTTGGTTAGTAGCTCCAGTGGTCCTCAGGCAAAAGTATGTCATCTGTTTTAACAAATTGTGCCAGAGGGGTCATGATGACACACTTGCCTGATAAAACCATGAAACTGAACTTAGATCAGCCTGTAGTTTTCCAAGGGCTGGGGAAGGGGGCAGAGAGATCTGAGGCCAGCAAGGTGATCCTAAGGCAAAAGAAGACATGGAATGGGGAGGGAAGTGCAGGACCACCCAGGAAGCCTCAAACAAAGCTTTGAATTTTTTCCGCTGACACTGAGATATTGTGGCCATTTTCACCTCTGTCCTGTTTGGAGGCAGACCACACTAACAGCCCAACCAAGTACTGTGAACATGCCAGTTTAATTATGACCTGACAGATTTGTGCTTTTGTGCTAAGTACTTGCGGCTTCGGGATGTTGTTTTTGTTTGTTTGTTTCGGGAACAGTAAAGATCTAAAAGTTTTGTAATTTTAAAAAAATGGACTTGGCCGTGCTGGAGAGATACCAGTAAAACTCTAGGATTTTCTCTGGTTTCTTCTTGCCAGAGCATCCCTTCAGATCTAAAGCTTTCATTGTGAGTGTACTTAGTTTGAACCTTTCATCTGCCATTTGGTAGACGGTCCAGCAGAGAGCTGGAACCTATTACAGGAAGAAGTAGAGAGGCGTAGCTGGAGTATTTTAAACTTAGATTTTTAGAGCTCTGTTTATTTGTTTCTGCATTTTAAATGAAAGGGCACGGAATTCAAGTTCAGCGTAGAACAGCACTATTAATCATGAAACCTTTCAACCTGTTTTTGAAACAAACAAACAAAATCAAAGTGGAGAGAGAAAAAAAACAGAGCAGTAAAGCTCCTTCCATTCCCTTTGTCTTTATTTCTGTGCTGTTTGGACAAGTTGCTTACGATTTTTTTTCTGGTTGCAAGCGTTCAGTCATTTGCATGGACTGATACAGGGTTTCCGTAAGACTTTACCATGTGCTGTGCACCAGATTGCAGATTTTATCACCATTTCTTCTCTTTAGAATTAGATACCGTCTCCTTTCCTATGTATTTCCTGCATATTGATTTCATATAGTACTTAAGTGGAAACTATGAGAACATAATGAGTCTTCCTGAATCAGACCAAGGGTCTGTCTAGTCTTATCATCCTGTGTCCCAGATTGATCAACCAATGATATGATATGTGTAAGGTCCTTGTGGTGGTTACTCACGAGTAACGGGGCAGAACTCTGGCATGTCTTTTATCAGGTTTATTGTGCAAACTATTTACAGTGCACAGCAAACAAGTTCATGACCATCTCAGTCACTTGCAGAATCCGGGAGTGGCCCCTTCTGGCTACGTCCCCAACATAAGAATTTTGGGACCCCGAGTCTCTTCCTCCCCTCTTTGCGTTTCACCCCTCTGCGCAATTGGGCCATGGAAATGTCATACCTCCCTTCTGGTCAGCCAGACGAGATGAGGCGCTGGGGCTCTCCGCAGCATCTCCAAGCCCTCTCCCCACCAGGCTGCCCATTTCCCTCTCCTCCCCACTAGAGGCATTGCTGCTTCCCGCGCTGGAAGAGGTACTGCTGTCCAGGTGGCGTCGGGGCTCTCTGTATTCTGACAGAGCCTCAGCCCCCCTCCCACTGCCCAATGGCAGTCCCCTGACAATATGAAATTAAAATAGTTTGTAATATATTTATGTGACTTTATCTTCATCTTTTAAAACTTTGTTATACTGTATATCACTTTGGGACATGGGGGGGGGGAGAAGCAATGTATAAAATTAATAAACCTAAACCTAACTACAGTGGACCCTCTGGATACGGATTTAATTCGTTCCGGGGGTCCATGCCCACCCCGAAAAATCTGTATCCAGAGCTCTTCTGCGCATGCGCGAGTGGCAAAACCCGGAAAAATACTTCTGGGTTTGTCGCTTTTGCAACCTGAAGTTTATGTTACTCGAGAGTAACGTAACCCGAGGGTCTACTGTAGATTCTTCTGGGAAACTTATAGGCAGGGTGTTAAGGCAAAATTTGACTCTCACAGCTGCCTCCTGGCAAGTGGTATTAAATGGTACTCTGGCCTCTGAACACAGAAGTTCCATTTGGCCACATCATGACTAGTAGCTATTGGTAGACCAACCTTTCATGAATTTATCTTAAACCCCCATTTTAAAATACATAAAGCCAGCAGCTGTCATCACATCTCGTGGCTGTAGTAGACTCTCTAAATTAATTGTGTGTTGTATGAAAGCTTCCATTTGCCTATACTGAGTCTCCTGTTAATCAAGTAAATAGAGGGAGATTGCTGAAAACTGAAGTGAAATCTCTTTGTGGTGGGGGCAGGGACAGTAAGGCTCGTCTAGGGTTGCTCTTGTAAGGATAAACCACCGTTTATTGTTAGTTCTTTTAAACTGACCACAGTATCACAGCAGCTAAAAGGTGTCAAGTGAAATAAACACGCAAGGAGAGAATGATGTATATATACAGTATAGGCAAAATTAAGCACGGATAAAAAACCCCCACTGTTTTTAAAGGGGTGAGATTCAAGTCTGAACTCTCCCGTTTAAATCGGTGGGACTCAATAGTTCTCAATGCTGGATGGACTTTTGCTTTTGTGTGTGCACATACTTCTAATAATGCATTAATGCAAGCTTCGTCAAACGTATCAAATCTTCCCAATAACTTTTTAAACTTGATGGAAGGACCAAACGAATTGTTAGGCAGTGCATTGCATTGCAGCTTGGGAGGGAAAACATGCTGTGCTTGGTAGCAAAGGTATTTCTACCCCCCCCCCCCCCAAGGAGCTCCTTGTAAACTGAAAGCTGGTCAAGGAAAAAAGCAATCATCTTGGCTTCATGGCATGCAGCTCTCTGCTGTTTATGTGCACAATGGATGTGATTATTTGATAAATGCTTAATTTTATTTCCTTTTTTCCAAAAAGATAACACCAGCAGCTTCTTCTTGTAGCACAAATTTACTCATTCAAAGTAGATATAACAATTGAACATATTTTAAAATTTAGGCACTAGGATCTAAGGCAGAAGTTGTAGGGAAAGAAAGGCTCTGTGCTTATGGGGTGAGGGGGGCCCAGTCCTTTGGGCTTTTTCTAGTAATCTGAATGTAGATGTGTGGCCTTTCCATCTATGCATTACTAATTTAGTTTAGATGCAGATATCTGTCCACATTACCAGTATATGGCGCCACACAATTTCCTTGCTGGTGTGAGAGTGCACAGTTTATTCCTGTGATGTACCCAGACTTTAGTTTGGGCCAAAAAAGCTGTTTGTGGTTCAAACAGCAGCCCCGCTTTTTAAAGAATGACTTTTGATCCTCCATTTTCTCGTCCCCCCTTGCTGCCCACCCCCCCAACTGCAGCTCTTAAACGCCTTGGATGCCGAGGGCGAAGAGCTATGTCAGTTTCTCATTATCAATTGATCTTTGTCCTCTGAGACACCTTTCTCATATCTGGTTAGTGCTGCATCCGGCGCAGAGAATTATACAGGTTACGCCGTTAAGAAGATTTGCTGGTGTGAGAGAGTTTGTGGGGGAAGATGCATCTTCTCTCCAGCCTTTCCTACTCTGAATTTTTCTTCTAGCATTTGGGGTTGAGGAAGAGGAGAATGGCTCAAGGTGTGATCATTGCATAAAATTTGGGTTGCAAAAAGAATATTTAGCCCGAATCCTGTTCTGACTGATGGTGGTTATGTTGTTACTGTTATTTTGTTTCATTTTGTTATTTTGTTGTGGTAGTAGGTGGCAAGTGGCAAAAATGTCTTGGCACAATGGGCCACAACAGAGACAACTGGAGAGGAACTTATTTTCCCCACCCCCTGAATTTATCCAGCTCTGTCTTGGACCTGGTGAGGTTGTTTGCTACCATAAGCATTCCAGTTACAGGTAGGTAGCCGTGTTGGTCTGCCGTAGTCGAAACAAAATAAAATTTTTTTCCTTCCAGTAGCACCTTGGAGACCAACTAAGTTTGTTATTGGTATGAGCTTTCGTGTGCATGCATCTGAAGAAGTATCTGAAGAAGGTATCTGAAGAAGTGTGCATGCACACGAAAGCTCATACCAATAACAAACTTACAGTAGTTGGTCTCTAAGGTGCTACTGGAAGGAATTTTTTTAATAAGCATTCCAGTGGTAGTATGTTGCTGCATTCATCTCTTGGGAAGTAGTATTGTGTGTATTCTGCTCCTCTGGTCTTAAATGCACAATTAAACAACTGGTTGCATGGTGTTGCATCAACCAACCTACAGTTGTAGGTCCATTTTTCAAGAACGCATCCTATTGCAAAAATCAAAATACAAAACAAAGCCGATGATACTAGGTGAGATGGCTCACTTTGCCTGCAAAGTCAGAAAATAAACAAGATGCATATTTTCAATCAATTAGATTTTCTCAGCTGGTCTACATGGTTCCAGTTTGAAGCTAATATTTAAAATAAGAAGTAGAATAGATAACAGCGTAATTAGCAGACAGCAATTCAAGTTTATTGATGTGGCTCTGAAATTGATGGGAGAAGCAGGGAGCATTATGAGCCCATATATCTTGCTTAGCTGCTCTTTGAATAAAATAATCTGGCTCCCAAAGCAGCAGTTCAGATAGGATGACATACTAGGGTGATCACATGAGACTTCCTTTCAGCAAATTATTCTGCCGGCATGGCAAGCTTTCAACAGAAATCATTTTTCAGAAACAACAAAGGGTATGTTCAGCTTATTTGCCACCTTCCCCCCCCCTTCAGTGCCCCACAATGTATTTTGTGTGATTCCTGGTGGTGCAAAATACAGGTGTTTTTTTTTAAAGGCCTGCCACATTACCGTGCATCCAAACCCTAAATTATGTCACTAGGAAAAAATAATAGACTGATGTGTGACCATCATAAACAGATAAAGCATCAAAAATTATAGTGATTTTTAAAAATGTTATTGGATTGTAGAAGCGAAATTCCATTCTTTGTTGGCATCAGAATCAATGCGAGTACTAGGAGAAAGCCCTATCAGTGTTATAACCAGCAGGTGCGGTTTTGGGTCAGACTCACTTTGTGGCCAATACTGTACACAATAGATATTTACCATCTTACACCAGATGCCCCTGACTGCTGTACACGCTTCTCACTTCCATCCAGAATATACTACAAGATCTGTTATATACAGCCAAGCCCTGTGATGCAGTTTCATTTGTTATCATCTACAGCTCCCAGCTAAAAATATTCCACTGTATCGTGAATGATTTGGGCAATTCCTTTCACAGGACTTGGGCTGTAGGCACACTGTTGCTTGTGACAGGCCCCTTATAAAAGAGTTATTCTCCAGCGGCAACGGGCTGCCTGAGAGAGATCCCAAAACAGCGACCAAAGCTTGCAACAAACCCAGACGCCAGCCCTGTCCCTGCATCTGCTCAAGCAACACTCTTTCAAGGGCTAATATCGTCAGTCACCACATCAAGGGTTTATCTACCTTGCTTGTCTTACAACATGATATTTGCGACAGCTCCCCAACCGTCCCTGCATTCTTGACATAATTGGCCAGAACAGGCCATTCTCTATGCAAAAATAATGAACGGACAAAAGTTTCACTTCAAAAAAAGGCAGCGTTCAGAAACCTGTGGGGAAGGGGTCAAATCACCCAAGAGACTCTGCTGTTGACTTGAAAGTGGCCATTTTTCAGCAAGGAAACTTCCAAGGGGAATTCCAGTTTATCAAGAAGCGTAATTCTGTCACTTTGGGCCTGTATAAAGGCCATGGCTTTCTATCACCACAACACGTGTTAATTAACATAGCAAATCAAAGATTACTGTGTGTTCGTGACCACACCTAGTGGGGATGCTGGACTCTGAGCCAGAGCTAGACCAGGGGAATTCTGGAGACTCAAGGAGACCCTTGTTCATGGAGGCTTCTTCTGACAACCAACAGAAACTCATATGGCAATTCTGGACTTTCTGCTGTGACTGCTGCCACTTTCACTTGAGGTCCAGGGGGTGAAGGGGAAGAATCAGGGATCCAGCCAGGGCTTGGGATATTATCAGAGGAGTTATTGGGGTAGGTTGGAGGAGGGAAGAAATCAATAAGAGGGGGCATTTCAGTCTGCACTGGGGCTATGGTTGGTTCCCCCAGATCCTTAGTCATAATAGGGGTCCAAAGCAGTCTCCCTGGGGAATGAGGAATGGTTATTTGCGACTATTTCCAATGGAATTGGTTCAATTCTGCTTTTTGCATTTTGCTTCCATTTGGCACCAGTGTTTACAACATTTCCCCCCTTTTGCTCTACATATACAGTGGTACCTCAGTTTACGAACTTAATCCGTTCTGGAAGTCCGTTCTTAAACCGAAACCGTTCTTAAACCGAGGCGTGCTTTCCCTAATGAGGCTTCCCGCCACTGGTGCCCTTCCACCGTTCAGATTCCAGGTTTTGCTATAGCAGCCTAACATGGCTAGTTCTCTTATCCTTCCATTGATTTGTTCACTCACTTAAAAAAACCTTATTCGGATCAGGATAGCTGCATTGGGAAGGGGAAGGTTAACCCCTTTTATGTGGTGCTATCCAGATTTAAATAACCTGCTTCCAAGTTGCTATAAGTTCTCTGCACCCACAGAAACAATAGAGATAACTGCATTGTGCCTGCATTGATAGTTTATTGCTGTGGGGCTCATGCCAGCTTTGTGGGGCGATTTAGATCTGGAGAGCAGTGCAGGGCAATATAACACCCTCTCTACATTTGCCCCCTTGAAGCTGTTTTTAAATGCAAGGACCTGCCATGGTCCACATTCAGAGGCTTGCATGTGAAAGAGCGAAAAACCAAACGTGTGGGAACTGGAGAGCCCAAATGGCACTGGGTTTTGGAAAAGTTGACATTATGTTGCATTGTGTGTTTGAACTTCCAAGATGGCAGTTGTTACCCAAGATTCATGTCATGATACATCCTCATTGTTGGAGTGAGGTGGGGAAGGGGCCCCTTTCAGGAAGTGGCAGAGCTAGTATAGATAGCAAATGGTTCTTTTTGGAGTGGGTGGGAAGCAACAATACAAAAGTACTGCGGACAAATACTACTGGATGGACTTGAAAAAATTGTTTTTGCCTAGGCTTCTGCAGTCTAATTGGAGGGCATGGGTGTACCAGCTATTTTTACATAGGATCTTTGCCCTAATGTACCTCAAATAGTGTGCACATTCTTGCTTGTCATGCTACATCCTGTCCTGGTTATTGCTCCACTTTTGGGTTTGAGTGTGTGTGTGTGTAAGTGTAAGTAAAAGTACATCATTGCAGAAGATGAAGAATTGCAACTGAAGGGTTTTGGTACCCAGATGGTCTAATCCAGGAAGAAATTGGCTGCTTTCTGCTGACTGGAATCGCAAAACCATTTACACAGCATCCTTTATCAGCTTGTGGCTCACTGCACTGGCCTGGAGAGTATTGGGCTGACAGCTGGGTGGGGTTTGTGGTTCTGTGGTGATTCTCATGACTGAGGCCAGATTAGTCACTAGCAGATGATAAAGGGCTTCGAAACATCCCTACAGGAACGGGGAGTGTTACTGGTATTATTATTATTATTATTATTATTATTATTATTATGAAAGTCAGTTAAAGCCAGGACAATTCTATCCCTACTGAATCTTCAAATAGTATTGTATCAACTCTCACCCAAGGTTTGCTGTGTAAAAAGTATTTGAAACAAGGAAGCAAAAGAGAACTGTTCATAAACATCACAACTAAAGGGCAAAGGAGTGGGGGCCTTTGCAGATTCTGTCATGACTGGGCTTAGATGCTACCAAAACTTGCTAAACAAAAACAGCAGTTTTAAGACTAGCAAATTAATTGGTGCATTAGCTTTTGTGGGTCTGAGCTCAGTTCCTCAGATGCATGAGATGGTAAACCTCAGTGGGCAAAATACTAGGGTTTTGTTTTGTTTTGTTTTTTTACAAAATGAGATAGAAAATGCAGGCCACAGAGCACAAATGAAGATGAGATATTATAAAAGGAGTAAAAGATAAAAGGAGTCAGTGTGATCACTCTCAATTGAATTGGCAAAGAAAACTGAATAGTGTACATAAACCTCTAAAAAGAAAGACATGTTCTGTTGTGGGCTAGCCACCCCCAGTTTCTATTGGGTCCAAGGCTGATTATGTCAAACCTTTAAATGTAACCCAGCTCTTCATCTTAATTGCAGGAGTTTCTCTTTGAAATATTTCTGTTGAAAATATGGAAGTATTCAGGACTTTACTGAATGGCCAGGGAAATGCTTCCCCATTGATTATAAGGTTATAGTTTTTAATATTGGGAAACTTTGTCAAGATCGTCATCTTGACTGAAACAAAAACAAAACACCAGCCATAGTTAAGTTAGGAGTAATTGTAGAAAACATCCTAAAATAAGCCAACTCTAATAATTTGTAGAGACAAGGCCTTTTCAGTGCCACATTACTGAATGTAGCTGTGATATTTTTGGGGGTAGTGCTGAGGAAATGATCCCCAGAGTTGGATGTTGGCTAGGCACAGCAGCCCCTGCTGCAACGAGCAACTGGGTGACTGCTTATTCCCTTAAAAGCGGGATTTGTATAAATCTCATTGCTGCACTAATTGGCAATAACAAAAGGAATGTTTAAGGCAGAAATGGGGGGGCGGATAGATGAGAGAAATGAAAAGTTAAGACTTTGTCTAGGTAATTACCTTCTGAAATTCCCATTACACCGTGATGCCTCTGAAGCCATGAATGTGGACTCCAAAGTGTAAATTGAAAGTAGGGGTAGGGAGAAATTTGATGCACTCTACATTTAAAGGCGAGCTTACTAAATTCTCATTTTTGAAACAATATGCGAGCTGAAACACATCTATCCTTCAAAATTCCCAGTGATCTGCATTTCGCAGTGCAGTTCTCTTGCCAAATCATGTGCTAAAATATATATATATCATATGCTACGGTAAAGCATGCATATATTAGTGAAAATAACATACAAAAATGAATTCTATTAGGGTAAATGTGGATATTAGGCAGACCATAAAAATATACATAGTAAGAAATTCACACGCAGTGTTGCCAGTTTTCATGAGGTTCGTTTGTTTTATATTTTACAGGCAACTCCCAATTTGCGCGGGGGGTTACGTTCCAAGGCCCTGTGCATTTAAGTGAAATCACATATATTTGAAACACCATTTAAAAAACCTGCAAATACCCCATTCTGCCCTGCCCTGTTCTGCCCCCACTTTTTTTACATTTTTGTGACGTTTTGGGGTTGCTTCTAGGTTCAGCGTGATTCGTGGTCACACACATATCAGACGCGCCTAAAAGTCATTGCCTGCAGTTGAAAGAGCTGATGTAGAAATATGGATAATTTAAGATAGAAAACGCAGACAAACCAAAAATGAATATTCACCCATCCCTACTTGAGAGAATAATACGGATGTATAATATTGCAACATGCTCCGTGGCCTTCACTGTGCGCCCATCTCTTGGTTCTGCATATCTAGACCTCTGCAGTGTTCTCATATTATGGCATCCATCTGTTGCCCGTCAAGGCCAATGTACGTCCCGCTTCGACTTTGGACCATAGGAACGAATTACCACCCCCGGGCTACTGCGTTCTGCTTTGTGCCAGCCATCTTGCTCCAGCTGCTCAAGTCTCATTCCACCCAACTATGATTGCATTGACAAGGGAGAATGAGTGTTTATGTAACCAAACCCCAGTGCGTGGGATTGGTAACCTCTGGCCCTGGCTAAAGTAATCATTGTTTGCTGGAACAAGAGCAGCGCTGTACTCGAGACAAGTGGGTGTGCTGTAAAGCCTGGAGACTGAAGAGGAGTTCCACTCTGGAAGGGCTTCCTGTTTACCTTCAGGAGGGTGGCTGGTGTTGGCTGAGGTGTTCGGTGTTTATTTGTGACTTGCATGACGCTACGCAGGTTGGGAATAGTCAGGAAGGCTTGCGTTTATTTTGTCGCAATCTTAAATTTGTGGGTCCAGTGTGCCAGACCTGGACTGAAGGAAAGGGTTGCAGCGAAAGGGGTAGTAAGTCGAATCCACCACAGAAGCTCATGCAGCAGTTGGGAGGGAGAATTTACGTGAAATTAAAAAACAAACAAACAACATTTTGCTTATTCAGAAATAACTTCCTTCAGTATTTCGTTCACACATGCCCTCTTCATGTATGGGACTAATGTTCTCAGTTCTCCCCCACTTCCTCAGCAAATCCTGAATTTCTGCCTCCTGTGCTTTCTAGAGTGGTTGAGAGGTGAGTTGAAATGGTGCCAAGCCTTTGCCAGCTGTGGTGGCCCTTCCAGGAGTCCTGGTGGCATTTTATTTTCCCATTTCAAGAAGCATTGCCCTTACTCTTAACTGGCTTCATAGCATAGCATTGTTATGAATGAAGGGCAAGCGTAATACTCTCCTGGTGGGAAGAAAACCATGCCAGCTGCCTGTCACCAGGACTCCCGGGAACAGCATCAGGACCAAGGAGGAGGTGGTAGTGATGTTGGGGGGGGGGAGGTGAACTGGGGTGCAGTTTTGGTAAATATTTCACTTCACCCCAGATGTCCCCAGTTTCTCACTCAGATTGATTTGAGCGAGGAATTTTGTCTCATTCCCCAAGGCACCCCCAAAGGGGTCAGTAGTAACTGCTCTGTTCTGGTTACAGGTAGGTAGCCGTGTTGGTCTGCCATAGTCAAAACAAAATAAAAAATAAAAAAATCCTTTCAGTAGCACCTTAGTAGTAGTAGTAGTAGTAGTAGTAACTGCTCTGTTCTGGTAAAGTCCAGGTAGTTACTGACAATATGACCTTTATTTTCTTTCCCATCCTTTAAAAGTACAATTTTCCTGCTTTGTGGGTTTGTGTGTGGTGAATGTGTGGGCTGCTTTACCTTCTATTAGAGAAAATATTCCTCCCAACTGAGCACAGATTTCCGCCCCCCCCCCCCCGTGACGCCTCTCTTCCCCACCGCTGCCCGGCACAATTCATCCTCCTACAGGTTACCCTCTGCACAGCCCAAGAACTGAACAAAGAATTTCCTGACAGCTTTGTAAAAGCAAAAACAAAAACGCAGGGCAAGCGCCAAATCAAGATCATTCAAGCAAGCAGATTAAAACAATCTGCATAAATCCTACAAACAATAATTTGTGTGTCTTGGCTTCAGGGATTGAGGCAATTGTTCTTTAATTGGGTTACAACCCTTATGTGGGGGTGTTACCTGAGCCACTGTAATATGCACTAGGAATACATGTCCCGATACCCTAGGCTAGTAAAACTGATAATTTTATATGTTGCTGTTCTCTAGCACTTATCATGTTGTCATTCTAGGTGTCATTCTGAGGTGTTTCTTCCATTTTGGGGCTTCTTGAACCTTCACTTAAAGGCATAAATGTGGGTATTCTGCTGAGAAAGGCAGTTGCTTCTCATTTTGGATGTTATTTGAGGTTTTGCTTTTAATGCAGGAAATTTGGCTGTTTAGAATCATAGAATTATAGAATTGTAGAGTTGGAAGTGACCCCAAGTGTCATCCAGGAATCTCGGCTAAAGCATCCATGACAGGTGGCCCTCATGACTGTTTATAACCTGGAAATGTTTGTTTCTGAGTGAGGAATAAACTAGCTGTGATTCCTCACATTGTGGTGTAGTGGTTAAGAGCAGTAGACTTGTAATCTGGGGAACCGGGTTTGTGTCTCCGCTCCTCCGCATGCAGCTGCTGGGTGACCTTGGGCTAGTCACACTTCTTTGAAGTCTCTCAGCCCCACTCACCTCACAGAGTGTTTGTTGTGGGGGAGGAAGGGAAAGGAGAATGTTACTCCTTAGGGTAGTGATAAAGCGGGATATCAAATCCAAACTCCTCCTCCTCCTCCTCCTCCTCCTCCTCCTCCTCTTCTTCTTCTTCTTCTTCTTCTTCTTCTTCTTCTTCTTCTTCTCACTGCTTTTCTTACCTTCTTAACAGAATCATAGAGTAGAATCATAGAATTGTTGAGTTGGAAGGGACCACAAGGGAAACTTTTGCCCAACATGGGACTTGAACCGATGGCCATAAAATTAAGTGCTTCATGCTCTACCAATTGAGCTATCCCAGAGGGCTACTTACAGAAGGGAGCAGCCTTCCATTCCACCTTTGCAATGAGGAGTGATGGTGGAAGAAAGATATGGTTGGGAGAAGCTGGGGTTGGCTGGTATCTTAGGAACCTAGGCACCTGTCTTATATTGAGTCAGACCACTGGCCCGTGATGTAGCCTAGTATTTTATCCACTAACTGTAGCACTTCTCCACGGTTTCAGATGGAATTTTCTCCTAACCCTACCTGGTACAAAGCAGATGCTCTAGGACCCTTTACCTAAAGGGGTCTCTCGGTTGACCTCTTGCGTATTTTGAAAGTGATAGATTATTCTCTGGGTTGCAAGCTGGCAACCTGAGGAACCTGGTTGTTCTTGGCTGAGAAAATTAATGGTCCCGAAGGCTTTTTTTTTTCTTTGAGGATGATGAGCAAACTTTCCAGACACTGGAGTTGAGTGGTAAAACCACCTGGTGTATCAGAGGTGGGAGTAGCTGATCTGATTCTGTAGTGGCTTCCGCAGAGCCATTCTTTGCTTCTCTGTTTGACACGCAGAAGTGCCTTTCCTGCTAGTAAATGAAGGGGGTGGGAAGGAAGCTTGAACCACAAGGGTGGCAGCGAAGGGAGCACTGTGCATTTACTGAGGCAAGGTGCAAGGGAAGTGGCTTCTATTTCTGCTGAACATTTGTGCCCAATCTTCTGCCATTCAAATACCCAAAGGCTAATCTAAGAACTGGGTGGGACAGGTGACAAGAGAAGGGGATACCCTGTGTCAATAATGTTGTGCCGTTTGTTTGGGGGGTAGGGGACCTATTTCTGCTGAAGGCCTCACTTAGTCACGTGCATTAATTTAAATGGGTTTATTCTAAGTAAAACTTAAGTTGACTGCTACTCCATTGGTTTGGTTTTTTCTTATGCCACCTTTTTCTTTGAGACAGCCTGCCTGCCCTCAGTCTCATTTTTATATATCTTTCTAACTTCTCTATCTGAGCTAGTTTATCACCGAAACGCATCATAATTGTCTACACAGATGTGGAAGACCGGGAAGAAAATAGCAACTCTGATGGCTGTGTGTGTGTGTTTGTGTATATGTCCTTTTTCAATGTCCTGATGTTCCAAAACAGAAAAGGACGTACAATTGCATCCTTTGTCCCTGTATAAGCTTTAAAATTTAATGTAAAGATGCAATGCTTAAAATAATATAGTTGTCCACGCCTCTCAGGCAATTCCCCGTCTTGCAGAGTTTTGGAATTGGAAGTTGCAGTTCTCAGACTCTGATTCTAATTAAATGGGAATTTCAAAAATGCATTAGTAATCATGGAGTAGTGATGGTTCCTAGAATGGCTTGTTTTATATATTGACGCTTAGTGTTGAGTTTTATGTGTTCCGTGAGACTGTGTGCATATAGCCTGTTGAAAAAATATTATATATTGCAGGGGAATGAGGAGTGGGTGGTGTGGAACAAAGAGGGGGGTGGGGCTGAATGCAGACCCCATCACCTGCTTTTGAACAGCCAGTTGGCAGGATTTCAGCTTTGTTTAAATGTTGGATCAGAAAGGGGAGTCATATGCTGGAAGTTTTCTGGCACTACTTCTATCACCCAGCCATCTCCAATTCCTTAGAGATCAGTGCAGCCACTTCATCAATCCCTTATGGTGTGCCTGGCATTCCACCAAAGCTCTCAGAGGGAACTGGGCAGCTTTGGTTTGCTTGAATTGGGCCACGAGAGCTTGAGTTCAGCTGAGTGTCTGGATATATTGGCCTCTGTAACCTTACTGCAACCTGCCCAAGCTCCCTTTCAGAAGTCTACACATAGGTTTTACCCAAAGGACTTGAGGAAATTGTTCTTTTTTATATAAATATTTTTTTTATTTTTTATTATATTTTCAAATTCATACATCCACCAATGCATCTTGCATGTTATGCTTGTTGTACATTTTTTGTTCCACTATACAGTTTAATAAAGTATATGTACATTTCATATGCGATTTGTCTTTCATTGGCTTTCTTCTCTTTGCTTCCTCATACACATAATAATAGTAAAAATGCTAATAATAGTATATAAAATTACATAAATTATAACTCATATTAATATAAACAACAAGTAAGAAAGGAGGAAAAAGAAAAAGAAAAGAAAGAAAAAGAAAAGGAGGACTTGAGGAAATTGTTCAGTGCCCCCGCTTCCCCAGCAGCTTCCTAAATCCCTATTGCATTTTTCATCTAAAGCTGTAGCTGGGGACATGAGTGGCAGGCAGACTGACTCCTGCAATTTGTGATGGCAGTTTTCGAATCACTCCAAGGATCAGAGAGTGTGGGGATTTGTGGTGAGGGGGCTTCATTTTGCTTTTCTCAGTGTTTCAATGAAAAAAAATGTCATGGTAAAGTTAAAGTCTATTGGACACCCTAGCCATCTTGTTAAGGGCTCCACGCACCTGCTGAAACCCATAAGGACATATGGGCTCAGAGCTGGCAGTAAACCTCGTGTGGCTAGCATAGGAGTGCCAGCCCAACAGCAAATTTCAGATTTAATCCAGCTCAAATGTATATTAATATGTAACCATTGAAGCACAATACATTGTTTTATTCAATTTTTTTTTAAAAGTTCCATTTGTAGTTCTAAATTTTGCTTGCTATAATTTTGTGTGCATTGGGAAGCAAAACATTCCTTTTGGTGCTGGGCCCTAAACAGGTTGGACTCAATGTATTATTGAAAAGGAAGGTACAGAATAAACTAGGACTTGTGTTAAATTCATCACAGTGGCAAGTTATTTAAAGATATGTCAACACCCTGGATAAATTAATATATCAAAAGTGATATGTCAAAATTATTTTCTTATATGTATTTATATCCTGCCTTCCTTCCATTATAGAATCCAAGGAAGTGATTATTATAATTATTATCATCCTTTATGAATCACTTCTCGTGACTCGTCCTGAAGCCACAATATAAATATGGCTCCCAGGAAGTCTACCATCCAGACCTGGAGCTGCTTAGCTTCAGAAAGATGGTAGCCTCATCTCACTGCTTCCCTCCTCCATCTCTCCTTGAGGCTTGACTGTAGAGTTAGCTCATGGGTAAACATACCTGCCTGCTGTCTTAGGCAGAGGCACCTTTGCCAAAGCTGTTTCTACTTCTAAAGGCACATTTAAAAGTAAAACAAGCACGAGCAAACAATGCCTGATGGGTTGAAATATGCTTATATGATAGGTTGTGGATGAAAAAAACCACAGTTTCGTATTTTTACAGTAGGGGTTCCATTACACCTGGGTGTCTACAAAAGGGTTTTTACTCTGTGCTGCTTGTAAATGTCTTGTGCCTGGAAAACTGTGAGTCACATATGTCATTAATTGATTCCACTGAGGGTTTTCACAGTCATTTTCCAGGAAGGATATTGACCTGACTCTCTCTGTGTTTGTTTTGTTAAACAAGATCCCGTGAACCTCCTTTAGTAGTGAGACGGCAGCATAAATGGTCTCTCCTCTACTCGATCTCTCTTTTTTTTTTACACCCATGTGAGCTTCAGTAATCATATTTGTTGTCACCAGATGCTGTTGTCCTGATCAGTCTTTGAATTCTGCTGTTCCCTTTCATTATCTCCTCCCCCAGTTATTTTTCTTTTTCCTCCCCACAAGTCGTTTGTGGGCTTGAGAAGCAAAAGTGCATGCTTATTATACCTAATACCGGATTTTAGAATACATAGCCTTGGAAACACAGCTGGATAAATGCAAAACGGTAAATGTTTCCTACATGGTTACACCGCTCCGTGTGCATGAGTCTAGGGGAATGTATCCCTTTGAGCCTATAAGAAACAGGTGGATTTCTCTTTTGTGGAACTTTATGAAGCAGAACCAGGACCAGCTTATGGCCTCATTCCAGGTGGTAGAGAGGCTGGGGATCTCTGAAAGTTTGGAAAGACTGAGGGGGAAATGGAATTGCTCTGTGAGAAGGGAAAGATGGTTAGCTTGTTCCACAGCAAAGCAGGACACTGTGTTTCATAAGCTTCCTGTTCCTGTCTCCTTCCTGCCTCTGCCTCTTCTTCTGCATTACAATTAAACCTTCCCTATGCTTTCCCCCCTGTCTGGTCTGAGTAAACATAGCACAGTCAGCTTGGGGTGAGTGCACATTATATTTTACCACACATGTGGCAAGCAAGTGAGGTAAAAGGTGAGCATGTGACATAGGCTGTGCACACACAGCAGTTTAAAGTGGGTTCAGTATACAGTGGTACCTCAGACTGCAAACACTTCGGATTACAGACTCTGCTAACCCGGAAGTAGTACCTCAGGTTAAGAACTTTACCTCAGGATAAGAACAGAAATAGTGCGGCGGCGGCAGCAGGAGGCCCCATTAGCTAAAGTGGTACCTGAGCCAGCGTGGTGTAGTGGTTAAGAGCGGTGGACTCATAATCTGGTGAACCGGGTTCTCGTCTCCGCTCCTCCACATGCGGCTGCTGGGTGACCTTGGGCTAGTCACACTTCTCTGAAGTCTCTCAGCCCCACTCACCTCACAGAGTGTTTGTTGTGGGGGAGGAAGGGAAAGGAGAATGTTAGCCACGTTGAGACTCCTTCGGGTAGTGATAAAGCGGGATATCAAATCCAAACTCCTCCTCTTCTTCTTCTTCTTCTTCTTCTTCTTCTTCTTCTTCTTCTTCTTCTTCTTCTTCTTCTTCTAACGGTTTCAGGTTAAGAACGGACCTCTGGAATGAATTAAGTTCGTAACCAGATCTACCTCTTTACATCCTATATGTGCATATTTTTTGTTTGTTCACATGATGTCCTCGCCCAAGTGGCAGCCTGCGCTCCCCCCCATTTAATTTGGATTTTTTTTTGCAGACAATGCAGTATGGGGGGGGGAGAGATCCAATATGAAATTGCATGTTACCCAATGGTAGACATCCTGAGGCACATTGTGTATGGGGGTTGTTGTTGATGTTTTATAGATATGTGGTGACATTTTGCAGGATGCCATCTATCACCACACCTCCTGCCTCTATTGGTGAGGTGTTCCTCAGGCTGCTGGTGAGACTTCATGAAACAGAAACAGGACCAGGATGTAACACATAGGAATTTAAAAGGGGCAGCGGCGGAGGAAATAACCCAATATTTTGTGCAAGTCTGCTATATCCGAAAACTTTTATCTCAAAAATAAAAACTGGCTGCATGCCCAACTAAACAAAATTCTGCACACATGTCCAAAACTTGAAACCTCAAGTTTCTGAAAGTCAAGATGGGTGGTCTACTGGTGGTCACAGGCGTGGCACACACTTTTTTCAACCCACTGTTTTGTGCAGATGTATATAAGATAACCACACACACAGGTAAAGAAATACCTGCATGCAACCCCATGATGGACCTCAGATTTCTGGAAATCAGAAAGGATGAGGAATGCAAATTATGGGGAGGGAACAAGAACAACTAATTTAAAGTGTGTATGTAGGGACAAACATTTCCAAAAGCGCACATGGAAAAATTGGATCTGTGTGCCCAGCCATAGAGTAAATAGGATCACAGTGACTAGGAAAATTAATTGTTGGGAAGATATCAAGGTCTAGTACAGACAGGGGCGTCGCAGGGGGGGCGGAGGGGGCGGGGGGCCCCGGGTAGCGCCCCTGCTGGGGGTGACACACCGGGTGTCGGCCCCGCCCATTGGACTTTTTAAAATCTTTTTTAAAAAAATCTTTTTAGGCTATTTTCGGCACTGCTGGGGTGGAGCCGCAGGGGCCGCCAGCGAGTCGGGGTGTCACCCCCCTCGCTGGCTGCCCCTGCGGCTCTGCCCCGGCAGTGCCGAAAATAGCCCCCGCCCTCCAGCGGCTTTTCGCGCCGCTGGCTGGCTTGCGGAGCTGGGGCAAGGAGAGGGGCGGGCCAGCAAAGAGGGGTGACACCCCTCTTCGCTGACCTGCCCCTCTCCCTGCCCCACTTGCGCTCCCCCAAGGGGGCCCGGGCGGGGGCTTTGGGAGCTTCTGCGGGCAGCAAAGAGTCCCGAAGCCGCTGCTGTAGCACAAAGGGGTGATAGGCTGCGGCTTCGGGGCTCTTTGCAGCCCGCCGAGGCTCCGAAAGCCCCCGCCCGGCATCCCCCGGGGGCGGGGCATCGCGGGGCGTGTGTGTGTCATGACGCACACGCAGCGATGCCCCGCCCCCGGGGATGCCGGGTGGGGGCTTTCGGAGTCTCGGCGGGCTGCAAAGAGCCCCGAAGCCGCAGCCTATCACCCCTTTGTGCTAACAGAAGCTGCTTCGGGGCTCTTTGCAGCCTGCCGAGGCTCCGAAAGCCCCCGCCCGGCATCCCCCGGGGGCGGGGCATCGTGGGGCGCGTGTGTGTCATGACGCACACGCAGTGATGCCCCGCCCCCGGGGATCCCGGTCCGCCGCTTCGAGAGTCTCTGCGGGCTGCAAAGAGCCCCGAATCCGCTCTTTGCAGCCCGCAGGGTTGCCAGGCTGCGGCTTCAGGGCTCTGCAGCCCGCCGAGGCTCCGAAAGCCCCCGCCCAGCATCCCCCGGGGGCGGGGCATCGCGGGGGGCGTGCGTCATGACGTCATGACGCACGCACGCACCACGATGCCCCGCCCCCAGGGGTCCTCTTGGCTTCCCGCCCCGGGCAGCCAAGGGGCTAGGAACGCCCCTGAGTACAGAGAATCAGTCTAGGTCCCAAACCTGATGCAGAAGAAAGGAAACAAGGCAAGGCCAGACAACACAGCAAGGCTGGGATACTAGAATCGGGAACTAAGTGCCACAGAACGAGGAGCCAGAGACCTGTGTTGTTGCCAGCAACAGAAAGGTGTTTAATGGCATATCACTACAACTGAGAAGCTCAAGGGGAAGGTCTTAAATACTCTAGCCTCCTAAACTGCAGCCTAACCACAGCTGCTGAAGGAGCATCAGGGCTGACTCATGAATAGACTTCTTACTTCTTTTACATTAGAAGTCAGCAACCAGAGTCCCCTGGGACTAAATCCAGTCAACTGGGGAGTGCAACCTGCTCCCAGTGTGGAGAGCCAGTGTGGTGTAGTGGTTAAGAGCGGTAGACTCGTTATCTGGGGAACCGGGTTCGCGTCTCCGCTCCTCCACATGCAGCTGCCGGGTGACCTTGGGCTAGTCACACTTCTCTGAAGTCTCTCAGCCCCACTCACCTCACAGAGCGTTTGTTGTGGGGGAGGAAGGGAAAGGAGAATGTTAGCCGCTTTGAGACTCCTTCGGGTAGTGATAAAGCGGGGTATCAAATCCAAACTATTCTTCTTCTTACTCATAAGTAGGGGTGGGCAATATATCAATACTTTGTCTCTTATCAGTGTGAACCACGATAAAGGTTTCATATTTTTTCACCCTGGCCTTGCCTGCCCTGTAGGTTGCGGAGTAAAGGGATTTACTTTGCAGTAAAAGCTGCTTTCTTCCTGCACAATCCCAAGGTGCAAGCCCCTGCCTCTTGCTAGAGACAGAGTCTGCATAACAATAAACTTCCCTGCCAAAGCAGAGAGATTCAGATCAGCAAAAGATAAGATCCACATGGCTTTTCTCTTGCTTTTGTTATGCAGGTTTAAGGCACATACCTCGCCTCTTGCTAGGCAGAGTAGAGACCCAGCACAATATCTGGTTGATATCAGGCTAAGCATGATATGTCTACAATTTAAGAAGGATATTAACAAGCTGGAACATGTGCAGATGAGGGCAACCAAGATGGTCAAGGGTCCAGAAACCCAGCCTTATGAGGAATGGTTGAAGTAGCTGGGTGTGTTTAGCCTGGAAAAGAGGAGATTGAGAGGAGACAGGGTAGCCACCTTCAAATATCTGATGGGGTGTCATATGGAAGATGGAGGTAGCATGTTTTCTCCTGCTCTGGAGGGGGAAGGACCTAAATGAATGGCTTCAAGTGATGAGAAAAGATTCTGAGTAAACAACAAGAAGAACCTCCTGACAGTAGGAGCTGTTCAACAGTGGAAAGGACTCCCTTGGTAGGTGGTACATTCTCATTCCTTGGAGGTTTTTAAGCTGAGGTTGAATGGCCACCTGTTACTTAGTTTTCACGTGGCAAGTGGCACCTAGATTGCCTACCTGACTTTTTAATCCTGATCTACACCAGTTCCCAATTTGTTACAAGGCCAAGTTCAAGGTCTTACTATATTAGTAACAATATTAGTTACAGGTAGGTAGCCGTGTTGGTCTGGCATAGTCAAAACAAAATAAAAAAATTCATTCCAGTAGCACCTTAGAGACCAACTAAGTTTGTTCTTGGTATGAGCTTTCGTGTGCATGCACACTTCTTCAGATTCTGTTCAGAACAGTAATATATTTTCCAGAAATATTTAAT
The DNA here is from genome assembly GCF_009819535.1 of Lacerta agilis. Taxonomy (NCBI): domain Eukaryota; kingdom Metazoa; phylum Chordata; class Lepidosauria; order Squamata; family Lacertidae; genus Lacerta; species Lacerta agilis. Next base: position 72,640,091 of record NC_046317.1, read on the forward strand.
GGCTTAGTTGAGCATGCTATCACTGAGTAAATTTTCATTTCATTATATACATCAAATTTAGACCCCCCCCCCCAATATTTTCCCCAGATTATTTATAAGATCCAGTCCAACCATCTCGTCCTCTGTCGTCCCCTTCTCCCTGTGTCCTCAATCTTTCCCAATCTTTCCTCAATCTTCTTCTCTTCTCATGAGGTGGCCAAAGTATTGGAGCCTCAGCTTCAGGATCTGATTTCAGTGCTGATTTCCTATTTTCCCTATGCGTCACAGTGGCCTCTAGCGGTCCCAGGTGAACCCACAGAGCAATCTAGAATTGCTTAGAATGCAAGCAAGGCTTGAAGTGACCAGTGTGGAACTGGTAAGATGTTTTCCCTTTAAAAAAAAAGCAGTGGAATAATAATGGAGAAGCAGGTGGTGCCAGGAACTCACTGTGGTGTGGGCATAGTGGTCGGATCATCATTGGATTGGCTCTGCCATTGTGCCCCCACCATGCTAATTGCCTTGCCCCATCAGTAAGTGGCAGTGGCACTCATTGTTGAGAAGCTGGGTGTGCCACCCTGCCGTCACTTGCCCCACCAACCACTGCCACACATAATGTAGTGATGGCCAAAAACTTGGATAGTTCAAAAAAGGGGATTAGACAAATTCAGGGAAGATATCAATGGCTATTTGCCATAGTGGCTTTGTTTTTCTTCTACTGCTAGAGGCAGTATGCCTCTGGGAAGCAAAACTGGGGAGAGTGCTACTTGTGGTCTTCCTGTAGACACCTGTAGGCATTATGAGAACAGAATGCTGGACTAGGTAGACCAGAGGTTTTCAACCTTTTAGAGTCCCTTGGGAGTCCTCTGGGCAGCAGTTGTTGCCATCAGGGCCGTCTTACCCATAGGCGCTAGGGGTGCAGGGCACCCGGGCGCCGGGCTCTCAGGGGCACCAGACTGAGAGTCCGGGGCCGAGATTTGGAGTCCGGGGATTGAAGAGAGCCAGGCCAGCCAACACCCACTGCTGAGTGGAGCAGAGCCCATTGGAGCGCTGCAGGTTTTTCTGCTGCGGGCGCTGAGGCAGCTGGCCGGGATTGGCAGGCTGTCAAGAGGCCCGCCCAGCACATGTACGCTTACACGAGGTGCCCGGCTTCGGTCAGTTGCCGCCGCCTTGGGCTTGACTGTTGTGGGCTCTGCTTGCTCGCTGGCTGCCCCTCCCCTCTGCCACTACTGCTGCCCCGGGCTTCTCTGTTGCCACTGAGGCAGCCAGCCAGCTCTGCCGTGTGTGCCTCGACGGCCTGCCCAGAGTGCACCTTGGGCTGGTTTATTGCTCTGGGCTCTTCTGCTAAAAAAAGGTTGACAATTCTAGGCAACCGGGGGGGGGGGGGCAGGTGGATCTGTGCACCCCGGTGCCACATGTGCTTAAGACAGCCCTGGTTGCCGTCCTTGGTCCCTCCGTACCCCAAAGCGCCTGCGGAGCTTATAGCCAGGGCTGCTGCAATAAATAGCTGTGCAAGCCTTTGGGGGGCAGAGACGTGAGAGGGCGTTAGAGAAAGGAAAAAGGGATAGAGGTCGGTGTAGCCCGGGGCACCCCTGACCATTTAAGGCACCCCAGGGTGCCACGGCACATTGGTTGACAACCACTGAGGTAGACTGTTGGCGTGATACAGCTGTGCTATTCTCATGTTCTTAATAACAGAGGTCTAGACTAGCATTGCAATTCAGGATCAAGCCGTATTGAGAGATTGCATATTAGCTAACACAGTACATGATACTGGAACCCACACCACAGGCACCTTTTTAAAGCACCCTAATCTTGCCTCATTATAATTTATCCCTTTCCCTTATTTTTTCTCTTACAGTTGATATTCGTGAAATCCAAGAGATTCGCCTGGGAAGAAACTCTCGAGACTTTGACCGATATCAGGAGGATCCCTCTTTCCGGCCAGATCCCTCTCACTGTTTTGTCATCCTTTATGGCATGGAATTCAGACTGAAAACACTCAGCCTGCAAGGTGGGATCTCTTTCCCACTTTCCTATTTTTATTGGGTAAATATAGGTTCAGATGATACACTGTGATTGTCCTGTTCCTCCCACAGCCTTCTAAGCACCAGTGCCACTCCCACAACCCACTCTTCCTTCAGGAGAGCCTGGCTTCTAGCAGAGGGAGCAAGGGGTGGCGCTGATACCAAGAGGATGGAAGAAGGTTCTTGGGTGCTGGTAGCAGCTGCCATAATAGATAACTATTATAGGGAGCACGAGGCTTCTGAGCAAATGGATGCTTGTTCACATCTTATCTTGTGAATCTACTCTGTGGCCAGCCCTGTTGTTGCTGTGTGTCCATTAACTGTCATACTTATTGGAGAGTGAGGCTCATGCTGTTTAATGCATAGCAAGTATCAAAATGGATAACATTTGGTTTACTTTTACAATACTCATTTTGGGGAGCTTGCAAGATTGACCATTGATTTGAGATGTTTTGTTTTTGTTTAATGTTATTTCATCATTATCATCATCATCATCATCTGCTACTTCTAAAATGTTTAAAAGATGTACTGCGGCTTCGAGAAAATTCAAATGTCTTAATCATCTGGTTTTTAATATATTTAAATTGGGGATAGGGAATCTCTAGCCTTTCACATGTTATCCCATCAGCTGCAGCCAGCATGTCCCCTATGTACCATAGGGATATAATTTAAGAGTGTGATATGGAGGATGACTCCACAACAAACTTTTCCCCAATTTAGAAAAACCCCTTCATGTCACTGCCCAGACCTTACAGGGCACTGGTGACCAGAGAAGTAGCTATTTATAGGTTCGCCATTGAGTATTAAAAATAAATTCTTGATTTGTTTAGAAAGGGTAGCTGCTTTCAGTCATAAACATTTGAAACACAGGGAATATTCTTGAGGTTTATGAATGAAAGCAGAGAGCCATTAAACCTCGAGCTCGGTGGGATTAGCTTCCTCCTGCTGGAGACCAGCTGCTTGGGGACTTCCTTCTTGGAAACGGGGGTCAGTGCCTGTATTTCATATCTTTACAAGGCCGGCTTGTTCTTTATTTTCACAGCCACATCCGAAGAAGAAGTCAGCATGTGGATCAAAGGGTTGAACTGGCTTGTGGCGGATACCCTAAAGGCTGCTACCCCGCTGCAGATTGAAAGGTAAATCAAAAAATTGGGAACAGGAAGACACAGGCAGGTGGCTCTCACTTAATCCCCCTCATCGCCAACATATTTGAGACTATGCATGCCAAAAAGAAAATCTGCACTGCCTTTTCATAATAAATTTATGTACAGTTCCATAATTTACAGCTTCCGGGAGTGAAAGCTCCTGAAATGGTATTGATTGATTGATTCTGAAGCCACCATACAGCTGAGAGAATTAAAAATGTGTCTTCCTTGATCTGTGCCCCATGACAGCTTCTCAGTCAACAAATGCACTCCTGAATCTTTCACTCCTGGAAGTACAGTAATGCTGCAAATTATGTAAATGTAGCTCAGGTGCTCAGCCAGCTCTCTGTCGTTGCACTTAGCTAAGCTGGACACCCCCATCAGCAGGATGCCTGGGTTCCTTCACTCTTCTTTCTTCCGCTCTCTCTGCCACCCACACCTGGTGTCTCTTTATGTCTGTGGAAGCATCCATTCCAATGGGGACAGGACTTGGGAGGGGAGATCAGTCCTGCCTCTTCCGCGGAGTCTTCCTCAGCAGCTACCAGGCAACAGCCAGCCAGCCTCTTCTGGGTAATAGGATGGTGGAAAATAGCACAAAGGCTTTGGCACAACAGCTGGGCAGGGCCAGCAGAGCATAGAACAATTTCCAGTTGTGTCACACATCCACATAGCAAAGGGCTGAGCCATTAGAGCAACTTTGTAGTAGTAGTAGTAGTAATAATAATAATAATAATAATAATAATAATAATAATAATAAAATTTATTATTTATACCCCACTCATCTGGCTGGGTTTCCCCAGCCACTCTGGGCAGCTTTCAGCACAATATTAAAATACAATACAGTAATTCATCAAATATTAAAAGCTTCCCTAATCAGGGCTGCCTTCAGATGTCTTCTAAAAGTCAGATAGTTGTTTATTTCTTTGACATCTGGTGGGAGGGCGTTCCACAGGGTGGGTGCCACTACCAAGGAGGCCCTCTGTCTGTTTTCCTGTAACTTCGTTTCTCACAGTGAGGGAATCGTCAGAAGGCCCTCGGAGCTGGACCTCAGTGTCCGGGCAGAACGATGGGGGTGGAGACGCTCCTTCAGGTATACTGGGCCGAGGCCATTTAGGGCTTTAAAGGACAGCTCAAGGTCAGATGTAGGTTCTCCATCCCAGTTTTATAGGATTCAATTTTGATACCTCTTCCTGTGGAATCCTATACATGTCTAGTCAGAAGTGGCAGAGATTTATCAGACCATTTTGTTGCATAAGCTTTCTAACTTTGATTTTCAGAGAACATGGGGTAGGGAAGCATTGGAGGTCAACGTAGGTTATATGCAATTCAACCCTTGTACAATACTGTAGAAAACAATTATGTGTAGCTCTTTTCCCCCCTTCTTTATCCAACCATGCTTAGTGAGTATACTTCCACTGTACCTATTTATTCTTTGGTGAACTGTGGGTAACCAGTGGATAACCTGTGCTTTGAAAGGTCAGCACAGCACTGGAAAGACTAAGATTTCAAAACCTATTTTGTTTCAGGTGGCTCCGAAAGCAGTTCTACTCAGTTGATCGCAACAGAGAAGATAGGTAAATAGAGCAAAAGTTTCTCTTGTTTACAGTGTGGTCTCATTTATTGGGGGCATCCAGAAATCTATGTAAACAGCAATTCTGTTTTATGGCTGTTCCATCGCATTCTTCAGTCCTAAGACTAAGAAGACTAGACACACATTTGAATTTTAAACAAGTACTGTAGGCTACCTTTGGCACGCCTGCTCTTGGTGTCAGTGCCGATGTACCTTGCCATCTGTCCTTCCATCTTAAATGTCCTCTTCAATTGCCTCTAGGTCCCCCCCACCCCACCACTCAACACAGATTTCCTTTAATGATGTTAAGAGAGTAGTACATTAACCTTTCAGTATTGATTTTTAAAAAGAACTTTTCCCCTGGAGAGATGAAATGTTTTAACCATTACCACTGAGTGCAAAAATGGGAGTTGGAGCGCAGGCCCTGCCAATAGGAACACGAGAAGCTACTTTGCACTAGGTCAGACGGTTAGTTCATCTAACCCATTATTGTCTCTTTGGACTGGTGCTGGCTCTCCATTGTCTCAGGTGAAGGTCTTTCCCATCACCTTGATACCTGATCTTTTTGAACTAGAAATGGTGTCGGCAGCAAAAGCCACCTGCCTGCAAAATAAATGCTGCAAGAAAACTTTCCGAAGGTTCCACCTTACAAGGGCATGTGCAACCAGGAATAATGCCATTGTTGCCATGGTGACTGAGCATCTGATGGATTTGGTAGTCTGCAAGATCATCTGTTTTGCCCGTTTCATTTTTTTTAAAGTCTTCGTTGGAGACAGAGATTGAGCACCTGTGTTTGTTTATTTAAAACATTTCTGAATTGTTTAATATTTAAAGATCTCTTAAGGGAGTATGGTTTCCTTAGGCCAAGGGAATAGTGCACAATTAATTCACTGTGTTAGGACATGACATTTCTCCTTTGCAAACAGGGAAGGGGTTACATGTTGCTGGTAATATTTCTGCTCACGCTTACATTACAGCTTTCAGCCCTTCCATTCCTGAAATGTAGCTATTTCCCATCTGTATTGATCTTGTTCTGAAGCCGCAGTGGGGACGGTTGGATGTGTTCAAAGGTTCACTCTTAGACTGCACAGGGGAACAGTTACGTCCAGCAGTGTCTACACCCTAGATTGCCCTCCAGAATCCTTTGCAGTGCAGATGGCAAGTAAATCAATGTGGAGAGTCTTCCTTGAGATACTGTAAGTTTGGGAGCCACTGCCATGAAGGAGGAATGCTAGAGAGTTGTTCATCTCCCACTACTGCAATGATGTGCTGGGAGACACCTCATGAAAGTTACTCTGCCCAGCCACTAAAGGCAAAGGAGCCCACTTGTATATTAAACCTGCCAAATGTAGTACAGTCGTACCTCTGCTTATGTATCCCTCTGGATACGTAAACTTTGGGATGCGAATGCGGCAAACCCGGAAGTATTTCCCGGGGTTTCGCCCCGCATGGAAGCACTAAACCGTGCCGTGCGCATGCACAGAAGTGGTCCTCCAGTTGCAAATTCCTCGAGATGCGGCCGGACCTCTGGAACGGATCCTGTTCGCAGCCGGAGGTACCACTGTACTTGCTTGATACCACTGTACTTGCTTGATACCACAACTTGAAACCCTTTGAATCTCTTTCCCCAGCAAATAAATACAAGTTGCATTTCCCTTGTGCCTCCAGTGCCAAAGGCTGCCTGGCGCCTCTGCTGCTTGCTTGTGTCCTTTCTCCCTTGTGCATTCGGTCTTCCTATTTCCTGTTCTGGCAGGAGGCCTTGGCTTGATCGTTATTTAATCAGGAGCTGGGACAGAGGCAGCCCACAGCACCAACACAGCATGGAGGCAAATAATGAGCAACATCTGTCAGGGAGGGCGGGGTACATTATTGCATGATTTGCATATTGACGAGTTTGTGTCGTGTCTTCAGGAGATTATTGCCACCTGCTTTCTGAATTCTCTGCTCCGTGGACTTGAGGGGATGGTTCAGCCTGCAAAGCAGGAAAAATGCTAAGTGCTCTCAGTGGATATAATAAGCCAGCCTGGGGTTCTAAATGAACCTTTGTCATGCCTTCTTGTTTGTATGTGTCTTCTGAGTTTCCCTGTTTCCACAGTCCCTTGTCTGAGAGGGCGAAGAAACAAAGACACAACTGGCTGGTGTGCTTTGAGCAAGAGCCATTGTTGTCAGAGGAATAAATAGGCCCTTCTTTTGTACAAGGGACCTAGATGCTCAAAGCAAGGTCTCTCGAAATCTAAATGGCAGTTATCTTCTTTGTGTGTATTTGACTGGTGTGTGTGTGTGTGTGTGTGCATGTGTGCACACACACATGACTAGCTCTTCATCAAGGGAAGCTTTACAACCTGAATAACAAATAAAATTTGCCATGCTCATTTGCTATGAGATTGAAGTTGGTGGGGGGGGGGCCCAGGGCAGTAATAATTGAGGGTGCCCCTCAAGAGACAACGGAAACTCTGCTTTTTGCTTAAGTGCAATGCATTCTGCTACTGCTGCTGCTGCAGAAGTGCAGCTAGGGAGGGCCGGGGTGGCAGCAGGGTGCACTGGGCGCCACTTACCCCAGGCACCCAGCTATGCTGCTGCTTGGCAGCGTTCAGTAAAAAAAAGATATTGGTATATTAAAATTACAGTTACAGGTAGGTAGCAGTGTTGGTCTGCCATAGTCAAAACAAAATAAGTGTGCATGCACATGAAAGCTCATACCAAGAACAAACTTAGTTGGTCTCCATAAGGTGCTACTGGAAGGATTTTTTTATTTTTATTTTTATTTTTAAATTACAACGCAAAAGCAGCCAGTAGACGAAAGTAGACATAAAATAAATACAACCAACAGGTACTAATGGCCAGCAAAAAGCTTGGGAAAATAAATGAGGTTTTAGCAAGTGCTGAAATGTCCTCTATGTTGACACTAAGCTGGTTGCATGGAAGGCACCACTCCACACATACCTGGAAGTGGATTGCTCACATGTTTTTGCTTGCTTGTCGGCCTGCTATTTGAAACCTGCATGTGTACTTAGATTCTTTGAGTAAATGCTGGAGCCAACACATTTGCAGGGAGGTGTGCTGTAAATATAGTTTTATAAATAAAGAACAATCAGAGTTTCCAAGCTGGGGAAATCTGGCATGCTCGAGGTTGTGGTCCTCCTTGACAACTGAGCTGTCGATATGGTTTACTCCTATACGCACCCGATCCACACAGTAAACCCATGTGTTGGGGCCAAAGCAGCATGGGTTGCATGCACACCAGGCCAGCAACTGGAATTAGACCTCGCATACTTCAGGAAATGCTTTTTACCGCATAAGTTCTTCCTACTTGCAAAGATCACCAAAGGAGGCTCTGCATTAGGTGATAACCCTTGAGAGGCTCAAATTGCCAGGCTTGGCATAGATGCTCCTCGGTGGTATCATCTGGTACTCTCTGTCTATTGAAGCTCCCTGGTTTATATCCTGATATACACCTCACTTTAAGGCACTTAAGTGGGTCTGTGTAAACTATCCATTTGTTCGTATTCCAAAAGTGGATGAACACCTTCCAAATAGCAAGGTTCTCCCTATTAAAAGGTGGGGCTCAGGAAATTCAAGGACGTTTTCCCAGTTCCAGCTTGCTTTGAACTTCCTGGCCTTGATTGGACTTCTTTTTTTCTTGCTCTTTGTTCTCAGAGAACATGTGTTATAGAGTATAATGGAGACTAGTGGTGGGTGTTCAGTGACTTTGATATGGTTTTGGAATCTGTACATTTAATTCTAGACTCCTGCAATTATGCAAGTAAGAGACAAGCCCTTTTTACCATCTTGGGGGGCGGGCGGGCAGAGGGAAGCCTGCTTCTTAGGCAGATTGTAAATTACCTTTTCTTGATTGCGCCATGTGTTTTTGATTCCTTTCAGAATAAAGCCATTCAGTAATACAGTTCCTGGAATTAGCTGGGTGAAGCCTACCCTCATCGCCTGCTTTGGTGTGCACACTCTGCTGATAAACAGATATTTTGGGTTTTGTAAGAGAGAGAAATACCCCTAGTATTTCAAGTGAAACTAACCTGTTTTGTGAGGTTTGGGGGTGTTTATGTTTTTAATTTTATTCTATGAGGAAATAGTAGGTGGGATTGCTTGTCTGGCAAACTCTCAGGGCCCCTCCAGACACCCCTTTCATTGCACATTCATGATGATTTGTGCTCATGATACTATTGGGGCAGTCACACGTGATGCCACTTTCAATACTATTTGCACCTGCAGAAGTTTCGGAGTGGCCACACCACATCATTTCCAATCCAATCTCCTGCTGAAATCCCATAACTTTGTATACCCCCAAATGTTCTGCTTTATTTTTGTCCCACTTTTGCAGCCACTCTGCAAAGCAGTAATGTGGTAGCATTGGGGAAGCACTGCAGAACAAACTAAAGCAGAATAAATCCACCACTAATGCACTGTGGTGGCGCTATGGGTTAAACCACAGAGCCTAGGGCTTGCTGATCAGAAGGTCGGCGGTTCGAATCCCTGCGATGGGGTGAGCTCCCGTTGTCGGTCCCAGCTGCTGCCCACCTAGCAGTTCAAAAGCACGTCAAAAGTGCAAGTAGATAAATAGGTACTGCTCCAGCAGGAAGGTAAACGGCATTTCGGTGTTCTGCTCTGGTTCACCAGAAGTGGCTTTGTCATGCTGGCCACATGACCCAGAAGCTGTATGTCGGCTCCCTCAGCCAGTAATGCGAGATGAGCACCGCAACCCCAGATTTGGACATGACTGGACCTAATGGTCAGGGGTCCCTTTACCTTTACCTTTAATGCACTATAGTTGAGTCAAGAATTATTGCAGAATTATTGCTGGCATCCATCTTTCTTAGGCGACTGGGGGTGAAGTCAAACTGTTACGGGTATGTTTTGCAGCCCTGAAGTGTGCAAGCCTCAGGGCGCAAGCCTAGGCAGTGTGTATGGAGGTCCTGGGATGCCCAGATGACAAGACTCCCCTCTCGGCCTCACAGTTGGGCCAAATGAAAGCAAAGCAATTTGTCTGGCACCAGCTTGGCTGCAGGAGTTGCTGGAAGGAGGTGTGCCATCTTAGGGACTCCACTCTAGATTTGTGTAGATACCCCACAAGGCAGCTAAGGTTTACAAACCCCACCTGCCCCTCACTTCCCTCTACAGAATATGCCTTCAGTAAAACAGCCTGGAGGGGTTTTGAGCTGGAATGTTCATATAACCTTTGCCTCTGCACATGTGCAGAAACCTGGAGTGTTTTTTTTTTTTTTTTACTATGATCTGAATATGAGAATCACACAAAGTCATTGAATTTGCAGCTGTTGTAGTTACAGAAATCCTTGTATACTGATGTGTGTGTGAGTGTATGTGTGTGAGAGAGGGGTGAGGTGGGGAGATGAACTCGTGATTACAGTGTGGAAAACTGATTAGTGGCCATTGGTCCTTTGTTCAGTTTCTCAGTTTCCCTTCCTCCTCTTGGAATGCAGACACTGTTTTCTCACCCACTGAGATCTGGAAGTAATAAATGGGTAGTTACTGGGTTCCATTTCCTGACCTAATGACTGGAGCTAATCCTCAAACTGCAAGGTTGTCTGTTTGCAACATGCATCTCTCAGGAGTTCAGCTGGGAAGGATTTTTTAACTGGATTAAGTCCAGTGTTTTCCTGTGCTGCTGTGAAGGGAGTTCTGCAGTCTCTCTTCCTGGGGAGAGGGGACCATAGTGTCTGGGTTGCCAGGAGCACATTATTTCTTTGCCAGCAAATCCTCATCTGAAACTGATTTGCTTGGATTTTATCAGTCATCGTTTGGCTGACAAACTCTACTGAATTGTTAGGTTTCTCCTCTCAACCTCAGTTTGCTCTGTGGAACACAGAGAATCCCTGGACAAATGTAAACCTCGGCTAATTAGCAAATGGTCGAGATCAGAATGTTGAGAAGGCTCCTTTGATTTGATTACACACTGCAGAAAAGGTAAAATATGTTGATTACATAGAACCACTGGTAGTAGTGCTCCTAAACTGAAAGGCCAAACTCATTTAATGACAGGTAACTTGCTCTATTGGGAAAAGGCTGTAGCTCAGTGAACAGGAGGTCCCAGTTTCAATCTTGCTCATCTCCAAGTAGGGCTAAGAGAGACCCTTGTCTGAAACCCTGGAGAGCTAGCGGTGGTCAATGTAGACATTACTGACCTAGATGGACCCATGGTCTGACTTATTATAAGGCAGCTTTCTACTTTCCTATTTTGGTAATTGGACCAGTCAATTATCCCATGTTATTGAAATTCATTTAAGTTAAGAGCCCAGTTTGCATGGAGGGCACTCAGTGAAGAAATGCTGTTCCCTGGCACCACACTTTGGAGTCTCCTTGCCAGGTAGGAGCAGAGTCTCAGTCTCTCTCTCTCTCTCTCTCTCTCTCTCTCTCTCTCTCTCTCTCTCTCCATATATATATAATAGCAGTATTACTCTACCGGGTCTTGCGTTAGAGTCATCAGCAGTTTATAATGAAATGCTGCTGAATTATCTAATCAGGCCAGCAAGAGAGAATTCCCTGCAACTAGCAGACAAAAATGGTTCACTAATCACTGTTCCTGTTTTGAAACCTTACTGGACACCACATTGGCACGGGTTCAGATACCCAGTCACATCCAAATGATCCTGGCATTGCCAAGCGATGACCCATGAGCAATATAGTTTATCGAAAAAGGGATGCTTTTAAATATCTTTAACATAATATGTGGAGAGGCCTTCAGTAAGAGGATGGAGTGCCATCCAGAGTTCATAACCTATTCTGAATCTGTGGCAACTAATTGCACTTTAATGATCATCATATGCCTGCTTTATGGGACTGGGTGAGTCTATAATTGGGAATATAGCTAGCTGGGGGGGGGTGCAGACCACCAGGGTGAATTGCTTGCTTCGTGCAAAAGTTGTGAATGTTGCCCATTGTATAGCCTGGTATACAGTTCTGGGGCAGAATCAGTGGTCATGGTGCATATCAGTATCAGTGACATGGAGAAACGGAGTCATGAGGTCCTGGAAGCAAAATGTAGATTTCTGGGAAGAAGATAGTTCCTGAAACCACAACCTCTGGCCCATGGGCCTTGTTGGAATCCATGATTTGCAGGCAGCTTTGCAAGTTTGCAGTTAGAATCTCCACAGCGTGGGAAGACAGAACATGAAAGGAATCTGCCAAGAGATAAGGAGACCCAGCCTTATACCGTATAGGCATGACCTATAACACTGGTGTGTGTGGAGAGTTTTAGTGTGGTGTGGCTAGTGCTGAGGAGTTGCTGAGAGTGAAGAGGTCGTGTTGTAAACAGTAACTTGTGAATAGCTTGTATGTTTGCTGCTGTAAATAATAAAACAACAAGAACCAAGTTGCTAGTCAGCAGTTTTGGTTCCTGCTCGTCGTCCACCTGGGCAATCTCAAGAGTTGCTCAATAATCGCTGCGATACTCTGCTATACTTTGCTAAGCTGTGCAACAGGCGAAAGCACTTTGAAGGTTCAGATGGCTTCCAAAAGTTTTAACAGGCCTAACTGGGCTCCCCAGGCCATTTCCCCCAACCCCATATGCACCTGCCCTGCACCAGATGTTATGTGTCATGCCAAGTGTGGGGTAGGCAGAGGCACAGGTGCAAAAGAATTTCTCACATATTAGCTGGTGTGTCGGGAGTTCAGTCCTGCTTGGTCCACATGTACCAGTGAGTTCCTGCAGGGAACTGGCTTGCATTCCCAAAGCTTGCAGAAAGCAGAATTTGAATCAGCTGATGTGCAGAGAATTTGATGCGGCCGTGGTGGTATATCCCACACCTGTCAGTCATGTGACATTGATACGTGCAGGAGGGAAAATAAAGATCTGGCTTGTTAGGACAAAAAGATCTAGCTTTACCCCACTGACATTTAAACGATCGTAACGTTTTCCCTCTTCATCTGAGTGGGAAAGTTATATGCCACACCAAATCTTCCTCAGCTGCTGTCCACTCCCCCCGCCCCGCCCCCAATCAGTTTAAAATCAGCTTTGCTGCTTTTTTATTTATTTTTACTCTAGATGGGCTTTTCTCTTCATTCATCAAGCTCTTCTAATGTTCTTGTGTATGTAAACTAGAATAAGGCTTGAAAAAGCGTTAGGAGGGGTGAACTTCAGTTCACTTCAGAGGGTATTCAATGAAATAATTGCTCAAGTGAAATGAATTATGCTTGTGCAAGGGGACTTCCCCTCCATCACCCACAAATCCGCTCCTGAGGGAAAACCTTAAACAGATTTAGTGGGGCTGCTGAGGGAGTGCGTGAAATATTCTGTTATGCAAGGAGAAATCCATGCACTGCTTGAACATTTCCCTTAGCGCTGCTTTGAATACAACCCTTAACGTAACAGTTTTCAAACTGTTTGACTTTTTCAGAACTCTGTTAACGTTATTGGTGGCAGAACCACGGCACATCTGCCGCAAAACCCCAGTGCAATGTCATATTTTTGGGCATGCAGGGCATGGACTCCCTGCTGCCCTGTATGAATAGTTGGCACAACCTAGAATGTGTTCCCCTGTGGCCCCATGTGGCAGAGCAGTCCTTGAGGATAGGCTACCTTATTTTCTCATCTGGGAACCCCTGCTAGGCTTCCAGTGAACCCGAAACACAATTTGGAAACCCATTTTCTTAAACAGACCCATGAGGCCCACGAGGACTTTTTCCCAACAGCAAACAAATAAGATTTTTTTAAAAAAATGACTTTCCCCATTCCTCTGGAAAAAATTTTTCCCCTCACATCTTATGTCTCTGTGCTCTTCCTCCTTTTCCTTTATTTTCTCTTCTTCTTCCTGATGCAGCTTGAAGAGAAACCATTTCCCAAACAATTTCTGAAAACTGTCCAAGTGATGGCTGGGAAAGCAAACAGACCTGTTTTTCTCAAGCTGTTGGTTGTTTTTTTTAAAAGCTCTTTTGAAATCATTTCAATCTGCCGTTTGGGAAAGGCCCACAGGCCTTCCCAAGTTGTATCCTGCAGAAGTGGCAGCTTTAATAGTTGTGTAATTTTGGAGATATTTAGAGATAACCACCACTTCAGCTTCTGCAGGGACTGTAGGTGGTTTTGACCTATCACCCTCCTTTCATTGAGTTGCCTTCGATTTTATAGGTGTATTTGCCTGTTATTCTGGATTTAAAGCGAGAGCTCAGATTTTAGGAACCAGGCAGCAACCAGGTTGTCTGTGGCAGTTGCAGCACCTGAGGACTGGGGTTATACACACATTCACTCCCCCGGTGACTCTGGGGCCAGCCACCGGAGACGGAAGTTGTGAGAGGCATCAGCAGCACTTTGAGTGAGGAAGCCCTGCCCTCGTGAGGGATGAACATCTGGCTGCTTTGGCAGCCATTTCTGGGCCAGGGTCATTTCCTGTGAGGCCAGCTGTGACCCGTCAGGGTGGCAGTTAGAACATCTCAGGAACTGCAGTGGAGGGACCTGTATGTAATTTTGCCCGTCCTCATTGGCTCTTGGCTTTTAAATTGTATTTTAAATGTATTTTAGGTAGTCTCTCGAACTTAGGGGTTAGTGAGAGGTATAAATGCTCCACATGAACATGCCCAATAATTTATTTTCTTGTTCTTTACCATCTAGGATCTCTGCAAAGGATCTGAAAAACATGTTGTCTCAAGTGAACTACCGTGTCCCTAACATGAAGTTTCTGCGCGAGAGACTAACAGTAAATACTTGATATTCTTTGCCCCTTTAAACATGCATTCTCTTTGAAGTCATTGCCATCAGCTGGACCATAGCATCAGTTGGGGAAGGGCCATAGCACAGTATTGTCTATTCTGGCTAGCACCAGCTCTGTGGGGTCTTGGAGAGAGAAATGTGTCTTCTGTTCACTTGATCCTTTTAACTGGAGAAGCCAGAGTTTGAACCTAGAGCCTTCTGAATGAACATGTGCTAGCGCATATGCTCTACCGTTCAGCAAACTATTAAGACACTCTGGGGATGGACACCTGCTTTGTATATTTAAAAACACATTGGTGGATCGCAAGGATTGTAGTGTTAAAACACCACAGTCATCTCTGCACTCTGCTTTCCACAAATAGGAGAACTGGGGTGTCATACATGACTGAGGATGAGTGTTATTTATTAAGAGGATTTCCTTCTCCCTAATCTCTCATTTCAGGATGTGGAGCAGAGAAATGGTGATATCACATATGGACAGTTTGCCCAGTTGTACCAGAGCCTGATGTTCAATGCACAAAAAGGGGTGAGATACTTCTAACTGTAATATTTGATACTTTGTAAAATCTATGCCTCCTCTTTTGTTTTGGTGCTGTTCCACTTCCCATTACTTTCCCTTTTGTTTTATCTAGCATGTGAATTGAATACATTTCAAAGAGCAAACTATTTCCCTCACCTGCACTTATGACCCTAACTAGAAAAAAATATCTGTGCCTACAAATGGAAGGTGGAAAATGGGAAGCTCCTTTTGCAGTTTAGTTTCTAGTGCCGTGTACAGATAACCATGATCAGAAAAGTGAGGATCACCAGCTCTCTTGCATCAGTTTTCTACACAGACCAGGACTTGCTGTTGCTATGTGTGCTGCTGACCTGCTATTGTGAGAGAAAGGGACTCAAAGACAGACAGTAGAGTTCTGAAAAGGAAGAGGTCCCAAGTTTACTTGCCATTTTGTCTTTGTTTTTACAGAAAAAAGTGTTATGTGAGCTCTCACCATTTGTCCATCTCCAAACTCCAAGCGTCTCTCTAACTTATTGTATGTAAGAACTACATGACACCCTTCAGTAAGAATATTTTAGGGCAGCCTGCAAATAAAACAACAGAACAATAATAGTAAAACAATGATGAGAATCAGTGTCGTCATTGAGTTGTCCCCCCCCCCCCAGCCCACATCTTTTATTTCATTCATTTCATATGTGGGTATACTGAAATAATGATGGCAGGCACAGCCTAAAATAATAGGGGATTGTGATTAAGCCGTTGCATAACTTTACTGAAGTGTAAAGTGTGACACTGAATATACCAAGCAGAATCAGCTGATATATGCATTTTTTCCCCATTATGCAGATGGCTATTCCATTCTTGGAAAGGTAAACTGCTCTCTTTCCTATATACAGTGGGAGGGTTGAGTGGGTTGGAAATTAGACTTGTTTATGAATGTATGTTGACATTTGACTGCAGACTGCTCATTTCCTCAATAGGACCCTATTCTCAATATGTCTTCAATGAAGGGCCTTGTTGTAAAAATGCTGGGCTGAGCTGTTTGGTGGTGGAATTTCTAAATCAGGGGTGTTCAAAACAGATTCTGAGGCTAGGTTTCTCTCTTCCCATTCTTAGTTCACCATTGGCATAGCAATGAATCTATTTCGTAGCAAACTGTTTTCTTTGACTCGTTATTGCCTTGTGGGAGAGGGAGGAGCAGAGACAAGGAGCAAGGCTGTCATGTATAAGGATGGTTGAGGCTCCCTAGTTGCTTTCAGTAATCCATCTCAGCTCTGACACTGTCTTCCTTGTTTAGCCGATTTCTCAGTGCAGCAGCTGCTTGTTCTTAGGGTGATGCTTTCTAACCAACGTGTCTTGTCTGTGCTTCCTTCTCCAGCAGTGCAGAGAGATCTGAGCACTGCAGGGTATCACTGAAGGAGTTCCAGATGTTTTTGCTAGAATACCAAAAGGTGAGTTCGTGCAATAGAAAGGGAAATGGAGAAAGAAAACAGCAGAATGTGATAATCAATGGCTTTTTTTTGGACACCACTCAACACAGTGACCTCTCGTAGGCAATTGAGAATTCTGAGTTCTTTAAATAAAGTTGAGTTCCTTGCACTGGTGCTGAGAAATAATTGGGCTCTTTCAGCCACAGTAACAATTAGAAAATTTGGAACAGCAGTGCCTTATTTCACAGGTTGCACTGACTGTTTAACTACTATTAAATATAACCAAACAAGTGCTTTTACGTGGAGACCTGGCTTCTCATCAGGTCTATTGTGTTAGCTGTCACCTAAATAACGCATATGGAGTCCAGAGAGAAAATAAATCCTGATAAAACTTTACTGGGCAAAAGTGAACAAGGCCTTGTCCGTAACAGGGAAACACTGAACCCAACATGCAGAGGAAAAGGTCCCTTAGGAGCACACAGCCAATCAGAGCATATGTTGCCTCTGTGTTGATCATGCCACTATGCCTGGTTGCTAAGCAGGCCTCCTGTCCCCCTCTTGGCTGGTAGACTTTAACACTAACAGAAATAACTCTTAAATTACAAACTGAATGAACCCTCCTGTTGCACATCTACCATGCTGCTAACCTTCATTATTGTGGTCCTGAGGAAAGGGGGATGACGGATTAAGGCAGGATTCAGGATGTGGTTGGGGAGCTGGGCAGACCAGATGAGACCAGGCGCCAATGAGACTAGATGCTTTAGGCTGCCTTAGAACTATAGTGGATTTTCCATGACATCCAATTTCTCTTCCTCTGAGGAGCCCCACCCCCCAATAGTCCTAATCCTGACAGCTGGTTAGTAGGAATGCAGCATGAATCTGCTGAGTTGGTTAAAAAACAAAACAAAAAAACCTCTTTGCTGCTGTGTCTCATTTTTATGTTTTAAAGCTAGATGGGAAGCATTTTAGTGGTCTGCATTTTTAATTGTTTTATAGACATTTCTCTTTGTCATAAGCCACTTCAAACAGAAGGGAAGTGGCATGCAAATATTTCCAATAACTGTATGGCTTGAGAACAGTCTGACATCACATGATGCAGAACACTTTGGATACAAAGGAGGCCTGCTAGGATGGCAGAGAGGCTGCCTGAGAATAATAATAATAATAATAATAATAATAATAATAATAATAATAATAGAAATAGAAATAAATAAATAAATTATTTTATTTATACCCCGACGTCCCTGGCCAAAACCGGGCTCAGAGTGGCTTAACATCAAATATATAACATATTGCCATAAAATCAAGCAATCAATTCAAATACATCCTAAAATCAAATCAGAATCAAAGTGAAATCCAACCCGCAAATTAGGGATGGGGACCTCAAATGCTCACCAGGCCTAACTGTTTATACTGATCTTATATGAGCCTGTGAGAAAAGTTGGGGGCACTTTCATATAAGTTCTTATAGGGAGAGAGGGGGAGTCAGACTGGACCAAGGCCAAAAGGCCTGGCAGAACAGCTCCATCTTGCAGGCCCTGCGGAAAGATGTCAGATCCCACAGGGCCCTCGTCTCTTGTGACAGAGCATTCCACCAGGCCGGGGCCACAGCCGAAAAGGCCTTGGCCCTGGTCGAGGCCAGTCTAATCTCCTTGAGACCCAGGACCTCCAAGATGTTATTATTTGCGGACTGTAAGGTCCTCTGTGGGGCATACCAGGAGAGGCGGTCCTGTAGGTATGAGGGTCCTAGGTTGTATAGGGCTTTAAAGGTTAAAACCACAGCACCTTAAACCTGATCCTGTATTCCACCGGGAGCCAGTGCAGCTGGTATAGCACTGGATGAATGTGATCCCGTGGCGAGGACCCCATAAGGAGTCTCGCCACGGCATTCTTGTGCGGGCCACTCTGAGCTCTCAGAAGAGATTGGGAGAATGGGTGTGGAAATACAGCTGTCACCATTATTATTTATTGCAATAAATGCCAGTTCACAATGGAACAATGCAATTTGGCAAACAAAGTTATTGGAAAAACTGACACAAAAATTAAAAGTAGTAAGAGGCCAAAAGAAACACAACAATTTTTATTCTGTCTGGTGTGACTTTATTGATTGCACAAATAATGAGGCATATGGTAGAACAGTACCCATAGTCTGCAGCACAGTACGGCATGCATGAAGTAAATATTTCATTTCCCCTCTTCCCCCTCCCTGCCCTTCCTACAAATTCTAATTGTTACTGATACAAAATATATTCAGAAATGTCTTTCTGAGTGTTTGTGGTTGTTTTAATTTTTATGTAATTATTGCATGTCATTTGCTCTAACGTAAACAAATACTTATATCTCAATGCAACCATGTTAAACAGTTCAAAGAAAATGAAAATGAATAAAAAACACCAGTTCAAATTTAAATAGACCAGGTAAACTGGAAAAACAACTCTGTGCTTGTCTGAGCTGTTTCATGTTGCATGTGGCTGCCAGCTTGCAGTGGTCCCAGGAGTGCATTAAGATATTCACTAACTAGCGCAATTTCTGTTTCATCCTGCTGATATTGTAGAATGAGGACAATATGCCACTGGAGAAGTAAACAAAAAGAAAACAGCCTGTTTTCTGAGCACATGATGAAGGAGAGGGAGCCATAAAGTCAAAGAGCAAAATAAACCATGTCTCTCCTTGCTCTTCCCTTCATTACTCTGATGGGAGTTGGGGATATTATCTGGCATAGGGCATAATCCAAGCTCTGGGCTTGGGGGCAGTGGCAGAACCACTGCTATGTCTGAAGCCCTGTTGCTCACCAGGAGGTGGGGAGCAGTAATTACACTGTGTCGTGCTAGCACAGTAGAGAACAGGCCTATCACTTAGGATCCAGTGGGTCACTGGCTGGCTCATCTCTATTCTCTCTTTGGCCCCAAACACCCCATTTCAGGGGCTTACATTGGTCTACCTGACTTGTGAGAAGTCATTTAGGGCCTCTTGAATATTGGCCACAAACCCACCATTCCACATATTCCCCACATATTCAGGGCAGCTTCCTCTGTGGCTTGCTATTTTCTCTTTGTAGCTGTACGAGTTGCACTGCCTTGCTAGATGTAGGCTAAGCTGAGAAATAGCTCCTTCTCCAGGCTTCAGGGTTGTACAGGGATTTGAGCCTAGGCAATTACAATTCAAGCCCAACACAATCACCCATCCTTAGCTCTTCACCTGCAATTCAGGGGTAATAATACTGACCCACCTTACAAAGCTATTTTAAGGATTTCTAAAGCAATAGATGTGACACACACCAAGCACTTTAGGATTGAACTTTAGGATACAAGAAGTTAAGATTTGCAATATGATGTTGTATTTGTTATCTAGAAGTTAAAAGATATAAGATGTTGAGATGAAGATTAAGAATAATGGTGAATGAATTGTTAAAATAGTTAGAAAAGTTACTAAAGTAAACTAGAATTGAGCGCAGGAGAGAGAACGGGGGAAGTCCCCCCAATAAGATTTGAAATAAGATTATAATTAATAGTTGGTGTGTTCCTGTGTGTAAGGTATGTATTAGTTTTCTTTTTATATTTTGTTGATGTTGTTTGTAGTATTTGTTTTTTCTTTGAATGATTGTTATTATTTGTTGTTTCTTTTGTTGTATTTGTTTTTGATGTGGAAAACCAATAAATTTCTGTTATAAAAAGAAAGGATTGAACTGAATGCTTGGATATGCTGGAAGAATCTGGCTTCTGAAAGTTTCCTTGTCTTCCTCCTTCCTTGTGTTTACAGGAACTTTGGGCTACTAACCCCCTCTTTGTCCAGGACTTCATGTTCAACTTTCTGAAGGACCCACTGAGGGAAATCGAAGAGCCTTATTTTTCCCTGGATGAGGTAAGACTCCCAAGAATCTACTGATGTGGGTGGCTGCAGCGGGGCTGGGTGGGAGGGTGAAGTGAGAAGGTACATTGCACAAGCCCCTTTTTACTGTTCCCCTAGGATGCTTTACAATTCCATGTTCTCTGATAGAGGCTGCCTGCCGGCCACGTTGCAACCAATGAACACTTGGCCTCCCTCCCTCCTCTTGCCCCTGCCATTTCTCTGCTGCTCCTGGGGGGGATCACTGGTACCTCAGTCCTGGCTGCCGTGTCTCTCTGTGTTACTGCACATGTGGACAGGTAATAGTCTTCAGGAAGAGTCAGGCCAGGCGGTAGCTATCCTGACTGCTGCTCACTGTAGTGAATTAACACTACAATGCGGCATAATGCAACACTTTCTCGCCTCCCCCCTTCATTCTCTCTCTCTCTTTCTCCCCTTATCTGTCTTCTGATGTACATCCTTCTCTCCTGCCAAACCTCCTTACCCACCACCCTCGGTCCCACATTTAGGCTTAAGAGGGATAAATGGGAGTCCCACCCCATTTTGACAACCCAAATTTATCTGCAAGGAGCGAGGCCAAGTGGGGGAATGCTGTGGGCCAGGTTCAAAAACCTTTTGGGCCTTATCTGGTCCCCAGTTAAGAGCTTCCCTATTCCTTATATCTTCGATTTCCCAAGAGGTCCGGAGGGTGGCAACACGAGAATGGGCCTCCTCTGCAGTGGCTCCCCTTCTGTGGAATGCTCTCCCCAGGGAAGTTCACCTGGTGCCTTCATTATATAACTTGAGGCGCCAGGCAAAAAAAAAAGTTCCTTTTTAACCAGGCCTTTGGTTGACCTGATCAACATCCCATACCCTTTTAAAATGTGGCTCTTTTGGGGGGGGGGTATTATTGGGTTATTGTTTTTATTTTTATTTTATATATTGTTATTGTGATCTTTTTATTTGAACTGCCCTGAGACCTTCGGGTATAGGGTGGTATATAAATTTTAATAATAATAATAATAATAATAATAATAATAATAATAATAATACCTCAGTTTTCAAACACGCCTCAAAAGTCTAACAGGAAACGCGGCTTCCACTGAGTGCAAGACTCTGAAGCCGAGCTGTCAGCTATTGAGATTCAGTTTTTGAACATTTCTGAAGCTAAGTGGTCTTCCGGAATGGATTACGTTCAAAAACCGAGGTACCACTGTAGTTTTGTTACGGTTTTAATTCTTGTTTCGTGCTGCTGCCCTTTGGATCCTATGGAATGAAGTGGTGGCGTATAAATGCTGTAAAGGAAGAAACACAATTTTAAAAGCTTATTTAAAAACTGCCTTTCTTGTTTTAGTGTTTTATGTGGGTTTTCCCTTCCCTTGTTTTTCTCCCTCTGGGCAGTTCCTTACCTTCCTGTTTTCCAAAGAGAACAGTATATGGAACTCGGAGCTTGACGTTGTACGTCCTGAAGACATGAACAACCCCCTCTCCCACTACTGGATTTCTTCCTCGCATAACACGTAAGAAGATAAAGGAAGTTCCCTGTTTAGTTCTACACTTGAAAATCTGATTTGCATGATGAGTTTGGCTTGGTTCCCCCACCCCCACCCCATACCTGTCTTCCATTTGTACCAGCAGGTCAGTATGTTAGCCAACAGCCGTTAAGGGATCTCAGGAAGACACAAAACCTGAAATGAATCCATCTACTCAAGTGGTTTCCATATTTCTGCTAAAAGAAATCATTAGAGTGGGACATTTTTTGATTGATACAGTGGCACTGGGGATGAGTGAGATGTCTAATCCTATAATCCCAGTCCAGGTTGCCCCTGCAACTGGAAATTTCCAGTAGTTGCTCAGGTTTTAGACAAGGTTAAACCTTGTGCAGCTAATGGCAGCTTCATGTGTGTCATCTGGATTGGGGCCAAACCCTCCAGCACTTTGACTTCTGTACCGATTCCACCCCTGCCCCTCAACAGCAGCTACTTCCCACAGCTACATCACATTCATTTTGTAATCTTTGTCATCTCAGAGCTTCCAGAACCTATGTTGGAGATGCCTGAGCTATTGGCACTTGCATTGCTCGTTTGTGGAAAACTGGAGGGAGGAGGAACAAAGTGTGAAGCTGGCTCTGAAATCCTCTAGTTTGGATCCTTTGCATAAACCTCTGTAGCTTCACCAGGATTTTTTCGAAGTCCATTGAATTCTTTTTGGTAAAAGAATTTTATGAATTCTTTGCATTGGTGCTGTGGCACTGAAGCAGGTGAGGTGGAGTTATACTCAGTCCTCTTCACTAATTTCATTTTCTGCATTGCTGGGAGAAGGAAAATGTCGGCACATCAACCAACCCTTCTTGCCTGGGACACCATGAACCTAACGCCTATCCTGATGCAAACTGAGTTGTACAGTGTACAACCCCCCCCCCCAAAAAACCCTGCTCTTAAATTATCTGTTGCATTTGAGTGTGTGTTGTTGTTGTTTTTAACATCGCTGTTTAAGCTTGCTGTGATGTTCATAGGTCATGTAAATGGTTTTCCTGTCTTCTTCTCATGGATAGATACCTGACAGGAGACCAGTTCTCAAGTGAGTCTTCGCTGGAAGCTTATGCTCGATGCCTGCGCATGGGATGCCGCTGTATTGAGCGTGAGTGCTGGCCTCTTCCCTATTGCTCCCTCCAAGGCTGTTTTCTCCATCCAACTAGAAGTGATTTTGCCTTGGAGCAGGGCTTCAGCTCAGTGGTAAAACACATGCTTTTGCACACTGAGGTTTGCAGCTTCTGTCTCCCGTTGAGGAGATCTGGCAGTAGGTGATGTGAAAGACCCCTGTTTGGAGCCCTGGAGTGCTTTTGCCAGTCAGAGTAGCCAGCACTGGGCTAGATGAACAAATAGTCTGACCTGCTATCAAGGCCGTCTTTAGCATATGCGTCACTGGGGTGCAAAGATCCACCCAGCGTCCCCACATTTAGTTTAGCCCCCGAATTAACTTTTATTATGCTTATGTCAGACAAATGCCGACAATTAGCGAAAATAAACATTTTTTAAAAACGATTTCTCTAAATGAATTTGAACTGTAAATGATGAAATTAAAATGTGCCATTGTGAATGACGCTGGCGCAGTGCGTCTTTGGTAAATGAGCGCACAAAGTCGAAAGCCCTTCAGTGAAACAGTAGGTATACATTTCGGTAATACCTAGGTATGTATGTATTTTAATTTTCTAGCTTAATCAAAATTACTTATTATTTCATAACAGGTAGATAGTTAAGAGCTTAGGCGCCCCCCTGAATTCGGCGCCCAGGTGCCCCGCACCCCTTGCACCCCTGGGTAAAGACGGCCCTGTCTGCTATAAGGCAGGTTCCTGTGTTCCACATGTCGCTACACAGGCCCAGCCCAAAGTTCTCTGCATCAGAAACTTTTCAAGGAAGCCAGGACACTTAATTATAAGAGCTTCCTGTAGCTTGTGCTCTGGTGTCAATAGCATCATCAGTGCGCTGTATGCTACGTATATTCACAAAACTGTTTTGACCTGCATTCCCTTCCACACATCACTTCCACGTATGTTGACATCAAGAAGGAAAAGGAAATGATATTGTTCACTGGAATGTGTGTTCTGCCAGGTTGCTGGCTGCCAGAGTGCTCATGATGCATGCCTCTAGATTCCTTGCTCACGAGAGATTTCCTGCAGAGCTGTGCCTTGCCGCCTTATAATGATGATGCTCTTTGCTTGTGTTTCTTGAGTTAGATGCCTTTTCTTAATTGTTCCCCTTTTTAGTTGACTGCTGGGATGGCCCTGATGGAATGCCAGTGATTTATCATGGGCACACGTTAACTACCAAAATAAAGTTTTCCGATGTCCTAGCCACCATCAAGGAACATGCTTTTGTGACCTCTGAGTAAGTAAAGTGGGGGGTTGTGGCATTCTGTCCTCCAGGAATTTGCAGCTCACGTACTTGGATTCCAGGGGCCTCTGACATGCAAACCCTAAATTGCTTGCTGCAGCTTGTCTGGGGGTTGCAGTACTTGAATTTATATATGTGAACCGCTCTCACCATATTTCTGTCTGCGATGATGCATTGGCATTGTAGTCGGTAAAAACACCCCCACCCTAAATATTGTCTTCCTTCTGTAACAAATATTAAAACTGGGCTATACATAACTCGCAATTCAGTGTGCATTTGGCTCATACTTTTATTTCATAAAATGTATTGACCGCTTGATTGTATGAAACTTCAAAGTGGTTTACAAAATGATAAAACAGTAGAATCAAGAAAAATCTAACCCTACCTTAAAGCGCGCAGAAGTTAAAATACTAAAACCATTTAAAATTACCTCAACTTTCTAAGCATGTGGAAAGGCTTGTTTAAGCAAGAATGTTTTTAGCTGATGTTGAATAAGCAAGGAGTTCCAAAGTCCAGGTGTTCCTGCACTAAATGATCAAGTTCTTATAGATGTGCACTAGTTACAGGTATGTAGCCATGTTGGTCTGCCGTAGTTGAAACAAAATAAAAAAATTCCTTCCGGTAGCACCTTAGAGACCAGCTAAGTTTGTTATTGGTATGAGCTTTCGTGTGCATGCACACTTCTTCAGATACACAGGTGTATTTTTTATTTTGTTTCGAGATGTGCAGCAGGTATTACATGCACCCGTAGGAGTGCCAGTTCCTCTGATGGAAGTGTTTGAGTGCGCATTTGGGGGCAAGGTGATCTCATAGGTAAACTGGTCTCAAGTTGTTAAGGGATTTGTATACTAATAACAGCACCTTCAACTTTGTCTGGTGGGTTATCGACAACCAGTGCAGGTCTCTGAGCACAGATGTTGTATACCAACAAAGCATCATTCTGGGACGAAAATGTTCTGTTTTGTTTTTTTAATGGAACTAAGAAAAAAACCTGGATTTTGGCATACATGCTGATCAAAGCTGCATAATTAATTTCATTTTGCAAAACCCATGCATTTAAAAAAAATAGTTACATAATGTGTCCCTTTTCTAATCTTTGGTATATGTAGGACCTATGCAAGGCAGTGAAACTTCATCTCCAGCTACTGGAAGTTTTAATCTGCAATTCACTTGACATGAAATGTGGATCCAGACATTTCAGCAGGCTCTGCTAGTGCCCTTTAAGCATATTTTTTAAAAAAAACTTTTAAAAACCTTAAGCAGAGATTTTCAAGAAGCTGGATTCTCTGCCTGTTACATTCTGTGCTTTCTCTGTGCTCCCACACAGTCACTTGTATATACACAGCCTTGATCATACTGAGAGATGAGTGCCTCCTGAATTACCGTAGAATAATAGACTCTAGCAGCTAGACTATCCAGTCCACATTATTCTGGCCTAATGGCCATCACTTGCTGTTTTCGTTTGGCTTTCAGCTTCCCTGTTATTCTGTCCATCGAGGATCACTGCAGCATCGCCCAGCAGAGGAATATGGCTCAGAACTTTAAGAAGATCTTTGGAGATATGCTGCTAACCAAACCGGTAGATATCTCTGCTGATGGGCTTCCGTCTCCAAACCAGCTGAAGAGGAAGATTCTCATAAAGGCAAGTCTTTTTCATGGCCTTTGCTTTTGAGATAACAACCAGAACTCAAAATGGGGGTTGGGGCACATGGTTTCTTGGCATTATAGCTTCAAACCCTCTACGTTACTGCAAGTTGCCTAAGGCTAGTTGGTCTGTAAGATCTGACAACAATTGATCTGCCTGGCCAGGGATGCTGTGGACCACAAGATGCATCTTGCAAAACCAAACAAACAAACAACACCCTGTTTTTGCCAAGGGTGTTTTGTGATCCACTGAATTCCTATATATGTGCCAACCAATACAGCATCCTTGCTGTTTAAGTTATTGCACTTTAACTGGATATGTAATGTTTATCATTCTCTTTTCTGGTATTGGGGATTCATACAAATAATGTAGAATCACAATTATTGCATTGTGAAGGCAATGAAATAGTCTAAGAAATGAGATGAAGATTAGATTTCTTTAGCGGGCTAGGAAAAATATCTAATATTTATCTTGTTCCTTAGGGTGTTTATGAGAGCTCAGGGGGAAGCTCTCAATTAGATATTGGATGTGCCCTATAGGCCCACAGTTGTCGGTCCACAGAATTCTGTCCTTTACTGCCAACGCTGGGAAATTGCTACTCATATGACTTCACCTTAGCAAGATTCTCAAAGCTGAATTCAAATCTTGCTTCAGGCAGGATTTAGCTAGGAAATCTTCAGGGTAATTATCTTAGTGTGCAAACTCTGTTGTGCCCCATAATTAGTTGTGGGTGCCCTAGAGATATCCAAAAGGCAGGTCTTGTTCTCTTGGGCAGTGTTTTTCAACCACTGTTCCGCGGCACACTAGTGTGCCGCGAGATGTTGCCTGGTGTGCCGTGGGAAAAATTGAAAAATTCAAGAGAATTACTTTATATATAGTCAATATAGGCACAGAGTTAATTTTTTTAACATTTTCTAATGGTGGTGTGCCTCGTGATTTTTTTCATGAAACAAGTGTGCCTTTGCCCAAAAAAGGTTGAAAAACACTGCTCTTGGGTTCATTTTTAGAGAAGCTGAGGTGTATACATTTCGTTGCAGCACAAGAAACTGGCTGAGGGCAGTGCTTACGAAGAAGTGCCATCCACTGCTGTGTATTCAGAGAACGATATTAGCAACTCAATAAAGAATGGAATCCTCTACCTCGAAGACCCCATCAATCATGTGAGCTTCTTGTTACTGCTGCTTCTGACTCCTGTGCCTAGACTTGGTTGGTCTGTATGATCAAAACAGCAATTAAGCTGACTGAGAAAGGATGCTGTAACCCCTCTTTTGACCATAGATGTATTGTGATCCATTTAATGCACACAGAAACTTTCTCTTTTCGCTTCTACTGACACTCTGGTTACACCTAGACCTTTCACTTGCTACAGCCAGTGATTGTTGGCATCCTAGACCTGGCCATAATGACACCTTAGATTAAAAGGAATGCATGGTATAATGGAACGATGAACGAAAACTGTGCATGTAAATGCATTTGGGTACTGCCACATGCTATGTCTCCACCATATAACAAATAATCATGCCAACTGGGGCAGGGCTGCCAGTGGCCTTTGTATGTGAAGGGAAAGCACGTGGCTGAAAATGGTGTCATGGGTCTGGCCAACATGAACATTTATTTAAATCAGGCATGTCCAAAGTCCGTTTTGGGGGCCTAATCCAGCCCCCCGGCCATTTTTATCCAGGCCCTGTGGCAGTTTATTTATTGGGGTCAAATCCTAAAAAAAAAAAGCTCAACAACAAAACTTTGGTTGGCCCTCACATACACTTCATCAAATCTGGCCATCTTTGAAAAAAGTTTGGGCACCCCTGATTTAAATGATCACATGGGCCTTTGCAGGGCAGTGACTGTAAGAAAAGTATGTTGTAATACAAAGCAAAGCCAAATCCCTCTGTATAATATCTTCATAGGACTCCATTTTACAAGTGGAAGCATTTGATACTTTTAAAAAAGAAGAGTTTAGGCAGGCGCTGCTTATCTTCTTCTTTTTTTACTTTGTATGGCACTTACAAAGCAGACAGGTCCTTGTCCAAAGGCTGTCTCAACAAGTTGGTTGATCTCAGGATAAGCCCCCCCCCTTCACTTCTGGTCTTCCCACAATCCTTTCCTAAACCTGATAGACGATGTCTTGAGGGTAATATTCTAGGATGAACATCTTTTCTACATGTGTGTTTGCAGGATTGGAACCCCCATTACTTTGTCCTGACCAGTAGCAAAATCTATTACTCTGGAGAGAGAAGCAGTGATTTGGGAAATGAGGATGAGGAGGAGCAAAAGGAGGTATGTGAAACGACTTGCCACAATTTTTCTGCTGTGCTGCTGAAGATCTTCAGGCTTCTCGGCCATGCAGGTCTGGAAGGAGAGACTCTTCCTACATCAGAAGGTGCTTGTATAGGTGCGACCTATGGAGCAGTGGCAGCTGGAGGTGGGCACCACTGTGCACTTAGCATCCCACCAGCCGTATTACTGTGCTTACCAGGAGAGGTGGTGGGAAGGTCAGTGTGGTGCAGGTATAGGAGCATGCATTGCACTGTTCTACCTGCTGCCTCCACCACCCTACTTTCCAGTAGCCAGCTGCCTCGGTGATATATGCTACCGTTGGACCTTGAGCAGCGTAGATTCATTAAAGACAGTCATGCATTTTTTTTTAAAAAAAAACCTATGAACATTATGGGATTTGCAGTATTTTCTGTATCGTGATAAATGACACAAGATGTGAAATTTAAAGAACAAACCAAATAAGACTGAACTCCTAAGTGGGTTTCCCTTATTATATCACCTTCATTCAAATATCATCAATCCAGTGATTGATGATAGTGTGCTATGGCGATTCGCTTTTGGAAGGGCTAAAAGCAAGCCAGACCAATCATGTCTTCTTTCCCCTCTGTAAATTAGTAGTGACCTACTTTAACACTGAACTCCTCATTATATTAGAAAAGCCCAACTTAATGCAGTAAAAAAAAAATGTGAACAGGAAGGCCACTATAAAAAAGAAAGAAAAACAGCAAATTAAAACCCAAAATAAACATGTATTGACTTACCACCAAAAATAAATATAAACAAAGGGCCCCATTGAACATCCCTTGTGGATGAAGCTGTGATTATATGGCTGCCTGCACTGAGTACACTATTTCCTCAAGTACTTGTTGTTAGATGCAGAGATTGCATGCCCCAACCCCTTGGTCTCTCTCAAGTTTGCTTGTCCATTTACGCTGTTGCATAATAGCACATCGAGGAGTATTTTTGAAGCTCCTGAGAACACTGGTCTCCTCCTGCCTGCGCTGAATCTAGATTCCTGAAATCTGGAAGGAGATTTACTGGGAAGAGGAAGTTGAATTCCAAGACAATGTAGTATGGCTCTGCCTTCATGCAGAGCTGGTCCTTTCCACAGGAAACTAAGCTGGTAAGCCTTCTTTGGTTTCCATACTAGGTGAGCAACAGCACTGAACTCCACTCCACCGAAAAGTGGTTCCATGGCAAGCTGGGAGCTGGGCGTGATGGGCGCCACATAGCAGAAAGGCTGTTGACCGAGTACTGCATAGAGACGGGAGCCCCTGATGGTTCTTTCTTGGTGCGAGAGAGTGAGACCTTTGTTGGTGATTACACCCTTTCTTTCTGGTAAGAAACTCTTGGGCATGGCATCCACCCTTCAGGTATCTCTGTAACTAGATGTGTAACTGAAAGACACAGGTTAATGGATATGAGGCATTACACAATCTCCCTCCCTCCCTCTAGCCAGAAGATTAATGGAATTTGGATGATATGTTATTCATTCAGTTTATGTAGGAATTGGGAAAAGATGGCTTATGGCAGATTGAGAAGCAGTGTGTGTGTGTGTGTGTGTGTGTGTGTGTGTGTGTGTGTACTAATATTTGACTTACCTTTGCTGTTGCATTCTATGCAGTGTTTACATTATTTGACCTCACATCTGTGAGATCAATGGTAACTTGCCCAAGGCCACACATTGAGATGCATTGCTGTGAGAAGGGATGTGAACCTGTCTTTCACATCCAAAGCCAGCATGCCGAGTCCATTGCATTTTTGAAGTTGGTCACTAGATTGAACAGGAAGCTTTGCTGTGCGAAGGAACCCTGCTGTTTGATTACTGGAATATTTGCCTATCACAATTTGGATTTCTAAGGCTTTAGCAGCAGTTGCAAAGGTGTTTTGAGGTTTTAATGTTGAGGGGTAGAAACTTGTTCCTGTTAATACACACACATTAATGCCAACATTTTAACAGCACAATTCTAGCCATATATATTCAATGGGGCTTACTCCAAGATAAGTAGCATTAGGACTGAAGTTTATGTCAGGCTTTTTGAAGTCCACACACAACAGGATACCTGGTCTAATAATAGTGGTCTAATAATAATAATAATAATAATAATAATAATAATAATAATAATAATAATTATTTGTACCCCGCCCATCTGGCTGGGTCCCCCCAGCCACTCTGGGCGGCCTCCAACAGATATTAAAATACATTTAAAATATCACAGGTTAAAAACTTCCCTAAACAGTGCTGCCTTCAGATATTTTCTGAATGTCAGATAGTTATTTATCTCTTTTACCTCTGCTGGGAGGGCGTTCCACAGGGCGGGCGCCACTACCGAGAAGGCCCTCTGCCTGGTTCCCTGTAGCTTTGCTTCTCGCAGTGAGGGAACCGCCAGAAGGCCCTCAGCGCTGGATCTCAGTGTCTTAGCTTTTCATGTAATTTGAAATTTCCCCAAGCAGCCTTTGCTTCATCCTTTTCGTCAGCTGAGTGCTGCTGTTTCTCCCCTATCTTGCTTACCACCTGTTGTTTTAAGGCACAACCATGCAAAGAGCTGGTTGGATACTCTCAAGGTCTACCAACCTATCCCAATCTATTCCACCCTACTGAATAAACAGCTTTTCGCATGACACTCATGTTTTCAGGCAGTGTTAACCACTGTTGTTTGGAGGAAAATGGAACTAAAATAATATTTCTTTATTTTAAAAAGCAATTTTAGGCTGTAATTCCAAATGCATTTACCAAGGACTAAGCCACACTGAGTACACTGGGGCTTATTTTGTGTAAACACACATGGGATTTCACTGCTGATCTTTGTTTTTCTTGCATGCAGGCGCAATGGGAAAGTGCAACACTGCCGGATCCATTCCCGGCAGGATGCTGGAAGCCCCAAATTCTTCCTCACCGATAACCTGGTGTTCAACAGTCTTTATGACCTCATCACTCATTATCAGCAGGTGCCGCTCAGATGCAATGAATTTGAGATGAGGCTGACTGAACCTGTGCCACAGACCAACGCTCATGAGAGCAAGGAGTAAGCCAACATGTTTTTGTCCTTTTGCTTATGTCAGAATTCCAGTAGAATTGTTGCCTATGAAGCATTAGGGCTGAGATCATTCAAGAATATTGTAGCCTGAATTTAGCACCTTGAGTGATGATTTTGGATATAGCTCACACTTAATTGGAGTGGTTTTATTTTGGTTACTTCTATTGCCCTACTGCAGGGTTGGGGATCTGTGGCCCTATGGATGTCCCTTGACATTAGTTCCCATCATCTCTGACCATTGGCATGATGGCTGGGGCTTATGGGAGTTATAGTCCCGAAATATCTGAAAAGCCACCACTTCCCCATCCTTGTCCTACCTAACCTACTTTGCTTCAGAAGAGGAATTACATGTCATAGTTTTATGCTAATTAACCTGCTATCTCTGTCTTCTTTTTAGCTGTTACTCCTTATTATGTGCTTGTCTTCTAATGAATTTTCATCCTGTTATGTGGGCCCTTGGAACATTTCATTGGAAAGGCAGGATACACACACAAATCTGGTGCTTTCAGGCCATTCTCCACAACTTGGTTAACATAAAAGACAAACTGCCCAGAAGTCTCCAAAGAGTCTAATGTGAATGGTATTCTAGAATGCTCAAACCGCTCTCTTACATTTAACTCCTCTGCACTGTTTATGTGAAGCTGCAAAGCTTGCTTCCCTGCTGACACACATTTAATTTTAATTTAAAAAAATCTACCTCTGAACTATTATGGACCCCCAGTTTAGAGATGCAGAGAGATGGAAATGGAGCTGAACAAAGCTCAGGAGGAAGCCAAAGGACCACGTTTTTCCTTTCGTTCCAGTTTGCTTAAGTTTGTGCCTGCAATATTCCATTGTGCCACAAAATCCCTAAGCATAGAACCTGCTTACATCCGTTTGGAGGTTAACCATGGTTATCCTAACTGGTGTGTGCAGATCAGCTTGGAGCCTTAGTTAGCATTCACCGTGGTTGGGATGTGTGCAGAGGTCACCTTTAAGCATGGCTTTGTCACAGGGAAGGATTGGATTTGTATGTAAGAGGAGGACCCACAGACCAGATGTGGTCTGTTTCTGACCTCTTAACAGTTGAAACATTGCTTCTGCACTGGCCCCTAGTGAAAATGAAGACTGGTTTCCCACTTCTGCAATGAAACCACAATGGCTCTAAATCTCCAAAGGAAACAATACAGCCAAGTGCTTTGGATCTGTTTATTACTCTTCTGTGAAAAGAGTTAATCCTGGGGTCCAGGCATTTATCAGGTACTGCTGTGCTACATTCACTTACATTGCATTATTTTCACCCCCTAGATGGTATCACGCTAATCTCACCCGGCCTCTGGCCGAGCGCATGCTTATGCGGGTGCCACGGGATGGGGCCTTTCTGGTGCGCAAGAGGAGCGAACCAAACTCCTATGCAATCTCCTTTCGGTGAGTAGTTTGTCTCCCGGGTACCATGGACTGCCTTATATATGTGTCGCTGTGGCTGTGAAATGTAGGAAAGGAAAGTAAATCTCCCCCCACCCCAATCATCATGCAACAAACACCCTCTTCAGCCATTGTTAAGTGGTTGTTTGAGAAATGACTGATCACTTGTTCTGCTGCTGTTTTGTTCCCCAGGGCAGAAGGGAAGATAAAGCACTGCCGAGTCCAGCAGGATGGCCAGACCGTCATTTTAGGTAACTCTGAATTTGAGAGCCTGGTGGATTTAATCAGCTACTACGAGAAGCACCCGCTGTATCGCAAGATGAAGCTGAGGTATCCGATTAATGAGGAAATGTTGGAGAAGATCGGGACAGCGGTGAGTATGGTGTTAGGAATGGAATCCAGTGCATTCTTCCTGGGACTGTGGTCGTAACTGCTCTTGTTTTTCTAGAATATGGCTCTAGGGCAGGGATGGGGAATCTCCAACTCCCAGTCTTCGCTTGCCAGGGGATCTAATTTAGCCTGCAAGGTCATTCTTCAAAATCACTCTCACTTGTCCATCAGCTGATATCACTGGGTGATGTCAGCTGATGGGCAGGGTTTTTCTTTAAGTCCTACTGGGTGTTGCTTTTACAGCGTTTTCCCAGCCCCATATATCTGTCAAAGTTGGCTTGCAGTATGGCGGTGAGTCCTGACCTGACCAAAAAGGTTCCCTATCCCTTCTCTAAGAAAATGGAATAGTCCACTTCTTCTAGAGCAAGGATGGAGAACCTCTATCCCATGGGCCAGACTTGGTCCTCTAGTGGTCCGAATTTGACCTGTGAGGCCATTTCCCCCAAACCACACCCACTAACACCACACTGAACATCATACGCGATGTCAGGTGCAGGACAAGTATTGGCATGTCTTCAAAGGAACAACTGAGAGCTTAAGGCATGCTCTCACCATCCAGCTGATGGAAGGAGGAAGTAGTTTTCCTTTTGCAAACAGCCCCACACTGCTCCATGGACCTCTGGCTTTTGGGTGTTTAAAGAGCAGTGTGGGGCTGCTTGCAAAAGGGCTTTCTAACAGCCCTGCACTGTTTTTTGAAATTTTGAAAACTGGAGTTTCACAGTGCAGTGCTAGGCTATTAAAAAACCTTTTGTAAACAACCCTGCACTGATCTTAAACCTCTAGTTTTTGGAGGCTGAAGGAGCAGCACATGGCTGTTTGAAAGCCCTTTTGCAAACAGCTCTGTGCTGCACTTTGAAATCCCAACAAATGGGACTTCAAAGTGCACCTTCGCCTGATGTCACAGTAACATCTAGTGATTGACAGGTAAACAGCCCAACCTGCCTGCCAAATTTGTCCCACCAAGGGTTGGGGAGATAAGAATCTAGCATGTTGGCTAGAAAAAGTGCTCACCCTACTCTATAGCGTGGGGAGAGACTCAGCCTGTTTCCAAGCTGTAGAATCACCTTATAAGTGAGTGACTTTAGTCACCTCTTCTAGCTCCTGTGATCCTTGCCTGAACAAGCATACAGATACTCATCTTCTTTCCTTTGTTCACCAGGAACCAGATTACGGTTCACTCTACGAAGGTCAGAATCCAGGATTTTATGTGGAGGCCAACCCTATGCCAACCTTCAAGGTATTTTCTTTGTATCTTGAGATGTGTCTTATTACAACATTGACTGGGCTGAGATCAGCTGTTAAATTGCTTGTGTGGCCAATATGTTTTCACTACCAGGGCAAGTAGCAGCTTATGAGGAGGTGGCTTCCCTGTGGATCAGTCCTTGCCTTGGCTGCATTTGCATTTGCTTATCTCCATCATAATCTTTAGTCTTGAAAATGCTCTTAACAAACCATTAGCACACTGGGGCCTTGATGTAAATGCCTACCCACCCTGCAAACATTAGTACACTAAATTTTAAACCCCAGGCACTAGCGTATTCATGAAGTTATTTGCATATGGAAACTTCTGACTTTCATACACAATTGGAGAGAGAACTGAACCCTAGTAATGGGAGTCAGAAAGGTAGGCAAATTCCTGGCCAATCATTAGTTTTTCCTATTGATTGCACTGTATTCCCCCCCCCCCACGGTGGTCTTGCACATCACAAAGACTTAGAGGCAGGTATTGATACCTAATTGTAAGTGGATTCCTGCAGAATTCCTTGGTAATGAGTGGCATGTGACTTCATCTCGGCTTCTGCCGTGATCACCTAGCCTCATTATTTTGTATGTGTTTCAGTGTGCTGTCAAAGCCTTGTTTGACTATAAGGCTCAACGGGAGGATGAGCTCACCTTCACCAAAAATGCCGTCATCCAGAATGTGGAAAAGCAAGAAGGAGGCTGGTGAGTTTCCTTTAATCGCCAGATGATCAGTCCTTTTAAAAAGATCTCACAGAGATCACATCTCCAAGCAGCAACAGGGCATTTGCTGACTTTCCCATTCCTGGTAATGCCCTTTGAAAAGAAATCCCCCCCCCTTTTATATGTTTTAAACAAAAAAGCAAAATGCGAAGCTGAACACCCGCCTCACTTTTAGAGCCAAACGCATTGGTTCCCAGACTGTGGGAACCTAGGTTGCTCCTGAACAGCTGAAAAGCAGCTAGAGTTGGTAGAGGGGATTTGAAAGGGTGACTTAACCCTTCCCCCATCCACCACTTTCCCCCTTACAACTCCTTCCGACAACTTCTCCACCTCTCTCCTCTCCATCTTGTATTATACACTCGCCATGCTGCTTTGCAGCTGTTTGGGAATGACTAGGGCAGGCACCCCCAAACTTGGCCCTCCAGCTGTTTTGGGACTACAACTCCCATCATCCCTGACCACTGGTCCTGTTAGCTAGGGATGATGGGAGTTGCAATCCCAAAACAGCTGGAGGGCCGGGTTTGGGCATGGCTGGACTAGGGTTTCCAGATACAGGGTCTGCTACTGAACTTCAGCTTCAGCCCTTAGTCAAGAACACTTTGGCACAGGGAAGTGTTTTTGCTAGTGGTGTGATAGGGCATGAATTTGGTAACTTATTTCCATTCCTTGGAATCAAGGCAAAATTAACAAGAGAGTATCCTCGTTTGCCCTCCTGCCCACCCCGTTACTGGCAGGTTGCAGCTTAGTGCACAGCTAGCTAGCTCTGTTGGTCTGCTTAATGCCATACATTTACGTTCTCTAATCAATGCATTTTGATGACCTTGGTACAAAATAACACTAGTTTGGTGTAGAATGTGTACGGCTTTGCACATGCATCTTATCATTTCTTCCAGGTGGAGAGGAGACTGTGGTGGTAAGAAGCAGCTGTGGTTTCCATCTAACTATGTAGAAGAAATAGCTAGTCCAACGGGCTTGGAGCCTGAGAGGGAGGTGAGCATTCAGTTTGGAGAAAGATGGAAAGAGAGCTGCAGAGTCTTATCAGCTTCAGATTCCAGGGAAAGCTCAGCTTGAGTTTTGGTCTTGAAATAAGGCCTTCTAAATACCCAAAGGGCCACCTTCTTCCACGTGAGCCTGCCTGCTCAATAAGATCTTCCAGATGGGCTATCCTGTGCATCGCACAAACACCTAGTTTACATTCAGCTGGGATGTGGGAGAGGACCTTTGCTGTTGTTGTGGCAAGTTCTCTGGGTCTCTTTGCCCAGTAAGACTTAGAATCATAGAATCACAGCACTGGAAGGGATCCCCAAGGGTCATTAGTCCAATCTCCACTAAAGATGGCCATCCATGAAAGGGAGAGTCCATTTCCGACAGCCTTCTGTTGCTGCCTTAATACATTTGCTTTCTGGCAGGTATTTTGTAGGCATTAAAGCTCCCTGGTATATTAGTTTCAATTTGGCCTTCTGCAATCTGGTTGTTCTTCATGTTTTAGACTACAACTCCCATAAGTCCCAGCCAGTGTGACCAGTGGTTAGGTGATGCTGAGAGTTGTAGTCCAGAATTAAATTCATTCATTTTAAAGTGATTTATTTCAGGGGGGGTTGTTTGTTTGCTTGTTTTACAAACAATCAGTATATAAATGTTATGAAATAAAATAAATAAGTGTTGTTATCTGCCACGACGATGAAAACAATAACTAATAATACATGGTTGGAAGCTTCTGCAGTTCAAAGATGTGTGTGGATAAGAGAAAGATTGTGTTAGTTATCCTTCCTGGTTCTGTTCACAATTAACACCTGTATGCCAGGACTGTATGATGAAACCACACAGGCAGATATCTCAGAAGAAAACTCCACTGTAATAAAATTCCTTTCCCTTCAAATGTGGCAAATCTAAATAATATCCAGAATTAATTTTATTACTTTTTGGCATTTATTCAGTGTCAGATGGTCCTTTTCCAGAGGACTGAGTAGCTCTAATTTTCTAACCACAAATCACATTGGGCAGTGGAGGCTCCCAAGCAGGGGGTAGTCAGCTGGCAGTGGAGCAGGAGGCCAAGGGAAGGATAGGCATTTAAAATGTTTTTAGAATACTTTGCTATTTTAAAACAGAATGCATTTATGTGCGCGAGTGCTATTGCCTCCCCTGAGGTTCTCACGATAGGGTAGACTCTAAAATGTGGGGAAATGTAGTAATATGCTATGAACTTGCTTCCAGCAACAGATAGATGAGAACAGTCCATTGGGAGACCTACTTGGAGGAGTTCTGGACGTACCAGCCTGTCAGATTGGTAAGTGGATGCTTCGTGTGGTGGGTGGGAGAGGCAAGAAGTGATAACCGATGCTGATTTTCAGCTGCAACTATTTCCTTAGAACCCACCTTTCCTTGCTAATCTGCAGGTTTTCTGTTCCCAAGGCTTTGCTCCAGGATAAAGGCCTTGTGTGGCTAAGTGCTCAGCCATGCAGGACCAGTTCTCTGGGTTGCTATTTAGCAAGGGCTGTGCATGCGGGAATGTTTTGCCCCATATCAAGCCCCCTTCAAGTGCATGGGTCTTACCTGCCTGCAGGAAGGTGGTCATGCAAAAAAATGGAATTCTGGAGTTCATGGGTCTGACTATTGGGCAAGATCTGTGCACCAGTGATTCACACATAAGATTCTTATAGGAATATAGAAGAGTGCCTGCTACAGTGCCTGCTTCTGGAGATCGATCCTGGAACAGGATTGTCTGATGCAAAGTGACACACCTCATTGTCTCTTCTGCTGAGTTGCTTCTTTGCTGCTGAACACGAATTCTCAAACATACTGATGGTTAATTTGGTGTTTAAACCTGCATTTTTAGTTTATTTGGGCCTGTTGGGGAAAGGCAAGATATAATAAATAAGAATCGGGTAGTGTCTTATGCAGAAAAGCTCTGCCATAGACTTTGGGATGACACTGCCTGTCAGAATGGACAGTACTGGGCTAGACCCGTAGTCTGGTCTGGTAAAATGCTGCTTCCTATGTTCCTCCCTAACCATCTTGCATTGATGGACAAAGCAAGAAGGGAAGAGGAGAGGGAGGGAGGGAGAGATTTTAAATATGGGCCTGGGGATTAAATGTAGGCCCTTAGTCTGGAAAGGTTGATGTCCACTGAAGCTACCTCTTAAAAAATACCATTGCTGCTTCCTTTCTTTCAAAGAGACTTTATTTATTGCATTTATATACTGCCAAGGCACCCAAAGTAGTTTACAATTTTGAAATACCAATGCAAATGATGATATACCATGTAAAATTGACCCAGGGGAGCAGGGAAGAAGCCAACTTGAGAAGGCCCTGATGTTAGCCTGCCTTCTTCCTTCTCACAGGGCAGATGATGTCTATTGGGGTAACAGTTTGTCTGCAGCTGGCCTTGTGGGGTGCAGAAACACTCCAACTAGGATGTTATCTCTGCCTCCCTTCTTCAATTACTTCTTCTTTCTTATTTTTATCAGTTATCAATACTACCTACATACTATGGAGAATTTTTTAACTATAACTCTGGTACAGATCATGTCTATGAGGATCTTGAGGCAGGCTGTGGCTTAATCTTTGTTTTCTGCTCATTCCTCATCCACAGCCATCCGCCCAGAGGGAAAGAACAACCGCATGTTTGTCTTCTCTATCAGCATGGCTTCCATCACACGATGGTCCCTGGATGTAGCAGCTGACACACACGAAGACCTGTTGGACTGGGTGAAGAAGATCCGTGAAGCCGCCCAAACTGCTGATGCCAGGGTAAGATATGCGGTCTCTTAAAATTTTGTAAGCCATAGATGCAAAAGTTGAGGAACTTGTTATGAAGGCTCTTGTGGTCACTGCATAAAATGTGAAAATAAAATAAAATATCTGGGTTATATAGGAATGCCCGAAGAGTAACAGACCAGAATGGAGATACTCCACTCATCATGTTTTGTATCCCTGCAAGTGGTTGGTTCCCTGCTGTCTCTGCCAGCTGTATGCATTTAAGTGACTGAGTGCAGTGGGGAGAGGTTTTGCTGACTGTCTTGAAGATGTACCTTTGTAGAAAAGCACACACTTTTCACAATATTCTACACACTTTTCAAACCACAGTGAAATCCACTTGTCCTGCTGTTTCTGTTTTCTGCTCATTGAATTCGTGTACCTGAGCCAGTGCTTCCACCCATACAATTAATGAGCCCTGTTGTCTTTTATTCTTTGTCAGCTTTCAGAAGGCAAGATGATGGAGAGGAGGAAGAAGATAGCGTTGGAGCTTTCTGAGCTGGTCATCTACTGTCGTCCTGTCCCCTTTGATGAAGAAAGTATGTGCGGATTCTATTAGGCAAATATTGCAAATGCTGTGCAATGACCCATTGCACGGCTAGAGCTGATTACTGGCATTAGTTCAGCCTTGTGATGTTTTAGTTGAAGCTTTTAAATCATTGCACCAATCTGGCATGGTAGGTTGGTAAAGCTCTCACTTGTAGGTATTTGAAAGGTGTTTGCCAACCATGACAAAAACACACCAGTAGTTGCAATATAGCATTTCTTTTCTATATTGGTTCAAAACCTAATTTGTAATCATTGCTAATTCATTATCCTTGGATATACTATTTAGTCACGACTCTGGTTTATCTAATTCACAACTTGAATAATCCCACTGAAGAAAAAAGTGGACATAGATTCTTATGGCTTATTTTTTTACAGATGTGAAAATTGGCTCTAGATTTCTGAAGCTGATTGATTTGTTTTTTTAGAAATGACTAGAAATATGCATATCTTATTTGTGGAACTGAAAAGTTCTTTGTCTCCCCACTGCTCTTTCTTCTCCTGTTAAATATTGTGGTGGGATCATTCTGACATAGGCTGCTCCGTATCATTGTCTCCCCTGTTTCCTGTACAGAGATTGGCACAGACAGGGCTTGCTACCGAGACATGTCCTCCTTCCCTGAAACCAAGGCAGAGAAGTATGTCAACAAGATCAAAGGCAAGAAGTTTCTGCAATATAACCGGCTACAGCTTTCCCGCATCTACCCAAAGGGACAGCGCCTTGATTCCTCCAACTATGATCCTCTGCCTATGTGGATCTGTGGCAGCCAGTTGGTGGCACTCAACTTCCAGACACCAGGTGAGAGCTTAGGGCAAGAGTATACAACATGGTACCTGCCATATGTTGTTGGACTGCAAGTCTCATCAGTTGCCATGCTGGCTGGGAGTTATGATCCACAACAGCTGGATGGCACAAAGTTGGCTAGCTCAACTTAGGACATGTCTACTTTGCAGGAAAAAAAGGTATTGCTTCTGCATGGTCTGGTGTCCAGCTGCTTACAAATGGGCAAAAGCTATTTGTGCTTGCTTATGATTGGGAGTTGGGCCATATTTTCTTCTTCATTTGAATGTTTACCTATAAAGCCTTAAATGGCTCAGGACCAAAATACCTCAAGGACCGCCTCTCTCCATATGAACCTACCCAGACCCTGAGATCATCATCTGAGGCCCTTCTTCATGTGCCTCCCCCACATGAGGTCTGGAGGGTGGCAACATGAGAAGGGGCCTTTTCTGCAGTGGCTCCTGTTTCTGGAATGCTCTCCTCAGTGAGGCTTGCCTGGTGCTTCATTGCGTATCTTAAGACAACAGTCAAAAGTGCTGGGCTGATACTCTGTGGCTTTTGAAATGTTTCTGGGAGAGGGGGGTTGTTGCTTTGCTTTGCTTCTGCTTTTGTTTTATTATATATTTTGTCTTTTCATATTGTGTTTTTATGTTGTGAATTGCCCTGTGGTCTTTGGATGAAGGGGGGTACACAAATCAAAATAATAAATAATGTTAACATTTTTTTTATAAAAAAAATGGGTTGTGCTAGGTTGGTACATATGTCAGAGTAGCTAGGATGCTGCCTCAGAACAAATTTATATAACCTTAAAACCGGGGGTAGCCAACATGGCAACCTCCAGATGTTGTTGGACTACAACTCCCATCATGCTGACCCAGATGGGAATTGTAGTCTGGTGAAGCCTGGAGGAAACTGTTTTGAGAGCCAGCATGGTGTAGTGGTTAAGAGCGGTGGACTCGTAATCTGGTGAACCGGGTTTGCTTCCCTGTTCCTCCACAGGCAGCTGCTGGGTGACCTTGGCCTAGTCACACTTTTCTGAAGTCTCTCAGCCTCACTCACCTTACAGTTTGTTGTGGGAGAAGAAGGGAAAAGAGATTCCTTAGGGCAGTGATAAAACGGGATATCAAATCCAAACTCCTCCTCCTCCTCCTTCTCCTCCTCCTCCTCCTCTCTTCTTCTTCTTCTTCTTCTTCTTCTTCTTCTTCTTCTTCTTCTTCTTCTTCTTCTTCTTCTTCTTCCTCTTCCTCTTCTTCTTCCTCCTACCCTCGATGTAAAATGTGGGAATGGGCATACATGTGTTGAAGTCTGAAAGTAACCACGGTATTGCCTCATCCTATCCAGGTGTCAATTGTAACAAGCCTTTTCAGTGGCGGCAGATACTTTACTGTGCCCTTCTAGCAACACTGTCAGTATGGTTCATTATCTTTGCCTTCTAAAAGAAACTGCACCTGAGGTGTTCAGGGTTTTGTGAGCTGGCCAGTTAGCACTGGCTTTCCTTAGGGGCCTCATGCAAACATGGCCGTTATGCCCTGAATTGTCCTTAATTGTATTCCATAGTACTGGAGCTGTTGCTCATCAGAGCCACCTGTTCTTTTGCAGATAAGCCAATGCAGATGAATCAGGCCCTGTTTATGTCTGGAG
Organism: Lacerta agilis; assembly: GCF_009819535.1. Classification (NCBI taxonomy): domain Eukaryota; kingdom Metazoa; phylum Chordata; class Lepidosauria; order Squamata; family Lacertidae; genus Lacerta; species Lacerta agilis. The sequence continues at coordinate 72,681,569 of NC_046317.1, forward strand.
GCCGATGCGGCTTCATGCTGCAACCGGGCAACATGCGGGATGACATCTTTGATCCCTTTGACAAGAGCACTCTGCGGGGGGTGGAGCCGCTTTCCATTTCCATCGAGGTTGGTGTGTTATGCTCTTCTCTGCATGCCTGCTATAACAAAACCTTATTTTGACTTTGGTTTGGGCAGACATGTCCCTTCTCCTACAGCCCCAGGCTTCAGAATACTGCTACATTACGTCATGAATAGAAATCTTGGGTGTGTGTAGTACATTCATTTCTCCACCTCCTTGATCTTCTGGCCCTGCCCACCACTAGCATGGAGCCCTGAGAAAGTTGCCCACAAGGGAATGCAACTCTTGGGCTGAAATATTTCCTCCACTTTTCATTTTTCATACAAATACCATGCACTGAAGTTCCTCCTCCACTAGAGGTCCGGAGGGTGGCAACACGAGAATGGGCCTTTTCTGCAATGGCTCCCCACTTGTGGAATGCTCTCCCCAGGGATGTTCATCTGGTGCCTTCATTATATACCATTAAGTGCCGTGCAAAAACGTTCTTCTTCAACCAGGCCTTTAGCTGATTAATATTCTGCGGCCCTTTAAACGTGTTTGTTTTGGTGGGGGCGGGGGTAATTGTTTTGATTTGTTTTTGTTCTAATTATTTATTTGTGTTTTTATCCTGTATTTTTATCTTGTGAGATCTTTGGATGAAGGGCAGTATAGAAATTTAATAAATAACGGCAATTTTGTAAGCTAAGGCCCTTCCCTCCTATCAAACAAATTACCAAATGTTGAGCCTGAGGTGCTTTTTGTCTCAGCCACAATAACAATGGACCTTCTTAGATCAGTGCACTGAGTAGCCCTCTAGAGATGGAACCAAATAGTCAATGCCACCCAGCCAAAAATCCAGCAGCACAGATTGACTTGAAATAGGTGACAAAAGAGAGCAGAGTCACACCAGGACTGCACAGTGTCAGGGCAGAGGGGAATTCTATGGGGGCAGGAAAATGGCAACATGCAACCTTTTGCCACCCATAGGTGGCACCCTCCACTTAGAAACCTCATGCGTTCTGTATTTAGCTGGGGCTCAATGTAAAAGCATTGTTGTGACTCTGGCTTCATAATTTAAGTCAAGTGCAAAGCAGGGGAGCAAAGAGCAAGGTGATTTGTTTGTTGCTTCTGTCCTGGCACACACCACCAATGCTTTTGTCATTCTACTTTTATATAGAATGAAAAGGGCATATGAGAGGCAAGACAAAAGATTTCTAAGTCCTATCTAGGGTTGTTCATCCTGATTGGGATTCAGTCATGATCAGCTAGCCACTGAAAGCATGGAACTAAGTTAGTTACGACTGACTTGTTCCAGCGCTTCAGTGAGACTCGCAGTGTAGTCCCTGTGCATGTTTGCTTGGAAGTAAGTCCAACTGTATTCGATGGGGCTTCCGCCCAGGCATGTGTGCATGGGATCAGGGCCAATGACTTTAGGCTCTTTCATAAGATATCAGATACAGATGGGCAAATGCCTGTAAAAGCCCCCCCCCCCATTTCTGCATTTTTTGTGCCATCAAGTCAGACCCTGTGTCGACTTCAGCTCTGTACCCACCATGTGAGGAGAGTAAACCTCTTGTTTGTGCAACCTTAGCCTCCTGGGGATGGGATGAAACACTCATGCCCAGCGCTTCAGCTTGCCTGTGCAGCACTTTTGCACCACATGCACCTGTCAAATAGGTGTTGGCTCTCAACAGACTTACTACGTCTTGTTGGAGAAAGCTGACCAGGGGCCATGACAAAATGCATTTAGTTTCAATGGATGAAATGTTTTGTTTGTTTGTTTTGAAAATGTTGTCTGTGCTGGAGTTACCTCAATAGATCGAGGAATTGGCCTGCTGCTGCAGTGTACATAGCCATTCCTCAAACTGTGCAAAGCAATGGCCTAATTTTGTCTTCCCTACCTGCCCTGCGTAGGTCCTCGGGGCACGACACCTTCCGAAAAATGGAAGAGGGATTGTTTGCCCCTTCGTAGAGGTTGAGGTGTCTGGAGCTGATTATGATAACGCAAAGCAGAAGACCGAGATGGTGGGTGAGTATCCGAACCACCTAAAATTCAGACGGGTTGCAAGGCATGACAGTGTTGTTTGTAAGTCCAAGCCAGGGCCGGATTTAGGTTTGATGAGGCCCTAAGCGACTGAAGGTAATGGGGCCCTTTATATGTCCAGCTGTCCTTTGTCAACAACAAATTGCCACTTTTTTGTGTTGAATTTATGCTATATGGTAATTTATGGACCTAATAGGTTTCTAAAGCCATTTGCACATATAGAATGTAGGCACCCTATATATAGAAATGGGCAAACCAGTGACATTTTAGAGAGCAGGCTAGCATGTGGGGCCCATTATTTACATCATAGGACCCTAGACAACACAAAACACTGTTGCTGTATGTGGGTTTTATTTTACTTGTTTTTTATCTTCTGTTTTGGAAATGTACATCCAGTTTTTTCCCCTTTAAATTTTTTTGGGGCCCCCCAAGAGAGTGGGGCCCTAAGCTATAACTTGTTTAACTTATACGTAAATCTGGCACTTGCCCAAGCTAAGAAGAGGGCCTCGAAACATTCCTTCTCATCCCCAGAGGTATATGTGTACTTTACATTAGGGTTCCCCTTCCTTTTGCACTCTTACTCTGGCATCATGCCTTCAGCTTGGTGTGTGAAGACAAGATTTTCAAAGATTTGCTGTAACACTAGCCAGTTCCAAGCGCACTGCGGCCTCTTTGAGGTGGCAAGAAGTGTTTCCTGTTCACTGAACCAGCTTCCTTCTCATCGCCAGAAGTATATGTGTACTTGGTGGCCTGACATTTGGGGTTTCTTCCTGTTGCGCTTCTTACCCTGGCCTCTGTGCTGCTTTTTCTCATGTCTCCGAATCATTGTGTGAAGGCGAGGTTTTCTGAGCTTCGTTCTAACACTGGCCAGTTCCAAATAGTCTGTGATGTGGCAAGGAGTGTTTCCTGCTCACTTGACATGCAAGAAATGCTAGGCAAAAGAGGGGTTGGAAACCACTCTGGTGCCAAGAATGGAAGCTACAGTCTGCTGCGGAAATGAGATCGTATAGTAGCAGATTGCTTGATATGCATTAGATTACTGAGATGCCTGGAAAAGAAATGGAGTTGTGGAGTTGATTGTACAAATTGGCCTAGCCATCAATAAGGAGCCGGTTTGTGCAGCCCTGGCAAGTTCTTGGAGCATGTTGTCCTGTGTTAATGAAGAAACACTTAAGTAGTCGCAGAGAATGCTGTGTCTCAGTAAGACAGGAAAGAGTCCAGGAACACCGTCTTTGGAGGAAAGTGGAGGAAATGGCATGTGAACTGTGACAGTAACTGCAGCAATAAATGTGCCATACATGCATGTTTGTGGTAGTTAAAGTTTGAGAGCCCGTCTGATTGCATTGGATTTGGAGTTGAACGGCTTGACCTCAGGTCTCTGCTCTGCCCTGAACCTAGTTGCATGGACTTGGGCAGGTCTCAGTTTGTCCTGCCATAGGCAGGGCAAATCCTCACTGTGGGAGGCGGTTAAAGTGGTGACAACTTTAGGACATCTCTCTGAAAAAATTGCACCCTTTTCCCATGTACCTATCTATGATGTGCACCAGCTGCCCTTCCTTGATGATGGGTAACAACAGACTCCATTGAGGTGGTGCCACAAACACATGTGAACACTCCTCTTAGAGGCAGCACCCCATTCCAGGCAAACAGGTTGGTGCTTTGGAACAGCTGTGAGATTCTGGAAGATGGTTAACTAAGGATAAGGGATGCAGGAAGGTGAGCATTCCCATCAGGTACTTGCAAAGGTCACAGGGCTTTCGTGGTTTCTTGAATGAAGGCATGCAAGAAAACAGTCACTTCCCTCTCCCAAATTGAAGGGTTGCTCTGGGAGGGGAGAGTGTTCAGGATGAGGGTCTGCTCCATTAAGAGGACTTGTTGCCCCTACTCCCCAGCAGCAACCCTTCAAGCCCACACCCTATACAAAACCATGGAGAATACACCCCCACAAACTTCATTTTAAAATAGCCCCTTGTGTAAAGCAATGGGCTGGTCTTCTACATGCTGTGAAAGGTGGCAGAGTGGAAGCAGCATCAAAGTGAGGTGGGCATTGTTAGAGGTGGGTTGTAGCTGTTTTTAATTCTCACCTGATTCGTACTAAGGGCACAAGGTTCACCAACTTCAAACCGGGAAGTTTAATAAATGGATGCGAAGAAGTGTGGCCCATTTAAAAGTGCTGCTGTAGAAGTTAATTTCCAAAGAGTAGTTCTGTAATCCGTTAATGACAAAAGCGTTCTGTGACACCAGAGACTTAGCAGCTTACTGTGGATTAAGCTAAACTACTGTTAAAAGTATTGAACTACTTTCTTTTAAAAATACCAGAAATGACAAGACATTGTATGTTTGTTTGTTTGTTTAATATAGTGGACAATGGCCTGAATCCTGCCTGGGCTCATAAGTCGTTTCACTTCCATGTCAGTAACCCTGAGTTTGCTTTCTTACGGTTTGTTGTGTATGAAGAGGATATGTTCAGTGACCAGAACTTCTTAGCTCAGGCCACATTCCTGGTTAAAGGCCTGAAGACAGGTATGTGGTTGAAAGGTGTTTCCAATATCTTTGGAAGCACATTTCTGTTGATAAGATTCATGGGAGCATAGATGTTGTCGTGTATAGATGTTGTCGTGCAATCAGTGAAAAGTTGCTTTGTAATAAATTGCAAACGTCTATTGTTAATTGGGTGAAAAAAGCAAGGCTGCAATCCTATCTACACTTAACTTGGGAGCAAATTGGGGAGTCACACCCTGCAGAGCATAATCTGTAGCCTACATGTGTTTTTGGTTTATTGATTGCGGTTTGACATAAAATAAGCCAGGGATGGTAGTTTGCTTACTTTGTGCCTAAGGCAGTGATAGCCCAACTTGGCCCTCCAGCTGTTTTGGGACTACAATTCCCATCAACCCTGACCACTGGTCCTGTTAGCTTAGGGATGATGGGAGTTGTAGTCCCAAAACAGCTGGAGGGCCGAGTTTGGCCACCACTGGCCTAAGGAGTGAAAAGGCCCTTTTAGGCACAATCATAGCAATACAGTAACTTTGGTTTACTATGATGTGTGAATGGGGCCAGTGTAACTATATGACTGCAGTTAGTTGGCTCCCATTGTAGCGCCTTTTATTGTCTTTTAGGGTACCGAGCCGTGCCTTTGAAGAACAACTACAGTGAGGATCTGGAACTGGCTGCCTTGCTGGTGGAAATCGATATCACCCCTGGCAAAGTAAGTCTTATGTTCTTTAACTATTGATGTGCAGCATCCTGCAAAAGGCTCCCTAAGTTGAGGTTGAAAATGTTGAATATGTGACAACCGTCTTTTCACAGCTTTAAAAAACCTACTTCTCTTTTTGATTCTGAAGCAGGAGAATGGGGAGATCAGCCCTTTTGGAGTTTCGGCCTTCCGAGACAGGTCATCAGATTCTCCAAGCCAGCAGACAGGAGGCAGAGCCAGAGAAGGCTCCTTTGAAGCCCGATACCAACAACCATTTGAAGACTTCCGGATGTCACAGGAGCAGCTAGCAGACCACTTTGACAATCGAGACAGAAGGTGAGTTCAGTAGGGATTAGGTGCTCTGGATATTCAAGGTAAACTGATACTCTTAAAGTCAGGTAATATCTCCTAGTCAGTCATTTGGGTTGACCATTTATGGTGGCGAGCTTCAGGCCCTTCTACAGGGCCAAGGTATCTTTACATATTGTGGAGTTTGAAATGTTGCATAGCATAAGCAGCCTTTGTCTTAACGTATTATTTCCCATAGGAAGCTTAGACTTGCAAACTGAGCCAATGCATGCAGGAGGAAAAATGTTGTGCTTTTATAAGGCTGCCCTTGCAAAGGCCAGTAAGCATAGGAGAATTATCATTTTTCTTTGTTTTGGGAAGAGGTTTGATTCTGCTGGAATGCCAGCCTTCCCTGATAGGGAAAGCAAGCCCCTTCACTCCCTGCAATGCTGTCAGCATCCCAAATGATTGTGGCAGGGGGCTGCTGAGTTCTTCAGGGATATGTTGGGCAAGAGGAAATGTCATGCTTTCGACCACCTCCCCCACAAAAGCCACGAGCTGGCTAGTCCCATGGGAATGGAGAACATGGAAATCTGTTCCCATTGCATGCCTCTTGGGGATGACACTACACATACTGAGTCAAACTGCTGAATGGAACCCCTCTCATTCTCTGAATAGCCCTGATGCAGTGTTCCCATGTGTGGCAGTGGGAGGGTCGGAGCAATGGCCTAGGGGCCTCGTTCTGCATGCAAGAGATGTATCATTGAATGGGGAAGTTTTCAGTGGTTTCCCCTCAAGTGGAAAAAAAATCAAATTGCCAGGCAAAATATTCCCTGTGCATAATTGCCATGGCAACAGCTCATCATGAAAAACCATAGCATCAAAAAGCAAGAATCAAGCCTCAGAGATGGCAGGTGCTAGCTGCTAACAGCCAGTTCACATACCGGTATTGATCATTTCCCAGTCATAGACGATGGTGTAAATTTATCTGATTATTATAGAGTAAATGCATGACTAAACTTTGGTACCCACCAACGTCCCATAAGGTTAGTAGGTGCCAGTGTGTTGTAGTGGATAACGTGTTGGGTTTGGATGAGACCTGGGATTAAATCCTGGTGCACAAGATGGCCCTGACGGGTCAGATCCCTGCCTCTCTGGCTCACTTTCCTAACAATTGGTTGTAAAGATAAAAAGAAGGAAACCTTGAAATTTCTTGGCGAAAGGGCAGGGTGCAAAGGTGGATAAAACAAAAATGCCATTACACTTTCCTGTCAAGAAAATCAGCACAGTGTCACTAGATAAGTGGCTCTTGAAGAAATCCCTCAATGCACTTCCAAATGTAACTTGCATTTTTATAGTCTGCTGGAGAGCTGTGTTGTTTTTCAACCCCCTTTCCCCTTCCCTGCAGGGTCCTGCGAAAGACACGGGTGAATGGGGACAACCGCCTCTAACCCAACCTTTGCCTGCTGTAAAGCACCCTCCAGTGCTTGTGATTCTCACGGATTGCTGTGAACTGGTTTCTATGGAAACGTCACTGCTTTGGCCTACTTTCAGGCAGCTTTTTGAGTTTCTCTTCCGAAGGGTGTTCAAGTGGAGAATTTTTTTTTTAAAGGAATCTACGAATCAATGGTTTCATTGTCTTGACCATGACCTGTAACAAAAACTCAACAGCAACGAAAGACCCTTTGCACCAAGCCGTAAACTTAGGTGTGCTGAACGTGTATGTCTTTGTCAGTACCTAAGGCTGGATGCAGTGGCCTCTCATCGACACCCTTCTTCCCCAAGACTGTAGTTTATAGAAAGGATAATGCCCTCAGAGCTGTCCAGCAGAGCCCAGAGGACCTGGATCTATCTATCGTATTATTATAGCTATTAAACTCCTTAATCACAGCTTGTGCACAGAATGTGAGGTGATTTCCATGGCAGAAGGAAGTATGAGCGTTTCTGGTGGTAGTCAAGCACAATCCTGGTAGGACCTACCAGGCCCCGGCCTCCGTGGCCGTCTCAAGCTATGCAAGGCCCTTGAGTCTGTCTTTTCCAAAACAAAATGTTACTAAAAGTGGATCATGTATTGCATTAGCTACGGTTTTAGGCACACAAAGTGGCCACCTATATAATCTTCCTTTGGGTGACCAGCTCATTGAAAAGTGTGAGGCAGAATCACATGAAGACTTCATTCTACTGTTTAAAAGTGACTGAGATATAAAGGGTTGAGGAGGGGAGGGGAAACCTGAGCCAAAGGCAGCTCTGCAGGAGTTAGAGCTCTTGCCACTGAAACAAACATTTTTTAAATTTGTTTGCTTCCCTTTCCGTTGAATTTCAGCCAACGCTAATGGGGTGAAACAATATTTGATGGGGCAGGTATGTGCAGCAGAAGCTGTGGGCTCTCGTGACTGGTGTCCCTGAAGAGAGGCACTGTAGCTGTGGCCAAAGTTTCCAGACCAAGACTTCACTTGTACCTCCTTAAGGGGCAGGGGGAGACTTCTGCATAGTGTCAAACCATCTCCCCCTTTCTGAGGAAGCCGCGGCCACAGGAATTAGGCCATCTTCTTCCTGCTGTGGTTGAGCAGGTGGGGGCAACTTCAGCCAGTCATTCCATGTTGACATGGCAGCAGTGATAGTTGTGCTGCTGTGCTTTACTAGAGACACTATACCACCCTTCCAACAGAACTGAATTGTTTTTATTTGGGCTTCCCAGACAGGAGCAGGAGGCAAACATGCTCCAGTCTCCAAAGGCAAGTACCATTTTCTGTGGCAGTATTTACTATATATTGTTTGACTCTCTTATGAGGAGCAGAGTCCTGCCTGACTCCTCCTGTCCTATGGATTCTGATCAGCTGGCTGTTAGCTGGGATGGATCAGACTGCACAATAAAGAAATCCTCAAGTAACTTTATTTTAGTCTTTCCTTGTTTTTTTTTTTTTGTTTTTTTTTGGTGGAAGCCCCAAAGCCCTGCCTTTGGAATACTTCACTGAGATGAAGAGCTGTTTTCACAGGTGACAAATTTCCAGGCTGGACAACCCTTCCCACTAATTGGGTGATGCTCAAGGTCCCAAGTGTTTCAAGGAAATTCAATTGCAAGGAAGCTTGCTTTAAAAATGGAACAGAAGAGCCTGCTGGATCAGGGCAATGCCCCATCTAGGCCAGCATCCTGCTCTCACAGATGCCTGTGGGAAACCAGCAAGCAGGATTCAACCACAAGAGCATTCTTGCCTCCGGTGGCTTCCAGCAACTGGAACTGCACACCGCATCACAGTGTATGTGGCTTACTATAGTTGCCTGCTTATAATGGACAGGAAAGTGGATGGAGCAATGGACTGTCACCAATGCAGGTGTGCAAATAAACCAAATTGTTCAAAAAGCGGCAGCTTATATTGCAATTTAGGGCAGTTGGGTGGACTCATAAGCTATACAGCAGGATAGTGAGTTATTTAAATGTCAAGACACCTGTTGGGGACAGCATCATTTTCTCATCTCATAACCAGAGTTTGGAACTTTGCACTCATGGATCTTGGTTCACCAAATCATGCTCCAAATCCAGCCACAAGATACGTAGTGACAACTTTATGGAAGGAGCAACTGTGGCTGAAGTATTAATAAACTGTCAGACTAGGGCCAGGGAGACTCAGATTGAAGTACACACCCAACATATAATTAATGGGATGACCTTGGGCCCTACCTCACAGGGTAAACTGGAGGGTGAGGCCCATGTACACTGGAACTCCTCAAAGGTGGCATATAATGAAATAGACAAATTCAGAGAAAATTATCCCAATGCAACAGGCATTGCTTCTCTTTTATACCCGTTCCCCTCCCACCAAGATTGACAAGCTACAAATGTGCTTTCTTCCCCCTCGTCGTTTATTAGGAACAACCAAAAAGGTCTCATATCACCAAACTGTACAAGCAAGCTCTTCCCACCCTCGTAGCCACATATACAAAATGAAGGGAAACTTGCAGTTCACTTCGCAGAAGTGGCGTCGTTGCTGAAAAGGAGCGAGTGCCATCATAGCAGGCGCCAGTTCCCTCTGGCCAAAGGAGAACTGGCATTCACCCGCACCAACACCTTCAGCTTTTTCCTCTTCAAAAAGTTTTACCAAAAGTACAAAAAGAAACCAATTTTTCCTTCACCTAGTTTGTAAGTTAGCCCCACCCCCACCCCTTTTCCACAATACAAAAGCAGACCACCACCCATCTGAAGCTTGGTGCTAAGGGCCCCTTTTCAGCTACATTACAGCAACCTTGTGGATAAACCAAATTTCTATGGTGCATTAGAAGGTGCAATTTACAACAGTTTTCCATCAGCTTTGAAAGTCAGTAAGTGTTGCGGTCTGCTTTATGAGATAATTTCACCAAAGTTGAAGAAAAAAGGATGATAATAATTTATTACTTATACCCCACCCATCTGACTGGGTAGCCATAGCAAAAGCATCATAAAGCTAGAAACTGTCCAGGAACATCTGCAAATGTTCTTACTCATTTGTTCCAGGCATTCAGGTTACCTGCTAGGATCCTCCCATAATAAGAAAAGCATGTTAGGGATAAAACCAACAGGTAGGGAAAAGAAGGAGCTCTAATTCAGTAAGAGAAACAATTCTAGCTCTGGCACAGATGGCCATCGAGAGGTCTTTTTCACTTGAGAAAACCCCACTGTTTGCATGCCCTTATAGTAACACTTTCATTTTTAAAACAAAACACATCCTTCATCAACATGATCCAGACATCATCTGTCATCAACAGAATTCCTGGAAATGAGAAACGGGCAAAATGGCATCAAGTAAAAGTAGGAGCCCTTAAATTTGTGTGGACTCTCCTCTACACACACACACACCATCCAGTAGGCCACCTGCCATTTGTTTCTTTCCAATTGCCTTACAGATTCAGAGGCACCCAACCAGTGTGGCCAATGGGATGAGATGGTGGATGTTGCAGTGCAATTGCAGCTGGAGGGGCACAGGTTGAGAAAATTGAGAGCAAACTATGGAGAGGCTCTGCAGGGCGGGGGGGGGGGGGGATGCATTCTCCATATTGTGCATGCCAGTTCAAACGTTAGATTTCTGAGACAAGCGAAACGATGCTTATACACTAGGGCTGGGCAGTATCTGGTTTTCAGCATCGTTCTATATCACCAGCTACACATCACGATATACCAATATATCATGATGTCTGAAATAAGGGTGCAGTTACAGTTGTAGAGGCATAGGCTGGCTTCATGATTTTTCCTGCATTGTGATTTTTGCTGGTGCTTGCTTTTGTGATTCGCTGGCTTCTGCATGAGGCAGCTCTCTCTCTCTCTCTCTCTCTCTCTCTCTCTCACACACACACACACACACAATAAACTGATATGACAATATGGACTTCAAACTGGTTTTGGATGATATATCGATCTACCGCCCAGCCCTTTTATACACACTGAATTATTAACACACGAATCCAGTTCCTGTCAGGCTTGTGCATTTTCAAAGCTGGTTTCAGGGTTGGGGCTTCATTAGGTCTATGAGGGAGCCATTCATTTACTGCTAGTTAATAGAAGAGATGCACTGACACTATGTTTACATCATTCCTTGACTTAGAAGCTTTCTTGCTAGCCCCATAGAGAGAAAGAGTTGCACAAAGGAAGCTGCCTTATACCTAATCAGGTAGGTTTCCTCATCTGGCTCAGTTTGGTCTATTTTCATCAGAGGCAGCTCTCCAAGGTCTTTGACAGCACCTGCTGCATATCTGAGATTGCAGGGGTTGAATCTTGGGCCACCTGAAGACAAAGCACGCACTCTACCAATGAGCTGTGGGTCTTCTCCTACATACAGATCTCATTCAGTTCAACGGAGGGCACACAGGAGAAATTCCTAGCAGCTCACAAGGGTTGCCCTCTTTGTAAAGAGACTAAACAAGCCGCCTTCAAAAGCAGAGCTCATTCTACTGGTGAGCCTCACGCACACCAGCCCATCATTAAGAATTTTACAGTGTGCTATTCCCATTCCAAAGGGTGGTTCAACTGGCTTTCAGTTTTAAAAACAACAACTAGCAGAAGTTTCGCTAGGAATCGGGAACAGATGAAATTAAGATTTCAAGTATGACTAATAAATACCACATGAAGAGACACTCTGTGCTTGCAGCTGAACACACTCCAATCCCTTCCCTTGATCTAAAAACATTTTGCATTCTGGTTCAGAATGCTTTGCATCTCCACATTTCATCTGTCATGTGCCTATTTTGTATAAATGGAGGGGGGAGATTTTTTTTTTATTAAAAAGGTTTCAATTATGAAGAATGGTTTCTAAGACCTTGCAAAATAGAAAATTCTTTCCAGTAGCACCTTAGAGACCAACTGAGTTTGTTCTTGGTATGAGCTTGGTCTCTAAGGTGCTACTGTAAAGAATTTTCTATTTTGTTTCGACTATGGCAGACCAACACGGCTACCCACCTGTAACTGGTTCTAAGACCTTGTGTATGTATGATCTTGTCTAGCACCATTTCCAAATTCTGAAACCGTCAATGATGGCACTAGCTGTAATGCTATGCCATCACCATGTTAAGATTTATTTGATGAGATGGCCACATGGGAGTGTCATTGTCAAGTCAAAGCATCTACTGAGCACCTCCTAATCTCACAGCTTGAGCAATGCCGAGAACAAGTCGTTGTTTATGCAAAAGCTGCACCACTAGTATTAATCCTCATTTCACCAAGCCAATACAGACGCCAAGTTTGTGTTAATATGGTGGTGTGGCTCTGTTCAACTCAAAGCTAGTGTGGGGTAGTGAACACCCCATTGAACTGGGGCTGGGGAGGCTTGAGTTCAAATCCCTGCCCAAGAGGTGACCTGGAGTGAGCAAACAATGCCAAGCCTGAATGGGGAACTAGTGGCCATCTAGATGTCCTTGCTGATGATGTGATGGGAGTTGTAGTGCAGCAACATCTGGAGAGATGTTGGTTCCCCATGCCTGCCTTACAGGGTTGTTGTGACAGGAGGGGGAGACACATCCACACTCGACAGAGGAGGAAGAGTAAATGTAAGGCCGTAAAGCAAGTTCAAAATAAGCCAATGAGCCAAAATAATTTAATGTAATTATGTTTGCAAAGCTGACTGACAGGCTTGAGTACTTTGGTTCCTACCCAAGTACTTTCCCTCCTGCGCTTGTGAAACGTGGGGGCAGGAGCAGAATGCAATGTGAAGAAGCAGATAAATGCTTTCAGAAAATGAAACACATAAATAAAACATCCTCAGGGCACCAAGAAACCGCCTTGCCTAACTGCCCAGCATGTAACAGTGTCTATAACTAGCTAAACAGCCACATTTCTAACCAAAGTGCTCCAATATCCTTAGGAGAGGTGTGGGGATAACTTTTTTCCACTGTAAATTCTGCAATGGTACTTAATTTTCTAGCTACAACTGAGACTGATTCATGTACATAAATCAGTGTAAAAGAAGACTTGTTTTACCACCAAGCATCCAATCTCTGTCAAAATTAGCTTTTGTATTATGGGGTGGGGTAGAGACCTACAACTCATTCTCCAAACAGAGACGCACAAAAATGACAAGCCTCTTTGAATTAGGAAGCTCTTTTATACTGAGTCAGACCACTGATTCATCTAAGCAGCTCTACGGGGTCCCTTCAGTATGCAAAGCCTCCTCCAAATTTTCTACGTAGTTCAAGAGTTGGAACTTCTTACTAGAAAACCTGTGCAAAATTGTGGCGATGCTTCTTGTGACATGAAACACAGCTGTGAAACCACTGGGAAGATCAACTAAAACTCTACAGTTTTGCTAGAGAGAGGAAGCAAGAGGATGCAATAGCCATTGCTCATAGCATCCTCTCTTTGGAATCAGTCCTGTCTTGCAAACTCAAATCGAAGTATTGAATATGGCTTTAAATTGGGTACAGGTCAACAAGTCAAGTATGACATGCAGGGTCCCAATTATGCTCCTCTGTCCACATTTGCTCTGGAGAGAGGGAGTTGTGTGCCCTCATTGGAATCCACATGCCCAAAGCTAGTCAGTCGTTGGACCAGACACCGATGTGGTAGGAACCACCATGAACTGTGCGTTCAACTGATCCATGCTATATGACTGCACTGCAGACTGGTACAGCCACACGGCTGGTGCCTGCAGTGTTTTAGGAGTGTTGTTGGTGTGTGGCTGTTGCATACACCAGGGATGCTCTGCCACAGTTCCAGCCTAAATGATAATTAAATTAAATACCTACTTAGTTACAAGCTAACACAGAGTCCACTGAAGTTGCAGGCCTGCAAACCACAAACCTGAACCCAAGGCTTGCAAACCAAGTACATCATAGAAATGTCTGATCTGCTAATTAAACTTGGCTACTCTAGACCCAGTTACATGGACCTGGGTCTCTCTGACACCCTGCTTTCTGAGTCCAAAGATGTTGAACATCGCAGCCTTAGGAATCCCTTCACCCTGCCTTCCTTAGGTAGACCTCAAGACACCCACTTCAAATTTGATGCCAAGTCCTTTTAACTGCACACAGAACTATTTTTCCCTCTTAAGAGCAGAGTGAGATTTCCAATTACACAGCAATCTGTACATGTACATTTTTAATATTGATGCTATGCATAAAATAACTGCATATATGTACTGTATATGTGTATACTTAAAACAAACCTGTATGTATGTAGACATAGAAAAGCAGGGGTATAGACTGCCAAGAACTGTTCCTGTGCCACTCCCATTGAAGTGAATGAGGTTGCTCTTTCATTTGAGAGCTTTGGCTTCATTCCCATTCACTCCAATGGCAGTGGCCTACAATCTCCTTTGAAAACTGTACCCTAAGACAATTACCCACATTTGTTCTCTGAAGGCATTGCAGTAAAAGGAAGCTACAATATCTCAGTCAAAACTCATTGCACAAACTTTCCCTGGATCCAGACCCCTTGCTTCTAAAGTAAACCATAAACAGGCCTGGCCACGCCATCAGTAGGTTCTAGCAGCTATCCCACACTGTTTCTCAAAAGATCTATGGAAGTGCTAGTAGGGTCGTAAGGCTCCTCTCCTGTGAAAGCAGAAAGAAACTCCAGCAAATCTATCTACGTCTTAAGAGCAGGTTCCTGTGTTTGAAGCTCTAACATTGCAAGCTAGCTGAGCTCCTTTTCCTACTTGAGCATGAAGAGCAGAAGCTTAACTCGCAAGACCTCTTTTATGGAAATATCTTTGAGCCATAGATGGCCTTCAGGTATGATACTGAAGGGGAGAGCCATGAGTCCCATTTGGACCTTACAGCAGAAGCAGAAAGATGAGGCCTTTTCTTTTAATATGTGGATTGCTGCTTAATATAAGCAGAGCTCGCGAACCTGGACATCCCCCCTCTTCTGTGCTAAAGTATCTCCTATTGTGTGCAAAAATATTTTGTGTGTGGATAAGGGTAAAACCGGGGCGGGATGGGGGGGGAGTTGTAGAATCAGGCTGGAAGGCGTGGTTTTCACAGAAATACAAAGGGAAAGGGTTAAGAGGACACCGTCCCCCTCCTCACATGATGAGCTGTCTGTCACTTGAAATTGTAGCATCAGTGGCTGCGTTGTCAAAAAGATCCAAACTAAGAATCCAAGAACTCCACGCAATGTGTGCATTTGCGCCTTCAGATTCGCGCACAGCTGAATTCTGAGACTGAAAAATACCATGTTGTGCTTTAAGGGGCTTGGACAACAAAACACAGACTTGTGATTTAAAGGCTCGAGATACAGTCATGCTTTTTGGAAAAGAATTCATGAGGACAGGATAGCCACAAGCTAACAAAATTTAGGTGGAACGAAGTATCACACAAAGACAACCTTTCTGAACCAGAGACTTGAGATATACTCAGTACAGCAGCCTTCAATCAACACAGTGCCCCTCTAGAGGTTCTGAGAGGACCATCCCGATGATCCCTGCCCATCTGGAGCTGACAGTAGTCCAAAACATCTGGGGGCACTAGGTTGGGGTTGGCAGGTAAGAGAGCTGGGATTGGATCCAGTGCTACCTCTGGAGAAGATACCTGAGGTGGTTCTAAGGAAAGGAGGACTTCCCTATAACCACTCAGTATAACAAGTTACTTAGTGCCACCAAACTGACTCACTTAAATAAACGTTTTCAGCCACTACAAATAAACCCCAGCATGTTAAATTACAATTTTTCCATACTATTAAAATAATTAAATAAAATACTTAAAAAACAACAAGAGGCCAAGACTTGGGTAGGTAGGTAGGAGAAGCACACCTACTATAACTATGTAAGATTAATTGTGCAATTAAGGTAGCACAAAGCTGCTTGACAAAAAAAGAAGAAGAAAGCAGCAGTTCATAAATGGCTAGGAAGCCTGAAAGAAATGGCAAAAGTTTCCAACAAATCATCCCTCTGAAATAAGGTATGGGATAAAACACAATTCTGGTCCAAACACAGAGGTAGGGTAGGGGTATGCAAAATGTGATGATTGCCTACTAAATGCTTTCATGGCCATCCCCCCCCCCTTATAGTCTTCTTAATAAAAATAAATAAAAATAAGTTTACTTGCTTTAAACAAGGGATCTGGATTAAGATGTGTTTTAAAAGTGCATTGATTCATATACTTGCAGATTAATTCAAGTAATAGATTCTGCTGCAGAAAAGTCTCACATTGTTTGTCATTAAAAGATGAATGAATGACAGATGCCAGAGTTTGGGGTCGTCATTGTTGTCATTCCCCCCCTCCTCAGATTTTCACCCTACTAGCATGCAGCAACACATGCCATATGGGATGCCCAATTAGAATGGCTGTAATTTGCCATATTCTTATTATCCTGGTTTTGTGCACAAAAACTAGGAATACTGCTCAACAGAGCTGTCCCTAAAACACACACACATGATTAGCAGCACAACCCTATGTCAACTCAGAAGTTCCATAGAGTTCAATGGGACTTGCTCCCTGGTGAGTAGGTGCCAGTTGCAGCTTTTATTTCCATACCTAGAGATTCAATGGTGAAAGGATGTCTGTCTGTCTCTCTGTATATGCAATAATTCAGCCTTCAGAGAACAAACACTGAAAGATTATGAATGTATTATGCCAATGATAGTCCAGTTCTATGAAACAATTAACGTTTAACACAATGCCCCAGATTCATGATCCTGTTTGCAGGCCACTCTGTAATATAAGAAAAACCGTTTCCTTACCGATAGGAAGTTTGAAAGAAATTGTCCACTGGAAAACAAAAACAGAGAATCTATTTGAGAGAGAGGAAATTTTTGCCACTGTGGCGGTTCTGCTCCTATGCTCGACAAGGCAGCAGACTGCTAGACTAAAACTAAACATACAAAAATGAGCCCCGTCCCACACACAAAAATAAGGTCTTCTTGAGTAATCAGTTCCCTCTTGCTTAACTCCCCAATGTGCTTTACAAAAGTATGATCTTGGCATTATGGCAGTGTTTCCTCAGGACCTTCAGAGATTCAGAATGAGGCCTACAGCTGCTGAGTCTTCACAAAGTTAGCAGCAGATCCTTCAGAGGAGGCAGGGCCGGTTCACTCCATTTCTGAAAACAACACACAGGCGTGTCACAATGCACTCTACAATACTGAAAGAATAAGCAGGCAGAAAGGCCAAGAGTGAGTTTGTGGAGTGGGGGAGAGGACCCACAAAGTCATTATGACCTCAGCTATTTTGAGAAGGAAGTGTTTTGTTTTTGAGAACTGCTTTAGAATGCCTGCCCAATGCCACCAGTCTGTGTGCTTAAGAAGTTGCTCTTTGCCTGCCTATCTTCTGACCTTATCTGTATTATGTAGCTCCCTTTCATTTCCCCTCCTCTCACTTTTCTACCTGTAACAGACCAGAATTCCCCTCTCCTGAACGATGAAGTCTTAAAACACAGGAAGCTGACTCAGGCCACTGGACCATCTAGCTCAATACTGTCTGAACTCACTGGCAGCAGCTCTCCAGGGTTTCAGACAGGAGTCTCTCCACAGCCCTACCTGGAGATGCCAGGGATTGACCCTGACACCTTCCACTCTTACCACTGGGCTATGGCCCTTTTACCCTTTCAGAGCATAGGAACCTGCCCTGTCTAGACCAGGGGCGTTCCTAGCCCCTTGGCTGCCCGGGGCGGGAAGCCAAGGGGCACCCCTGGGGGGCTGGGCATCGCGGGGGGCGCGTGCGTCATGACGCACACGCGCGCGGCGACAGCCCGGCATCCCCGGGGGCGGGGCATCGCTGTGTGTGCGTCATGACGCGCGCGGCGACGTCCCCACCCCTGGGGTATGCCGGGCGGGGGCTTGGAGGCATCGGCGGGCTACAAAGAGCCCCGAAGCCGCTGCCATAGCGCAAAGGGCTGCCAGGCTGCGGCTTCGGAGCTCTTTGCAGCCCACCGAGGCTCCGGAAGCGGCGGCCCGGCATCCCAGGGGGCGGGGCATCGCTGCGTGTGCGTCATGACGCACGCGCGCGCAGCGACGCCCCCGCCCCTGGGGTATGCCGGGCGGGGGCTTGGGGGCATCGGCGGGCTACAAAGAGCCCCGAAGCCGCTGCCATAGCGCAAAGGGCTGCCAGGCTGCGGCTTTGGAGCTCTTTGCAGCCCACCGAGGCTCTGGAAGCGGCGGCCCGGCATCCCAGGGGGCGGGGCATCGCTGCGTGTGCGTCATGACGCGCGCGCAGCGACACCCCCGCCCCTGGGGTATGCCGGGCCGCCACTTCGGGAGCCTCGTCCGTGCAGCGCTGCTGCTCCCGGGGTGACAGAGGGAGCGGCGGCGCATGGGAGTGGTGGGACGCGCCGCCGCTCCCTCCGTCACCCCGGGAGCAGCACCACCGCACACACCCGCCTAGGGGTGGCACGAGGGGCGGCCCGCCCCCACCGCCCCCACCCTACGACGCCCCTGATCTAGACCATTGGTTGTGTAGTTCAGTACTGTCTAAACTGACTGCCAGTGGCTCTCCGGAGTTTCAGATGCCTTGGAGATGCCGGGGAGTTAACCAGAGACCTCATCTGCATGCAGAGCAGATGCTCTACCACTGAACAATGGCCCTTGCTGAGCATTGTGACTGAAATTCCCTTCTAGGACATTAATGTGCCATCATCTCCCCCACCCCCCAAAAAATCTCTCTCAGCCCTCCATTTCTGTGAAATCTTTAGCCCCTTCTAAAAAGGGGGAGGGAAGCGATTTTCTACTGAAGTTTCATCTGATCATCAACACATGTTTGTTTAAACCACTTTTTAATGCTGAAATGTGAAGGGCCAAATTAGCAGAAACAGTTAAGATGAAATCACTTACCAAAGTGAACTGCAGGCAGATGACACTCCGGATCTTCAAGCTCAGAGCTGCCATCTTGACCTCCAGGCTCCCAGGATTCACTGTTCTCCGAAACCTCAGAAAAGGCATCAACTGTCCCTTTTTGACTGCCAGCTGGCTCACCAACACTTGAGGACTGATCTTCACTGCCTGTGTCTGACACTCCCCTGTTTTCTTCATCTAGCCTTTCGGCAAACCACAGCCTGATCTGTTGTGTGGTCATCTGAGTTCTCTCACACAGACCTGGGAGGTCATCTTCACAAAGCACCTTGTTCTTTTGGAAATAGTCCTGCAGGACAGCCCTGCTGGCCTCACTGGAGGTCAATATATCTTTAGGAAAGATACCATGCTTGTAGTTCTCATACCACCTCAAATTTCCATTTTTTAAACCATAGCGACTATCTCCAAACCAACGAATCACCTCAGTCCTGGGAAGTCCTGTATGAGAACATATTTGGTCATATTGTTCATTTGTCGGCCGCTGGGTCTGCACAAAGAGCTGCTTGAGCAAATGTCTCTGCTGAGCAGTCTTTTTAGAACTTAGCTTGGGCTTCTGGGGCTTATTTCTTTGGAAATCTTCACTCAAACCTAGCACCTCGCTTTTGCCATTTGACTCAGTCACCTTAAAGTTCTTAAGGTTGATTTTTATGGGGGTTACTTTGCGCTCTCCTGGCCTTTGAGAGCTGGTGGCTGCATCCAATGAGCCATTTTCACTGGAAGCTTTCAAGTCCTCCGAGGAGCCCTCATCTTCCCCAGAGTCATCTTCGGCGTCATCGTCCCCCTGCTGCTCCGCATCTTTGATCACCTGCCGTTTCCTCCGCTCCGAGAACCAGCTGTCAATCTCTCTCCTCGTCATTTTGGTTTCGCTCCTCAAACGGTCCACTTCCTCCTCTGGAGGAGAGGGATTTTGTGCAAAGCTGCTTTCCAATGCTCTGAGCTGCTCAGGAGCCCTCTCTTTATATTTTGTAGCGGAGAAATCGGGTGTTTGATGCCAGGATTGCCGACGGGTTGGGGTGTGAACAGCAGGTGTTGCTGCCAACGTGGAAGTTAATTCTGGGGTTGCTTTGGGAGAAGAGGTGAAGGTAATTTCAGGCACAGAATCTATTATTATTGTATTATCTCCAGCATGTACAGCTTTGCCACCTCTTATGTTCCTGCAATGGTACCTCCTATCGCTAAACCATTTTCGAACTTCCCTTGTACTAAGGCCTGTGATTTTTGTAAGCCGCTCCACTTCAGCATGTCCAGGAAACTGGTTCCTACAGAAACTGTCTTTCAATGCAGAGAGCTGCTCGTAAGACTTCTTATTCTTGTATATACTGGGATCTAAGAATGCCTGTGAAGTTATAGTTGGGCAAGCAGTGAGCTGTGATGGAGCAGCACTCACCACTTTCACAGGGGACGAAGTGCTAGAAACTGACACAGTGGCTGGCGGCTTTGCTATCTGAGTCTTTGGAATGGATGTGGCTGCTATTGCAAGAGATGAGGTTGTCCCTTGAAGTCCATTTGATATTATTGGTTGCGTAACCAATACACCACCTGCTCCTTCGGGTTTCCCAACAGAATGGCCAGGTAAACTGGCCTGAATGAGATGCTGAACACTACCGGGGCTTGCAACTAGGGGTGTATTTAACACTGTAATGGTGGACTGGGGTATGGACTGAATCACAGTGTTAAACATTTTCTTCCGTGCATCTTCTATCTCCTCCGGTGACCAACTGATACCCTGCTTCAACCTCTGGGCGGTAAACCAAATCTTCAGCTGTTCTTCTGGGTACTTGGTCACAACAGTCAAATAGCAAAGCTCAGCTTTGGTAGGGTAAGGGAACTTATGGAAAGAGTTTTTCAGAAAGCTATTAGAGTCCATTGTTGCATTGTATGTTGGGATACTGCTCAGGGGAATCATTACCTTGGGAAGGGATTTTGATGTGGGTAGCTGCTGATGGAGTTGTTTTTGTTGCTGCTGCTGCTGCTGCTGCTGCTGCTGCTGCTGTTGCTGCTGCTGCAGTTGCACAAATTGAGTGATGCCTGCCTGCAAAACAGGTACATTTCCTATTATTGAGCCATTGACAACATGTGTTGGTTTAACTGTTCCTGTTGATGATTGATTCACTGGCACCGATCCATTGGTGAATGGCTGCTCGCCAACTTTTTTCTCCAGATCCTTGACTGGTTTACTAGATACATTTTCTTTCAGCGTGTGGATTTTTTTCACTTCTGGTTTCGTTTTCATTATCTTCATAATGGGTGTTTTGGTAATGATAATTTCAGCTTGGCTGTCTTGACCTTCCTCAGGGAGGTCCCCCAGAAGGTCCTGGCTGCTGGTGGTATCTCCAATGGTTTGCTCCACAATCACGTGCTTGCCTTGTTTCACGACATTCCAGATTAAGCCAGTTTCCCCAATGTGGCACTCTGCGTTGTGGCATGAAAGCTCTTTGTGACTCTTGACCAGGAAACTGCACTGCACACACACAAAGGACGGGCCTTTGCTAAAGTCTATGTGCTCAGAATCAAGGTGACCAAGGAACTGATTAATGTCTCGAGAGCCAAAATTGCAATACATACATCTGTAAGTATCACCATCTAAGATACCACTATGTCCATTGGACAACAGCCCATTTTTGTGATTATTGTGAACAACACTGTCACTAATAGGCAGAGTTGCAGGAGTAACAGACTGTTGAGATCCTTCATGATCAACTCCAACAGAGTCTGGTTGCAACTCCTGCAGTGCCAGTGTTTTTGGTGGTATCATGCAAGGTGTTGTGGATTTCCTTTTGCTGGCCATTTTTACAACCAGTGAAGATAATAAAAGATTAGAGGGCAGGTGCTACTTTTTGAGACTGCTTTGCAGGCTATATTCCTGAAAATCCATGATGCCCAGAAAAATGTGTGTGTCAGGAGTCTTGACAACCATTTAAGTCGGCCATTGAATCTGAGGAAACAAAAAGAATACCATATCAGCAAAATATTATGCTAAACGTTTTCACCAGCACAACCGCAGGCTCTTTATTACTCAGTTATATACTGTGTTGCATATACATCATAAGATAGTTAACTAAGAAACAGTATTTCAGTTGGCCAACTGAGAAACTGAAAGCAGTTGTCTTTATAGAGCTAAGGAGATACAGGTATGTTGGCCACACACCATGGCATAGCTGATATTTTGGAGCAAACACAACCTACAATATAGGAAATATTTAAAGTGACCCAGATTAAAGATGTCATGAAGGTATTATAATTTTGATTCTCCTCTACCCACCCCTCCAGGTAATGATGACTATATCTGTTTTCATTAAAGTACAATGCAGTTTTTAAATCTAAACAAAAGATGGGATAATAGCCAAAGTTTGATTTTCAGTGGGTCTACTTAGAGTATGACTAATATTGGATATCATCCATGGAGTGCGATTCATCTAATGAATTACATGAGATATATGAACTATAAGACTGGCCAGCCAAGTGTGCAAGCAGGAACCATCAATGCTGGAACCAAAAACAATTCCAGAAACTGGTGTTACAGAGATTATACGTGCCGGTTTTTGTAGCAAATGCAGGTCACAAAGACACCTTTATTTTAAAAGGAGGAAAACACATCTTGTTCTGTCGATACGTCTGACACATTACTCAACTGAAGCAGGACAAATTAGGTGATAAGCTACAAGTTTCTCGCACAAACATCAGCATAAGCAAACTTATAGAACCTTCTATGCCTGTGAGTGTGAAAGAGAAACTCCACAACTGATTTACACTAGAGGAGATAAGTACATGGGCGGGGGGGGGGGAGAGGAGATGTCTGACAGCTGAGCAAAGCCAACATACACAAGCTGAAAATTAGAAAAAGGGCTTCCCTGTGCAAGTTTCCCTAGCCCCTTTTCCAGACTGTATGCACATGAACATAATTAAACTGCACTGGATATATCCATAGGAATAACTAAAGAGGGCTTTGCCCGATTCCCACAGTGTTCATGCATGTACAGTGGTACCTCCAGTTGCAGACAGGATCCATTCCAAAGGTCCGGTCGGATCCCGAGGTTTCCACAACCTGAGGACCGCTTCCGCACATGTGGAGAAACCCAGTAAAATACTTCCAGGTTTGCATCCCGAAGTTTACGTAACCAGAGGGTTATGTAAACGGAGGCTCGACTGTATTCAGAATAGGAAGACATAATGCAGTTTCTATACCCTTAAGAGGATCACTTTTGGTGATGCAAAGTGGATACACCCCAGAATTCTCCCAAACTTCGCCTCCTGCAAGACAATCAGCCATGCTCCTTGTGGTGGGTAGCGGCACCTTTGCAAAGGAAGAGCGAACCCTTTTGGCACTTTCACACAAACAAGCTGTGCGGGAATTCAGACATCACTCTAACTTGGAAAGGGTCTATTACTCTCATGGTTGGGATAGATATACAAAAACACAAAGCTACCTTGTGCAGAAACTGACGCACTACTGTCTACTTGGAACGTTCTCCAAGATTCCAGACAGTGTCCCTTAGCCTTACCACTCTGGGTTCTTTTTCACTGGAAATGCAAGGGACTGAAACCCCCGATCGAAATAACCCTGTGATGTGGGCAAGGGTCTTCCCCGTATGGGTTGTAAAGTGGCAACCATGTGGCAAGGTTTAAGAGAGCCCCTCAATGCAAAAAAGAAAGAAAGAAAGAGGAGTTAAATAACATTCTGGTTTGCTAAATCAGAGTTACTGATTGACTAAATATTCCTTAAGTTCTTTAGCATGCCATGAAGGCTGGATCTCCACAATGAAAAGCAGTGATGAGTGTGTCATTTACAGAACAACTGCAGGGAAAGCTGTTTTGATTCGGCTGAACTACTAAAAAGGCCAAATCTGGAATACTGTGGCAGCCTGACCTTATTCCCAGAGGGAAAAAGTTAATATTTGCTCGGCCCTCTCATGTAAAGTTAGCTGGAGTTTAAGCACAGTGACAACACACCAGACAAAATGTAATCGAAGGGACTGTTTGTACATTTCTTTCCCCCCTAGAACAGTTATATAAGCACTATGCAGAAGGCTGGTGCACACTTGCATCTGCAACTTGAGTTGCGTACTGAACAGACCACAGGATGTTTTCGATTACTAAGCAAACGGGGCTCGCGTATTTACAAGCTGCAAAAGAGTCAAGCTCAGGAGCAACACTTCTTACAATTCACTTCACAACAGGTTAGGCCCAATTTCTAAATTTTCATAATTTGTTCATTTAAACACGAATGTGTGGAGCTGTCATACAACGAACCAAGACCACCATATGCTCCAGCAATGTCTTGTCTGACAACAGCTCTTCAGTGTATCGGGGAGACAGTTCCTCCTCATTCATCACTTGCAAGCTATGATCCTTTTAACTGGAGGTCCCAAGGGTTGACTCATAGAACTGTAGAGTTGGAAAGGGACCTCCAGGGTCATCTAGTCCAACCCCACCCCCCACAATGCAGGAATCTTCACTAAAGCATCCATGACAGATGGCCATCCAACCTGTGCTTGAAAACATCCAAGGAAGGAGAGTCCAACACCTTCCAAGGGAGTCTATTCCACTGTTGTACGGCTCTCACAATCAGAAAGTTCTTTCTGATGTTTAGTTGGAATCTCCTTTCTTGTACCTTAAATCCATTGGTTTGGGCCCTACCCTCCACAGCAGGGAGGAATCTGGGACCTTTCACATGGAAAAAAATGCTGTACCCATTTCCTATGGCCTCTTCTCCAAAATAAACAACTTAAAACTGCTTTAACCAGTGCCAATTTATATTACACATTGTTTTCCTACGGTAAAAGCATCACAATTGCCCAGGAATATTTCAAACCTTTCTTACTTTATTTTTAAGTTTGGCAATTTCACTAATTTTTCACTAAACTTAACCATCCAGGGGTCCTTTACCTTACCTAATATTTTTTTCCTCCGATTTTTACCTTGTTTTAAAGAAAGTTTATGTTTAATGTTGTTGTTTGTACTTTTATATAGGCATTGGGGTCAGGTAGTTTCAGCCCCTATCCTGTCCCAAATTCTAATCTCGCTAAAATAATCTTATTTAACAGCAGCAGTTACGTTCAGGTGGTGTTAGCCACTGCGTACTATGGTTTTATTTATATTCTAGGAAGGTTGAAATTTCATTTTTTAAAAAAACTTAACATCACACCTGCTAACTGTTACACTTTGAGACAGGTAAATTGAAAGGGGGAAGGTATAAGTAAAATACCATAAGATCTTTTAAGAAACAACATTAGAGATCCTCTAAAATGTACCATCCCTACAGAGCTCATGGCTGTCTTACAGCTGATGCTACCCAAGTTATTTTGATGGCCTTGAGCACTTATTAAGGAAAGTACAACTCTGGGTAAGTATGAGTTATCTATACATTAATGTAATTAAGTTTTAAATAAGTACCGCTAGGTAAGAGTGCCCCAGTCTTTTCGGCTGGCTTGTAAATGGCTTGTTTTCATATAATTAATAAAGGCAAGGTTGTTAATGCAAAGCATTCTGTCTGGTCAATGCCAAAGTCTACATTTAGAAGATTGAAAGTGTGATCGTCACCCAAGGCTTGCTTAGCAACCAAAACTGAACATGTGCCACGTTTGAGTGTAGATTCTTAAGACCACTGAATACTCAATAAGGTTTTCCTTTTAATGAGCTTTCAGTACCAGTTTACCTACACAACTAGGGTGGGAGAATATGAAGCAAAGAGCAGTTAAGACATGAGTGATCAAGTCCTCTGACCTCCGAATACAGATGCATGTGTACTAAATAATCCCCGTGCCAACAGCATCCACAAGTAGCTTCTGGTGACAGCTTGCTTGGCACACTCATTGCCATGCTAGTGGCAACTGGCACAGATGGCAAAGGGTAGATTCCCTGCAGCACCCATAAGCAGCTGGAACTTGTGAAAAGTTTACTTCTGTTGGGACCATATGGAAGGCCTGTCCAAATATAGACTGTGTATGAGTGGGTCAGCATTGTGCCCTCCCAAGGGGTGGCAAGGAAGCCACATTTTGCAGCCTTTTAAATGCGTTTGTGGGTGGGGGTTCATTATTTTGTTGTTTTTTCTTTTAACTATCTATTTGTGCTTTTACCTTGTATCCTTATCTTGTGAACCACCCTGAGATCTTACGACGAAGGGAAATATATAAATGTAATAAATAAAATCAAATAAATTATCAGTATTAAGCCGGTTAAAGTTATAATTACATTAGCTGTAGCACACACTCACAGACACAAATATAGGCAGGCATGTGGGCTGAGAAATTCCTTGTAACTTCATTTTTAAAAACAAACCATGATGAAGTGCTGCTTTCAAACAACATCCAATTAAAGGGACACAAACACTTTCCAGGTGCCTGCTAAATGAGTCATAATTTTTGACACGAATGCTGTAGGTATTTGTTTTCATGTCATTAAAAAAAAAACCAAGGCAACTTATGAAAACATTTTTAAAAACCTGCCAAAAAAAACCCCTAACAAAATTCACAGACTAGAACAAAGATAAACACAACAGCACAACTATATGGCATAATTTAAGAGGTCGGGTTGAGGCCTCAAACTGCAGCCCTAAGACATGGAATGTCCTCAGACATTTCCTATCACCTGCACCCAGGTTTGAAAGTGGAAAGGCCTGGTGCACATGCAAACTTGGCACATATGCATATTTAGATCACAGCATTGATAAACATGTCTCCGAGCTGGTTGGATCACTGTTTGCTAATACAGAGAACCATTAACCGCAGAGAACCATTTCCACATTGATTCATCTGCTCATGAATCTTTGTATTACAAAAAAAGATTTGGGTGTGCACTTCAGGAGAAGCTTCCAATTTACCTGGAGCCACTGCCTTACCTGTTCAGCTGTCATCAACCCACATAAACTGAGTATGCTAGAACACGTCCAATAATCCTCTGAAACTGTGCTTTGCAGAGGGAAGACCGGTAACGGATTTTTATCCAACTGCATTTCACAAAGCTTCTTCATGAATTTTCTTGTTTTTAAGAATACGGAGACTGTAGAAATTCTACATAGACTGCGCCACTTTAAAAGGCTTGAATCTTTTAAATAAGAATCCACTTCTGTGTCCTTATTCATTACTCTTACTACAATATTTCTGCAATGCCTGAAGATTTGCTCTGGTCCTATGTAGAAGCTCAAATGTTAAGTATTCAGAAGGGAAGACCAATCATGTGCAAGAATCATAGAATCATAGAGTTGGAAGAGACCACAAGGGCCATCCAGTCCAACCCCCTGCCAAGCAGGAAACACCATCAAATCATTCCTGACAGATGGCTGTCAAGCCTCTGCTTAAAGACCTCCAAAGAAGGAGACTCCACCACACTCCTTGGTAGCAAATTCCACTGCCGAACAGCTCTCACTGTCAGGAAGTTCTTCCTAATGTTTAGGTGGAATCTTCTTTCTTGTAGTTTGAATCCATTGCTCCGTGTCCGCTTCTCTGGAGCAGCAGAAAACAACCTTTCACCCTCCTCTATATGACATCCTTTTATATATTTGAACATGGCTATCATATCACCCCTTAACCTTCTCTTCTCCAGGCTAAACATACCCAGCTCCCTAAGACATGCAGCTTTGCACACTTACATCCAGACATCTGAGGGTGCTTCTAGCAAGTAAGGCAATAACATTTCCCTTGCATTGGTATTCGGCTCTTGCCAAACTGTTGTGCAGTAGTTCCACCACTCAGCTTAATTATCCCTTGATCTCCCAATTGAACATGTTGCCAGGGTGATCAGGTCATGAAGGGCTGAAATCTTAACGTTGTTTCAGGCCAAAAACTAAACTGAAAAATAATAATGTTGACAAGCAAACTAGGGCCTAACATCACAATACAAGCTTGGACAAACACCTATATGGAGGCAGCTCCTTCTTTCTTTGTTCAAACATTTTATCTGCTCTCAGAGAGCTAAGCGCTTCCAGTTTGAAGAATCGAGAAATTACACCAGGGGAGAAGCAGGGGGAATAAGCAATCAGGTGGCAAGCCTAACTGAACTGCAGTTTTTAGATTCCCTGTAAGAATGAATGTGGAACACAGTTCATAAAAGTTATGAACCTTCAGTTCATAAAGAGCATATCAGAACCTGAATTACAGGTTGAAATGGACAAAGTGGCCCAGAAGCATATCAGATTAAAAAAACAAAACAAGCAGTGCAGATACTTGGTGAATCTTGGAGGTTATGTACATCCCTAAAAGCAACACCTTCTTGCAGTAGACAACTATTTGTCTGCTCTTCTTCGTATGACAAAAGCAAGCACTGAAAACAGAGGAACAGCCTGGTTGTGCCAGTGGACCAAGAGATGGGTCACCCCAGTGCAAATGGAACTTCGGCAAGGAGCTGGGTTCAAATCTCAGGACCTGAGCCAGGTTACTTGCAAGAATCACCACAACATGCACATGTTTCAAGGGCGTCACACCACAACATTAGACCCATGTCCTTTGGGGAGAAGCACACTAACAAGTAAGTTGTATATTGTACAGAAAGCAGCAGAGAATATCCTGCACTGGCTCAAAAGCAGGATTTCCATTTGATATTGGTTGATAAAAATCTGATTATCTTCATCTCTAAAAAGCTGGTGCAGCAATAAAACTGACAGAGCTTTTGGGGGGGTCTGGTATGGTTTCAAATTGGTTGAAATTCCTGCCTTTCAGGGAGTTGGACTAGATGACCCTTGAGGTCCCTTCCAACTCTACAGTTCTATGATTCTATGATGCTCTGCAATGCAAAAAGACACGAGGGACAAATTTTCAAATTACACTCATTTCAAGCTCACCTTGACACGTGGAGAGCCGGGGGGGGGGGGGAGAGAAAGACATTGCAAAAAAGATGTATTTACTCTATAAAACATAACTCCTCTGCTATGTTACCATTGCAGTCATTTAAAGGAGCCAATGTATGTGACATAATTGCTATGTGCAGGCAATTCCTCTCAGCTCTGCTAAGAACTCATGGTACCCGTGGCCTCCCTCAGGCTTCTCTCTGTGAAATGGGGGCAGCAATACTGGCATATCTTTGCTTTTTTAAGGATTACTGAAAAACATGGTGAGAGCCCTGAGCACTTGGCTGCTATGTTAGTGAAGCTAAAATCAGGGGGCCCACCCAAAACAAACAAATCACCCACTAAGAAGAAAGAATGTTTGTATAATACTATCAAAATGTAAACACTGGAACTGCTGCCATTTTAATCTGTAAAACATCCCCGCGCAGTTTGCATCAGTATCAAGAAAGACTCTATTGTGCCCATCCTTCAATTGTGCTTTGTAGATGTTGCTTGGCTTTCAAAACGCTTGGGTGGTTTATGGGCACAGAAAGACCAGTTGAGTGAATGATCACATTCATTTCCCAAATCAGGGCAGAACGGAGATTTGTTTATTTATTTTTTTAATCTGGATCAAACTGTTGAAAGATGCATTTTGTCCAATAGGGCCATGCAGCATAAATATTTAGGAGATGCTCGCTTATATTTGCTCTTGTTAAATCATTTCTTTGTAGAGCACAATATGAAAGTAGCAAATTTCCTGCTGTATTTCACTTTTCTTCCCTTTGCATAGATCTGTAATTGCATCTCTCCGTGGGACTACCCTTGAGGTTGCTTTGGAGGATGCAACTGGTGCAGTGGTCCAATATCCTGTTCTCACTGGCCAATCAGATGCCTATGCAAGCAGGACCTGAGTGCTAGAGCACTCTTCCCTCCTGTGGTTTCTGAAAGGCAACTCTGACGCAACTTCTGGTTTAGAACAAGTACTGTTTTCTTTTTTTTTTTTATAAGAATTTATTGACCTTTTTCTTATAACAACATATACCCACACCCACACCTACAATTAAACAAATACAAAACAAATACATTGATAAAACAAATACAAACAGTGTCAAGTTTTCTTGTTGCATCTTTTCTTTAAAAAGAAAATTTCTATTTCCATATCTTAACCATTGACTTCCCCTGCCCTTTCTCCTTCGAGTTCATATCCTTAATCTATTTTATAACCATTTCTCCTGAAATTCAAATTCAATTATATAGTTACACACAATTATATATTCAACATTTAACTAACAATGCATCATCGTAGTAATATCTCATCATAATTCTTCTTCCATTGAAATCTTCACCAATCATTTATATCATATCTATCTCTTCTATCCTTTAAACTGCTGCTAATAACATAGTAACTCAAAATATCTCCTTTCATATTCGAACAAAAAATAAAACAAAAAGATTGTTGACAGTATTCACCCTCCGATTTCAAAATTCCATGACAGGCTACTTCAAATTTTACTTAGTGTTTCACCCCACACCCCCTCTGTCCATTATTCTTCTCCTGGTGGCATCAACACTGAATTTCCCTGTGGCTTCCCTCTCCAAGCGTCCACAGATCCAGGCACAGTCCAAAACTCTCCTTGCCACGAGCTCCAGGATGTCCATCTCGTCGTCTCTCAGCTTCTCCGGTTCTTTGTAGCATTCCTTTTCTTCTTGTAAAAACCATAATTCTCTGTCCCTGGCCCCCGAGCTCACACCTCGGGGACTGGATATAACAAATCTTACCGTCGCCTTGGGACTGCCACCCCCAAAAGGCGAGTTTCTTCTCCGAAGTAGCTCACTCATTTCTCTCCATCTTCCCAGACACCCTCTCAGCTCTTTGGCAAGACTTTCTTCCAAAGTGTTAAAAGTTTTAAAAGCCTCCTCTGTGGGCAATTGGTTCTCTTTCAGACCCCCACACAAGACTTTGACTTTCCTGTACAGCAGTTCCACCTTCAAAGCAGTGAGCCTCTGTTCGTCCGTTAGTCCAGAGTTCAGTACCAGTTCAAGGACGAAGCCCAGCATACTGGTAGAGGGGGAGGAAGTGGGTATCAAATTTCTACTCCTGCCTCTCTGTTCATCGCCATTTTCCTAAACTGGAGCGCAGATACCGCAACTTTAAATGGAGATATTTTCCACTAATTTACTTCCCAAGAAAAAAGTTTGCCAGTCTCATGTATCAATTTTAAGCACATTGTAGCAGTCCTGTAGCAGCAGTTGCTCAAATTGGTTAGCTTCTTTAACTCGAAGGGAAGAAGGCAGGCTGCCTTTCTCCTTCCCCCCGGATCGTTCCAAAAGCTCGATTTCTGGTCAAATTAGTTACTCACGACCACCGGGTTCCTTTGGCTCCATTCTTCAAAGGTAGAACTAAGACGCTCACCGCGGGCTTTGTCGCCGCATTTGCATCCCGGTTGGGGCATATCCCCGTAAGCCCGGCTCCGTTGTCCCTTCACCCCCACTCCCCCTTTACAGGGGGGGCAAGGGAAGGGTTCGGAGCCTCCGTGGGCGCAGCCGGGGAGCCCAGGGTGCGGGACGCTCTTCCCGCACCCCAACCGGAGCCCCGCTTTGCGGTTGCGGGGCTCCTAACCCCCGGGATGGATCGGGCGCCTCGCAGCCGAAGCAGCCCCGACCACCCGCTATGGCGTCGCCAGCCGGAAGTCCTAGAACAAGTACTGTTTTCATGCAGAGGCTCTCAGGAATTGTAGACCCAATGTTCTTTCCCTCCACCCAAATTTTATCTCAAAACTTCACTGCTTACAGTATTCTATACCTTTTGCTATTGGCATTTGATTCAGTAATTCGCCCTTCCAACCTACAACCAGGTAAAGGTAAAGGTACCCTTGACCATTAGGTGCAGTCGCAGACGACTCTGGGATTGCGGCGCTCATCTCGCTTTACTGGCTGAGGGAGCTGGTATTTGTCTGCAGACAGCTTCCGGGTCATGTGGCCAGCATGACTAAGCCGCTTCTGGCAAACCAGAGCAGCGCACGGAAACAACGTTTACCTTCTCGCTTTCGTATTGCTAGGTGGGCAGGAGCAGGGACCGAGCAACGGGAGCTCACCCCGTCGCGGGGATTCGAACCGCCGACCTTCCGATTGGCAAGCCCTAGGCCAGGCATAGGCAACCTTCGGCTCTCCAGATGTTTTGGCCTACAACTCCCATGATCCCTAGCTAACAGGACCAGTGGTCAGGGATGATGGGAATTGTAGTCCGAAACATCTGGAGAGCCGAAGGTTGCTGACCCCTGCCCTAGGCTCTGTGGTTTAGACCACAGTGCCACCCGCATCCCTCCAACCAGGTACAGGGTTACAAAGCTTAGGTTAACAAACACTCTCTGAACAAGTGCTCTGCATCTCTTATTGCTGCCTCCCACCCACCCTCCCTCCCTTTAAAAAAAATCTGCTGTGATACTTTTTGTGTGTGCTCACAATCAGTTTCAAGTTTCAGAACACTGAAGATAAGCAATAACAAAAATCCAGGTGACTCAGGTAGCGGCAGGCTTTTATAACACTGATCAAATGAGAGGACAATCTTGATAGCAGCATTAAAACTAACTCCTTCTGTGGAGGTGCACAAGAAGCTTAGTGAGTTCAGAAGAAAGAATTCTGGGCTAGAACTTCATAGCCAGCTTAAGATCTTTTAATTTGCAGTCTCCATGCCAGAAATTTCACATGAGGCAACAGGGGCATTCATTGCCAGATCCTAGCATCCGCCACATTCATGGAAATTAGTCATATTTTAAATGCAAATTACACATACCAATTATTAGTGGGCATTCATTAACTGCACACGCTTTGTATATATCACGCCACAGAGGTTTGAAGCAGAAGGTCTGGTATACCCAAGTTAGAAAAGTTTGAATGCTTTCTGCAAAATGTTGAGATGGGGAATAACAAAAGAGCCCGTTCTTATTCTGAATGCATGCACAACTTATTTCTGATGTATTTCATGCTACGGTTAGCTGAAATGACTATGTCAAATCCAATGCCAGGGGGGTGGGGTGGAGAACTGCCCCCTTAGAAAATATCAATTATTTCCCCGTCTTTTTTTTTCAAGAGCTTGGTTTCAAGGCAACTTCATTAAAGCCAAACACTTTTCCAGTTTTCTGAATATGCTGGTTTGCAGCTCTGAGTTGTTCTGCTCACTGAACTGGCTCATTCTTTTAGCAGAACAAACTGTTCCATGTTGAAGCAGGATTTGGCACTGTGTTAACAAAAGAGTCCCCCCCTCTACTTTTGACAGCATTCTGCCAAAGACCTAGTGTATTTCCAGTGCCAAGATACAAAAGGTCAGAAGGGGTCAAGCCAAACAACGGGTATACGCTCCAGCATGTGTTGCAGACAGCAAAGAGAATTGAGAGGGGGAGCAATTGTACCCCCTTTTTTCAGAATAGCTATTGAGGCAGAACAAGAAAAGTATCACCGGTGAGCCTTAAAGCATTTGCTGGTTTGTGGAAGATCAACATGGCATAGAAAAGATAATTTACTCCCAGTTTCAGCTATACAGTACATGCTTCTTTCTGGGGCTGAGGTGTATGGATCCCTCAAGCTGGGGAGATTTTAAGGAACCTGAGAGTTTTGAATGGGTTGGTTCTGTCCAGTGGGGCCAAATATTATTTGCCATTGCTCTCATCTCTCGCTTGGGATTTAATGAACTCTGGCAATGAGCTACTCTCCATAAATCACAAGCAGTGATAAAACTGAATTTTACCTTACAAGAAACAAAGTCAACTTTCAACATGTACAAGTTCATTTACTCAAGTCCTGAGAATATGGGATGGTGCTCAGAGTCATGCTCCATTATACAGAACATGCTGAACACCGGGAAGGAATAGCTTGGATGGTTCAGTTATCAGCTTCTTGGTTTTTTAAAAACATAAAAACAGCGCATGAAATTAACTCTGTTTTTTTCTAAAATACCAGTTGTTCTCCCATCCCCCTTAAGCTGGAAGATAAAAGCAAAGGTGGGGGGTGGGTGGAGCAGATATTGCATCAATGTAACACTATGTCAGGTTTTATAAACTATAGTAAATATACAACAACTGTATTCAGAGGAAAACCATGGAGACACATGCTTCCAATATCAGGGGAATAGAAAGGACATGTGCTATACAGTCAGCATAGATGGACAAGCATTGCACAGATTTACAAGCATATGCAAAAAAAAATAAAAAAATAAGAAGTATTTTTTGGTTGGCGGAATAAATACACTTGAAGGAGGTTGTAAAGGCTGGTTCCAGAAGCGAAAATAAATCTGATCTAATCTAAAGTGTGAAAAGGGTATTGTTTTAAGAGTCTTTGGTGGTATGCAACTACCATATCCCATGAGCACAATAATTTCTGCTTGTGCAATGGGACTTCCCAGCTCTCCTCCCTCCATACCTTTTACCAATCTGCTCCAGAGGGTTGGGAAAACCCCTAGAACAGCTTTAGAGGTTGCACCTGGGGAGAGGTCCACTGTGCAAGCAGAAATCCTTGCACTGACGTAAAGTTCGCATAGCACTGCACTGAATACAACCTTCTTTTGCTAGGTGATCTCATTCATTTGGCTTAACTTGCTCAGTGTAAAATGAGCATACTTAATTTCTTATGAAATATGGGAGGCTTGCTCTCTGAAGAAGCTCCCTCTCCTA
Source organism: Lacerta agilis (assembly GCF_009819535.1). Taxonomy (NCBI): domain Eukaryota; kingdom Metazoa; phylum Chordata; class Lepidosauria; order Squamata; family Lacertidae; genus Lacerta; species Lacerta agilis. The sequence goes on from NC_046317.1 coordinate 72,715,809, forward strand.
ACAAGCAACTTGTCTACTGGGAAAAAAGTTGTTATTTACTTATTGCATTTATATACCACCTGTCCTCCAAGGAGCTCAAGGTGCTGTACGTATGTAGTTCTCCTCCTCTCCATTTTAACCCTGTGAGGAAGGTTAGACTGAGGGGCAGTGACTGGCCCAAGGTCACCCAGTGCGTTTCATGGCTGACCAGGGATCTGCAGCTTTTGCCGGTAAATTTTGCTTCCCACAGCAGACGTATCCTTGGAAGGGCTTAATGCTGAATGCAAACAACTGATATAAAACAAATGAAAGTGCAGGTGTGCGGCTGGAGGTCACCCAAGACTGTTTGCACCTGAAGCGAGGATTTCTTTTCCCAGAAGAGAAACACACAACAAGACAGGAAGTGTCGGATGGGAGTGTAGCAGAGATATAATATCAAGCCATACAGAATTCCAAAATGCAACCACTGCACCTGTCAGATTTGGAGGCTACTTAGGGAGGGAGTTAGCTAACCAAATAATGCCCAGGGAAAACCAACCCTACCTGTTAGTACTGCCACCAGCCCTGAAAAGGCCCCCCCCCCAAAAAAATCAGGGAACACTCAGATCTGTTTGTGGACAACCTTTGGGACTCAGCCAGGCAAGAGACAATGATCAACTCCTTGCCTTCCAAGCCCCCAAGGTACTCAGTAGCAATGACCAAGCAAAGCAAGCAGGTGCCAGATCTTACAGTAAGAAGCCACTCCAATAAAGACAAATGCTTTATTAAGAGACAGCAAAGACAACCCTTTTATACTAAAGTTGTGGTTTAAGAAACGAAAGACCCTTTCGAAATTTCAGGTACAGACCAAAACTACTTGCCTCATCCTAACACCAACCATTAGAGTCACAGGAGCACCAGCAAACTGCAGCCAGACAAACATGGTTACACAGCAACGTGATCCTTTATCTGAATGCGGCCCCAGAACCAAATCAATGGCCAGGTTTTTTATATACCAAAAGGCCTAGACACAGGAGGGTAGATTGCCAGATTTCCCTTTAGCCAATCAAGGCCTAGGGCCTATTTCCCCCAGCACTAGAGGGTATACAGGCTGGAAGACGATGCAGCTGCGGCTACTAAGTTGATTTTTGCACCCCCACTATGACCTTGAGCAGTCTTTCAGCCGATGATTCACGCAGGTGGTAGATTAAATGATAAACTGGAGCTTTACCCTTGGAAATACTATAACCAGAATCCAGTAAAAAGCCATTAAAATAAACCAAAGATAAAGGGGGGGGATACAATATAAACACATTTAGTGGGCATGAAACCCCCCCCCCAAAAAAAGCAGCAGGCATGCACTGCAATTCTAAGCTTCTTTACTCAGAAGTGAGTCCCACTGGACTCAATGTTTTTTATTCTCAGGTAAGTGCATAAAAGCGGGACGCGGGTGGCGCTGTGGTGTAAACCACCGAGCCTAGGGCTTGCCAATCGGAAGGTCAGCGGTTCGAATCCCCGCAACCGGGTGAGTTCCCGTTACTCGGTCCCAGCTCCAGTCAACCTAAAAGTTTGAAAACACGTCAAAGTGCAAGTAGGTAAATAGATACCGCTCCAGCGGGAAGGTAAATGGCGTTTCTGTGTGCTGCTCTGGTTTCGCCAGAAGCAGCTTAGTCATGCTGGCCACATGACCCGGAAAAACTGTCTGCGCACAAACGTCGGCTCCCTCGGCGAGTAAAGCAAGATGAGTGTCGTAACCCCAGAGTCGTTCGCAACTGGACTTAACTGTCAGGGGTCCTTTATCTTTACCTTTTACTAAGTGCATAAAACATCTTATGATTTTTTTTTTTTTAAAAAAACACACCTTCAAATACTACCAAAAATTGGAGGTGGGGGAGAGAAAGAGCCTGTTCATACTTTCCCAGGAGGATAATTTCATAACTGGTGTTCCTCCATTGCATCTTAAAAGGAGAAATTACCTTTGTACAGGAGTGGAAAGAAGGGGAAATAGGCAGAATCACATTTACCAGTTTCAGATACTCTCTCTCCTTGCCATTCAGCTCCCCTCCCCCCCCCAGTCCCATGGCTTGTCTGAGGGTGAGTTAAAGGCTACGAGACACAGCAGGGGGCACAACAACAGCAAAGGCAGCAGCCTAATTTTCAGCTAGTTGATAACTTTCGATGGAATAGGTGGAGATTCTCTCATTACATAATAATTTTCAAATATTGGAATATAGCCACTATAAAAAGGGGAGGGGGGAACCACATATAACATGAACGCTGGTATACTGTAATATTTGTGTGCATTTCACTTGCGTAGTATAGTATATTTCACTGGTGCAGCAAAAGAGAGGACATCTCCTGTACTTTTTCCATAGAAGGAATGATGCTATCATCTGCAGGAGCTGCAATTGCCAGCATTGTGAGTTTGGCTAAGGGTGGGAGGGTTGGAATATAGAACATGCTGTGTTCACTCCTTTACTGGCAATAACCTTTGCTGTGCTGTTTTAAAAGACATTTTACTGTCTGTCCTTTACATTAAATTTATGTTAGAAACTAACACAGTTATCCAACAGCCTGTTTTAAACAGTTCAAATGAGCCTCAATGGCATCTGAAATGGCAGCTTGTACACAGCAGGATACAGTACTTTAGTGTTCATGGTTTTTTCCAGTTCTCCAGCTTGGTATATATAGCTCTGTCCTCCAACCAGGGATGCAAGGAACTGTCAACTTTGGTATACTTCGTTCCTCATTGTCCCTAGTTTAAATTTGCTTTGCCACGTATCCGCATCATTTGGCAATTCTAAAAAATCCTCAGAAAAATTCTTTAGCATTCTGAGTAAATTTCCCTAATGTACACATCTTTCTGTTCAATATACACATTTTTGAAAGCCAATTTTACCCAATATAATGTACAGTCGAACCTCTACTTACCACAGCCTCTTCTTACAGTCATTCCAAGTCACGACCATGGCAAACCCGGAAGTAACCGGAGGGTTTGCCCCAATTTCTTGCATGCGCAGGAATGGCGATCGCCATTCACACATGCGCAGAAGCAGGCACTCGCCACCCGTGCTTGTGCACAACGGCGCCTCTCCCAGTGACCCGTTTCAACTTCTGGACAGACCTCCAGAACAGATTATGGTCGCAAATAGAAGTTCCACTGTATTTTTGTATGTTATTTCCACTAATGCATTTTTATGCACATTTTTTACCCTGGTTTGTGCATTTTAGTACACTTTTTTTTAAAGCTGGAGAACTGTACTGCAAAATTCAGAAAAATGTGAATTTTCAAGGAGGGCTGTATTTCAGTTCGCCTATCGTTTCAGAAAATGTGAACTGCATTTAAATGCAAACTGAAACAAATTTCTCTCACACTCCTAGACGAAGTCCAATGTGCTAAACACAACACTATCTCTCCCTTTCAGGAGTGCCAGCTTGGCCCCACGACCATGGGTGCCTAGGGCCGTGGGTGCCATGCAACACACATGGCCCTGGCACCAAAATTTGTTGTTGCTCAGCCCCTTCACAGGAAATTTTGTTGATGATCAGGCACCCAGGGAGTTGGCACCTATGCTCTCTTCTATGAACTGATACAACACTCAACCAAACCATGTTTGATTTTTGGATTTACAGCTCATGGTTAGCCTGGAAGAGACAAATCATGAGCCCAGGTTTGGGCAACATACTAAGCCAAATCATGACTGAGATCACAGTGCTGCAGCAGCAGAAGGTGCAGGGAAGCAGTACAGTGGCTGTGATGGCCTCTCCAGGAACCCTTGATGCTTACATATTCATGCTAAGTCTATGACTGTGAGCTGAGACTGGGCATTGTGCTATAGTGCTGCTAGGATGTGGGTGTGCATATACCGCAGCCTACATTTTTGAACTCTCCTTAGGGGCATTGGTGTGGGGGCTGGCGTCATAATGAGCTCATGCTCCAAAGTCTTTACCGCTGCATCACTGGCATACATGACCTTTACATTAAAAGGCTGCAATGACCCTATGTATGAGAGCCAAGTAAAAAAAAAAATACCAAGACCAATGCGTACCTGAAAAAAGTCAATGTTTTCTTAATGCATTGCTTTGCATTTCCTTCTCTTTCCTTTTAGGCATCATAAGATACTTTGTCCTGGCAGCTGCAATCCCGATTTAGCCCTAGAAGTATTAAAGAGAGCGTGCTTGCATTAGTAAATTTCTAGGCAACCTTTTAAGAGCATGCACTAAGTTCTGCCAATTTCAATGAAACTGAAATGAACCACCAAGGCCCTCAGGATACAATACGTTTGAAAAATCAGGCACACCCCTGCAGCCCTTTAGAATATTCATTCATAGGATACTTTGAGGCAGACAAATCTATTTTTTTTACAGAAGCATGCAGTCTAGCCCTCCTGGTTGGGACTGCATCACTTCAGGATACTGGTGGTGGGAGTTGGTGGGAGAAGAAAGAATGCTTCAATAAAAAACACGAATCCCAGCATATTAAAGAGAAAGAGACAGAGACAGAGAGACAGAGAGAGAGAAGAAGAAGAAGAAGAGTTTGGATTTGATACCCAAGCTTTTCACTACCCGAAGGAATCTCAAAGCGGCTAACATTCTCCTTTCCCTTCCTCCCCCACAACAAACACTCTGTGAGGTGAGTGGGGCTGAGAGACTTCAAAGAAGTGTGACTAGCCCAAGGTCACCCAGCAGCTGCATGTGGAGGAGTGGAGACGCGAACCCGGTTCCCCAGATAACGAGTCTACCGCTCTTAACCACTACACCACACTGGCTCTTACACCACACTGGCTCTCACACCACACTGGAGAGAGAGAGAAGCATCCTAGCCTAAGAATCAGAGTTTGTTTCATCTGTTCTGGGGTTCTGTCGTCCTCTTCTTTCCCCCACTGAAGCCTCCAGGAATCCATCTTTTTATCACGGCATGACCAATAGTTTTTTTCTTGCAACTATCCATTATGAATGATATTGTTAGTAAATACCTTTAGACACACAGCAGCAAGCAATCCTGAGTACAACAAACAATGGTTAAACAGGCCATATTCATAACCCATGTTGTAAACTGCAATCCTTAACACTAAGTCAAGATTCTTTGAAAGCAAAACTAAACTCAGTATAAGTCTTCTCCAGGTAGGGCTGGGAATGTCTCACTGGAAACCATGAAGATCTGCTGCCAATCAGTGTAGACAATTCTAAGTTAGATGGGCCAACGGTTCTGACTTGGTACATGGAAGCTACTTATGTTCCTATTTAGGGGGAATGTGTGAACCTGACACATCACTCAAGTCTCATGGAATCTCATCCATGTATTGCTAAACTATGGTGTAGTATTATGTGCGAATGAAGGCTACTGGAGTTTCATTTTACCATGATGGCCAATTACCTTTCACAGATAATTCATTTGGGAGCATCCAGAAAAAAATTAAACGAATAAGCATTAATCACTCAGATACTGATCAGCAGCAGCCCCGTGTCATCTGTGTGCTAAAGGTTCCAAATGCCACAATCAACTAGCCAGGAAATTGTTTAGAGAAGCGATCACAACCACCAAACCAACACCGTTACAACCAATGGCTATATATAGGTCTTCCACTTGACTTCCCACTATAGGCTTCCTCTCTTCAAAGTGGCAAGTCAATTCTATCTGTTCAGAACTGGTAAATTGCTTAAAACAGTTTCCTTTAAAAGACTCAAAGACAGATGTATAACCAAATGTAAAACTCTCACACACAAAAGAATGCACACAATACAGGGAAAGAAACCTTTAAGATAAATTCATTTCTTTTAAGAAAAATCCACGATATAATAAAATGAAAAGAAGAAAACAATCAGCTTTACTTCAAACTTCCAAAATTAATACACCTGCCAGAATATTGAGATTTTTGTCCATTCTAAAGGTTGAAGAAAGGGACTGGGAAAGATTCTTGTTTGAAAACCTGGCTATTTGCTGCCAGGAATGAGGAGCCTGCAGTGACAGTCAGTGTTGTGGGGAGGGGCTTCCCTCTCAGCATCACTGTCGCTGCAGCTTACCTGGACAGGGCTGGGCTGCGGCAGGGTGGCAGTCAGGTCAAGGCTGTGCAAATTCACCAGCAGGAGCATTGGCTTGGCTCTGTTGGTACATCTTTGCAGCTCCAGCCTCTTTATAACCCTGCCCTGCCCCAGCCCTACAGTGGTGTCCATGTCAGCTAACTCAATGATTTCCCCATAGTGCACTAGTCAATCCTGGGAATATATGGCTCTCCAGATGTTTCTAGACTAGATGTTCCCATCATCCCTAACTACTGGCCATGATGTCTGGGGCTGATGGGAGCTGGAGTCCAACAGCATGGGGAAATTTGCATAGCATTCTCATTCCCGAGGCAAACTGGTCTGTCTAGTTTATTATTGTTGTAGACTCAGTATAAGTCAACCTCTTAGAAAGTCTCCCATCCAAGCACCGACCACACCCAGACTTACTTATTTTCAGCATCATGTCGCTTCTGTTCAAACAGCAACACATGATACTCATGCTTTGCCTCTTGTTGGAAAAGTTGATGGGCTAAAGGACTGTGGCAGTGGTTTCATGTACCGGTACTTCCAGTGACTGAGCACAAGCTGCAGTTGCCGTAATAAAACTTACAGGTTAAACCTCTTAATTGACAATGGACACCAGATGTCCTTGTAGGAAATGAGAGGTTCTCAGTTGTGTCACTAAAAAGTAGAGATGACAGAGAAATTCAGAGAAGTTCACATTCAAAGGCAACATGCAAACCAAAACGAAACCTTCCTTCGAAAGTTGCACTTCTCCGAATTTTGCAACTCAGCTCACCACCCGAGTAATGTGTTCAAAAATGCATCTGCTGGGGTAAATCATGCATAAAATGCACATTATTAGTGGAAATGACTTACAAAAATGCATTCTAATGAAAAGTGCTTGCAAAAACGTGCATATTGGGTAAAATTACATTTAAAATGTGCACGTTAGGCAAATTTTGCAGGCAAATTATCACGAGCACCCCTTTTTAAATAAATAAATAAATAAATAAATAAATAAATAAATAACAGATGTGGAGAACTGAACTTAGGATTCAAAAAATGACAAATGGAGAGAAACTGAAACCGACACATTTGCCCATCCCTAATAAGAACAGACATCCAGGCAACAGCTCCCCATGCTGCCAGCTATATGCTATACTGTGTAACTGGAACACACATTGTGAGAAGCAGTAGGGTGTTGGAAAGGGCTCGAGAAAGGTGTCTTTCCCCAGGAGGGACCCCTGCACTAATCCTAAGAAATCAGGGCACACAGATTGTGTACTGTACTATACACTGTCCTAAAGGCCACATGGACCAACAGGAAACCAGCATGGGCTAAATTGGCCTACAAACCAGGCCTGGAATCCAGGCATCAGATGTATCCAAAGAGTCCAATTAATTTCCCCAAATTACTGCTGTCTATATCTGTCTTCCGGATAGCGGTACACATAATGATTGCTCTGAGACAGTGAAATTATACCAGTGTTTCCAACAGCAAACATGTGAAATGTGCACATCATACAACTTTATTCAAGTTCGAAGGAACACTGGCCCATTCAGTATTCCATGAAGTGTGAACATGGATGCTTAAAGACCTGAACATTCATATATTATGCCATGTGTTTGTTGCAGGAGGCAGCAATGTAACACAAAAGGTTTTCTCAAGTAGTGCCAGTGTTAACATGCAGCAGCACCCTTGGTATGGGTTGATTCCCAGCAACATTCCCAGCAATAATAACTACTCTTCTGCGAACAAATGCCGGCTTCCCTCGGCCTGAAGCAAGATGAGCGTTGCACCCCATAGTCAAGTTTGAATGGACTCAACCATCCAGGGGTCCTTTACCTTTACCATGATTTCAACTGCTGCTTAAGTGCTGGTGTTACGACGCTCCAAAAATATCCCAATAATATCCATTTCAGAAACAGTTTACTAACTGGGAGGTGGGGAAGAGGGAGGCAGAATGAGGACAGAAGCTAGTTAGGTAAAGGTAAAGGACACCTGGACGGTTAAGTCCAGTCAAACTGAACTGTGGCGAAGCTAGTTAATCAATATATTGTATAGTGGCCTGGAAGTACCAAGGATTATTCTTACAAAATTCTTGTGAAGCATTAAAGGAACAAAAAATGGAGTGGATTCTGATGGCCAAATGCCACATAGTAAGCAGCTTACAAATATTACTGCGTGGGTCAAGATGCTAGCCGGTTAGCATGCACAACAAGCTTACAAAATGGGAATAAAAATCAAAGCTCTCACACACACAACCCTGGTTAAACCCAGTGTAAGAATATTTGTAAAATATAATAAAACTATTTATAAATTGCCACTCCTCCAAAGTTGCCAGTAAAATGAAAGTATGGCAGCAGTTGCCTTGACTAAAGGGACAGAGGCCACAATGCAGTCTCAGATATTTTAGAGCAAGTTTATCTAAGCAGCTATCCCATGTCTCCACAAACAAGAGCAAAAAGAGAGTGTTTTTAAAAATAGAGTGGATGGAAAAATGCATCTTACCACTTTTTCAGGTGTATGTTTCAACAGCTTACAAACTCACTCAGCCCTTTCCCCCCCTTTATCAGTCTCAATTTCTACCCTTAGAAGCCAAAATGCCCTTCTGCATGAAACCTCTGCAGGGAATGTATCGATGCCACTATTCCTGTGGTTTTCCCCCCACCTCAGCTGTGACTCTCACAATATTTAACCCAGCTCCATACGCAGGATTCCAATACCTTTCGGTAACTATAACAGCAGAATGTGGTTTGTGACGTCACAGCAGACGCCACGAAGGCTCATTCAGGTTTCCCATTCTTCCATGTTTTGGTTAATCAGAAGGCGCCCAAGCCCACATTTCTGTATTAGCTGGCAGATAAAGATGAGATATACTAGGAAGTCTGGTTCCCCACAACAAGACAGTAACTATTTGAAGCTTGCATCTTTTATGTTTCCGGGTAAAAAGAGTCTACAAAACATATCTTCTTGTTATTGTTTATGGGGTTAAGATTTCAAACACACTTTGGAAAGCAATCAGCGCTGAATGCCAAGTCCTTGACCTGCGAAGTTACCAAGAATTTGCCAGGAAAATTTTAATAACGTAATGAGAGAACAAGCAGTGAAAAGTGCTGAGTGAGGAGGGTGCTTTGCTTTGAAAAGCCTGCACAAAAGTTCTGCTGGAGCGTACTATGCCCTAGCCTTACATTCTTCTGGGCTAGTTATTGTTAATTCTTGTTATGCAACAGGGGAAATTAGAGTAGCCAAATATCTGGCTGATTGTTTCAAATCACCATATGATCCTACAACTCTCTCCTCTGCCCATTTTCTCTCCACTCCCTCCAGCTTTCCCCCCCCTTACTCCCCTGAACTACTTCCTCTCTTAAATGTCAACACTTGCTTTCTATCTCAACTCACTTCCCTTGGCGTGTTTCCTTCTCGGGCCCTTGGCTGCTAATGCCAAGGTTGCAGGTTCAATCGCCATATGGGCAGCTGCCTATTCCTGCATTGCAGGGGGTTGAACTAGATGATCCTCAGGGTCCCTTCCAACTCTACAATTCTATAATCAGAGCAGCTCAACCATCTGCAGCCAGAAACCATGGACAGAAACCATCATAACCAGAACAGTTGCATTTAAACTTCTCTTCAGTTGCTTGGAACAAATCTGGGATGGAATTCTAATGTGAGAAGAATACATGAAGGCACCCAACCTGTTATTTCAAATTGTGGTTCCTCACAGACCACCATTCAGTGTTAAGCACCACACCAAGATGGAACCCAAAACCAATTTGCAATAACAAATGTGTGGCATTCCAAACCTGCTATAGTGTATCTGAAGGCTCATGAGGTCACCATGAGGAGAAGAGGAGGAGGAGGAGGAGTTTGTATTTGATATCCCACTTTATCACTACTCGAAGAAGTCTCAAAGTGGCTAACATTCTCCTTTCCCTTCCTCCCCCACAACAAACACTCTGTGAGGTGAGTGGGGCTGAGAGACTTCAAAGAAGTGTGACTAGCCCAAGGTCACCCAGCAGCTGCATGTGGAGGAGCGGAGACACCAACCCAGTTCCCCAGATTACGAGTCTACCACTCTTAACCACTACACCACACTGGCTCTCAAGGTTACCTGGGAGGTTACCTGGGAGGAAGGCCCAGTGAACTCAATGGGACTAACTTCTGAGTAGACATGCCCAGGGTTGCACAATTACTGCCTGTATTTTCAGCAACTTGACTAGCTTATAATAGCCACATAAAATGTTATCCTATAATTGTATATTGCGTGTCTTATGACACTTACTTGAAATACCTTTTGAACTGGCTTCTTTACTTTTGTTCAGCCCAATTCACTTAGCATTTTTTGAATTAGTAGATTAAGTGATCATCTAGTTTGGATGTAACAATTTGGATTGTTGAATGACTCCTTATATTGTGAAACTGTATTGTTTTATTTAACCATGCAAGTTTAAGTTTATCAGCGGCAAATAGGTTAAACACAGAAAGTTTAAATTAAGTGCCAGAGCATTAAATAAAGAATGCTGAAATTCCAAATTATTTTTCTGACACAATGGTTCAGTCCCATTATAGATCTTTCTCAACAGGTGAAGGTTACAACTGAGACACTGCATGTACAGTTACAAGGCAATTGTTTTTTCTTTTTGTTTTTAAATGTAATTGATTGGTTAGAATGGTTTATTGTAAAGACATGCCTTTAAAATCTACTTTGGCGAAGTATAACTTAGTAGAAATTGCATTTACAATTTTCGGAAAACAAGCAGTGCCACCCTTTGGATACTACCGTTTAGAAATGCAGTTTCTTAGCTTCAAAGGGAGGCAGATGAACAGCTGTGGAAAGAAAGGTCAATTCACATATACAGCAGCAAAGTACACCACATTCCTTTTGTCTCAGAATTAACATATCATTTGTTCTCATCAGTGGGAAATTCAATCACTTTGCCTTCTCCTTAAACTTTTGCTTGTGTAGCAGAAAACTTGACCTGCACTTCAGACTAAACTCTTTTGCCTAGCAAAGCAGGGGGCATTTCTTCCCTACTCAGAAGTTTACAGGCTAAAAAAAAAGCACTTTGGAAATGTGGGGAAAATTTTCATTTTAAAAAAATAGCCCACAAATGGCAATATTAAAATAAATAAAAATCAATAGCTTTTCTTGAGAATGCAAGACGAAAGCTGTTTGAAATATTTTATCTTAAATATGGAGAGTTTTGTTTTGAGGGCTATGGCTTAAATTTACCCAAATTTGTTTTCTAAAGAAATGGGTGTGGATATGGAAAGAGGGGATACTTATTTTTCTCCACAGCTTTAAAACATGCAGATGTTTCATTCCACAATCCTATCCCCTCTAGGGAATGTTCCAGAGAGTTTGCACCCAATGGCGTAATTTGAAAACTACTTTGTAATTTTCAACAATATAAAATTTTGCAACAAATATTTGTGCCAATAAAAACTGAGGGGGAGGACAGAAGAGGAAGATTCTGGACTGCAAAGTAAGTTTGTGTTTACTTGGATCCAAGAGTAACATTTCTGCTGAAAAGAGGATAACGAATTACATATTTGTATAAACGTGTACATGATTTGGGAGCACACACAAAAGAAAGGTTTCCAGTAAGATTCATTTCCATTCCCCCTCCCCCAATTAACATTTAACTTCAGGGTCGCTTCCCATTGATAAACCATGAAACCATTCTATTTAGTCTAAAAGAAAACTCCATGAAAATTGTTCATGAACGATTCCTCACACCTGTGAGAATGACACATATTCAAAACTCAAGGAATACATCCTACTGGTGGCACTGTAGAGCTATAGGGACTTATTGGTACCTATGGTGGACCTGCCCTTGGACAGCTTTCTGGACTAAAGTTATGGGGGAAATTAGCAACATTAGTAACATGGTCCAACCAGATCTGGTTGCATCTCCTCTCTATATTTAATGGCAACAGATCCACAGTTATTTCACAAACCTGAGTTGCAGCTCATGGTTTGGGCTGGAGATAGCTAAACCACAAACCCAGAATTGGATTAAGGCAGGCTTCCTCAACCTCGGCCCTCCAGATGTTTTGAGACTACAATTCCCATCATCCCTGACCACTGGTCCTGCTAGCTAGGGATCATGGGAGTTGTAGGCCAAAAACATCAGGAAGGCCGAAGTTGAGGAAGCCTGGATTAAGGCATCCCATAGCTTCGCTAAGTGCAACAGCAGAATGACTGGGGAGGAGAAAAGTTGCCATGTTGTCCTTTCCAAGAGCCTGCATGTTTGCTAATTCATACTAAGCCATGCTTAGGCTTACCGTTTACATGTGAAACAGGCCAAAATACTTGAAAAGTCAGGGTATTACATAAATATAACCAAAGGCAGTGATCCACATATGAGGAAACCTACATGCACAAATGAGCCTACATGCACAAAGGTTTGCTTTTGTACAATAAATATGCTTACGTTTCCTAATTTGTTATATATAGACAGTAAGTCTCTTCAAGTGACAGCCCCTAGACCAGGGGTCAGCAAACTTTTTGAGCAGGGGGCCGGTCCACCGTCCCTCAGACCTTGTGGGGGGGCCGGACTATATTTTGAAAAAAAATATGAACAAATTCCTATGCCCCACAAACAACCCTGAGATGCATTTTAAATAAAAGCACACATTCTACTCATGGAAAAACACGCTGATTCCCGGACCGTCCGCGAGCCTGATTTAGAAGGCGAATGGGATGCATCCAGCCCCCGGGCCTTAGTTTGGGTACCACTGCCCTAGCCTAAAGTATTCACATCAGTAATCTGGCTCTAGGTCAGTTTCATTGACTCTCCATTAAAAAGAGGAGACACTTTATATTTTCTGGCTAGGCACTCTACACATAGCGTGTGTGTGTGTGTGTGTGTGTGTGTGTGTATTCTGAGTAAGGTCACCTTTATTTGATCTAGAAACCTAAGCAACTGCAGGTAATTACAGGCTTGTTACCAAAGGTGTTTGGACTGCATGAAAGAGCTGCTGCAGAAAGTAAAGGAAACTTTGTAGGCAAGGCAGTTCACAACATGATCTCAAACAGCTGACTTATTTTGTTAATAAAAAAAAAATAGTCACCTTGTTTACTCCCCTCAGCTGATCTTGCTTGACCACTAATACGGAGGTGTTTTTAGCTTGCCTCCCCCTGGTTTCCCCCCTTATTTTAAAGAGCAATAGGCTTAGTCACCTATTGCTTTTAGGTGTTATTTGGCTGTGCGGACACACCGACCCCAGCTGCTACCTTTGGTTGTGCCCTTTGTGGCAACAACATTTGAGACATGTCAAAGGGGATGTGAACCTGAGGCAAATGTTCATGTGGACGTGACCTACCTTAATCCACATGAAGTTTCCGATGAACAAACCACACAATCCATTTGGCCATGTCTCCTTCACAGGTTCAAAGAGAATTTACTCCCCCCCCCCAAAAAAAGAAATACACATAAATTTCTTCAAAGTTAATATATTACACCATAACTATACTTTATCAATTTAGAATTTTAAAAGCCCAAATTCAGCTCCCCATATACAAATTTAAGACCGAAGCTCACTGGGCTGTGGTATGCTAGTTACATCTATATTTAGCTTGTCTTCTAAAAAAAAAAAGAGTGTTCCCACCATTGCTGACAGGCTTGAAGCAGCTCTGGGGTACAGTGCCCTCTGGAATGGGGTACATCTGACATCATCAGTGACTAGGAGGGGGGTGGGGAGAAAGCGGCATTCAGCTCCCCCTCTTAAGATTATCAGTCAATGAGAGGTCCTCTTTCTTTCTTTACAGTGGGTGACTCTTGGGTATTCCTTCCCCAGTACTTTTAAGAGGTTAAAAAGGAAAGGTACGTGGAATCTGATTATTAAACACAATTCTGTTTTGGGAATAAGTTGGTTTAGCTTGATGGTCCTCAGCAAATATCAAGCACAAGATAATAAGCAAATGCAGGCAGTCACTCTTGGTCAAATGCCTAGCATAATTTGAGAACCTAGAGAAACTTTCTGCTATTCACAGTCACAGAAGTTCCTATTCACCGGAAGAATAAGAAATCAAGATAGCAAACATTTTATAAAAGAATGGAAATGGTTTATAGAATATTTACAGATAAATTGTAAACAGATAAGATCATTGGCAGGATTACTGCGTGGACAGGCGGAGTCCCCCCGACCCCATGTGACTTCCAACTCAAGACAACGTGCTATGGGACTAAAATTGGCCACAACTTTATTAAGTTTCAGATGTAGGGAGACCTTGGCTCAGGCACTGGGTGTTTATCCTTCCCAGTCCCCAGCCGGGGATCTGGGAGACTTCAGGGTTATCCAGAATTTATGGGGATTGGGCTGGCTCTGGAGAACATATGTTTAAAAAGAGAGCCCACTCCCCGTTTTGCCGCCGTTGGAGGGGAGAGCAATGACAACTTCTCAGCGTATGGCCAATGCCTCCCCTCAAGACCTCTTTAACGGGGAACCATGGGATCACCACTGCAAGGGGGGGGTCTGGGTCACCGCTTCACACCCCCACACCCCATTTAGGAAGATAGACTAAAGGATTCCGCCCAAGGCCTGAAACCGCCAAAGTTGTGACGTTTTGCTACAGGAAAGGCAAAACCTGCCAATGCAGGAAAATTCCTTTCCGGCCCTTCAACAGCGACCCTGATGTAGCAGCACCTGCGTACCTGTGGAGAAGAGGTTAACCTGCAAAAGAAGACTTAACTGAGGGAGGGCAGGGTGGGAGAAGCTCTGAAGCCAACTGGCACTTTGCAGGTAAGATTCACCTTCTGTTGTGTTGGCAGGGCGGTCCCTCCCCTTACCTGGCCAATCCCCTGGCCACGCCTCCCCAGGCGGGATTGGGCAATTGGCTGAGGTAGGCGGAGACCTCCAGGAATCCAGCCTCGGGAGGATGAAGCCAGCCCGATCTACCAGCAGCCGCACTGGGATACGGGGGGGGGGGGGGGGCTGCGTGCGACTATGCAAAAGGTGCCCCCCATTTGATGTGGGGAGTGGTCACTGTAATAACCTGTAGTTTTATAAGAGTATATATTTAAAGTAGATGAATAAATGAGCAAATTAAGTTAATTTGGATATGCAGAGGAAATAAATTTAAGGAACTGTAGAAAGAGGGGGAAGGAAGTCAAGTTTTGAAATGTTAAAATGATTATAAAATTAGTGAAATGTATAAAATTGAAAAGTATAAATAAAATTTGAAAAACTGGAAAAAGAAGAAGTTCCTATTCACTGGGGTGGGGGAGTGAGTAAGCTGTAATGAAAACTCCTAATAATCCAATACAAAATAATACTTTGAAAGGTAATTTGAGTATTACACTCTTGCAAACAATCATCACTTGTGTACTTCAGCTGAACTATGCTAAATAAAGTATTGTATATTTGGTTTGCATTTCCCATCCTAGCAGCTATACAAAGACGTCTGTCTGTATTTCACTGTACTGTCATATAAATTAAACGGGTATGGCTCTACACAGAAGGGAATTCATAACATCAACCAAGTGAAAAGCTCCTAGGTTGGCTGCAGTAATTCACTGCTCAGTACAGCTCCTAGAATACACACAGGCACTCCTCTTTGTTTAGATCCCCCCCCCACCCGTCAATATCTGAAGGAGCATCTCCACCCCCGTCATCCAGCCCTCTGACATCTAGAATCACATGGGAAGGACCTCTCTCCTCCAACCCTTGGTCTCAATCTTCCACCACCACACCATCTTCTCTGCCTTCCTACTGGTCCATCTGAGTCTGCCAAAGCATTCCAGATTCTGGTGGAGCCGAGGAGCCCATGGCACTTTGAGAGATGGAAGTGTGTTTATTATCATTATTTCTGACTGCTCTTTTGTGCAAATCTGGTATACAGTGGTAACCTCAGTTTAAGGACAGTCCTGTTTATGAACGATTCGGTTTACGAACTCTGCAAAACCGGAAGTAGTGCCCCGGTTTGTGAACTTTACCTCGGTCTAAGAACTGAATCTGAGCAGTGGAAGGGCACCGGCGGTGGGAGGCCTCATTAGAGAAAGTGCACCTCGGTTTAAGAACGGTTTCGGTGTAAGAACGGACTTCCGGAACAGATTAAGTTCGTAAACCGAGTCACCACTGTACTAGAAAACTTGTTCTTCAAAAATTAAAATTAAAATAAAATGTAAAAGATGCTGTTGCAAGGTCAAGCAAATACGTGTGTGCATGCCCACAGCTGGACAGGTTTCCGGAACTTACGGATGACAGGAAAATACTACTTGATGGGAGAGAACAACAGCATCCAGAGCAAATAAATTCCATGAAGGACCACCCACTAGTGTGGTCAGGAAACATCAAGAACAATTTCAGAGGCATAAAATTGAAAGCACTTGTGTGTGAACAAAGTTGCACAACTGCACACAATGGAACAGCAATCCACATACATATTATTGCCCTGGTGTAATCTGATGCCAGCAAGAAACTTGAGGGTAATTGTCGGCATACGCCCCCTAGACCACAACCTGATATTTGAAAATATGTAATCTCAGCAACATCTGTCAGTGAGGGAATTGTCATGTCATGATAATAATGAATCTGAAGCATTGGAGTCTTAACTTTCTGACAGAATCCGTGCGTGTTTCCAGAATGCTAGACTAATCTTTAATGAATGCAACACAAGCAAACAATGGATAATTCGGTAGTAGAGATCTGTTCTGCATGCGTAAGGTCTTTGGTTCAATCTCTGGCATCTCCTGGTTGGAAACAGCTCCTGCCTCACAGGAGACAATTTTGAGCTAGATCAACCTGTGGTCTGACTCAGTATAAGGCAGCAGCTACCTGTGAACTCACACTGACAGTTTAGGTTTGACTTAACATTGGAACAACCATAGAATCCACTCCAATTACTGCTGGCAAATTGATTTACAGGTACTCTATCATAAAATGTTGTCGTCCCCTTAGATAAACTAACCAGATAGTCAGGAAACACTTATTTTTATATATTTATTTTATTTATTAGACTGACATTCCACCCTTCATCAGAAGCTCTCAGGGCTGTTCACAATATAAAAACACAAATAGTTAAAACAGAAACAACAAAACAGTAACTCCCTTTTCCAATTCTAAACTTCTGAACTCTGGCAAGTCACGCCAGTCTACATCTGAACTCTTGCAAATCTTCTTTCTTTTGAAATACTAGACTGTAAACAAGAAGATAGCCCAAAACACAAGCTACGCATGAGCTACGCAAAATTCAAAAGTGTTAGGAAAATCAGTCCTACTAATGACCATTCTCAAAAGAGAACTAACAAATCTGGAAGTGTTTAATATCTTAGTTTTGAAGCTTGTTACGAGCCAGATGGCACAGTATTAGCACACCAAGACTGAAGCACAGGGCTAGAACATTTGAGTCATTATTGACTCAGAAGAAAATAAAACACTCCATGTTGCCTCCATGCTTCCCAAGGTGATTTCATTTTCTTACAAATTCTTCAACCCAAATATTAGCAGCTCTCCCCCTTGAACTCAGAAGCTTGAAGCTACAGACATTACTGCTTTTTTAAAAAAACAAAAAAACAGTGCCCAGGAAGCAGTAGTAAGCAGCACTGTTAATACAGAAAGAGAGTGTGGTTTAGACTTGTATATCAAAATAGCAGGCAGGAAGATTAATATCACACTAGAGATAATGCTTGCTTCTTGTTCCCACAGCTAGTACAGTGCGGTTAATTTGACTGATCACAAGTAAAATGAAACTTAAAACAGAGCCTCCGAACCTAGGATTGACCACACCTGCTCCTGCTGCAATTAAAAAATGCCCCAAACTCCTGCACGGCAGGAGAGCATTAAATTGGCATCACATTTTCAGTAAACATGGGAAGAGAAAGGACACAAAAAAGAGGGTTACTGCTAATGAACTATTCAGACTACCACAACCATTCTTGGTGATTTTTTAAAAAGGAAGAAAAAGCAACAAACTGATTTCATATAACTCGGGCGGGTGAGTGGCTGCTTTCATATAACTCGGGCGGGTGAGTTCATACAGCTCAGTACCGACTGGCACCAGCATCCAGACTTTTAGACAAGGGTCCCGCAAAACCTACCTAGAGCCGCTGTGGATTAAACCAAAATATTTTGCATACAATGCAGATGCTCTACTGCTACAGTCCATTCCAAATTAGCCCTCTTACAATAACATTGGCTGTTTTGTTAACCATTTGCAAATGCAGATATGTAAAGAAACAAGAATTCAGAAACAGATTATCAACACATCTTGCGCCATTACCTCAAGGACCGCCTTTCCCCATATGAACCGAACCTGACCCTATGATCAACATCGGGGGGCCTTTTTGTGCTTCCTTCACAAGAGGCCCAGAGGGCAGCAACACAAAAAAACAGGCCTTTTCTGTGGTGGCTCCCCAGTTATGGAATGCTCTCCCCAGGGAGGCTCTCCTGGAGGTTTTTATTACACACCTTCAGGCACCAGGTGAAAACTGCTCTGAATTACCAGGCCTTTGGCTGTTTAACATTCTATGGCTTTTTTAACTGCGTGTGAGGGGGGTTTACTGGTTTGTTTCTGTTTTCTTACATATTTTGTGTTTTCATTTGGTATTTTTACTGTATGTTGTGAACAGCCCTGTGATCTTCGGATGAAGGGCGGTATACAAATTTAATAAAGAATAGTAATATTCTACTATGCTCTTAATGATTATTGTTGAGCATAAGAAATGCTTCCAGGCAACTTCATCTCACCTTATTGGATTTTGTTTGTATTTCTAGAAGAGAAAAATCTGGTGAAGTAAATATAAATCCATCAACATAAGTGTGCATATGGACCCATGGTACAATGTTTTTCTATTCCTTAAGACGTCATGCCTGGTTTTAGGTAACAAGAGCTAGGTTTTAGGTACCGGTATCTGTCCTTTGGCCAAACTGCGGGAGGCAGTGAAGGATAGGCGTGCCTGGCGTGCTCTGGTCCATGGGGTCACGAAGAGTCGGACACGACTGAACGACTGAACAACAACAACAATCTGTCCTTTAGCTGGGTTGATTTTATTATTATTATTTTTGGGGAAAAATAAAACTTTCCTATGCACTTTTCTCTGGTGTCTAGTATTTTTCCAGTACCACCAAAGCTTTGGTGTTTTCACAAAGGTGTACAAACATCTTCAGCGCAAACTAACTCCAATGTGGAGTTTCTCACCAACTTTTTAACTAAACACAGTGCTTCAGCGGGTAAAAGGTTTTGTATATTCTTAGCCCAATAGAAATTTTTCATTCCAATCAATCACAACCCTAAATTTTTAAATAAACTTTGTGAAGTGTTGGGTTCACTTTTCTGCACAGGTCTCTCTACTTGTCCCCTAGTTGACTTGCACTGTGACAATGTAACCCACCCACCAACAAGGCTATATAAATATAACTACTCAATTGACATCAAATTTAACCTGGGAATAAGTTAGGATTAAGGGACGCAGGTGGCGCTATGGGTTAAACCACAGAGCCTAGGGCTTGCTGATCAGAAGGTCGGCGGTTCAAATCCCTGCGACGGTGTGAGCTCCCGTTGCTCGGTCCCAGCTCCTGCCCACCTAGCAGTTCGAAAGCACGTCAAAGTGCAAGTAGATAAATAGGTGCCGCTCCAGCGGGAAGGTAAACGGCGTTTCCGTGCGTTGCTCTGGTTCGCCAGAAGCGGCTTTGTCATGCTGGCCACACGACCCAGAAGCTGTACGCCAGCTCCCTCAGCCAGTAACGCGAGATGAGCACCGCAACCCCAGAGTCGGACACGACTGGGCCTAATGGTCAGGGGTCCCTTTACCTTTTTTAAGAGGTTTACAAAAAAAACCCAACAAAATTAAAGTTAGCAATACAGGACAGTTAAAAAGAGCTACTAATAACTCTTTTGCCTCTAAGCTGTTGTATAAGGGGCAACCTGTTAAAAGCAGCCACTTGTAAACACAACCAATTGTCACTGTGGAAAAATGTAGCAGTTGGCAACCATTGTGGAAATATCAAGAACCACCTCCTTTAGAACACTGGCTTGTTTACAGGGCACAAAATTACCCAGAGAACTTCCAGGCGAGATGTGGGCACAATGTTCACTTTGAATCAGGGTTCAAATCCCATGAGAGAATCTACCCTTCCAGCTCTGGTCCCTCATCTGCAAATAGGGACTAATTCTAGCTGACTTCATGGAGCTTTTCAAAGGCTGATTGAGGCAAGCAAGGAAGTCACCCTTCCTTTCCTTTGACCTCATAGTAACACGAAAGGAATTTCTAAGTATTCATTAAATGCACAGTGAGAACCAAAGCTCATATAGCTCCTCAGAGGCTGAAGCCCCAGGCCTGGCAACACCTCATATACCCAGTTTACAATCTTCTGAAAGGTGAATGCTGGCAGCCAGCAATACCCAACAGCAAAACTGTATTCAGACCAACAGCAAAACTGTATTCAGACCAACTCCAAGGTTTGTCAGGATGCAGTGTACTTCAGCTCCTCATTAACGATAAAGGAGTCCCACCATGCTGTTATAAAGACATTAAAACTGACTGGAAAATAAATTTAAATTTCATAAGATGCTTAACACAAATACTTGTTTGTCTTGCGGCGTCAATAGGTTCTAACAATTCATCCCTCGCTGCCAGATGAGATGCAGTACGGATTAAGAAACCAAAATAGCAGAAATGGGTTCAGGTGCCAAGGCACCTATGTTCCAGAATGAGCATAACAAAGACACTGAATATCTTCTTCACAGGGCTCTTATGTAAATGATACATAAGGTTTATATGCTATTAGCAAGAACAACACAAGACAAATCGTGTGTCTATTTCAGGGCCCTCTGGGTGAGTTATTATTTTGGTTTGTTCCTTAGGAACATATAAATTTTGCTGGGTTAGACTGAAACCTGCCTAGTCCAACATTCCATTTCCCAGAGCGGTCCACTAGATGCCTCTAGGAAGCCCACAAGACAGGAAATGAGCTTGCAATATGTCTAACTTGTTGCTGCCACTGCTGCTGCTGCTCCTCTTCCTGTTCTTTATTATACCTCTTATTCTGGAGACAGCATATAGAGCTAGCATAGGATAGTGACTAGAGTATCTAAGACTTGGGAGGCCAGGAGTGGTATTCAGCCAAGTTTCAAAATTAGTGGGACTATGTTAGTCATCTTCATTAATTTCATTGGGTCTACTCTTGAGTAAAATAAAAGGCAGAGCCACACCATACATTTAAAGTACATGCAGTATACATTTAAAGTGAATGACTTTCCCCAAAGAACATTTGTGTTTACTTCGACTGGAGTCCCCAACAAACAAACTGAAGCAATATCCTGCACAGATGTATATAGATTTGTAAATGTATCAATGGGAATGTTCATACATTCAGGTACAAAAGAAATTTTCCTAAAGCACTTTGCACATTCATGCTGCAGTCCTGCTGTGCACAAACTCCATTGGCTATAGTGGGATTTATTCCTGAGTAAGTGTGCATACGATTGCACTATAAAATTGATCATCAGGGAACAGGGAAAAGGAATTTTAAAAAATTATCATCATCGGATCTGGACTAGAATTGCAACACTTCAACACACAGCCAACTTAATTAAAACAGCAACAATTAAGCAAGGCCTCTCTGCTGCAATAAACAGAATTCTCCTTTCAGTTTATTTCCTTCCGCTCCTCACAGGTTCTCTGCTCCACTTGATTTTGTTGCTCTTTTGTAATCCTTCATGCTCTTACGCAGGGGGGGGGGGAATCAAATTAATTCGCCATAAGTTGTTCCAGTTCATAAGAAAACTTCTGGCTCTTCCCTATCCATGGAGAATTAGCCAGCAAAGTTTCTTAGGACACAATGATCCCAAGTTTGGGACTAACAGAATACAAATGCTTACAGGGAAAGAACATGGAGTAAACTAAAATCTAAATTAAAATTACAGATGGGGAAAAATATTGCCCAAAATAATAAATGGTTACACTGTGTTTGTTCCCAACACCTGTGATTAGAAATCTTGAGGGTTGGGATTGAGGAAAGGTTAAAAAGTAAAGATTTGATGGGGGAAGGAGAAATGTTATGGGAGTACATAAAGCATTAGATTTCAGAATCTCTTCCTTTCTTTAAGAAAAAAAAATCCAGCAGGAGAGTTTTTAAAACATCATAATTCCAGACCAGTCATTTCTCAGAAATGCTAACCATCCAAGTGAAAGTGACGTAAGATGCCAGCACACGCTCTTTCCATCTGCAATTGGCATCCCACTCAAACATTTCCAATTCCCAAGATCCTCTGCAGCTAGCTAAGTGCAAATAAGAGGTCCCTGAGTCCAGAGAGGTCTTGCCTGCCAACGCAAGTCTTCCGGAAGACCGGATTACAACACTACTCCTATCAGTGACGTATCATAGTTTTGGTTCCCGGTATCAGGAGAAGCATAAAAACCTAGGTCTTAGGTTAGGATGGGAAGATATTGCTTCCAATAATTGCTGCAAATTCTTCAAGTGGTCATCTTCAAATCATTTCACAGCAGTTGCTTCTGTTGGTTTTCATCACTGCTGTTCCCTGTTATTTATACAAAACCTATAATGTGTTTTGTGTGTGTGTGTGTGTGTGTGTGTGTGTGTATATATCGTGTTTCTCCTAAAATAAGACACCGTCTTATATTTTTTTTCGCCCAACAAAACACAGTATGGCTTATTTTCAGGGGATGTCTTATTTTAACCGCGTCACATCGGTATGCTGCATAGCCACGCCTCTCCAGGCTGTTTTAATGGGAGGTACCACGTCACTATGGCTTATTTTCGGGGTATGGCTTATTTTTGGGGAACGGCTTATATTTCGCAAATGCATAGAAATCCTGCTATGGCTTATTTTATGGCTATGTCTTATTTTAGGAGAAACAGGGTATATATATATATATATATATACTGTATATATATATTACCTGTCATCACAATAATTCAAAAAAGGCAAGTAACTATTATTCCTAATATACAGATGAGGAATCCAGACGGATGCAACCAGTCTACTCATTATATGCAATTGTGCGTAAATTAGCTCTGCCTTTAAAAAAGAAAAGAAAAAGTAGCAACAATTGGGAGCAGTGGAAGGGCCTGTGGGAGCTTAAGTCTGTCCCTGCCCTATATTCCCTCTCTCACTAAAAATTGCTTCCACCTGCTTTTACCCCTGCAGTGAACAATATACCAGTTCCACAAAGGGGAAAAAGAAGCTGGGGCAGATTTTGAGTGGAAGCGTGCTTCCAAGAGAGAAGGCTTAAGCATACTGCCACTGGTCCGTAAATTTTCCACAGGCAACTGAACTCACTCTGTACAAAATTACACTTAAAAAAATATATGTTATTTTGTACTAAAACCATAGCACACACAGAAGGAAGAGTGGCTATGCTACGTTTTGACTGGCACTGCTCAGAGCCCAGGAACTTTTAGTGTCTCCTCTACTTGAACTTCTCCATTCCAGCTGGTCATCAGGATAACTTGTAGCCAATAACTTGAACCTGAGTTTGCTTGTTTGCTTATTTCCTCCTCCCTCCCAATCATTTTTTTCTTTTTGTGTCATTACAAAAGGAGTTGTGATTTTTTAAATTTGGGGATGGTAGTGATTTGCAAGCCATTCTGGGAGTCTTTTTTGTTTTGTATTTGTTTTTGCTAAAGATAAGGAATTAGGGAAAGAAGCTTTAAATGAACAAAAATTAAAAAGTTCTTAGATAGCTCTGACCACACCATCAAAAAAACACAACAATTTTCTTTGAATTTCTAAGCAGCAAAGACCAAGTGTGTCATGAACTTTTTCAGGCAGCCAATTGAAAGAAAACAAACCTGTTATGTTTATGCATCAATGTCAAGCTAAGTACTTAACGTGGTGTTGTTTTCAAAAAGGGAGAAAGGCTCCAGAGAAAATGCCAGCGGTTTATTTTAATATACCAAATGCAGTTGCCATGCTGTGTCCGGTTTGAAGATAGCAGCACATTGCAAAAACAGACTGCGCTGGCAGCCGCTCGTTACAGAGGCGCAGGATTATAAATGAGAAATGACACAGGTAAATACACTGTTCACCACAAGCTGGCATGAACACAACATCAGGGCCAAGCAGAGTGCAATGCACAATGCAACTCGCTGCTGTTGTGACACACATACCAACTGCTCTCAACTGCACCCCACTGCATATGAGTATCATCTCCAGGCTGCAGCTCAATAAACAAATACCAAATTCTGACACACTGAGGAAATCTTACTTTCCATGCTTAAAATCCACATTTCTAGTCCTCAGAAATATTTGGGAGAGGGTGTGTAGTGCTGGGGTGGAAGGGGGAAGGCATCCATATTCTATGAAAACCGGAAACCTGGTACTAAACTGATGTCTTACAATCATAGAGTTGGAAGAGACCACAAGGGCCATCCAGTCCAACCCCCTGCCAAGCAGGAAACACCATCAAAGCATTCCTGACAGATGGCTGTCAAGCCTCCGCTTAAAGACCTCCAAAGAAGGAGACTCCACCACACTCCTTGGTAGCAAATTCCACTGTTGAACAGCTCTCACTGTCAGGAAGTTCTGCCTAATGTTTAGGTGGAATCTTCTTTCTTGTAGTTTGAATCCATTGCTCCGTGTCCACTTCTCTGGAGCAGCAGAAAACAAGCTTTCACCCTCCTCTATATGACATCCTTTTATATATTTGAACATGGCTATCATATCACCCCTTAACCTTCTCTTCTCCAGGCTAAACATACCCAGCTCCCTAAGCCGTTCCTCATAAGGCATTGTTTCCAGGCCTTTGACCATTTTGGTTGCCCTCTTCTGGACACGTTCCAGCTTGTCAGTATCCTTCTTGAACTGTGGTGCCCAGAACTGGACACAGTATTCCAGGCGAGGTCTGACCAGAGCAGAATACAGTGGTACTATTACTTCCCTTGATCTAGACGCTATACTCCTACACTATACAAGGTAATTTACACAATATATTTTAACTGTACGTAATGTAGGCAACTTCTGAATAGGGTAGTTGTTTTTAAAAATAGTCAACACAGCCATGCCAATTGACAGTGAATCTTTAAATTGCAAAAATATTTTTCTGCATCATGTTTTCCTACTTTCAAAACACCTTCTTACTATTGCAGCTTCCAGAATAAACAGCTTTTTGACCTTAAGAGATACCCGTTGGTATAAACCGCAAATAAAATCTTTTGACACCTGAAACACTTACAGATTTATTGTGGAATCACTTTCATAGAATAGAGTCCACTTCATGAAATAAAGACGGTGCTTGATTATTTTACAGTATATGTGTATGCATACATGTGTGTGTGTATACACAAACAAACATATAAACATATTTTTTAAAAAAATGTAGATTACCCTTCATTAGGAATTCAAAAGCAGTTTACAATTATCTTCATAAAAATCAGTACAATAAAACCAGGAAATATATAATGTCCACTGTGTGTGTGTGTGTGTGTGTGTATATATATATATATAATCCTCATAGACCATACTTTTTAGTATTTCATGGTCATTTGACCTCAGTTTACCTGTATATTTTTTCCCCTATGCTTGTTTGTGCATGTGGCTATATAAACACTGATAAATGCACACACCCTTGTCAAATGGGAACAATACTCCAGGCATCTAAGTAGATTCCAGGCCACAAAAGCGTAGGCCACATTAAATTTGTAGTCTTCAAGGTGCTACAGCATTCTGTCACAGTTCCCCCTGCCACACACACACACACAGGGGGAGAGTAACATAGCTAGGAATGGCAATCTCAGAGATCAGGTAAAAAAATTTCTCAAGGCTTTCCTTTCCTTCCTAGCAAAATAACACAGTGCGAGAAGTAAAGAAGTCAATGGGAAAATGAGAAGGCAGTGAGATCTAGGATCAGTGACAGAACCCAACAAGGGGAGGAAATATTATCAATAACAACATTTGTATAGTGCTTTCAAGCGTCTCGTGGAAGTGTTCAAAGTGCTTCATAAGCATTATCTAAATGAAATCCTTTAAAATCCCGTAAAGCAGGTATGGGGAATCTGTGGCCCTCTAAATGTTGTTCAACTACGATTCCCACAATTCCTGATAAGTGGCCATGCCAGCTGGGGTTGATGGGAGTTGCAATCTAAAAACATCCTAGGTCCCCCACCCCTGCTGTAAGGTTAGTCAGTGTTATTGTGGCTGGGTAGCTAGTAGACAGGGAGCGGTAATCAAAAGAAAATGAGCTATCCAGCCAGGCTTTAGGGTAGGAGTGAACATCCTGGTGGGACTGAGAAACAATGATCAACCTTAACCTGACTTACCTGGGAGTAAGCCCCATTGAATTCAATAGGACTTACTTCTAAGTAGATGTAGTTAGAATTGATTGCACTGGAAGAAACCAGAGTCACCAAAAATGTAGCCCTTGCAGTGATTGGAAAGAAAAGTAAACAAACCAATGGAGGAGATTTTAAAAAACAACTTTCTGAAGGGGCATAGAAGTCAGAAACCTAGAAAAAGTTTAGCAAAGGTAGCATGTCTCTCTCTCTCTCTAATTCTTGCCATTCTCCTTAAGGCAAGGGACAGGCTGTCAAAAGCAAAGCTATTTAAGGAATGGAGTTGAGAGGAAGCTTCCCGGCTGAGATGGAGGAGTGGGAAACTGAAGGATGGATTAGACAAGTTACTAAAAAGTCCAGGGGCCCAGAGGGGTGTGTGAGAGAGAGAGAGAGGTGGGGGGGGGGAGTGAATGGATGACAAGAACGTGTAGGTATGGATTGGGTAAATAACAAACTCAGGAGAGCCAAAGATCAACGACAGCAGGCTCAAGGCATGGAGTGATAGGGTGGCAACCCCGTCCGGGGTGGGTGGGGAGTGAGAATCCTGAGAAAGGTGTGTGTGGGGGGGGGGGGAGAGAGAGAGAGAGAGAGAGAGAGAGAGAGAGAGAGAGAAGCCGTGTTTCTGGGAAGACAAAGGGACACGGATCCTGGGGTGTGTTGATGTGAGAGGGAGAAGAACCATGTCCAGAAGCGCAGGGTGGGAGTTCCCGGAAAGGGGTGGGAGAAGCAATGACAGCCTGGGAGCCCAGGTTGGTGGTCCTGGGAAAGAACAGGGTCAGGGGGGAAAGGGCATGAGTGGGAACCGAGGGGGTGTAAGGTGGGGGGGGACTTTGGAGGGGTCCTATGCTTGTCCCAGGGGAGAGAAGAGGGCATGACGCCCGGGGGGGTCTGCGAGGAGTAGGGGGCGTGTGGGGGCCACTGACCGAGAGAGGGATTTGGGGGCGGGTGCGAACCCCCAGGTGGCACTTAATGGAGTAGTGGGACCAGAGCAGAAATGGGCAGCACCTCCGACGTGGGAGGGGGGAGGCTGAGTTAGAGCCCCCGAAGGGTCGCTGCCGGGCGGGACTCACCTCCTGCCGTCGCGGCTTCGCCGGCTCCGGGTCCCGAGCGAGGCGGGAGGAGGAGGAGGAGGCGCGTCCTGCTGCCCAGCTGCCGAGGCCCCGACGGCGGCTCCGTCCTGTGCGAGGGAGGAGGAGGAGGAGGGACGGCGCGTGGGGGCACTGCCGAACCGACGCCGCGGAACCAACGTAAGGCTCGGGGGGAGTGGACTCAGCGGGCTCGCAATGCTGGGAAGTGGGAAGGAGCGCGGGGGGCGGGCGGAGTGACGGGCGCGGCGCGGGCGGGCGCAACGAACAGCGCCGATTGGCAACACTGTAATCTGGAGTGGCGGAGTGGAGGGCGGGGGGGAAGGGAGCTGGGCCCGGAGGAGTGGGCTGACGTCACCAGAGTCGGGGCCGGGGCGTACGCATGCGCCGTGCTGGCTAAAGTCGAGTTGGGGCGACGTTGCTTCGCTAAGCCGGTGAGACGGGAGATTGCTTTTTGCTCTCTTCCTCGGCTTCTCATTTTCTGCGCCCCTTTCCCCTCCCCACTCCCTCAAATTCAGCAGTTTTTTTTCAACGTTTCCTCCTTTTAATTAAAAGAAAGCAAGATTGGTGGCCCTCAGCAGAGCAGAAATTTGGAACGGAGGGACCTACATTTGGGGGGCCCCTTCGCGGCCAGCAACATAGGAGCCAACTCCCCGGGGTCCAGGGGTCTTTGCCCCCCCCCCAATCAATTACAGTATTTGATGGGCATTGCCATTCAAATGGTGTGCGTGCTCCGTGTCATGTGATCGATTATGTGGGGTGGGGCTTACCTCCCCCCCCCCAATATTTTATTCAAGTTGGCACCCCTGACCAGCAAGGAGGTCTGTGGGTAACCACTGCTATCTTCAATAGGGCTTTTCCATGACAGATCACACCTTTACAACCTCTGTGCTGTTGACCCTCAAACTTTGGGGTTGTTGAAATACATACAACAACAAAAAAAACAATTTGAGCCATGCGACTCAAATTGGGTCCTCTAAACCCAATGTTTTTAAACAATGTGGACTAGAGTTTCTTATGGGGCCCTTATGGGATTAGAAGTCCTGAAGCTTAAGCTTTATTGGTTTCATAGTAGATCTGCCCCTGCCTGCAAGGCGCCGAGCTATGGCAAAAGGGGCACAATGCTGCACATCTGAAGAGCCCTGTTGGATCAAGACTAGGGGTCCTCCAGTCCTCACGGCATCCTCACAGTGGCCAAGCTGTGGGCCAGCAGGACCAGAGCACAGCAGAATTCTCCCCAGTTGTGACAACTTTTATTCTCAGAGGCATACTGTCTCCCAACAGTGGAGGTAGAATTTACTAATCTGGCCACTGTCACAATACATTGGTCTAAATCCTTTTAAAGCTATATAGCGGCCACAGGGTTTTGCACCAGTTGGAACCTCTGAACCAGGTCCAAGTGTAGCCCCACATAGACCCAGAGCCGGCTTTGCCATTAGGCAGCCTGAGGCAACTGTCTCAGGCAGCAGAAGCGCCCAGGATGACAACCCTAAAAGGGTTGGTGACCCCTTTATAGGGTAAAAACAAAACAAAAAAAAAGCACATGGTCTTAAAACCTTGACACATAGGAGCAATAAAAAGGGGATTTGTGAAAGGACAGTTTTGGAGTGTGCTGCCATGTGTGTGAGTGCAGGGATTAGCATAGAACACAGGTCTCTACTACTTGTCCCCTAGTTCAGTGTTCCCCAACCTTGGGCCTCCAGCTGTTTTTGGACTACAGCTCCCATCATCCCTAGCTAGCAAGGCCAGTGGTCAGGGATGATGGGAGTTGTAGGCCAAAAACAGCTGGAGGCCCAAGGTTGGGGAACACTGCCCTAGTTGACTTGCACTGTGACAATGTAACCCACCCACCAACAAGGCTATTTAAATATAACTACTCAATTGACATCAAATTTAACCTGGGAGTAAGTTAGGATTAAGGGACGCAGGTGGCGCTATAGGTTAAACCACAGAGCCTAGGGCTTGCTGATCAGAAGGTCTGTGGTTCAAATCCCTGCAACGGGGTGAGCTCCCATTGCTCGGTCCCTGCTCCTGCCAACCTAGCAGTTCGAAAGCATGTCAAAGTGCAAGTAGATAAATAGGTACCGCTCTGGTGGGAAGGTAAACGGCATTTCCGTGCACTGCTCTGGTTCGCCAGAAGCGGCTTAGTCATGCTGGCCACATGACCCGGAAGCTGTACGCCGGCTCCCTCGGCCAGTAACGCGAGATGAGCGCCATAACCCCAGAGTCAGACACAACTGGACCTAATGGTCAGGGGTCCCTTTACCTTTACCTTAAGTTAGAATTGCACTATAAACTGGCAGAAGCAAGGGGAAGTACCACTGCCTGCTTATCTCATCTGGGCCATGGTTGGCCAAGTTGTGTCCCCTTCCATCACCACTTTCGATAAGCCACAGACCAGGGGAAAGACCCCTTGAAAATAGGGCACTGGGAAGCAGACTCTGGTCTCAGTATGAACATGGAGTGCATACAGTTCTGTAGAGGGCCAGAATTGGGTACAGCTGATATTCAGAGAAGCCTGGTAAAAACTCAAGCGACTAGCATGAGTTTGGCCAAACTGCGGGAGGCGGTGAAAGATAGGCATGCCTGGCGTGCTCTGGTTCATGGGGTCACAAAGAGTCGGACACAACTGAACGACTGAACAACAACAACAAAGTAAAAAGTAGTGGTGTTGGTTTGTTTTTGTGTTGTTGTTTTTTTAAAGATGGCTAGATTGTTTGTAATTAGTGTAGCTGGTTGTAAGCAACTGTG
Source organism: Lacerta agilis (assembly GCF_009819535.1). Taxonomy (NCBI): domain Eukaryota; kingdom Metazoa; phylum Chordata; class Lepidosauria; order Squamata; family Lacertidae; genus Lacerta; species Lacerta agilis. The sequence continues at coordinate 72,745,848 of NC_046317.1, forward strand.
TCATTTTCTGAAACTATTATAATTTGTCAGAAATGTTCACAAAATAGTTGGTCTCTGTTTTTTTGTTTTGTTTTGTTTTGTTTTCTGCTGTGTGCTGTCTCACGGCATATGTTTGCCAGATACAGTACTTGTCAAATGATTTTTAAAAAACTACAACCTTCAGAGAACAGGAGCCCATGGCTTCCTAAGCAGTGCAATGCTATGTATGTCTATTCAGAAGTAAGTTCTATTAACTTCAACAGGACAGCGGTTTAGGCAACTTCAGGGACAGTTGTTTGTGGAATGAGACCAAGCAATGTGACAATAGGGGGACACTTTTGTAATTTATTCACACTCCAGAGAATGGCTTCAAAAATGCAAACTTTTCTCATTGGGGCAAGGTTCAAAAAGAAGGAATTAAGTATGAGTGCAGGGCAAAAGCCATGCATGTTTACTCAGAAGTAAGCCCCATGGTGTGTAATGGGGCTTAGTTCCAGTCAAGTGAGAATAGGACCACAACATAATATTATAATTATTGAAATACATACGATGTCTATGAAACAAAACACACACACTAAAATAACTAAATCAGACACTGTTTATCTTGAGAACACTTGGGGGGGGGGTGGAATAATAGGTTCAGAAAGTAACGCATCAGTTTACAACCAGTTACTTTTGTTACAAACAATGTACAGTATTCACCATTTTAAATTTAAAGGTACATTTTATCAGGCTTCAAACTATCTCTCCTGCAGAGTTCAGGCCAAAATGAACATAAACTTGTTTCATACATATGGGTGTGACTTTATAAATAAAAATATGTACCAATATACTTCCCTCATTCCTGCTATTTCCATTTCAGGATTGCTTCCCAGTACAGCCTGTTTAGTTAATGAGGTATTTGTGCACACCTGACTACAGTCTTCACCCTGCGCCTGAGTCACGGGAATGGCACCTATTGATTTCAATGGGACAACAATATTTAACTGCCTCACCCTGAAGATCTGCTTTAGATGATGGTGCAAACAGTAGCATGTGCCACCACACCTAACAGGTGGGGCTGTGCCTGCATGGAGGCTGGAGGAACAAAGGAAGCTACCTTATACAAGGTCAGCTTACCTGATATTGTCTACTTTGACTGACAGAATCTCTCCAAGATTTGTCCCATAACCTGATCCCTTTAGCTGGAGATGCCAGGGGCTTTCAGTATATAAAGGGTATCTTATATATATTTTTATATATCTTTTAAGATTCCTAGGCTGTGTGCACACCATACATAATTTCCCCCAAAGAATCCTGGGAACCTCACAGAGCTATAATTCCTAGCACCCTTAACAAACTACAGTTCCCATGATTCTTTGGGGGAAGTGATGCACTTTAAATCCATGGTGTGTATGCAGCTTTTTGAGTTGGGTCAAATATCAATTCAATGCTACGATACTTAAAATTAATAACATACATACTGAGACTTAACTTCTACACCATATACTTAAAGCACATGAATTTCCCCAAAGAATCATGGGAACCGTGGTTTGCCACTCACACAGCTACTATTCCCAGGCCCAGTAAGAAACTACAGTTCCCAGGGTTCTTTGGGGGAAGTCATGTGCTTTCAATGTGCATTAAATGTATGGTGTGGATGCTTGACCTCTGTTGCTCCACTTCTCAGCAGAGCTTCCAAATAACCCTGTGGAAGGAAAGCCATAAAAAATACAATAAAGGTCAATACACGCTTCAACATCAACTTTTCATGACCCCATGGACCAGAGCATGCCAGGCACTCCTGTCTTCCACTGCCTCCCACAGTTTGGTCAGACTCATGTTGGTAGCTTCGAGAACACTGTCCAACCATCTTGTCCTCTGCCGTCCCCTTCTCCTTGTGCCCTCAATCTTTCCCAACATCAGGGTCTTTTCCAGGGAGTCTTCTCTTCTCATGAGGTGGCCAAAGTATTCGAGCCTCAGCTTCAGGATCTGTCCTTCCAGTGAGCACTCAGGGCTGAGAACTTTATGGTAACACAATAATAAATATTAAAATTTCAGCACCAGCTCAGGAAAGCAAAAGGCTAATTTTTCAAACAGAATAGTCTTCACTGTCATTTGAAACACTGACATTGAACTCGGGGATGTGAGCATTTTACGGGTGTTCCAAAGATACAGAGCCAACACTGAGAAGGCTCATAGCTCAAACTGTGGCAAAACCATCAACTGAACCTCCTCAGATAATATCAGACCCCACAGAATGGGAGGAACATATAAACAAAAGTGTTGATTTAAATAAGCCTCCACCACTCCAGATGTTTTGGACTACAACTCTGATCAACCCCAACCAGCATGGGAGTTGTAGTTTGGAAACAACTGGAAGACACTAGATCGGTGAAGGCTGATTTGATTCTAAGCCTTGAAACCAGAAACCTCAGGACTCATCCATTAAATCCAATGACCCACTGGTTGAGATCGCTCATGTGTCCTGAGTGACTTTATATTTAGTCTGCACCTTCTGCATTTAATTTCCCTGTGACAGCACTGTTTATAATTCCACCATGCCACAACCATGTGTCCACCTGTAACTCAGAATTAGCATTTCATGGCTTCTGATTATAGTTCGCAGAAATGTATGTCATAATAGATTTTATAGTCTTTAAGGTGCCACAAGAGTCTCTGTTAGTTTTGAGGAAATTTCTGTGGAAATGCATACGAGAGAGCAATTAGGTTTGATAGATTTTATGATATGTGAAATGTCTAGGCTTTTAAACTTATTAAAGACATTTTGAATTGTTATCCATATGTCAATTAATAGACTAAGCTAAAATTATATTTACATATAGGTAAAAGCAATATTTCTGAAGCAAAAACATTCTTTGTAGCGTATGGACATGTTTGCTTGCCATTCACAGTTTTTATAAACCTATTACAAATAATAATTATTATTTAATTGCTATCTTTTTCATCAATTAAATGAGCTTTAATCGATTTTTCTATCCAGCGCTAGAAATGACATTTGATACAGCCAAGCAAACTGAGTTAGCCATCTCCTGAGTGCACATTTTCTGATCTTTGCCCTGTTTTCTGAGACCCCCAGCAAAACTGTGTGGACAAATGCCTGATGTTTTCCAAAGCACACACAATTCAAGATCACGGCATTTTGAAATCAGTCAGCCCTGAAAGTGAATCCACCCAGGCTTGGCTAAGGTTTTGTTTCACTGCATGGGAATTTACATTCTTCGGGAAAACTGACACGGAGTTTCAGTCATTCTTTATTTTTAATTTTTTTAAAAATAAAAAAATCCCTGTTACTGTTTGCTGAATCACCTCTTTTGAAAAGCCTCTTTGTTGATCTACCTGAGGAAAACCGGAGCCCCCCTTTTCAGAGAACCATCTGAGAGGAGGGAGAGAGAAGAAACAGCACACTTTGCCAGGCTTCTCCCCTGTGTCTTTCTCTGTGTCTTTAAATGGCTCTTTATCGCTCTTCCTGAGAGAAGAGTGGGCAGGCTGGGAAATCCCTTTAAATGTCCCTCCTCCTCTCAGTGGGGATTCCCTTTACCAGTGTGGTAAAGCAGAGAGAAGAAGAGGGTTTCACAGATCCAGTTGCTAAGGGAGGGCTGCTGCTGTGTATCTTTTTCACACCACACAGCAATGCAATGTGGAAGCAGCAGCAGCAGCAGCAATAACTTGTTCAAACCCAGAATAATGTCTCACTCCCCACCTCCCAGAGTATATTTTTGCCTGCTATGTGTCTGCCAAAACAGGATTCCTGGACTGACTGCTAAAGAAGCATGGTGGGTTCATCCACGCTCCCACTTGCCCTGTGCCTAGGAAGCTTGGGTCTGAGAGGTTTTCTGCTTGCCCTGCACTATCTAGGCACAGGTCCAAGTGGTTGTGCCCTTGCCCCACATCTTTTCCTGGGAAAACTCACTCTTTAGCTCTGAATCGGAGCAAACATCAGTCTGGAGTAAACTCAAATTGCCGTTTGCTTAGATTGAGCACTAAAGTGTCAAAAGCAGCAGGAGAAGAGGAAGTGTGGATAAACCCACAGTCTCTGCACTCACACCTTCTTTCTATGTATCTTGCCATCTTCTTGTTTATATTCCATGTATCCGTCTAGGGAACCAGCATTTGACATGCAATGGCATGTTATTAGATATTTTGCTGTTGTACTGCGGAAGTGAGAGCTGGACCATAAAGAAGGCTGATCGCCGAAGAATTGATGCTTTTGAATTATGGTGCTGGAGGAGACTCTTGAGAGTCCCATGGACTGCAAGAAGATCAAACCGATCCATTCTCAAAGAAATCAGCCCTGAGTGCTCACTGGAAGGACAGATCCTGAAGTTGAGGCTCCAGTACTTTGGCCACCTCATGAGAAGAGAAGACTCCCTAGAAAAGACCCTGATGTTGGGAAAGATGGAGGGCACAAGGAGAAGGGGACGACAGAGGATGAGATGGTTGGACAGTGTTCTTGAAGCTACTAACATGAGTTTGGCCAAACAGCGAGAGGCAGTGAAGGATAGGCGTACCTGGCGTGCTCTGGTCCATGGGGTCACGAAGAGTTGGACACGACTAAACGACTGAACAACAACAACTGTGGGCCGCTTTGGAATGGATATAGCAACAGCAATGACAACAGGTTCATGACAGGTGTTGCATTGGTTTCCCCCATTACTAATACCCTTACAATACCGAGGAACTGAAATGCCCAGGTTTAGACTATGCTAGCAATGCCTGCCATCAGTATAACCAGATAGGTTGCCAAGTGTGTGCTGGAAATTAATTTGGAGTTAGAGCTGAGCCAAATTGTTATGTATTGAAGTTCTCACCCTAGGCCACTAGGGGTGTGTGTATATAGTTCATTCTGCTGCAGTTTTCACTCAGGTCCGCACATGCAAATGAAGGATTGAAAAGTGGCGTTCAGGGATTGGGTAACTACAGAAAGTTGTTACTGTTGCATTGTAGCTGAGTTCTATATAAGCAGGCTGCTGAGCCCTTCAGCTCACTTCTGTTCCAGCCTGAGAATAAAGAAGAGCTGCCTGATAATCACTGTGTCGTCTGCTGTGTCCACCCACAACTTAACACAAATGGTTTTGTGTTCATTTGAAGGGCACTGGCCTCAGTGGGAGAACATCTGCGTGTGTGCAGAAGGTTCCAGGTACAGCGCCTGGCACCTTTAGGTAGGGCTGGAAGAGACCCTTGCCTGAAACCATGGAGGGCTGCTGCCAGTCAGCATAGACAATATTGAGTTAGATCTGGGATAACCAACATGGTGTCCTCTATATGTTGTTGGACTGCAACTCCCATCAGCCCTAGTACCATGGCCAATTGTCCAGGATGATGGGAGGTCCATGACACCTGGACATCACATTGACTACACCTCACCGTTCTCTCTGCAGTTTTCTTTCTTCATCTACTTTGCCCTCTTTGGCCCACACTGTCATTGACTGTAAAGCATGTGGGTCACCCCAGCCAATTAGATTCAATAGTTTTGCTTATGATACCTCTATTTCCCCCCCCCCATTTCTCTCTCTCTCTTACACACACACACACACACACACACACACACACACACACACACCAGTTCCTAAAGAAGGGCTGGCAGACCTGTGGTCTAGATGTCATTGAACTACAACTTTCCTCATCCCTGAACATTGACCATTCTGGCTGGAGCTGTTGGGAGTCGGAATCCAGTCATATCTGGGGGGGAATATATTAGCCACCCCTATCCATTACATTAGGCAGACTCTTCTCCACTTTAATTCTTGTATTCTGAAGTGGATTTTCCTGCTGAGCTAGTGTCTGGAAAATAGAGAGTGTTAGTAACACAGGACACAACTGTCTCCCTTTTTCAAATTGAAGACTGTTTCATAGACTGTTTAGTCTCATCCTGTTGTAATTACAGAACAGCTGCAACTCAGACACATTTGTGTAGGATTTGCCCACACCTGTATTTGAAGCTGATTGTGTTCCTATTTTGCATTGTCCACGTGGCACCCCCATTAAAGAGTTCCTATCTCTCTGGTTTCCCTCTGTAAATGTGAGTTTCCTTGATCCAGGGATAATGGGATAGGTTTTGAAAAATGCAACTATAAGCCATGGCACTCAAGACAGTGGGTGGGTTGTCTTGTTTTTTCCCTGGGGTTAGATCAAGCATTCATTTTTGTTTCTCCCCTTTCCATAAACCCTACATCCCGACAACAACAGTATTGGCAGTGGTGGTAACAATTTCTGACAAGCCCTGCAGCTCTCTCTGTGTGTTGTTGTTGTTGTTTTTGCTTTTGTTTGTTTTTTTAAAGCACAATAAGATTTGCACAAAAGAGGAAAATTGAGTAACTGACAAACAATGATTTCTCCAGATCTTCCTGCTTCATTTCCCCCTACAGGTTGCACTGCATGTTGTTTTCCTATTTTGGAATGGGAAGTTCCACTTTGTTGAGCATGAAGTGCATACCGTCCAACTTTTTCTGATGCAAAACCAAGACGCACATCTTCTGGGATGCACTCTTGGGCAAGTCACATGACCTGCACCTCACTCTCACCCTGAAAGGGCCATTGAGATCTTGTGTGAAAAATGGGAAGTCCCATTTATTCCAGAACACTTGGAATTTATGAAAGTGTGTGCACACAAGCTTGTATTGAATGGGGAAATCCTGCATGTGGGCTATTTGTGAAATTCCTGGGAAATCTGGAGGAGGGGGAATGAAAGACCAAGTCACTTTGTTGCTTTAGGACAGGGGTCAGCAAACTTTTTCAGCAGGGGGCTGGTCCACTGTCCCTCAGACCTTGTGGGGGGCCAGAATATATTGGGGGGGGGATGAACGAATTCCTATGCCCCACAAATAACCCAAAGATGCATTTTAAATAAAAGCACACATTCTACTCATGTAAAAACATGCTGATTCCTGGACTGTCCGCGGGCCGGATTTAGAAGGCGATTGGGCCGGATCTGGCCCCCGGGCCTTAGTTTGCCTACCCATGCTTTAGGATAATAACATGCATTATATGCCACTTGGTTTGCCATAAATTTATGTGGGAGTGAAAGAACCTGTTTTTCACTGGGGAACAGTTAGTGCCAGAGACACCAGCTTGCAAGGGCGATGGGGAGGGGCCGCACCTTCCTTCCTAAGCTGAGCAGAAGCTTCCTGGGCTTTACAAAGGATGTCAGGATGCTGGCGCCCTTTTGCCTCCTAGCCAAAGCCGGGCAGGCTTTGCGAAGGTGGCAGGAGGCCTCTTGGATCCACCGGAGCATTGCGCCTCCCTCCCTAAGCCAGGTTTTGGGAAGGAGGCACCAGGGGAGTTTTTAGGGGATAAGCTTAGTCCACTGACCACACACCACTGATGGGGACATAGAAGCTTTAGTTCCTTACTGGGGCTACACTCAAACAGATCAGTTTTGATTTTTTTGTGAAAATAAGGAGCTGGGAACAACTTCAGCCTCTTAGGGTTGGCTGGGGATGGAGTTAGAGAGCTGGGAAGGAAACCATTTGCAGTGCAGCAACACCCTTCCTCTCCTTTCCCTCCACTCCACCCTGTCACCCACACTAGTGCCTAGACTCCTCTGCTGCTAAAAGTGAGGTTACAGAGAACCAGGCAGAGGGCCTTCTTGGTAGTGGCGCCTGCCCTGTGGAACGTCCCCCCATTAGATGTCAAGGAAATAAACAATTATCTGACTTTTAGAAGACATCTGAAGGCAGCCCTGTTTTAGGGAAGTTTTTAATGTTTGGTGTTTTATCATGTTTTTAATATTCTGTTGGGAGCCACCCAGGTGGGCAGGGTATAAATAATAAAATATTTATTATGATTATGATTATTATGCTGATCAATCTGCCCGACTTTAGACTGGGAGGAGGATCTCTTTGGAAGACGCTATATACAGAGAGGAACTGAAAGTATCATTGTCTTAGAACTGGTTCATTTGAAGAGAACTCCTAGGTGTGCCTAGGCATGTAGATTAGACTGGGAATTTCAGTTGCTACTTGCTTCTGCTTTCCTAAGAAATTTCCTCCTCCTCCTAACAAAACTTCCCTCAGTTTGAGCCAAACAGGACATGACATGGATGATGCCTGATTCGGATCTCTCAGGCTTTTCATACTGAAAACTTCTTACCAGTTTGTCATACTGAAAACATTTCAATTAAAAAAAAAATATTATTATTTTTAGAGTTGGGGATTGAATGTTCAACTGTTTCATCTCTTGCCCTTTCCACAATTTAAGTGCACTCCTCCCCTAGAGCCAGTGCTCCCCCCCTCTATAAAAACGTTTAGGGGTACTCTCATTTTCCTGCTCATATTGAAATACTGCCCCTTAATGAGGACAAACTTAGATTCACAAAATGTTTAGGGGTATGCGTACCCCTGTGTCCCCCCAGAAAAGAAGCACTGCCTAGAACTATTATTGGTTCTACAGGGGAAGGAGGGGGGAGGCAGGTATGGCATATATACTCCCCCCCCCCAACTAAGAGAGAGGAAGTTTTGATGGGGGAGGGGAGATAGGGAAAAACACAGGAAGACAGACTTCAGAAGGATTCCCAGAGCACCACTTTACTAATCTGCAAAGCAGCAGCGTAGGGGTGCTAATTCGTTTTTCAATAACAAAAACCAGCAGTAGGAAATCCAAACCTTGCACCACCAAAGCCTATCAGCATCATTTTCAGCTGGTGAGATTCAGCCTCCTTTCAGGTAGGAACCAGTGCCAAAACCCAACCCTGTCCCCTTGCATATTGTCATGTTCCTTCATTGTATTGCTTTTTGAGCCTGCTGAAAACCCTTTTGCATAGGCAAGCCTACCCAGACAAGTCATTTTTAACATATAATTTTATTGCGCATTTGTTTTTAAAACTGCTGATTTATAGTTTGATTCTATTTTAGGTCAATTTGTTTTTGTTTTTTTAACGTTTGATCTTATTGGTATTTTTATGAATATTTTGTGGGGTTGTTTTTTTTTTTTTTTAAAAAAAATCTAAATTACAAAGAGGGTTTTGTTGATTAAGTATTGCAACGTACATGTTTGTTCATTTATCGTCTTGGGAAGAATAACTTTCAATGTGAATGAAACCCAATTTCTCCCTGATCTCTACCTTGAAGGAATGTGCCCTTGACAGAAAAGTATAATTACCTATCCCTGATGTACAGGGCTGAGCTGTAAAAGTCTGAATGTCTCCTGTCCCTTCTCCACCAGGGAAGACCAAATACAGTGGTACCTCGCGTTAAGAACTTAATTCGTTCTGGAGGTCTGTCCTTAACCTGAAACTGTTCTTAACCTGAAGCACCACTTTAGCTAATGGGGCCTCCCACTGCCGCTGCACCACCAGAGCATGATTTCTGTTCTTATCCTGAAGCAAAGTTCTTAACCTGAAGCGTTTTTTTCTGGGTTAGCGGAGTCTGTAACCCGAAGCATATGTAACCTGAAGTGTCTGTAACCTGAGGTACCACTGTAAAGGAATTCAAACTGAACCAGTAAGTCCCTGCTTTGGGCAATAAGTATGTACACTTTAAAAATCTTTATAGTTAGTACCACTGCCCTAAATAGCAACCATTTATAAGTAAGACATAACTCATGGGCAAAAACACTAAAAGGCAGGCATGTGGTCATTTTTCATAAATAGTGTCTGCACATTTTGCCTCATGTGTTCAGTTTTACAAGGTCTCTTTCTCTCTCTCTCTTTAAAATGAAAGCTTGAAATCTAAGCCAGACAGTGGCGCAAGCAGGCATCTCTGCCAGCTTCCTATACTTAGCATTCCTCTGTGTGTGTCAGATTTCTTTCGAAAATGAACCTAATTGAGGGGAAGAACCAATAAAGCTGAGGCCACAATATAGCTTGGTAGAGATAGGCCATTGCCATCTTGTGGTGAAATGAAATACTTGCTTTTTCCTCAGTGGTGGCGTTGCAAGCTGCAACTAAATGTTGCAGTGTGGGAGGCTCACCTTAAAGGTTCTAAGCAGCCAACAGCCATCCTCTTTCCCAGAATGCACCATTCCATTTCTCTCCCATGTCTCTCCGATCCAGTCAGTGTGTTTAGTCCCCATTGGGCTCTTTTGGAATTCCTTCTCCCCTCCCTTCTATAGTTCTATAGTTTTATATATATATATAAAACATCTGCAAACTGAGATTTGCTCAAGACTGCTGTGCTGGTATCTCTTCCCTGTGCACGGAAGGTGCCATTTGGACAGCATAAGGAATCCCGCACTCGGAGGATGAGTTCATTGTTGGTAGATGGCTGCGCATTTCTTTTTCACTCAGGTGCGATTTGACAAAGCGTTGGGGGTAATTCATGAATGCTTTGTGAGCCACCAGGAGAACTCCTGTTATAGGATAGCTATATAGATGTAGGAAAAGACGAAAGCGCGGCTTTATGACATCACATGCAGTACAAAATTAATATATTGCAAAATAACAGGAACAGGACAACTATCCCAGTCGAAGTCTCTGGATTTTAATCTATTCCTAATAGGCCTTTATAGGGAAAACTAGAAGGAAAGTGAAGTGAAGAAACTGGAAGGAAATAACAGAAGGTTAGAATGGGAAGGAATCTTGGGGACCCTTCTGACCTTTTTATTGCATGTTCACGATGCTCTTGGTATGATCACATGCGATCCCACTTCCAATATTGTTTGTGCTTGCAAAACTTTTGGGCTGATCACATTGTTTCATTTCCAATCAGTGCATATGCTGTTTATTTTTGTCCTGCTTTTGTTGCACTATAGCCCCTCCGGACATCAACAATGTGGAGAAGCATCACAGAACAACAACAACAAAAAAACATAATTAATCCACTATTACTGGACAAGGAGCATGTTGCAGAATACACCTGTAATAAAGTACCGGTCTGGAGAGGCCCTTGAAAACCATCTGGTGGTCCAAACCCCTGCTCATTGCAGGAATCTCGAAACAACAGCATCCCTGATAGGTGGCCGTCCAGTTTCTGTTTAAAAACATCTTTTTAAAAAAGGAGAATAGATTGCCTTCCAAGGCAATCTGTTTTACTGACAGACAGATGGAACTATCTTGATGCTTAGTGGAAATTCCCTTAGTAGAGCTTTTTCTGAGATGGTGCTAAATGGGTTTAAAAGCTTCACCTCCTTAATTTCTCTGTTTCAAACTGCATGCACACCATACATTTAAAGAAACATCCCCCCCCAAAGGAATCCTGGGAGCTATACTTTTCCCATCACACAGCTACCCTTAATAAACTACAGTTTATTTTCAGCACCCTTAATAAACTACAGTTCCCAGGATTTGGGGAGGGGGCAGATACATGCTTTAAATTTATCGTGTGCTCAAAACGCAACCCTCATTCTCAGCACTTTCATTTTACAAGAGCATAGGTCCATACTCTTTCCTTGCAACACAAGAGGAGACACACACTGTTGCCCAGTTGAACGCAATCCTGAGCTTTTAAACCTTGCTTGCAACACTCACACGGAATTAGTCCTTCCACGAAAACATTCACAGTCGAGTGAGTCCAACTTCTGTCGTTCTGCAAAATCTTAAGCCGCTTGAAAACCCAGCTCTTGGAAACCACATAGCAAAATCCACTGCCTGCAAAATGAATGATCAATCAAACAAACAGCAGGGGGCTCCTTGTTGCTAATTAGTGGCAATCTGTCAGGTCTGATAAGCCCATGAGAGGGAAAGGCTGAACTGTCAAATACCTGCAGCTCAAACACTCATCTGCGGCTTAATACAAGGAAGCCCAGGAGAGATTTCTGATGTCCCCATAGGCTCAGCCCGCAGTAACCTGGTAATGCTTGTTATACAGACTCCTCCCTTCATTCAGGTGTGAGGAAAACAGGAAGCACCAGGTAAGTAGGTGGAGCACAGAAAAGATGTGTCTGTAGGTAGCAACCTGTTGGAATCCTGAGACTGTGCTCATTTCAAAGTCCAAGAACCACTGAAGTCAGGTTGAAGGTCCTATCCAGGTAATGCAAGCTGTCTGGCAAGTATATTTAGAAAACTATTGTTGTTGTTGTGTGTACATTTGGGGAGCTGTTATGGCAGAGAACGTAAGCAGTAGTGCTCTGTTTGGAAACAGTCCAGACAGTGGAATCCTATAATGCCTACTCAGAGATAAGTCCTGTTGAGTTCAGTGGATCTTACTTCCAGGTAAGTGAGTACAGGATTGCAGCTTGAAGATTGTGGCACACAGACTGGGGTGGGGGATTTTGGTATGCAGGAAGTATCTCACTGAACTGTCTGGTATATCGGACAATGAGGAAACATTTCTGTTTGCTTGCTGTTTTCTTTTTCTTTATCTGTATAGCATGAATGGAGTAAAGCTTGCAAATTGGACAGCAAACTGAAGTTCTTTTGGCGGTGGGATAAATTCAGCAGGGCTAAGGATCTTTATGGCCAAAAGAATTCCAGCTTGCTGTCTTAGTTTAACCAGCCTCACAAGGTGGTTGTGAAAATAAAATGGGTGGGGAACAGAAGGACCATTTAAGCCAGCCCTGTGCTCCTTGGAGAAAGGGTGAAATAGAAATATAACAATAAAGTTGTCTTTATGTACTGTCCTTTGGTAGAATCCTGTTAATCCTTTCCCTGGCGCTCCTCTGTCTGCTGCTCTGGTCTGCGGGAAGAACTAAATTTCTGTATGGCATCTAAACCTTGTTGGCTTCTCTTTAGCTCCAGTCCTGACCTGAAGCTGCCTTTCTGGCTGCATCCTCTTATGTTCCCTTCGTGCAATATTAATGTCAGCTTCAGCTGTGCCTAGGCGCCGCCTTCCTTCAGAAAAAAGCACTTCTGCTATGCCAGGTTGACAACTTTGGCTTTACCTGTTCGGAGCTACAATTCCCAGCACAGTCAACAAACTACAGTTCCCAGGATTGTCTGGGGGAAGTCGTGTACTTTAAATGTGTAGGGCTGTCTTCAACATAGTACTAAGGTGAATGTACTACAGTAAAAAAGCTTCTTTCCTTGTGTGGTGTAGCATTCTCCATCTTCTTCCCCATGCACCCCCTAAATCTGGTCTGGTGATTATTCCAACCCTCTGGAGCAATTTGGCAATGGCATGGGGCAAGAGAAGATGGGGAAAACATCTTGCACTAGCACTAGCCATTGTATTAGTTTGATGCCTCCCAGGGTCTCAACCGCAGCGCTCTTCTCATAATTGTTTTCAAACAATATTAAAGGGCACAGTTCACTTTATTATTAGAATATAAATCACAACGTTGTACCCTTATTTCAGCATGTAACCATCAATAGCAATATTATGACTGTTTCATTTGGGATTAACAAGCAGTTTATGGGGCAATTTCTAATACAACTGTATGGCATCCCTTAACAAAGGTCTGTTCACATCTTGTGACACATGAATCCAAATATAGGAACATAGGACGTCTGACTACTGGTGTATCTAGCTCAGGTGTAGCCAATATAATGCCATCCAGGTGTGGTGGACCTCCCATTAATCCTGACCATCGGCCATACTGCCAAGACCAACACATGGCAGGCACCACATTGGCTATCCCAGATCTAATTCAATATGGCCTACACTGGCAGCAGCCCTCCAGGGATTCAGATGGGATCTCTCCCAGCTCTAACTGAAGTTGCTAGGGGTTGAACTTGGCACCTTTCTGCAAGCAAAGCAGATGCTCGATGAGTGACCTATCGCCCTTCACCAAGCAGCTCACAAGCTATGCATTGTTGCTTGCCAACTACCTGACAGCTAGCTTGTTCTTGTGCTCATGGCCAGGCAGCAAAATCAGAAAGGCTGTTAAGCTCCTTGTGGCCTGCACCTGGCTTGATAGATCACCAGTGAGACAGGCCAGCCTCATTTCCATGGGAGTTGTTGGGAGACAGCAGATAAACATTGCATGTTTCTACCTGCTGTGTTGTTACCACTCGGCTGTTGGGTGGTGTTTGAAGTTGCTACAGATGTCCTATGAGCAATGTTGGAGAACTGAGTCAAATACACCGAGCCTGTATGGAAACCCAATTTAATAAGTTGCAGGTGGAGATAGGGAGATCGGAGTAGAGCTTCTTTCTAAGGTGTGCCAGTCACTAGGTGAAGGAAAGATGGGTGGTTTTTTTTCTGGTTCAGAAGGAAACAGAACCCGCAAATGCAAAGGACAGCAGTAGCATAGGAGTGAAGTATTCAACTGCAGAAAGGGCTGAGAAGTTTAGAAATACTGGTGCATGATCATGACAAAATGTGATTGTTCTGCTCAGTGTGCTCTAGCTGGGGAGAAGAATGCTCTGTTTCCCATGTGGCTGTCCTGCAGGTACTTAGTGTGTGGATAAAGAAAATAATGATGGCTTTCACAGCACTGACACTGATAAGGGTACAGGATGCTTTCTTTGTCATCCTGGCCTACTTTGCAGTTCAGGAAGGCGAACAAGCCTCGGCTGAATTTCTTGTTAGCAGGGTCTGGCTTTAGAGTTCTTGCTTTGTTTTCTGGCAGGGCACTTGTGCCTTTAATTACTAATGACAGGCAGAAACCCAGCTGGTGTGTCTGTCTCTCCCTTTACTGCATGGAGGTGCAATAGCAGGGAAAGCGTTCTCTGGTAGAGCTGTACTAGAAAGCAGCAATGACCCTTGTGGATCTGAAGTTCCCTTATGAGTGTTGTTGCAAACATTTTTCAGGAATTTGAATCATCGGCCTTTTTTACCAGGTAATTTTAGGGATGCAGGTGGCGCTGTGGTCTAAACCACAGAGCCTAGGGCTTGCCGATCAGAAGGTTGGTGGTTTGAATCCCCGTGACGGGGTGAGCTCCCGTTGCTCGGTCCCAGCTCCTGCCAACCTAGCAGTTTGAAAGCACGTCAAAGTACAAGTAGATAAATAGGTACCACTCTGGCAGGAAGGTAAACAACGTTTCCGTGCGCTGCTCTGGTTTCGCCAGAAGTGGCTTAGTCATGCTGGCCACATGACCCGGAAGCTGTAGGCTGGCTCCCTCGGCCAGTAAAGCGAGTTGAGTGCCGCAACCCCAGAGTCATCTGCGACTGGACCTAATGGTCAGGGGTCCCTTTACCTTTACCTTACCAGGTAAATTTAAAATTGGGAGCCCTGGGTATTACCTCTGAAAAGTATGTGCTCCAGTGAATGTAAAGTTTCAGTGTGCTCAGGTCCAAGATAAATACTAGGTGTGCTTATCTGTGCATTTGCAGCCTGTTTGAGTCACTGTGTGCTGTCCCCTTTGATCTGCAATTCAGGTCCTGTGTAACTCTTTATAAAATAAAACCACTGTGTTTTCCAATTCAGTATAACAGTAAATCTAAAAAAGGCTCTAACCTTTTCTCCTTTTGGCCAAAGTAGATGAAATTTATGGGCACAGGAGCCCCTTCAAAGTGGTTTAAACACACCAAATTGCAGGGTAATTGGTCCAGGGCCTTTTTGTTGCAACATCCACTGTGGGAGGCTTGGGGGTTTGTTTCATGCTCTCTTACCTTAAAATAATTAAGAAGTAGCCAACTGGTGTGTATTCTTGCTTGTACATTTAAAAAAAAAAAACAACTTTGTAGTTTCATGCCAGCCTTTCTTTCTGGTAGGTATTTGGGAGCCAGCGTGGTGTAGTGGTTAAGAGCAGTGGACTCATAATCTGGTGAACTGGATTCATTTCCCCGCTTCTTCACATGCAGCTGCTGGGTGATCTTGGGCTAGTCACACTTCTTTGAAGTCTCTCAGCCCCACTCACCTCACAGAGTGTTAGTTGTGGGGGAGGAAGGGAAAGGAGATTGTTAGCCGCTTTGAGACTCCTTAAGGGGAGTGAAAGGCAGGATATCAAGTCCAAACTCTTCTTCTTCTTCTTCTTCTTCTTCTTCTTCTTCTTCTTCTTCTTCTTCCAGTAGGCTTTAAAGGCCTTCAGATACGTTTTTGCAGTTTTCTGATGGGCTTTACAATGTGTCTAGAATGCCCTCATACAGATGTAACTTTCTCTTAGTAAGATTTCATAGCCAGGTAAGATACTTGCTTGTCCTATCAAAATTTAGGCCTCCTTTTGAGCCTTTTATATAGCTTAAGTTCTCGAGCCTGGGTAGAGTTCTAAAGTCCGACTTCCATGAGACTCCATGACTCTGAAGACAGATAATTTATTAATGTGATTCACTGACTTCATAGCTCTGGCTCACTGGAAGCATTCCTTTCCTTTTTTATCTAAAGGTTCATACAGAACTATAGTCACTGATAAGCTCATGACAACATCATCAGCTGCCTGTGTAAAAAGTCAGAAATGCAGAAAGTTGAGGTGGCTTTCTTGAGAAATTACAGTGGACCTTGGGACCTGTTATTCTGACTCCTACCACTTTCTATCCTATAGCAACAGAAGGCCTACCGTCTATCTGCTCCTGTGTTCTGCTCTATTGAACCACTGCCATTTTTAAAGAGTGGGGTAGCTCACTGGGGTGTCTTCTAGATGTTGTACTCCATCTCCCATCAGCCCTAGCCAATGGCCAGGAATGATGGGAATTTCAGTCTAACAACATCTGAAGAACATCAGATTGGCAACCAGCCCCTCGTTTAAGAGTATACCCTCAACATTTTAGCTCTTGGTGTTGGAACCTGTCATTTGACAGTCTTCCCACAGCCCCAGGCCTGGGATCTAGCTATGGCTGAATTTGAACCTGCAACTAAGCTTGCCAGCTTCTCTGCTGGCCACTGTAGCTGTGTCTCTTAAACTGGGTCACAACAGGAGCGCGGTCACCATGCAGTTATATGATAAATATTAAGAAATGGTTCCTCAAATACATGTTTGGGTTAAAAGTGGGCCCTGGATCTGAAAAGGTTGAAGATGACTGTTCTAGAGTACTCTGCTGGAAGTTCACAAATATGCCGTTCTGCCACAAATGCATGTTGCTTTCTTTATGGGTGCAAACTCCAGGCCTCTGATGGCTTTGTCCAGCATGGAGATCCAAGCAAAGATCCAACTGCAGGACTTTTGCTTGTCCTGCAGTTGCTTATAAACCAGGACATTGTCCACAACAATGTAGCAACATGTGTGATTTTACACAATTGTGAACATGCACACTATTTACAAATGCTTTCCAAAGCTGCCCTCAACACTTTAGGCGAACATAACTGTTGAGGACAGAGAGGGGAGCTCTAACAGTTTCTGTGCTAGGGGCTGTGAGCTTGCCTGCATAGCTGCCAATTAAATTGCACCAAAGAATGCTCAGCTCAGCAGGTTACTGTGGCAAGGGGACTGTCTCATGACCTTCTCTCAGCTCTGAACAGCATGGAGCTGACAGAGGCAATGAAGTTTCCAGAGTCAGCCAGGGCCCCTTCCCCCTGCCTCTCTAGGAATCACTTTATCCTTGATATGTGCAGGATAGGAAAGGTAAACACCTGGATGGAGCTCTCTTCTGCCGTCTGCTTAGAAAGGGAAGCCTGGTCCTCATGCTGGCTCAGTTTGGCTCAGTGTAGATTCCAGAGGGCCTTATGAGATGCTTGGGAGCAAGATCAGCTCCCTCAAATTGCTCAGCAGAGGTGGGTTTCTTTCTAGGGAGGGAGGCAATGTGAAACTGCCCCAAATTTGCTGGGTAAGAAGCAGCTTTCTTTGCTGTGTGTGTGTGTGTGTGTGTGTGTGTTGCTCTTCACATGGCTGTGGACATTTCCACGGGTTCATGGATTTTGTGTGTGTTCACATACAGTAATTGTATAATGGTTGCAGTGGAGCATTCTTTTCCCAACAGAGGATCACTGTTGTAGGTAAATGGCGTTTTTTCAGGATACAAAAGTTTCACTGCTGGACGGTGTCTTTTTGTATTCTGCTTGCTGTGGCTATTGCATTCTGAAGCGCTGCATAGACTTAATTCATTGTAGCATTAAAGAGAAAGATCCCCAAGTGCAAGCATTTGGCTGATAGAATGACCCCCTCTTCTCCCCCCGAATTCTGTCCTGGGGTTCTCTCAACCCTCCCAAGTAAGCCCCACCGAGCTTGGTTGGACTCTTGCATATCTTACTTCCCGAGACACGCATTTAGGATAACACTAGAACACTCTGTATTTTTTCAGGACACAAGTCATGTGCCCAGCACTTTGTGTTAGCACTCATGTGAGCTCCTTCACAAAAATGGAGGTCAGGGATGGAGCAATTGGGCACAATGGGCATAGCCAAGGCAGGGCAGGGAGGGCTACTGCCCCATCAATAAAAATACATAGCAAACTGAGGTTCTGCCGCCCTAACAGAAATCCTGGCCATGCCCATGACAGGCACAATCCCAATTTCTCCTTTCTCCTTGACCATTTTGAAACACTTTGGACATCAGACCCAGGCTCTATATAGTGTAATGGAGCAGTGTTCCTTTTAAAATATTATGGGACAATGTGGGTAACAAATACCCTCTTTTTCTTTACATCAATGCATTGCCGACTGTGGCTGAACAAATGAGCACAGCACACAGGATGTTACAAAATACACACTTGTTCTTATTTTCTTTTATGGAACGTTGCAGGGTTGAAAAGTCTAAATGAGCACTGCTAAATGACATTGTGTACCAAATAAATCAAGTCCCTGTGATGTTACTTCCTCCCCAGTAACCATTTATAGATTGTCAAGTGAGAGCCATTTGAAAAAGATGAACTCACGAAAGGGGGAGAAACACACAGAGACATTATTTAGACTTTGCTTTCAATGAGGCTCTTTAATAAGAAATGGAAATGTCAGGACCTTGGTGTCCATTAGTAACTGTTGGGGGAATAAACTGCTGCCAGATGACATCCTTGAGAATTAGTCATAGAATCGCAGAGTTGAAGGAAACCTCAAAGGTCATCTAGTTTATCCCCCTGCCACAGAATGCAGGAAATGCGCTGCTCCAGCATCCCTGGTAGGTAACTTTGGGCAAGTGGTCTTGACTTGCTCTCTGTTATCATGTCTTTAATGGCTGCTTTGTTGTAGTATATCACATCGTGAGGAAAAAGTTGAGTGCGCAACTGGGTGACCTGAAACCCAAGGATTTGAATGAAGATGAATATTGCATGTTTGATGTACAAGTAGCTCTACGCTTAATTTGACTGTGCCAGTTCCTATAAAATAATTCCATGTGGCCACTTCATACCAAAAAGGAAGTAAGCCATTTCACATACTGAAGGATAACTGCGATTGGGTGTGCTGAGTTATTAAATCAGTAGCCAAGATGATTCTCTTCCTACATGATGCCTTATTTCAGCACTGGATTATTATTTTAATTGCACATCTTATTACCTATTAATTGGGAGTGGCTGTTTACCTTAATGTTTCCACATGAATTGGCAGTGGTAACTCTCTGGTTCCATTTGTGGGCAACTTCCTATGTACCTGTGACTTTTATGCTACCATGTCCCTTCACTAGTTCCCCCATTCATTTTTAGACGAAATTAAATTGTTGTAGATGGCTGCTCATATCAGAGAGAGCATTATGCTTCCTGTGTGGAGGGAAATGGGTGTCTGGAGTAAGAGTGGTTGTGGGCTGACTCACTCCTGATTCTACAGGGAGCCCCATAGAGCAGTGTTCCCCAACTTTGGGCCTCCAGCTGTTTTTGGCCTACAACTCCCATCATGCCTGACCACTGGCCTTGCTAGCTAGGGATGATGGGAGCTGTAGTCCAAAAACAGCTGGAGGCCCAAGGTTGGGGAACACTGCCATAGAGGATGCCACATATTTTACTGCCCCTTAGCTCTTCCACTTGTTCCACATACAGTTGAGGTCAAAGCAGTTGTTTGTCCATTTTGCTATGGACTGTAATAGCGACTAAGGCTTCTGCCTATGCTGTCCATTATGTGTTTTATGTAAAATAAGCTTGTAATGACATCTTCAGTGTAAGAAGAGTGCATCATGATTACTTAATTTGTGTAGGTGTGTAGTGTACTGGCACAGCCAAGGGGCATCAGTGCATGGTTACTATAGACATTTGAAGTCTTCTTAACAACTTCTCGTGACTTAATTATAAGGTTCAAAGCCTTTCCCATGAATAATGTGAGTGCACACTGGGTGACTCATATAAAAACAAAGTTGAAACATGGATCAACACTGAAATTGCTCACTCTGCCGAGGTGCAAGTTTCTTCAAGTATTCTGTATCTTCCTGATCTTAATTTCTTGGATGTCAAGGATGGAAACACAGCAAATTAGCAAGGCTGTCACATTGGTTGAATTGAGTGGATTAATATATATTAAAAACATTTAATTGATTAAAAAGGTGCCCTTGATTTAAATTTTACAAACATAGACTTCCGGCGGCGACGCCATTGCGGGTGGTCGTGGGCTGCTTCGGCTGCGAAGCGCCCAGTCCATCCCGGGGGTTTGGAGCCCCGCTACCGCAAAGCGGGGCTCCGGTGGGGTGCGGGAAGAGCGTCCCGCACCCTGGGCTCCCCGGCTGTGCCCGTTGTGGCTCCGAACCCTTCCCTCGCTCCCCCTGTAAAGGGGGAGTGGGGGTGAAGGGACGACGGAGCCGGGCTATAGGGGACATGCCCCAACCGGGATGTAAATGCGGCGGCAAAGCCTGTGATGAGCGTCTAAGTTCTACCTGTCTTTAGTGAATTGAAAGAACCCGGTGGTTGTGAGTATTTGATTGATTTTGATTGACTTTTATATCTTTGGAACGATCCGGGGGGAAGAGGAAAAGGAGCCTGCCTCCCTCACTTCGGGAGAGAAAGAAAATAACCAGTTTGAGTGACTGCTGCTACAATAATGGATACAAAGTGTTTGGAATTTGAAAACTGAGACTGCTGAGATTTCCCTTTGGGGATTAAGTGGGCAGAAAATATCTCCTTTTAAAGTTCTGATCTTTACACTCTGGCTTCAGAAAAAATGGCGATGGGAAATTTGGACTGACGTGGGAAACAATTGAAACAAAGGAAGGAAGAGACAGGAACTGAAATTTGACACTCACCCTCTCCTCCAAAATGCTGGACTTCGTGTTTGAACTTGTTTTGAACTCTGGTCTAAAGGAGGAAGAAATGTTTGCTGTCTTGAGGCTGGAACTGCTTAATCGGAAATTGCAAGTCTTGAGTGGAATTATAAATAAAAAGAACTTACTTCCCACAGAGGAGGCTTTTCAAAAGTTTTACACAATGGAAGAAAACCTTGGCAGAGAGTTAGGAGGGGTACTTGAAGGATGGTCTGAAATGGCTGGGCGACTCCGGGAAAAGGAACCGTTTTCTGGGGGTGGCAGCCCCGGAACGGGAAAATTTACAATATCCAGACCCCGAGGTGGGAGCTCGGGGGCATGGGACATGGAATTAAGATATCTACAAGAAGAAGAAGTATGGTACAAAGAAACGGAGGAGCCTAGAAATGGTGTGATGTGTACCCTGAAACTTGATGCAAGGTCTGTTGTGAATACTGCCTGGATCTGTGGACATTTGGTAAAAGAAGACATCTCGAGGATTGGTTCCGGCGAAAGACAGAGAAAGACAATGGACAGAGGGGGGGTGGGATGAAGTACTAAATGTAAAATTCAAATGGTCTGCTATGGTATCTGAAATCGGAGAGTGAAGCTTGTTAATTATAAGTTTATTTTGAATAAGTAAGGGGATATTGGATTTTAAGTTAAAGCAGCATGATAATGGACAGAAGAAATAAGTTTAGTTTTTATAAGAATATTTTGTTAAGATTTACGATATAATAGGATGATGAAGATAATTGTGTTATCTTTAATCTAAGTTAAATTCTTTTTTATAGAGAAAAGGTGTTAAGAAAGTAAAATATGGATTTAAAACCGAAGGTGAAAAGGCAGGGGAAGTCAAACGTCAAGATTCGGAAATAGAAATTTTTTTTTGCTAGGTATATAAACAAGAAGAAGAATCCTGGCATTATGTGTATTTGTAATTGTTTTGTAGTTGTAGGTGTGGGTCTGGGTTTGTGTTGTATTATGAAAATGCTAATAAATTCTTCTAAAAAATTTTTTTTACAAACATAAAAAAATAGAAGGCCAAAGGGCATTCCCCCTTTCTCTTGCATAGGCAGACATGGCTTTTCCTGCGATGCCTGCTATGACATTTGTGTGCATCCTCTAAAATCTAATTGTGGTGCTTCGGAACCATTGTTTTAACTACATGTAAATTTCATCAATAAAACTGATTTATCAGCTAAAAGCAATATAATTAATTGGCTGGTGATACAGTTGCTGAATGTTCATTTCTGTGGTGTCTGTTAAAAATCTCATGCTTAGAGATAGGGCATTAGATCTAGGCAAAAAATAGAAGCTAGCATAGGTAAATCAGTCTACTATCCCTAGCCAATTAATCTTCTGTATACTGCAAGCAGAACTAGTCATTACAAGGGAAGCACAAGATTCCGAAACTTTGTCTCTTAACACCAAAATGTTTGTGGGAGGTTCTTGCACAGGAGAATTGAGTAAAAGCAGGTGCTTAGCTGTTCTCCTGCCTAGTCATTCTACCCAGCAGGTGTGGCCCAACTGGATTTAAACCTCTCCACACACCCAGTGGCTCTTAAAATGGGAAACTGGCCTGTCCAGGAAGATGGCTTAGGGGAAACTATTTTGGTTTCTCTATGATAGTCATGTATCTGTTGGCTCTGTGTCATTTGCAACCTCTTGTTTTCAGGAAGCCATTATTCATATGTCACTGATGATAGCCTTCATACCAGATGAATCTCCTAGTTATCTTGGGTGACACAGAACCCTGGAATCAGTAACTTCCGATGTGTAAAATCATCCATCATGCATTCCGTCAAATGAGTTTAGGAAGCAGGAAAGTCTAATATGTCTCCTATCATTGGTGGTCTCCTTAGGCTTCAGGAGGAATCATATCACAATGGCTGACTATAGATGTCTGTTTGCCAAGTGGTAACTGCCCACACTGCAAACTTGATAAAATTAGAGCTGGGACATGGCTGAACTTCCAGATCCTTCACAGAACAGATAGTAACATATAGAACACAAAGTAGTCCAGAAATGGCATAACACCTCCTTTGGATTGAAGGTGCCATATACTAAAAGTTGCTGACCTTTTTGGACCTGTGGGTACATTTTGAATTTTGGGGTGCCGGTCTTAAAATGGTTGCCATGGGGGCAAAGCATAACCCAAAATTGGCTATTATGGAGAGCATAGCATAACCCAAAATTAGAGAGGCAACTATCCCTGCCAACTTCAGCCTTGCCATCGAAAGTCAGTTATGCCCTGATTGTGGGAGATCACAGAATACAGATTATTCTCATCCTCTACCTCTCCCTCTCTGATGGTGTTACTGTCTAATAACAGGGAGCATCACTATCACTCTCAAGTCACATAAATTGGTTAGAAGGTATATGTGCACATTTTGCCCCATAGCTTTCTTTCTAGGAGGCTAGAGACTTATCCACACTTATCTTTTGCCTCGCTCTTTCCTGGCAGAGGTCTGCACTGAAAAGCTCTGTGTCTGAGGGCATTGTTTTTGTTTTTGCCCCAGAGCTTTCCCTGCAAAAAACCCTCTCTTTATTGCTCAATCAGAGCAAACGTCAATTCAGGTTTTCCACAAATTGCCACTTGCTCTGATTGAGCTTTAAAGAGCAGGTTTTCACAAGGAGAGCTCCCAAGGAAAGGGTGCACAGACACAGACCTTTAAAGTGTGGTCCGTGCCCAGAAAGAGCAGAGGAAGGGTAAGTGTGGATAAGCCATTACTACTTTTTGTTAAAATGAAAGCTCGGAGTCTGTGGGACTTGCCCAGTGATACCAATGGAAGCATTCCTAGACAAGAAGGCACCTGTGGGTTGGGGACCCTGCATTACACGATTATTCAAAAACTTTTAAAAATCTGTCTCTTCATTCTTTCTGTTTGTAGTCTCGGACAATGAACTATGTGGGGCAGCTCGCTGAAACGGTGTTAGGCACTGTGAAGGAGTTGTATAAGGGCCTGAACCCAGCCACCCTGACAGGCTGCATTGATGTCATTGTGGTGAGGCAACCAGATGGCTCCTTACTCTGTTCACCTTTCCATGTGCGCTTTGGGAAGCTACGTGTTCTGCATTCCAGTGAGAAAGTGGTAAGTGACGCCTGATGTGTGTTGACAAGGACTAATATGCTTGAAGATCAACGAGGTCAAATGTATAAACTACCAAATTCCACCACGATCAACAATTCTCACAAAGTTATGCTTAGAAACCTTAATGGGTTATTGCTGGGAAGCTGAATTTGTTTTTGGCATCTACTAACAACTTTTTAGTCCCAGCAAGACTATCCAAGCAGGTGATTTTAGCAGCCACAAGTGTTTTTAAATTACTAATTTTAATTTTGTATGTATTTTTTAGCTCTTTAAAATATTTGCTTCTCATTGGTATTTTAAATGTGTATTTTAGACTGCATCGCAAACCACTTAGATATATATATCACTTACTAGAACAAATGACATTTTGCTAAATAAAAAAATATGAGTAAGTTGTGTGGGGGATGCACATTCATACAGTCTTCTTAGCACAACACAGTATGAATTATTGGTCTCATTGTGACATCTGAGCAAATTTAATAATCTATCACTGCCATGCTAAAAAGATTGTATGAATGGGCCATAGTTTTCAAGTGCCATTCAGAACTTCAGACTTATCCCACATTATAGATTGACTGTTGGTTAAAAATTCTCTAAACATGCCTGCCAAATAGGAAAGAGTTGATCTTCCATTAACCCTTGAGCCCAAATCTGTTACCTGTCCAGTTGTCTTCTGTGAGACATATGGGAAGCCACAAAAGCACAATCTAGAAATGCACGGGTCGAAGCTCACATTGGCTCAAACAACATAACCAGTAGGTTTCCGAGCACAACTCGAAGTGTTGGTGCTGACCTTTAAAGCCTTAAACAGCCTTGGCCCAGTATAACTGAAGGAGCGTCTCCACCCCCATCATTCAGCCTGGACACTGAGGTCCAGCTCTGAGGGCCTTCTGGCAGTTCCCTCCCTGCAAGAAGTGAGGTTACAGGGAACCAGGCAGAGGGCCTTCTCGGTAGTTGCACCCACCCAGTGGAACGCCCTCCCATCAGATGTCAGGGAAATAAACAACTATCCGACTTTTAGAAGACGTCTGAAGGCAGCCCTGTTTAAGGAAGCTTTTAATGTTCGGTGTTTTATCATGTTTTTAATGTTCTGTTGAAAGCCACCCAGGGTGGCTGGGGAGACCCAGCCAGATTGGCGGGGTAGAAATAATAATGGAAATTATTATTATTATTATTATTATTTATTACCAGTTTTACAGTGGAGGTGGGTACTTGTCATGCATCCTGCTGAAGGCCATTTTTGAATTGGACCTGTGTTCTGCACAATACAGCCAAGTGATGAGTATTGCACAAAGATGTGCCTGCTGTATGGGGAGATGAGCTTGCTTGTTGCTTTATCTCATGCCACATGGTTCCTGACCTTTTAAATACACACACACACACACACACACACACACACACACACTGAGGTACAACATGTACTTCAACCTTTCCACTGGCTTCCTGCAATCTCAAACCTGCTATGCTCATTGGTGACAATGGGGTTTAAGTGAGTCATAATATTTATGAAAGGAAATGTGACTTAAGTGTATTTTCTTCCTTGTCTCTGATCAAAGTCCTATTAATGTAGGGGGTGGGGGACAAAATGGAAGCATGGGCCACTAAAGAGGGTTCGTGATGGAGAAAGGCTACCTTTATGGCATGGAGAGATGAGGCGCTTTCTTGGACGCTAGAGGCAGTTGTCCTCTTGGAAAGCAAGCCCCCATTTAAATTAGAATTATATTACTGGAATGTGCTGTGTCAAAAGTTCTCACAGTTAAACCAGGCCTGCAGCCAGGCTGATCTTCTTTTAAAAAAACAAAACAGGCCGGACTGTTTTTCTTCCACTTAGCCTGAAAAAGTCTAGCAGGTACAATTATGAATTTGCATGTGCATGTGTTTCGACTGAGATTATAAACTAAGCAGTGCCTGGTTCAATTTTATTCTCTTGCTATAAAAAGCAGCAACTCGTATCAAAGCTGGTGAGGTAACATTACACGATTTCTGCACTAATCTAATATGTGTTTATGAATAACCTGCATGAAAATTCATTTTTAAAAATAAAAAATTGAAAACGTTCATCAACATCTATCAAAATACAAATTTCTCTGTTGTATCGTCTTTCAAAATGTGCATTTTAAAAGGATTTTTAATGCGTTTGTTAATTAACTGCACTATATTTGCATGTCATCCCAATGCATAAAGTTCCCTGAGTGGTTTATTGGAATATTTTGGAAGTGTGAAAGGCAGGGGATAACTATTCCTCACAATGCAGATGAGGTCAGTTTGGTCTTGGAATTCACAAAGATCAAATTCCTCATACATCTCTTAAGTCCCAGATATGGGAAGTGGTTAGAATGCATTTTGTGTTAACTTCACTGTTGCTTTCTAGGCTATAAACAATTAGCCCTCTTTTTTTAGGTTGACATTGAAATTAATGGCGAGCCAGTCAATCTGCATATGAAGCTGGGTGACAATGGAGAAGCCTTTTTTGTCCAGGAGTCAGAGGAACACAAGGTGGGAAGATATTAGAAAGCACATTAAAAACTACCCCTCAAATTTTCAGCTTCCAAATAGACCACACTGAAGGCTTGTTGTTTTCCCAATACACTTTTGCCTTACTTCTCACACCTGAAGTTCTCGTCACTGGATTTAGGGTAGTGTGGGTGGTTCTCCTGCACAGGGCACCAAGCCGAGGGGGAACAAAATTGAGAAGATCCATTCAGAGGTGCCATTTTTTTTTTTTGCCTCACACAGAGCACCATATCACAAATAGATTACCTAAATCCACCCTGTAATCCTTGGCCATGCCTATCAACAATCTGGATAAATTCCTCCTGATAAATTCCACCTATATCTCAGACCATAATCTACTGGATTTCTTGTCTTGTTTTTTATTTATTTTTTGCTAGTCCAGTGCTTGGCCCTTTCTTGAGTCACATTGAAAACACATTGCTTCCCCCCCCCCCCAAGGATCCTGGGAACTTTACCCCTCAGAGTTACGATTCCTCTAACAAATTACATTTTGAGGGGAAGCAAATTTGCTTTGAATGTATGATGCGGGTGTGATCTTGGTTAACCTCCTGCAACAGGGCTTTTCTGTTCTCTTCCTCGAAACTGGTACAATGTGTGCAAAGTTGGCACTGAGAAGGCCCTGATTCTCTGGAGCATAGCAAATCGAGACCACCTGCATATATTCTCTCATTTTAGATATATTTTGTCTGTTTTGGCTAGTTTCTGTTCTCTTGAAATCAGACAACTCTATCCGCCTTTGGAGACTTTGCCAGGCACTTCTTCTGGCTCATTCAACAAGAAGTGATCACATTTCAATAGATGTCCAAAGCTTTGTATAAAAGAGAAGCTTCACTTCAGGGCGAAAAGTTTGTGAGAAAAAAGTTCATCTTTCAAATGGATCCTCAGAGAAATGTGCTCTGAAGCCCATCGTAATTCTCTGCTGAAATTCTCTGGGTGCCGAATTATGACTTTGTGGCACTGTATAGTAGGCTTCCTGTATTTCCTAAACTGACTCAGAGGTGGAGCAGCTGGTAAAGCATTTTATAGATGTATTTCAGCTGTTCATTACCAACAATGTAAACTAGGAGGGGCAGCTTTCAAGCAATGACCCACCCCCATGTATGTTCATTGTCCCCTAACGAATACATGAAAAAAGCTAGCGTTATCTTCTCTTCTCCCCTCTCTGCACTCTATTCATTTGCTATCCTCACTACCTGTTTCTATATCCTGGGCTTTTTTTTCACTCTCTGGCAGTAATAGTGGTCCAAGAATTTGGCCCTACAACAGTGGCCGAAAAAGGAAGGAAGGGCCTTTCTTAAAATTCCCCTGCCTTTTCATCGCTAACTTCCCATCATGCCAAAGTTCACCATAACAAATGAGAGAAGCAATTTTGACATAATAGCCTGTGCACCTCAATCCCTGGGTTGAAGCAAGGAACGGGATTCCAAATTCTTCCTGCACTGGTCTCTCAGATAGACCATAAAGCCTGCTAATCCTTTGCATTTGACACTAAGGGGTCATCCAGTCTTTCTTTTGCACTGTGCTTTCCAGGTCTGTGTCCAAGTGGGGGGTTTCTTTTGTCCTTACGCCTTTCCCTGGGGAAACCTGCTGATTACCACTGACTCAGAACAATCGGGGTTCTTGCAGATTGACACTTGTTCCAGTTCAGAGGTAAACAGCAGCAGCTTTACCTGGGGAAAGTGGTGGGACAAAAAAAAAAGGAAGAAACTGTTCAGACATGCGCTTGGAAAAGCAATGGAAAACACAGCACAAAAGAAAGTCAGGATGAGCCCTAACACATCTATTGTACAATTTTATTCTAGGTTTATCTTTGTTTCTATGAATTTATACCTAGCATTCAATAAAATGATCCCCAAGGTATATTACAAGAGATTGCAATAACAGATGCACATCAATAGCCCTTACTCCTCAAGTCAATATATGGGGTCCTGGGTGTTCTTCATTTCTATTGCATAGTCGCAGAGCAACATACCATTAAAGCCAAATGTTCTTTCTGGTGGGGTGGAGTGGGGGAGAAGGCTCCCTGCAGCTGCTCCTTCATTGGCTGATGAGGCATGGAGCCAGCTGTTCTTCCCCTTGCTGTGATGTTTGTTTCCTGGGAGGTAGGGGTTTCAACCTACCAAGCATTCCTTTGTCTCCTGACCAGTTGCAGAGGCCACATCGTACTCTCCTTCTGTTTGCCGTTCCAGGTATTCCCAGCTATTGATTTGCCTGGTTTTATAGTAGCCACAAGGAACCCGTGGCCCTCCAGATGCTGCTGAACTACAACCACCCATCACTCCTGCCTGGGGTTGATGGGGAGTGAAGTTCTACAACATTGAGAGTCACAGGTTCCCCATCTCTGCTTTATAGTTTAATCAGCTCCTAACTTGGGTCAGATGTTGAGCATTTTTGTGTGCCCCGCCCCTTGTTCCAGGAGAGCATCCCCACTTCCATGTGCACATCTCCCATCCCACTGGAGAAAAATGCAGAGCCTGTGTCCAGATCGTCCAGCTTGCATGGAAACCCTGAAGTCTTGGGCTCAGAAACAGCCCTTCGCAAGAAAAGGTGGCGCAAGAAGAAACCAAAGAAGAGGGAGTCACTGGGAGACTCCACTTCAGAAGAAGAAGAAGGAGGGACTGAAAGTGAGAAATCTCTGGAGGAGAAGCGGAAGCTGTTGACTTCAAAGTAAGTAGGTTGTAACCAAAGCTTGGATTGCTATCATGTGTTGAATTGCTGCAAATGCCAGCCATCATTGGTATTTGCACCAGCTTTGCAACTGTGCAATACATTTTGTTGTTTTGCTGCTTTGCTGCTGGGAGTTCAGGGGATGGGCAGGAGAGCAGGGGTCAGCAAACATTTTTGGGAGGGGACCGGTTCACCATCCCCCAGACCTTGTGGCAGGCTGGACTGCGCATGCGTGTGCATGCAGTGGAGGGGGCTTCTCTCTCTCCCCAAGCCCCCCCCCACCTATGGTGCTGCTGGCGCAAATGCAGGCTGGCTCCGGAGAGGCACTGCGCTGCGCTCTGCCAACCATGGCTCCTGTGTCTGCCCTTGCTTTTGGGATGCTCGTCCCGCTGCTGCCACCACCAGCCTCTGCCACTCTCAAGGGCAGGCACAGGAGCAGCAGTTGGCAGAGCACAGCGCAGTGCCTCTCCGGAGCCAACCAGCCCTTTTGGAGAGGCGCTGCGCTCTGCCAACCGCAGCTCCTGTGCCTGCCCTTGTGAGTGGCAGAGGCTGGCAGTGGTAGTGGTGGAGGGACAAGCGGCCCGAAAGGGCTGGCTGGCTCCGGTGAGGCGCTGCCCCAAATGACGCTCAGCCAGTTCAGCCCAGCCCCCTTCCTCCTCTACGCAAGGCTGGGAGAAGCCAGGAGGAGGGAGGGAGGGAGACACCGCAATGTGTGAGAGGGAGAGGTGGAAAATGCCCCCCCCCAATGGTGGCACAGGGGGAAAAAATTAATGAAAAAAATTAACAAACAGAATCCACACAATCCACGGACTGTCCGTGGGCTGGATCCTGAGGTCAATTGGGCTGGATTTGGCCCACGAGCCGTTGTTTGCTGACCCCTGGGCTAGAGGACTGTTTAAAGCTCCTTAGAGGTCAGGTGGGTCAGATGCATCCTTTGTTAGGAAATTACAGTGAAGGGGGGTGTCACAGTCCTGCAATGCCAGTATATGAGATAACCTGAGAAAGTGCTCTCTCAGCACAAAATTGATTACAACCAGTGGTTTTTGTTCTGGGGGGACGCAGGGGTACGCATACCCCTAAACATTTTGTGAATCTAAGTTTGGCCTCATTGAGGGGCGGTATTTCAATATGAGTAGGAAAATGAGAGTACCCCTAAACATTTAATTTTTTTTTAAGAAAAAAAGCACTGATTATAACCATATAAAAATGCACATTTGATTGACAAACAGCATGGGACAGGAACAACATGAGGATAATGCTGTGTTTGTACAATGCCCTCAAAAGTCCCCTGCACTGAATGTATAGTATATTATCACGCATTGTGTGTATACCCTAAATTTAATTGTCAGACTTCATAGCCCTATTAGAAGGCTAAGCTAAGAGAAAAGGAAACATACAGCTTTTTATAGTGTAATGATTAGGACACTTGTGGGGTCTTTTCTTGGGATATCTGTGTGACTAATTGGTTTGTATTTTGCTTGTCAGAACAGTAAGGGGACTCTCTAGGCTACTGATCATGTGTTATGTTTGCTTTGTAGAAAAAAAGTAGTAATTGACCACATCCTACTTTTCTCTTGACATCATTTAGACTGTAGAGTCATAGGTGGTTTACGCTTCTCTTTGCCATGCCGATGGATTTCCCCGGATGGTATCTCAGAACATACTGGGTGATCATCCAAGATTAATTTCAAGAAACTATAACAGGCTATGTGGTTTTGTTTTAGAGGTCTGTCCAAATTCCCCATAATTATTTGGAGGACTGGAAATGTGGCTTGAAAGCAAAACATGAACTTCCCATGTCATGGCTGCATAGAAGAAATACATTCAAGAAAGTTACAGATGACATGCTCTGAGTTTGCATTCTGCCGTGGGAGTAATGCAGAGCCATGTAAAACAGAGCCATGCAAATAGGACCTATGGAGACATTTCAGCACTCAGTTAAGAACTATTTATTCGTCATTGTACCTAATTTTCCTTGTAATGTTCCTTACCAGCAACACAATGTATTACTCGTTCACCGAAGCACAGAATGAAGGAGCTGGAGCTCTGCAACCTAAAGAAGCTTATCCCTATTCTGATGGAGAGCTGGCTCCTCTACAGAGGTCAGTATATGATGCTGCAGAGAGAGCAGAGAGTGCCAAAGGCTAAACTGTTTAAAAGAGAAAGTTCCAAAATCCCACGTGTTAATACAGCCCCTTGAGCGCACGTAAAAAAGCTTTTGGGAGGTAGAGTGAGATATTCCATTAGCCTGGCCAGAAGCATGGGAGCCCAAATGTAATACACTTCCACAAGAAGTACTGATGTCCACCAACTTGGATGGCTTTGAAAGAGGGTTAGATAAATTCAAGGAGGATATGTCTCTCTAGCCACAATGTCTATGCTATGCTTCCATGGTCAAAGGCAGTAATGCTTCAGAATACCAGTTGCTGGAAACCACAAGAAGTGCTCTTGTGCTCTTGTGCTTTTGGGCTTTTGGTTAGCTACCCAGGGCCGCTGGGGTGCAAAGATCCATCCAGCACCCCCAAATTTAGTTTAGCCACCAACAAATTAACTTTTATTGAGCTTTTTTTGGGGGGGGGAATCGCTCACCTGTAACAATGACGCAGCAGAAAAAACTGCTTTTCTTTCCTGACTCGTCGGGAATATTTGATGCTACGGAGTGACAGAGCGACAGAGGGGTGGGGTGGGGACTTTCACTCCATTGCTTTTCACTGCTGCCGATCGAGAGGGACTGGTATACATTTGGCATCCCCCAGAAATTGGCGCTTGGGTGTCCCACACCCTTTGCACCCCTGGGTAAAGATGGCCCTGTAGCTACTGCAAGTGCAGGATGCTGGATGAGATGGGCTGTTGGCCTGATCCTGCTGGCTCTCCTTATGTTATTCTAATGAGTTCAGGTCAGGAGAATTGCTTGGGACAAGAAGCGACTTGAGCTAAGCCCCTTTTCCTTTTGCCTGATGCCCTGCCCTTGCTTGCCCCAGTAGACTTCTCCACTACAGCTAGTAAAAAGCTTTTGCTTTTATCTTCTTTTTACAGCCTTCCTCCAAACTGCCCATCAGCCCCCAAAAGTGACTCTGAGTTGGAGATGCGAAATCCTGAAATGCCACTTTGCTCTGAATCACACATGCAGTGGTCATGGGGAAGGTTGCCTGAGGTGAGTGTGGTTCAAAAGGGAACTCTGGTACCTGCTACTTTGTGCATTTCACACACAAAACAGATGCACAAGATGCTACTTTTAGCATTTGCTATATTGTTTCTAACTAAACTGGGAAAATGCAATTCCTACTCTAGAAACAATATTTAGAGGCTTTGAGTGCCTTTTGGGCCCCTGTGCTTTGTGCATGCAGTATTTACTTTGATGTGTAATCTGTAGTGGAAGAGAGGCATTCTTCAAATGACTTCTATTACAAAGTGATCTAAGCAAAAGAGTACCATTTACAATGAATGCAGATGTGATTGTGTGTGATTTTTTTTTTTTTTTGCAAACCACATGATTATTCCTCAGGAATCCCTTATTTCTGATTGTTATTAGAGATGAATACTAGACCACATGGACTTTGGCGAAAGATATATAAAGGGGATTGAGGCGATATATTGTAAGCAGAAAGCAAAAATTATAATAAATGGCAACACTTCACAAGAATGCGAGATTAAAAAGGGGGTAAGGCAAGGATGCCCACTATCACCCTTATTATTTATTTTAACATTAGAAATTCTGTGTAAAAGAATAAGGGAAGAAAAAGATATAAAAGGTATAACGCTGGGGGAGAGAAGCTTCAAGCTTAGGGCCTTCGCAGATGATATAATAATAACCACAGAGCAACCATGCGAAAGCTTAGGAAAAACTCTGGAAATAATTCAAGAATACGGCAGGGTTTCAGGCTTTAGGCTAAATTTGGAAAAGACTAAATTACTGGTTAAAAATCTATCTGCGGTCCAGAAAGAAGAACTGGTGAGGGCAACACAAATTAAAATCTATCCTAGGATAAAATATTTAGGACTATACATAACACCGAAGAATATAAACCTATATAAGGATAATTACTCCAAGTGTTGGGACGAAATCAAGAGACAAATGGAGACATGGAACAGGCTAAATCTTTCTTTGCTAGGTCGTATTGCGGTATTGAAGATGAACGTTTTGCCAAAGTTATTGTTTCTGTTCCAGACGATGCCAA
This sequence comes from Lacerta agilis, assembly GCF_009819535.1. Taxonomy (NCBI): domain Eukaryota; kingdom Metazoa; phylum Chordata; class Lepidosauria; order Squamata; family Lacertidae; genus Lacerta; species Lacerta agilis. Next base: position 72,779,063 of record NC_046317.1, read on the forward strand.
TTATGAGTAAAACCAGCAATATTGATAAGTGGCAAAAAGAGATATCTAAATTTGTGTGGGGAGGCAAAAGGCCTAGAATCAAACATAAGATATTAATAAAACCAATTGATGAAGGTGGTTTTGGCTTACCGGACTTCAAGTTATATTATGAAGCCGCTTGTTGTCTTTGGTTAAGAGATTGGTGTTTGCTACATAATTGGGAAATCTTAGACTTGGAAGGATACGATCTGCGTTTCGGCTGGCACGCATACTTATACTACGGCAAAACTAAAGTACACAGAGGATTTACCAACCATATTATAAGGAATGCAATCTATAATGTTTGGAACAAATATAAAAGACATTTTGAAATGAAAACTCCAAGGTGGATTTCTCCCCTGGAGGCCATAGCATTTAAAAGGAAAAATAATGAAATGAGAGAATGGATTACATATAACATACTACTAAAGGAGAGAGAAGGAAACCTGGAGTTGAAAAGTTACGAGGAAATTAGAACCTACCTTACGAGTTGGTTGGACTACTTCCAGATCAATGAAAGGTTCAAACAAGACAGTATTACGGGGTTTGGCAAGGAAAACTCTAGATTTGAAAAAGAAGTTTTACATAACAAGAACAAGCTGATCTCACGTATTTATAAGATCCTGTTGAATTGGGAAGTGATGGACGAGATGATAACAGATTCCATGACTAAATGGGCACAGGATCTGGGGTACCCAATTAATATAGAAGAATGGGAAAAGCTATGGCAGGTCACCTTAAAATTTACGGTAAATAATAACATTAGAGAGAATATGTTAAAGATGGCGCATAGGTGGTACCTCACACCCGCTAAACTCTCCAAAATGTATAAAAGCCTCGCAAATGTTTGCTGGAGATGTGGTGCAGAAAATGGAGATCTGATGCACATGTGGTGGAGGTGCCCAAAAATTAAAACGTTTTGGGGACAGGTGTATGAAGAAATGAAAAAGATGATGGCAGTTTCTTTTGTCAAAAAACCGGGAATTTTCTTACTTAGTATGGTTGGCAAGGAGATACCAAGTAAACAAAAAGAAGTTTTCCTGTATGCGACCGCAGCGGCCAGAATGGTAGTCGCAAGGTGCTGGAAAGATCGAGAAGCACCCAGAGTCACTGATTGGCAGGTCAAACTGCAAGAATTTGCGGAGATGGCCTTATTAACAAACAATTTAAGAGATAATACCAAACAGGATTTCGTAGGCAAATGGGAAGTCTATAAAAGATACATGCTGAAATATAATAAGAGTTTTCTTACCATGCCAGCATTCGAGGGATGAATGGTATAGAAAGAGATTGTAGAAAAAATGAGGAGCAAGGATATATTTAAGAATGTATCTAAAAGGTGGCATAAGAGATAGCAAGGGATTGAAAGCATTCATATAAATTTTTGTTCAAGCGAAGGGGTTTGTCAGGAAGTCGAAAACTATGTGGGGAGATATTTGGTTTTTATTTATTTAATTTCTTTTTTTTTCTTTTTTTTTCTTTTTTTTTCTTTTTTCTTTTTTTTCTTACTATTTTTATTATTATTATTTTTTACTTTTTTTTAACTATTTTTCTTTTTATCTTTTTTATATTATTATTATCTATTGATTCACTATTTTGGCAGTGTTCAATAGGTGATACAGTAAGAAGTTACAGTGTAAAGCATGACACGGATTAATATATCGGTATTGTAAATAACTTTATTATTAATGTAAGGCACTTTCGTTGTTTTCTCTTTTTTCTTTCTCTTTTCTTCTCTTTCTATGTCCACGATTGTTGCTTGTTGTATTTGAGATGCTGGAACTTTGTATGTGGAAACTTTAAAATATGCAAATAATCAATAAATAAATATGAAAAAAAAAGAGATGAATACATTTCTCAATTTCCTTCCACTGTGGCTCTTTAAATATTCTAATATTCTTGGGTCCTCCTTTCTTTGAGTTCTAGTAGGAGTTATCTATTTTGAAATGCCATAAATTGATTATGCACACTGTTTTTAATTGTTATTACGAAAAAAATCTCAATCATTTGTGCACCCACACCTACACACACCCCACCCCACACACACTTGTGGAAGCCATAGAAATAATTTGTCAGTCACATATCTAGCCTCTGAAAACAATCCTAAATTTTCTCTTTTTGTGCTGTTTTGTGATCCGAACTCAAGACATTTCTCCTCCTTTAAGGTGAGCAAATCTGACAGAGTAGAAGCAGCAAAGTCTGCCGCAAGTGTCTCCATGACAGCAGCCATTACTCCAGCAGCAACCATTCCTGTAGGTGAGATGACTCACTTTGCTGCCATTACACCAGACTCAGAAAGTGACCTCGGCATGGAAGACTCTGATGAAGCATTGTGTTCTCCAGCTGCTCCTGTAGTTAGGCCGACACCTGTCTTTCCTTCTGGAAATGGCCTCCCAGTGAGTGAAGAGACCCGTTCTTCCATTCAACCCACTGGCAGTGCTCTACAAACCACTCCCAGCCTTTCAAGTGATATGCAAGTCCTAGCAACTGCTGCAGAGAATGAAGGAATAGCATCCGTTGAGGAGATTATTGAACCAGTTGTGGATGTGGAAGTGCCATCCTCAAGGAAAGCTAGTTTGACAAACCCGGAGCCCTGCAGCAGCCCAGAGTTGAAACAGGAGAAGAGAAGGGGTAAGACAAGTTTGAAGACATGTAAAATGTGTGCAAGTGGGGACCTATGACAAAATGTTGCAGATTATCCCCACCCCCTAATAGAGTGTTTCTGTTTATGGCTCCAGCCAGTCTGGAACAAAAGATTCATAGTTCTACCTGCAGTTCACAGACAGGACTTTTTGTTGTTGTTGTTGTTCCTACTCCTAAAACTATCCCCCGCTGTGCTATATCACTGAATACAGCTTGGGACTAACTCTGCCACCATATAGCTTTCTTTGTGTGTAATGTTCTGGAGGGGAACTTTTGCATTTTTAAAGAAAAACAACGGTGTGCATTTCTCCTCCCTCCCTTAACCTTAATGCTCACCTCCAGTATATTGTAAGCTGCTAGTGAGCTATTCACGGAAACCATGAAGAAACTGGACAGCAGCTTGTTCACCTGTTTTGTGGATTTAAAAAATATATATTTCTTTCTTTTTGCATATATCTAGGGAGTCCCTGAAGTATGTACAAACCACTTGACTTATTTCTGGATCACCCATTTTGGTTCCTAAATGATAGGCTCTGACCACTGAAGCCTGATGTTAAGAGGGAATGATTGCAGAAATGGCTGTTGAGCAAAGTCTCCTTACTGAAATGATAATTCTTTTTGGATCAGGTTCCATGAGGAGAAGCTCTCATCTGGGACCCACAGATATTTACTTGGAGGATCTCTCAAACCTGGATGCAGAGCAAATAGCACTTTATTTCCCTAAAAGGTATGAAGCATGATTCATTCAATAATTCTAGCGTAGTATGCAAGGATGTATGAAGAAGCCTGTTTTCAAGATGCTTGATGGGAGTTGCATCTTCAAGCTGTCATGCCTGAGTTGGTATAATAATTTCTGTATGTTCTTCACCATGGTTCCTAATGAAATTAACATATCTTAAAACTATTCTCTTGGAAAATTGAAAGAAGACTCCACCAAACATGACCACCACTAAATATGTACCGGTATATTCTGCTGCATCTGTCTTAGACATTTTATTGGATCGTGTCCAGACCAAGTAGAAAGCATCCTCTCCTGAGCAATTTTGGAAGTGCGTTAAAAGGTGTCTTAACCTTCTTAAATAAATTTAAAAAGTTTGCAAAATAATTTGTATTGATTTGCACGAGGGTCAGCTCTAATATAAGTCACAGAGAGCCACATGGTATAAGTGACCATTATTGCCTGCCATTGCAGAAAAGCTGTGATGCTGGAGCTGTCCCATGCTGCCTCATCTCTGTGCCTCCCTCTGAGGAAAGGCCCTTTTCTTAGAACAAGCTCAGGAAGCCATGAGGCAAAAGCAGCTTATTTGTGGGGACTAAACTATGGTGGAGGGGAGGCCCGCCTAACTCAGGTAGCCCCTGAGTCTTGTGCCAACTCATGGATGTAATTATTTTTTAAAAAAACATTAATGAACGTAGCTCAGGGGTTGGCAAACTAAGGTCTGTGGGCCGGATCAGGCCCAATTGCCCTCTGGATCTGGCCCGCGGATGGTCCTGGAATTGCTGCTTGGATTGGTGTGATCGTTCGGGCTGTGCCATTTTTTTTGCAATTTTTTTTGGAGATGCCATTTCTTCCCCCTCCTTCCCTCACACCCAGCGCCGCCTCCCTCCCTCCTCCTGGCTTCACCTCACCCTGCGGAGAAAGGGAGCTGGGCTTTTATTGGTGCCAGCAGCCAGCCAATCCAAAGCCTTGCCGCCCATGTGCTGAGGCATGGCCCAGACTCGCCACCTGCCTGCTGGCCTCTCCGTCCATGGCCGCGCTGTGGGCATTGTGATGGGTGTGTCACAGGGCTTTGGCTGGAGCCTGGTGTGCCTGCTGGCCCTACACCTGGTGCTCGGGAAAGCTGGCCCAGAAAGAAGAGGCCCTGCCACCACTGCCGGCTCCCAACCGCCAGCAGAGCAGCGGAGAAGGTAGGAAAGCAGGGGGAGGGGAGGGGCTGGGGGAGAGAGGGGGAGAGAGAGGAGGAGGAGGAGAGTTTGTATTTGATATCCTGCTTTACCACTACCCGAAGGAGTCTCAAAACGACTAACAATCTCCTTTCCCTTCCTCCCCCACAACAAACACTCTGAGGTGAGTGAGGCTGAGAGACTTGTGACTAGCCCAAGGTCACCCAGCAGCTGCATGTGGAGGAGCGGGGACATGAACCCGGTTCACCAGATTACATGTCTACTGCTTTTAACCACTACACCACATTGGTTTGCCGACCCCTGTCCTAGCTTGTTTGGACAAACCATAGTTAAAAAAGCCATAGCGGGTGGTCGGGGCTGCTTCGGCTGCGAGGCGCCCGATCCATCCCGGGGGTTAGGAGCCGCGCTACCGCAGCGCGCGGCTCCGGTTGGGGTGCGGGAAGAGCGTCCCGCACCCTGGGCTCCCCGGCTGTGCCCGCGGAGGCTCCGAACCCTTCCCCTACCCCCCTGTAAAGGGGGAGTGGGGGTGAAGGGACAACGGAGCCGGGCTTACGGGGATATGCCCCAACCGGGATGCAAATGCGGCGGCAAAGCCCGCGGTGAGCGACCAAGTTCTACCTGTGAAGAATGGAGCTAAAGGAACCCGGTGGTCGTGAGTAAATAATCTTGGCAGAAATCGTGTTTTTGGAACGATCCGGGGGGAAGGAGAAAGGCAGCCTGCCTCCCTCCCTTCGAGCCTAAGAAATTAACCAATTTGAGGGATTGCTGCCACAGAACTGGTTATAAAGTATCTAAAATCGATACATGAGACTGGTAAACTTTTTTCTTGGGAAGCTAACTAGCGGAAAATATCTCTATTTAAAGTTGCGGTGTTTGCGCTCCAGCTTAGGAAAATGGCGACGAACAAAGAGACAGGAGAAGAAATATGATACCCACTTCCTCCTCCTCTGCCAGTATGCTGGGTTTCGTCCTTGAACTGGTATTGAACTCTGGACTAACAGATGAACAAAGGCTCACTGCCTTGAAGGTGGAACTAATTTACAGAAAAGTCAAAGTCTTGTGTGGGGGTCTGAAATGGAACCAACTGCCCACAGAGGAGGCTAACAAAACTTTTGACACTTTGGAAGGAAATCTTGTCAAAGAGCTGAGAGGATGGATGGAAAGATGGGAAGAAATGAATGAGCTACTTCGGAGAAGAAATTCGCTTGTTGGGGGTGGCAGCCCCAAGGCGATGTTAAGATTTGCTATATCCAGTCCCCGAGGTGTGAGCTCGGGGGCCAGGGACAGAGAATTAAGGTATTTACAAGAAGAAAAGGAATGCTACAAAGAACCGGAGAAGCTGAGAGAGGGAGAGTTGGATACCTCGGAGCTCGTGGCAAGGAGAGCTTTGGACTGTGCCTGGATCTGTGGACGTTGGGAGAGGGAAGTTGCATGGAAGTTCAGTGCTGATGCCAGCAGGAGAAGAAGAATGGACAGAGGGGGTGTGGGGTGAAGTATTAAGTAAAATCTAAAGCAATCTGTTATGGTATTTTGAAATCGGAGGGTGAACACTGTCAACAATAGTTTGTTTTATTATTTGTTTGAATATGATAAGAGATATTTCAAGTTTATATGTTATTAGCAGCAGTTCAAAGGATAGAAGAGATAGATTTGATGAGGATGATTTGTGAGGATTTATAAGGAAGTAGTATAAATGAAGTCATTTTAAGTGGTTTAAGTTTATAGATTAAGATGATTAAGACTAAGATGAAGATTAAGATGAATGTTTTACTCTATATATATAATTAAGTTTAATTTTTTTTTTTTTAAAATGAAGAGGTTAAAAAGTAGATTATGGATATAAACTCGAAGGTGAAAAGGCAGGGGAAGTCAACTGTCAAGATTGGAAAAAGAAATTTTTTTTTTGTAGATGTCTAATTAAGAAGAAAAATCATGGCAATTTTTGTATAAGATGTGTAATTGTATTTGTTTTGTATGTGTATAAATGTAGGTGTGGTTAAGGTTGTATGTTGTTATAAGTAAAAATGTCAATAAATTCTTATAAAAGTAAAAAACTAACTGTAGTTTGCCCCGCTTTGGACATCATGGCAAACTGCAGCAAATGCTTCCAGTCTCCTCATGGCTGTGCTGCAAGAGGGAAGGGAGAATGCAGAAGCCCAGTGCCCATGCACATTAATGCTAAACCATGATTTAGCATTATGAGCAAACCAGCTCTTTACCGACAAGTTTGTATTCCGATCATTTCATATTAGCCAAATCATTCTTTAAGGGAAACGTGGCATTTGCATTTCTTTCCCCCCCCCCAGAGAAATATTTATATATATATTAATTGGATGTTTATCCACCCTGTGATTATGTGATTACGTACCATACAAGCAGCATCCGCATGATGTTGGAATGTATCACGTGCGCAGAAGCCTCTGTTGTACCTGGGCTGAAATGGGAGCCACCCACAGATGCGGCTCCACCCATGTCAGTCAAAGTGGCTCTCTTGAGTTGGTGGCTTGACAGCTCTTGAGAAAGCTGTGCACTTGAGTGCAACTGCAACATTCTGAAATAAGAAGGAACCTTAATATTACCGACCAGATAATTAAAACCAGGGAGAACTTCCTAAAATACCAGGGTCCTGCTGCCTTCTCCTTTCTCACTTTTGTTCAGTTATTGAAAGAAATGTAGTAACTGAGTGGCCTGCATGGTATCAATGCTTTGTTCTTCTGTTGTCAGTGATGCTGAGCTGAGTGGCCAAGTACAATCTGACCCTGGCAGCTTCTCCTCTGAGCATTGTGCTGCTGCTACTACTGTTGACAACAGCGCAGATAGTCTCTCGGAGCCTTCAGAAAGCAGCCGGGTGCCTCACATGCTCCTGTCTGTCTGTGGAGGTCTTGGGGATGATGGGGAATTATCTCATGGTACGTCTGAAGGAGAGGGAATAATTCTAGTGTGTGGTGCCTCACAAGGCCTTCAGGCACATCTTTGTGCTCGCTAAGGCCTCCCGCCCCTCATAACAGATTGGTTTGGACTTTTTGTTCCTTGGTTGGGGGTGGGGAGGTTTGATGCTGCCCAGTTTTTGTTTTTTGTTTTGGAGGGGGGGGAGCACTGTCTGCCCCACATTACTGTTTTTATTCCTAGGAGAGTGTGGTAACTGCAGGAGGCAGAGGTGGCACACTCTGTTTCTGCATGGTACATCCCCACCCACCCACCTTCCTTGCAGCTGGTTATTCAGAACCCAGCTAAGGCTAAAAAAAGAAATAGAAAACCTGCTTCAAGCTGCTGGAAAAGTGAATGGCAGGCCAGCTGGTCTTCTACACACCATAGTGGATTTGCCCTATGACTCCTTGCCAGGCTGTGTCTTAAAATGGAAATATGCTTGTGTGAAACGAGAGCCCTAGTAAAGGGGAATTTGGGGAAACATATCTACACCACAGACCTTATTAGGTCTAAGTGTCTGTCCTTCTCCCCAGGAGCTGTTGTTCCATCACGTGAACAAGCATCCTTGGCCCCCTCACCCAAACTGAATTTTGCAGGATTCCCTGCGGGGAAACCATGGCAGGATAACTGGCATAACAGCAACAAAAGTTTGTGTGTGTAGATAAGCTCTTAAGGGTACTAAGCATGATGACGTGTCTGTATGGGAGTCATGGCCAGCAGTGGCCGGTGTGGTGGGGACGAGCCCCCCTCCTGACACTGTCACCACTGCAGCTTACCTGGAGGGGGCTGGGAAGGGGGCAGCACGATCGGGATTGTGGAAGTGCACCGTTTGCAGTGCCAGATTGGCTTCACGGGTGTGCCTGTGTACCTCCATCCTCAGCGCTGTCCTGCCCCAGCACTGTCTCAGTAAACTCCAGTGAAGCTGGAGTTGAGAGGGTGGCTCCACCCTACTGCTGGCAAGGTGGAGCGGCTCCTTGTTTGTCGTGATCCTCTAGTTAGCAGCCACCACCAGCTTTGCAAGTCGCTGGAGGGTTGCTGGCCAACTGGCATGTATTTCTCTCTCCCTTCCATTTCTAGCTGAGAAGTTCACGAAGCACATAGTTTCCTACCAAGAGTTTGTGGACAACACAGCAATACTCGAGGACCCAAATTTGGTGATCCAGATCCACAAGAAGTTAGTAGAAGGAGCAGTTTCTGCTCTGCTTCTCCCCCATAACTGCTTTACGTGTGCAAATATGCATGCCCACATCAATCAGCTTCTATTATGTGAGCCTAGAGAAATTATTGGCTATTGCTTGAAATCTGCCTCCCACTGCCCACATCCATCAAAGATGAAGGTGGGACTTTCATTCTTCTCTTATTCTGCTGTGTGTGTTGTGTTCTGTCTGCGCTGAAAATACTCCCTGTACAATCTAAAATTTGCTGACATGTATGAAGTCCCACAGCCCTTCATTATGAGCTCACTGTCACTGACAACAGTAAAAATAAGGTGTGCTGGGCTTGGCTTTTAGTGCATGTGCGAATGGCTGCAATTATGGGGTAGAATTCATGCTGCACTGTCCAGAGGAAGGCCTTACCAATATGCCATTTTTAGAGTCGTCTTGGGCAGTGTATGCCAAATTTCAGCTTTCTATCTGTTGTGGAATTATAACAGTTTGGGTTCCCCATGAGGTGGCAGTGAGCCCAGGTGTGTGTGTGTGTGTGTAGGAGTGTTCTGAATGCATGTCTTTTCATGCTGCATCCTCACTGGTACATCCATATCTCAATGCTTTGCTACCACATGAATGGGGCTACAGACAGAGTGAAATTTCTTCCCCTCTCTTTGCTTGCAGATATTATAACTGGGCAGTTGCAGCCCCTATGCTCCTCTCCTTACAAGCTTTCCAAAAGGACCTTCCCAAGGTAAGCTAAAGTAGTCTACACTGTACAAAGTTGGAGAACTGAAATGTCTTGTTTAAGCTCATAGGTCTCAAAAATCAAAGAATGCTTTGGCACAAATGTTTAATATCTGGAGACAGCCAGCTCTAGATGGAAAGGAGCAAGTGCATAGCATGGGGTTATTTTTGGATACATCATTGTCACATAGCTCACAGTGGCTATGAGTACCAAATTTCTGACTTTGGTTGGTTTACCAGCCTTTTAAAAGCCTTTATTTTCACTTTACCTTGATTGTTAGAGTCTTGACACAGCAGAGGTTTTCTTACCTCCTGTCTTCCAGATCACTGACCAGCTGGTACCTCCTGTCTTCTAGAGCAAGAATTTCTAAGCTGACTTTGACGTGTCCTGTCTCTATATGCATGGGCATTCTCCTCGGCTAAATTGCACCTTCTCACCCCACAGAAACTTTAGTAAATCTTTGTAATGCCTCATAATTCTCTGCACTTCCAGTTTGGAAGACAACCTGGTGCCAGTTCTGTGTTGGCATTGGTTGATCAGCTGTTCATTCTGGGGGCTAAGAATACACCTTTTGACCTCTCTGCCAGCTTGGTCATATTTCTTCTGCTGGGATAGCTGAGAGGAGACCCCTGTTGCCCTGACAGAGCTACAATTCTTGCTCTGTGTGCGGAATAGGGGTCTTCTCTCAGCACCCTTAGCAAACTGAAGCTCCCATGATTCTTTGTGGACAATTGTGACTATTTCAAAGTGGAATAATACTGCTTTAAATGTGTAATGCAGATGGGGCCTAAGCATTTGATACTGGCTACTCTGGAATCTAGGGCATATCCTACATCTGTATGACTAATCAATTGCTGTTTTTAATTAAGGTAGTAAGAACATCCTGTCATGGTATGTGGATGATCTCATTTGGGGTTGAACCTAATTCACCACTCGTTTTCTCTTCATGTCATCAGAGTACTGTCGACAGGCTCATGAAGGAAAAGATGCCCAAGAAGGGTGGCAGATGGTGGTTTTCCTGGCGGCGAAGAGAGCTTTCACATGAGGAGGTACTTTGTGCACCATGATTCTATGAAGTTATGCTGTGGGAAGGAAACATTGCAACATTTTGGTCTGAACTTCTGTAGGCAGCTGATCTGGAGCTGAACTTCAATTTGGGATTAGCTAACATGAATGTGAAACTGGAATATTTTGCCTTTGGATAAAATTCTAACTCAAGCACAGGAAAAAGCTGTGATACAGTCTCTTCAGTGCTGCAGAGGTAGATTTGGAGGAGGCAGAGGTCACATTCACACCTTACACTTAAAGTGCTGATTGTTGTTTAGTCGTGTCCGACTCTTCATGACCCCATGGACCAGAGCACGCCAGGCACTCCTGTCTTCCACTGCCTTCCCCAGTTTGGTCAGACTCATATTGGTAGCTTCAAGAACACTGTCCAACCATCTTGTCCTCTGCCGTCCTCTTCTCCTTGTGCCCTCCATCTTTCCCAACACCAGGGTCTTTTCCAGGGAGTCTTCTCTTCCAGGGAGGTGGCCAAAGTATTGGAGCCTCAGCTTCAGAATCTGTCCTTCCTGTGAGCACTCAGGGCTGATATTCCACTTTAATCAGGTTTGGCTCCCCCCTGACCAAATAATTCTGGGAATTTGCTGTCTCCACTGGCCATTATTTCCTCAGGCTCCTGCTTCTCAGGTCAACTTCCTTTAGTCACCCTGTCTCTTCACTAGCTTCACTAGCATTCCTCCCCGCCCCGAAAAATAATAACAATAGCACACAACCCCTCCTGACTCAAGCTCTGTGAGACATCAGTGGATAAATAAAATGTCAGTGTTGTTACAATGTCAAAATACCAGATACAAAGGCCTAGCTTCTGCACAACATGACAGCTTAGCTGCTAGAATTGCAAACATCCTCCAGCAGAGGAGGGCTGACTCTGAACCCAATATTCTGAACCAGAAATAGATAGACAATCTGTCTATAATTGCCTTTTCACTTTCACCTTTCTGCATTATTAAAAAGTGCTAAGGGCCCATTTTCAGACTTGTTCCTTCCATATGTGTTGGAGATGCTATGTCAAAGTGCTCCCAGTATATCCAAGCTCACATGGCCATACTTGGTTGGATGATCCTCCTCCCACTGATTCCTCAGCGTTAAAATGAGGGTTATTGCCTATAGTTGTGAACACCTGTGCTCCTTGAAATTCCTCTTTAAGGCTGTTGAGAATCCAGCAATAGCTTGAGGTCCACGAGTTCCTTCACCCCTGGAGAAATAATATTTCCTTTGGTATATTTGTCTGTGCTTGGAGATGCCATTGCACCTGCTTCTTTGCGGTGTGCCTGAGACTTTGGTTTGCTGCTCTAACTGTTGCTTAAAGAAGATTAGTGATTTCCAATCTCTTGTGTCCACAGCATGAATCCACCGCACAGAAATCTAGTAGAGCTAATTCCTCACTGCGGAGGTAAGATGTCAGCATGCCCTGAGGTGAAGCAATGTTCAGGGTACCAAAGGACAAATTTACTGGTTTTGTTTTTCGCTTTTTAAAAGTTATAATGAGGAAACCATCTTTATTTTTAAATCTTGCAAAACGAAGCAGTCTCAGTCCCTGAACTAATTGGGCCATATACACCTGTATTGTCTGCATCTCCTGACAGCAATTTTCCAGGGTTTCAGACAGAGAGCCTTTCCCAGCCTTACCTGTAAATTCTGGGGATTGAAACTGGGATCTTCTGTAAGCAGATGCTGCATCATTGAGCTACGAACATTCCTTCCCTTCCCTTTCATTGTTTAACATGGAAACTTGCCTGACAATGGTTCTATGAAATGCTTCTGCTCTTTGTTTCTCAGGAAGATTGCTGTGTTTTCTAGACCCAAGTTTATTCTGGATATTGTATTACAGCCTTTGGAGAACAATGCTTAAGAACATAAGAAGGGCCTGCTGGATCAGGCCAAGAGCCCATCTAGTTCAGCATCCTCTTCTCACAGTGGAAAACTCACAAAGCAAGACCCCCAAACACAAGAGCACTCTCCCCTCCTGTGGGTTCTAGCAACTGGTATTTGGAAACATCACTAGCCTCGGATCATGGAGGCAGAGCTTAGCCATCATGGTCATTGATGGCATCATCCTCCATGAATTTCATCACACTTTTTTCATGTAGCATCTACTACTTAACATCTAGGCAAGTTTATGCTTGCTGGTAACTGCTTAGGACAGGAATGAGAACTTTTTGCCCTCCAGATGTTGCTAGCGTTTACTATCCATGGGAGTTGATTATCCATGACCATTTGCAGTGCTGGCTGGGACTGGTGGGAACTGGGAGTCCAGCAGCCTCTAGTGGCTTAGATGATGACCTCGACTCATTTCAGATTCCCCAGAATTATGTAGGGTGACATCTCTGTTTCCCCCTCAAATAGTGAATAGCCATTTTCCTGCTCTTTGGGATTTGGCTGCTATTCTTGATCTTTGCCCCATTTTCACTCTTGAAATTCTCATTCTGCTTCTTTGTACTGCAGAAGAGATGATGGTTCATCCAGTGATGACGACTCTATATCCTCAGGCCGAGGGGAGAGACCCGTACCAGATGCTCTCACACAGAAGTTTCTTCCAACCTACAAGAAATCCCTAAGGCTCTCTTCAGATCAAATTGTATGTAGTTTTAAGGGGTTCTCCCCCCCCCCTTGTTGCCTTTTGTATGTATTAATGTGACTTCTTTGCTTTGAGAGATGGACCTCCAAACAGGCTTGCCTCATTGGAATTTCTGGACGATCCTTTGCAATTACAGCTCAAACCCCTTAACTATGAGTTAGATCCCAATGACTTTTGGATGTAGATCCCAATGACTTTTGGATGTTAAGGGCCTAACTACACATCACATTAATGGCACAAGAGCAGCAGCTGTAGTTTTTTAAAAAAAATAAATACTAGGCTGAGGTTATGAGTGATTGTCATTGGAACTGCAGCATGTGAGGACAATAAATTTAAAGCCTTCTCTGCTCCCCACCATCTTGGTAAGGACATGGCAATCGCCCTTAGAAGAAGAAGAAAAAACTCCCATTATTATTGCAAGCTGGAGGAGGAGAGGGCAGAGGGTTAAGAAAGAGCTATGAGTAGAGGAGGGCACTTTCCCCAGCCTTTGGACTCCCTGGGAAACTCAACAAACCTGCCACGTCTGGAACTTGGTGTGGAGAGTGCAGTTGAATGAGACACAGCGGTGGGCAGGCTGAGGAAATACCATCCACCTTGAGACAGGCCATGAAAAGCAAGTCTAGACTGAGAGACTAGGGTGATGTCTACTATTACTAGGAACACGTCTTGTCACGAGACTTTTGTGGGGGGGTCTGAAAATTTGTTTGGACCTGGAGTAAGAACCTGGAGGCTGAGAGGGAGGGTGTATCAGAAGGAAAATGAACTGACACACACACACACACACACACACACACACACACACACACTAACATTTTTATATAATAATATAATTTTTTTATATACCCCGCCCATCTGGCTGGGTTTCCCCAGCCACTCTGGGCGGCTTCCAACAAAACATTAAAAAATACATTAAAACACCAGTTGTTAAAAACTTCCCTAAACGGGGCTGCTTTCAGATGTCTTCTAAAAGTCAGTTTTTTATTTCCTTGACATCTGATGGGAGGGCATTCCACAGGGCAGGCACCACTACCGAGAAGGCCCTCTGCCTGTTTCCCTGTAACCTCATGTATTTTTGTAATATTTTTGTTTGTTGTCTGTGGTTGCTTCAGTTTTCTATACGTCACTTAGAGATATAGCGGTATAAGAATGGTGTAGATCATCCTTCATCATTGCCACTAATTGCATCCCTTTCCCCCTGACTGTTTTTTAAAAAAATAAAATAATAATAATAATAATCCACTCTGTGATGGCTAATCTACACTAACAGCAATGGACAGATGCTGAACATGGTGGGTTTTTTCCCCCTTTAAATCTCTCTTTACTGTAGAAAAGTCTCAACCTGAGAGACGGTGTCAATGAGGTAGCGTTCAGCGTGACCACTCAGTACCAGGGCACATGTCGTTGTGAAGCCAACATCTATCTATGGAACTGGGATGACAAGGTGGTGATCTCTGATATTGATGGAACTATCACCAGGTAAGTCCCTTTGGCATCACTCCCACTAACACTGAACATGGTGCCATCATGCCAGCAGGATTGGAGGCAAAATGGGGCTGCTGAGAAACAAAAGCAAAGTGTCAACATGCACTGGGAAGCAAAAACAAAATACTGAAATGGGCAGTGAAAGCTCCCACCCAAAATAACCTAATGAGGACTGTGCAGGCTCACATGTTTCTAGCAGCCATGGAATGTTAAGTATCATTCGTCTAGCGAAGTGGCAATGCAGCACGGAGGTTTTCGTGCCGAATTTTTTTTTTTTCGTCATGCGAGGCAGCCCCATTGACTTTTTTGTCTTGCGGGGCAGCCTTCCGCTAGCGAATGCCGTTCGTCTAGCGAGTTTTTCGTCTAGCGAGGCATTCGTCTAGCGGGGCACCACTGTACTATCCTGGAGGGTGGCATGGCTAAGTGCCTGACTGAAGCTCTAAACCGAAGCTTTTCCCTTAGGAAATGAGGAAGCTCTGTAACAATTTGTTGCCAAATCCCACATAAGAACATATAACAGTCATCAGATTTTCACTATAAGGTAGAACCTGAACCATGAGCTACACTGCAAGGAGTTCATAGTTGTTTTATATGCACATGTTTCTCATTATTCCTCTTCCCATTAGGTCTGATGCTCTAGGGCATATCTTGCCACACCTTGGGAAAGACTGGACCCACCAAGGCATTGCAAAGCTCTTCCACAAAATCCACTTGTAAGTTGTAGCTACTATGTAGTTCATCTTTGGTGGTGAACTTGTCACTTAGGTGAGAGCAATGTCTACTTACTGGTTTCACCAGATTAATGTGTCCAAGTATGTAAAATCACTGGAGAGTAGTATATACTTTTTTATTCAGATATGTTTCACAACTGCTCAGCAGGTGAGAATGTAATTTTCTTCCTTTCCCCCTGCTCAGTTTGTTAAAGAGGTTTTATACTTCTTGATACCCTTGGCAACTCATCTAGGAAGTGATATCTTTTAAAACCAGTCTCCTTTAAACAATGTCTGCATTCTGCTAATACTATTTTCCTATGTCTCTATCATAGTTTTTTTTTTTAAAATGTATGTTCTTTTGCTTATATCCCTCCTTTCTTCCAATATGACAAGGGCAATGAAGCAGCAGCAGAATGGGAGAGGGGTGACAATGACTTTTAAAAGGCAAATGTTATTGGCATTAGAGGGGTCTTTGAGAAATATTTCAGCACTCCAAACTACAGCCTTGCTTTACTCATAAGAGTAAGGAATGGGTGTGAGTAATTAAAATCAAGCCATTGAAACTGGAGGTAGAGACTAAGATCATTTGCATTCATACCATACCTCCCAAAGAATCTTGGGGACTGTAGTTTGTAAAGGGTGCTGAGAGCTGCTAGGAGAACCATAACAAACTACAGCTCCCAGAGTTCTTTGGGAGAAGCCATGACTGTTAAACTGGTATAAAAGTGTTTTTAAATACTGTATATGGTGTGGATGTGACCCAAAGGGTCTGGGCATTATGCAGATATTTTACCGGTACTTGTTTTAATTATACCTTCGTTCCAGGAATGGATACAAGTTTCTTTACTGTTCAGCCAGATCCATTGGCATGGCACATATCACCAAAGGATACCTGACATGTGTCAATGACCAGGGTTGTGTGCTCCCCAAAGGTCCCATACTGTTGGCACCCAGCAGTCTCATCTCAGCCTTTCATAGGTAAGTTCCCTTTTCCATCCCTCACCATGTGTTGATGCGACATAGCTTGTTTACTTTGTGCAGCTGGACTTTGGTGTTTCACCATTTTCTGCTTGCTTTGTCTTCTCCAATGTAGAGAAGGACAGGAAGCTAATTAAGCACATGGGGATATATTTGGGGAACATTTTATGCTTTGGAATGCATATTTTCCATTTAATGCATGGAAACAACAAATTCAACAAAGACACAAACGATCTTTAGCGCGTGCACACACACAAACATTGCAACTGAAAACCAAGTTAAAGAGAAAAGAAAGTGTTAACAATACGGAATTCTTTATTGCAGCAAAACAATTATCCATACACACCAACACTCAGATAATAATTCCTTAATAAGCCACAAAGGTCTCCCCTTTACATTTAATATCATGTGCATGAAATATGAGAGACAACATCTTGCAAGGGAGAGGATTTCCAAAACCATCCAAACTGTAAATGTGCGATTTGTTTTGTAAGGTGTTAAAATGTATGGCCTTCATTTAACTAATGTTTTACCTGTACTTACAAGTGTCTTGAACTGAATAACTTTTACTTGTTCCCAAAATAACTGATGGCAGCCACTGATTTATTGAGAGAAAATGTGGTGCAATTGTGTATGTAGGCTAAAAACCCAGTCATTCTCACCTTCTGTCCCTCTATGGTTTTGTTTCTTAGATTCTGTTACGGAATGGGTACATCAGCTACTGCCAGCCAGACACCTTCCAACTGTTATGAGCTACAGTGCTGACTTGGACTGTTGAGACCTCCAGTCCAAAACATCTAGAAGGTGCCAGGCTGGCGAAAGCTGGTGTCGATTCTTCTTCTTTTCTCTTATATTCTTACCTTATTTGGCCAGGGGATGGGTGGGAGCAGCACCCCGACATGGTACTAATGAAATGTCTGCCCACCATCGTTACAGGGAAGTGATTGAGAAGAAGCCAGAGGTGTTCAAAATTGCTTGTTTGACTGACATCCGGAACCTCTTTGGCCGCAACAAGCAGCCTTTCCATGCTGCTTTTGGGAACAGACCAAATGTGAGTGGGGGGGGGGGTCACCTGGTGCATGAAGGGGCGAGGGGGGGGTCTTCCTTGTGGGGAATTCCTGCCTTGCCCATGACCTTGGTCTTCCTCTGTTTCCTCCTGAGCAGGATGTCCATGCCTACAAAGAAGTGGCGTTACCAGAAACTCGTATATTCACTGTGAACCCCAAGGGGGAATTGACACAGGAGCACATAAAAATCCACAAGTCAACGTAAGCCTTCCAATTTAACCGGAGCATTTCCTGCATTGAATTTGAAGCTCTTTGCAAGACGGTAGACACGGTGCTTTTAATGTTGTTGTTACATTTATATCCTGCCTTTCCTCAAGTGAATTGAAGGTGGCATACGTGGTTTTCCACATTAATGTCCTCGGAAAAACTCTGTGAAATAGGTTAAACTAAGAGAGGGTGACTACCCTTTGATTGCCCAAAGAGCTTCATGATGGAGTGGAAATTTGAGCCCTGGTTTCCCAGGTCCTGGGACGCGGGTGGCGCTGTGGGTTAAACCACAGAGCCTAGGGCTTGCTGATCAGAAGGTTGGAGGTTCGAATCCCTGCAATGGGGTGAGCTCCCGTTGCTCGGTCCCAGGGCCTGCCCACCTAGCAGTTCAAAAGCACGTCAAAAGTGCAAGTAGAAAAATAGGTACCACTCCGGCGGGAAGGTAAACGGCGTTTCGTGTGCTGCTCTGGTTCGCCAGAAGCGGCTTAGTTATGCTGGCCACATGAACCCGGAAGCTGTACGCTGGCTCCCTCGACCAGTAACGTGAGATGAGCGCCGCAACCCCAGAGTCGGACACGACTGGACCTAATGGTCAGGAGTCCCTTTACCTTTACCTTTACTTCCCAGGTCCTAGTCTGACATGCTACTCACTATACCACACCAGTATGCATTTAAAAATCCAGGAAAAGCAAACTCTGCAGCCAGAACAGCAGTTTCCCCTCCTGCCCAAGTAACATTTAAGTGCAACATGGTACAGTGTGATGTTTGGGTTTTTCTTTCCTTGATCAACAGCAGTCATTGATGGGGGAGGGTGACAGTGGAAGCTTGCAATGTCATTGTGTCACCTGGTGAGCACTACTAAAAGTAACAGGTGGGTGAAAGAACTCGCCATGGGGATGCCATTTTCAGTGGCATCCCCAGTGTGGATGTTATGTCCCACCCTTTAGCTTGTTCCGATCCCCAACTGGTAGTTGTTTCTACCTGCCCTGTATGTGGATAAAACTGTGTTTGTTGCCTTACTGAAATTCAAGGGAGATGTGTGCTTCCAGGGCAGTGGGTGAGAGTGCGAGGAAGGAGGCTTGCTGTCTTTAATCCTTTATATTCTATTTTTTTCTAGATATGACCGACTGAGTGAGGTGGTAGAGCTCCTCTTTCCACCTATTGGCAAGGATGTGAGCGTTTCATTGGCTTCCCCAGAATTCAGCCAGTTCTCTTACTGGAGATCTCCATTGGCCACTGTTGACTTTGAAGATTTTGCCTTGTGATGCAGAGCCAACAACATTCCAAAGCATATTTCACTGTTGGTCCTCTAGTATAATGGGCAGGCAGCAGACATCTCTTGTAGCATCTTCTCCACCATGTGCAATACTTGAGCTTTCAGATAGCAGGGGGAAGGGGGACACTCAGGACTCCATTCCCCATTTGTGTGTGTGTGTGGGAGGGATACATTTCCCAACCCAGGGTTTGACAGATGTGTTTATGCCATATGACAGAATGCATTTTACCTGCAATCTTGTAACCTGGGTGCATTTAAGAGTTGGTGACACTGGATTTGGCTGAATATTAATAATGGCTGCTAGTCTCCCTCCTCCTGTTTCTGCCTGATGACTTGCATAGTTGATGGCTGCAGAAACCACAAGGTTTGGGATGGAAGAACAGGAGAAGAATACTCACCTAATGGACATTTAGGAGCTTCAGTCTGTTATGTCAATGAATTCCTCTGGCTTTGTCAAATAGCTCTTGTCTGGATTGTGGTCAGTATTCAGTAATGGCATCAATATGTGCCTGGACACTAAGTGCCTTAATGATCTTTGATAGGGTGGTCTATCTGAGTCTCGTGGTGTGTCCCGTCCCCATCCCCATCCCCGGCCCAGGCCAAGAGCTGAAAGTGCAGATTTTGCTATTGGAGTATACACAACTTCCACTGCCATCTCAGTTCTCAGGTATTGATTTTAACATTTCAAAAAAATCAGCAAATCTGGTTTGATCAGCGATGAGAGTCGGACAGAAACAATGACAACTCTATCATACCATCTTCAGCTACTATGAGCTCCATGTTTTAGCTGGTTATAATAATACCCGAAGTACTGGGTGTGGTTGTTCTCATACCCCAAGGTGTGTGTAGCTGCTTATTATTTTATTTAATTTTTCTTTTGCTGCTGGGTGTGTGATGATGCGTTCCTCCACTCCCACCCCAAAATAATGTGCATTTTAAAGTACTTGGATTAGCAGTTGGGAGGGAAAAGGTGGAAGGAAACACATAAGGACAGATGATGAAGAAGTGGAGAAGTAGTAAAGTCGCTCTGGAGCACTTTGGAGGAGTTTTGCAGGCTCCCCTCCCTCCTGTACATTGGCAGCATTGCTGTGAAGATAGTCTCTAGCCTTAGGCACCAATTCTTGTTCTACCTCACTTTTATGTGCCTCCTTTTGTGAAACTAGATGGTACTTCACTGCACAAAGAGGTGGATTAGACTATAGCTACTATACGTTGGAGCCAAAGGATTCTACTGTGCAAATGCAGCAATAAAGTTTTTTGCATGTCTGAAACGCCTTGTGCATCTCTTGTGGTTTCCATCAAATCTGTGTTTCCACCCAACTAGGAGGGAGGGACTCCAATCTTGGGCACATCCAGTGAGAAACATCAGATGGGAAAGGCCCAAGACACTACACAGAGCTACTGCCTATCTGAATCAATGTTACTCTGCTGGATGAACCAATATTCTGACTTTATTATAAAACATTTTCCTGGGTCCGTATTTAAAACTATTCAGTTTGCCACCACCAGTGGCTTTCCATCTGCTGCTGTCCCAAGCAATAGATTTCCAGTTCTTAGTTGCAACTTCATCCTCCTTTGATATTGTTTCCCATCACCATAACAGGAGCCACCCAGAGTGTTGGGAGCTGCCCAGAGTGGCTGAGGCAACACAGTCACACGGGCAGCATATTATTATTTTATTTTATTTTATTTTAATTGATTGATTGGGGACCTTTGGCCTTTAGATGTGGCACAATTGGTGTTGCCAACCTGAATAAAATACTGGGGCTGGGGCAGATGTGCTCTCCCATAATCAATGCACACACACCATTTTGAATGGCAAAGCTCATCAACTTTGGGGGCACTTGGCCCCCTCAAGTATTTTATTGGGTAGGTGAAGGGACCTTGGCTCCTAGGCATTGTCTCATTGTGCCAATAGGAGCCAACTCCCATCATCCCTGGTCATTGGCCATTGCAGCTAGGGCTGCTGGGAGTTGGAATTTATCAATGTATGGGAGGGCCATGGCTTCCTCATTTATAGGGCCAACATATCTTAAAACCAGATTACGTGCAGCATGGATTATTTGGTTTGAAATTTTCCCTGGGGGAAAGAGCAAAAGGTGTGTGTGTGTGTGTGTGTGTGTACACATACATACGTACACACACACACAAGCCTATCCATATTGGTTGAAGCCCATCAATGGCCTCCCTATTTAATTCATTGCCAGTGTCATGTGAAAAGAATGTGCTAGGTTTCCACCTCTCTTAGCCTTAAAACTCCAGATGTTTTCATAATAAGCAGCTGCTACCCACCCAGCTTAAAGACATAGCCCTGTCCTTGATCACAAAATCCTAGCATATTTGGAGGAAAACTGATGGGTTGACTTGCTTTACCTCCAGCCTATGAATAGAACTCTACATTATATACAGTTCCATGTCGTTTCTTTTTTCGAATCATGTACCGTATTTTTCGCTCCATAAGAGACACCTTTTTCCTCCTAAAAAGTAAGGGGAAATATCTGTGCATCTTATGGAGCGAATGGTGGTCCCTGGAGCCGAATTGCCCAGGGGCCAAAAGAGGATCATGCTTTTTATTTTACAAAGAGAAAAGGGGGTGTTGAAAGGACCCTGCTCAGCAGCTGATCAGCAAGAGATCGGGAGAGAGATAAGAGTCCCCGACTCACTTTCAGCCCAGCCCCCTTACCCAGGCCTCCATTGTTGAATGTGCTGCAGAGGGAGGTTGTTTGTTTCCCCAGGGCATGTGACTGACTGATTAGATTATCTGTCTGGAAACTGTAGAAAAGGCTCCCTTTCCTTAAGAAGATGTAGAAATGTGAGTTGAACCCCATTAAAACGAGGCTTTTCCTCTTTGCTTTTCCCCCTTTGCAAAAAAGCTGCACAAATCTGAGCTGATCCTCAAAAAACCCAGGGCTTTTCCCTTTGCAAAAAAGCTGCAAAACTTTGAGCTGATCCTCAAAAAACAGGGTTTTTCCCTTTGGAAAAAAAGCTGCAAAACTTTGAGCTGATCCTCAAAAAAACCCAGGGCTTTTAGAGGAGGAAAACCAGAAAAATATTTTTTTCTTGTTTCCTCCTCTAAAAATGAGGTGTGCCCTATGGTCTGGTGAGCCCCATGGAGCGAAAAATACAGTATGTTGAAGCCTCTGAGGCTACAATTTGAAGCAGAAGACTGATTCTTTTGCCATATTTCTATTGAAAGTATTTCTGCTTCCCATTCCACTAAGTTGCATTTACCTCTGCTTCAGAAAAAAAGCAAGACATCTTTCCTCACTGAGATCTGTGCAATCTAATATTTCAGGGTTGTTTTTTAATGGACAAACACTTTGACCCTTTAATTAGCTGCAGGCTGGCACAGAACAGGCATGACAAGCATGAGGAAAATGCTCTTATCTGCAAAATTATTTTCCCCTTTCATTTCATAATTTATTTCATGAAATTAATATACCTCTTGGTTGTAGAAAGAAACCTCAAAGCCCTTTTGCATGCCCTCAACCTTCACGTTCCAAGCAGATATGAGTGGTAGTTTGTGTTCAGCACATGCAGCTGAGAGAAGGAGTGGCTTGCCAAAGGCTAACTGGTTGTGAGATTTGTAGCGGAGTCTTTCTGCTTAATTCACAAGGGAAATCTCTTAAGGGAGGGATGAGAAACCTGCTGTGGTCTTCTCCAGATGTTGCTGAATTACAAATCCCATCATCTCTAACCATTCACTATAATGTTGTTTTCCCCAATTGTCATGCCCCTGGTTGATCTGCCCACACATACACCCTGCCAAAGCTTCCATTAGCCATGCAATTAATCTTTCCCTCTGCATGGCTAATACTTTTGGCCATGGACATTTAACTTTGCATACAAGCTCAGTATTGTTTTGCTAACAATTAAAGCACTTTCCCATCCATGCTACAGACCTGATCCAAATAGGTTTTTCTCCCTTCTCTAATCTCCCTGCTGCTTTTAGCCCAACAAAAAAACAAAAACCCCAGGTTGCTGATATAATCTCCTTCTTCATGTGCAACTCGGCCTTTAGCCCCTATGCAATCCTTGCTCTGATAAAGGCTGAGGCTATTTGAACTATGCTTCTATTGGGCCAATATGGAGGTCAGTACTGGGTCTACACAACTGAAAGCAATGCTCATGCATTCAGCTTTGAATTTTGGTTCTTAAGGATCTGAGCCCTAGATGGGAATGTCTCAAGAAGTTGCAGGAAGTGGCATCTTGCAGGTTTCAAGGAGCAGCAAAGATTTCATTCTCGCAAGCGGTGAAAATGTTGAGCAGTGGTTGCACGCAAAGAGCTGTAGATGCTGTAACTGCTACGAACCTACACCTGTTTATCCATATATAGCAACCCACATATCCCACCAGCAATCTGGAAAACAAACTCTAGACGGGTGTTGTTTGATTTTCTCAGTAACTCAAGCCTCATGTTTTGTAGGTGGGGGGTTTTGTGTGTGGCTCTTTATGTTTAGAAGATACAGTAATCCAATCTCGGAAACCTTGGTGAGAGTCTCCCTCCTGCCCAACAGTACAAACAGTCATTCAACTTTTACAATCTGAACAAAATGTACAATATCTTTTTTTAAAAAAAATACAAACTGGACTGAACAGGATCTGTTACCAGCATTGGCAGAAACCCCATCAGGACCAGCAAATGAACGTCAGAGTCTTTCTTCAAAAGTGACACAATGCCCTGTTTCTTGAAAGCAACCACAGAGTGATTTAGTCTTTAAACTAAGAGAACAGATAACTGTGAAAAATGTCGAAATGTTCAAGTTCCCAGCTAAGAAATAAATGCAGACATTAGCACCATTGCTGAGAGATAGTCACATAACCATTATTTCTCAAACTCTGCTCACAGAAAACGCCCAACCAGCAGCCTACAAGAAATACCGGTAGGTTATAGATTAGGATAGTTTCTGATTTTTGTGATACCATTTAAACGCCTATTTTAAATAAGGAGTTTCATTTTTTAAGGATTTGCATAGCCTGTCTGATCTCTCTCCCACATTTCAAACTGGTGCCCAGTTTATATGTAATATGGACCTATTGGTGAAACACCAGTGTAGGCATCCAATGCACAGCCTGTCACATTTAAATGCACCTGCTGTTGTGCTGCCCTTTATGCCCATAGTATTAGTATGGCAGTGGAGCAAATTTCCTTTTCCTCACCCCTGATAGGGCCAGCGCTACCATTAGGCAAAGTGGGGCAGTTGCACACAAGGGATGCTGGGGGTAATATCTTCAGCCAGCCCCACCTGCTGTACATGGCTGGGCTAATATGTGGGTTTTGGGTGACGCACACAATAAGTGGATTGAAGCATGACAGGGTGCATATGAAATCTTCCCATGGATAAACTGCTTCACCATCCAAGATGGTTATGGGTGCAATTATTTCAGCAGAGCTTTTATTTCTCCATCTCTCAACATGCAAGGACCCCAAGCCGAGGTTCTGAGGAGGTTGGGGCAGACATAAGAAAGCACTTTGTGAAATGAGTCAATTGCAGAGTCCATCGTCACAGCATTCAGTGATGACCACTGGCTTATAGAACTTTTGAATAAAGGGGGAGGTTAGAAAAAACAAATGATGCTTCACTTATTAGAAGCATGATGCCTCTGGATGCTGGGGAAAATCTGTGAGCTTCCTGTGATATAAAGTTGGCCACAATTGAAAACAGAATACAGTGGTACCTCGGGTTAAGAACTTAATTCATTCTGGAGGTCCGTTCTTAACCTGAAACTGTTCTTAACCTGAAGCACCACTTTAGCTAATGGGATCTCCTGCTGCTGCTACGCCGCCAGAGCATGATTTCTGTTCTCATCCTGAAGCAAAGTTCTTAACCTGAAGCATTATTTCTGGGTTAGCGGAGTCTGTAACCTGAAGCGTCTGTAACCTGAGGTATCACTGTACTGGGCAGGAACTGGGTTGGAGAAGCTTTCATCCTACTCCTTTCCCTTTCCCTTGGAAAATCACTTTTTAGCTTTAAATCAGAACTAACGACAATCCCTGGATTGCTGTTGCCATTTGTCCCATTTCAGCACTAAATATTGGGTTTCCCCAGCAGAAATCAGCTGGGCAAAATGAAGGTGTGGATAAGCCCTCAGTTCCTTGGATGAGAATGGAATTTTCATCCATGGAACTCATTTCAAAGTAGACGTGTTTACCACCTAGCTGCCATGTTTGAGGGTAAAGGTTATGAAACAGAATGAGTAGCATTAGGAACCCCCTGAATATTTAATGCTTTGTCTGAAGAAATACTGACTTCTTTAAAACAAACAAACAAACAAAACCTTTGCAGTTGAGATGGTGACAAATGAATAGCTTCACTTGAACATACTCAAGATCTGATAAGAGATCCTCACTCCCCCTCATGATCATTGATCATTTTAAGGGCATTCGCCCTTTGGTACAGGGAGCTCAAGTTAAAGCAGGTTGGACTTGGCAAGCTGGTGAAATGAATCTAAATGATGGAGGCCCCTCACAATGTGCTGCTACTTATATGACCACCTGCTAGAAGTCAGCTTTCTTGCCCATCCCGTAAGGGGAACATAAGAAACTGCCTTAATACTGTGTCAGATGTGCATGCAATGATTCACTGTGCTTCTAGAGCACTGGGGGCTGCGTCCAGTGTTAGTCATATGCAGAGCTGACTCATAAGAATGAATGGACCTGACTAACACATTCATTAATTTCAGTGGGGCTAATTTGAGTAGAACTTAGTTGGATACAGCCGTAGGACTGCCATTGTGTGTTCAAGAGTGTCCCTGAAGAGGAACTTTGTTCAAAACAGGTTGGTCTTTTATCTTTTGACCTGCATGTCTGTCTCCTTCCTTCTCTAGAAGGCAGGGAGTGACAGTATAGCATTCCTACAGCACCATATGGAGAAGTTCATGTGCTTCCTTCTGCCAGTGTCTAGGCTTACAGGAAGCCACCTAAGGGTCAGACTTGATGGTACATTAGCTTCATATTTGTGTCCTTCAGTGCAGGTTTAATGCAATGATTTAGCACAATCCCTAGGATCAGGGCCTCAGTGTGGGAGTGGGAAGGTATTAACCAGTTAGGATCGAATTTCCCATGTCAGCAGTTTGCTCCCCTTTTGCTTCAGTGGGAGAGAATTTTCCCATTGCAGATTAGCTGGGGGATCAGGCAGAACTATGGCCTCCCCCAGCGACTGAATCCAGATCAGGTGTCCCATGCATGTATGGACACAGATATGGAGCTACCTTGGTCCTAAGCAGGTGGTGCATTCAGCCTGCCCCCCCCCCGCTTCTTTCACACACAGCGCATTCTGCACCCACAGTGCTTGAGAACAACAACTGTCAGAAAAATGTCCTGAACTTTGTAGCAATGAATGCAATGGATGAGGAGATAGTGAATATCGGGTGTTCTCTTCTTGGGTGAACCCATACAATACCTGTTGATTTCTGAACTGAGTGTTCCTTATGCTAGTATCGATCAATGCTGCCATGAAGAATTCCAGTCCAGGTTTTGTACACATGTATAATACGGAAGTGGGGAAAAGTCTTAGCTAAAACCAAAGTGTTTCTCATAGCTGGCAGTATTGCTTAGAATGGTCCCTGAACCAGACCTTTGCATCGAGTAGATAGATATAACGGCCAAGAACCGATTTTCTTTGCCCCAGCAGGTTTTTCATTATTCCGAAAGCAAATAATCCTATAGATAGGTCTGTCTCCTCTCCAGTTTCTTCCTGAATTGAACCGCATATTGGAAATGTAACCCAATGTGACCCCATCTATGGGAAGGCACTTTGCTACATACGTACAGCTGCTAAATATCCACAGAGAATACAGTAATGGCAAATGTACAGCTTAAACTGTAGCGGGAAAATGTCGTTCTTTCGGGGGCAAAATGAGAGATGGGATTATAGCAGCTTTTAACATTTAGTAACCTCCTTACCCCGCAAAAATAAAATAAGATCCTGGTATCATCACATTGGAGTCTGCATGATATAAGTTAGTTGTACTTTGGGTTTGACATAGCTAATGCTGGTTGCCTTGCAGCTTGGTTTCTAAGAGGCTGATGTCTTCAGCTAGTTCCGTGACTTTTGCCTGGCAGTCCAGCAAGTTATCTTTGAGTACAGTTATTTCCTGAGAGTGGGCAGCTAAGGTTGCGTTCATATGGTCCATGTAGCCCCACATACTTCCTGCGTTATTTTCCAGCTCACTTTTGATGTGGTCCAGGCTTCCCGTTACCATGCCCAGTCTGCCACACATGTCCTCCACCTGGGCCACACGGTCATCAAACTGGAGCACTTCCTTCTGCAGGCCATGAGCCACACTCTTGCAGTTGCTCAAATCACTGATGATCCTGGACTTGAGCCTTTCAAGGTCTCCTTTTAGGTTGAAGACTCGCTTGTTGCTGAACAGAAGCTGGGAGCCTTGGTTGTTGATCTTCTCTTGAATGGAGTGGACCTCATCTTCTATTTTGCGCTCGCGCTCGTCCAGAGAGGAGTTGACATGGAGCACCGTGTCTGAGTACTGAGAAACAGAATCCTTCAGCCCAGTTAAGGACTTGCTCATGGTGTTCAGGTTGATCTTCAACAGAGTGATCTCACCTTGCAAGGACTCAGCTGCTTCCTCTTCAATCCGCCTCTGGATTTCCAGGATAGTAGCATTAAGTTTCCGAAGCAGGTCAGAGTTGCTGTCCATTCTGAGCAGTATATCCTGGTTCTTGCTTTGGCAGTCCTCAATTTCTGTGCGAAAAATCTCTACGTCTCTGGAGGTGGCCATGCAACCCAATGAGCATGTGCTTTCTAAGGTAGTCAGCCGACTCTGGAGTACTTCCAACTTCTCATCTGTTCCCTTTCTTATGATAGCAAGCTCCCCTTCCAAGAGGGGCATTACAGCTCCATCTATCGCCACTGTCGAGCTGACATTGTTCACATCTCCTACAATGGTTATAAATCTCTCCTCCAAGGTTCGCATTTTGTCCTCAAACAATGTCCTTGTGCCATCCAGCTCTGACCCCAACAGACCTCTCATGTTGTCCTCTACACTGGAGCAACAACTTCCCATTTCCCGCTCTGTAAAATTCAGCCTGGCTTCAAAGTCCTCAAAGCGCCCTTCAACTATGTTCCCCAAGGTAACAGTGGAAAGTTCATTGTCCAACCTGGAGTGTAGATTCTTTTGAGACTCAGAAATACTGTGCAAGCCCTTCTCTAGGATATCCATCCGTTTGGTGAGGTAGTTTAAGTTGCTACAGCAGCTTTCCACAACGGTCAGCCCTTGGATCTGGGTTTCCAGCTGGGAGATCTCCTTCTTGATTTCCAGCTCTTTTCCATCCAGGGTCTGCTGAAGACGGAGGTTGGCAGCTTTCTCTTCCTCACATTGTTGCTGGACTTCCTTGATCCGGTAATCACATGTGCTCTGAATGTTCACCAGCTTCTTCTCAAAGCCATCCAGCAGCTCTACCCGCAAATTGCTAAGCCTGCTGTCCACATATTCTTCTAGCATATCAATGGAGGTGAGAGGAGAAGGCCGGGCTGACTCCAGCAGGTGTTTGATCTGTCCATCGTGGTCCAGCACCATGCCATGCACCTCGTCCAGCAAGTTAGTCTTGGTTTTCAGTGAATCACTCATCTCAGTCACTTTGCTTAGGATCTCACCTACTGGTGGATAAGGGGAGAGGTCTGCTTTGTCTGCGGCATCCACAATCCCATCGGGAATGACTCCAAACCCCATGGTTGAATCAGGCACACTTGGGCTGTTCATCAGCGATCCAATCATCTTACTGGTGTCCTCTTGGATGGCAAGTCGCAAATGGTCTCCCAGGCCATTCACCATGTTGTGTAAGGTGTCATAGGACTGTGAGAGACGCCTGATTTCATCCTCTAGCCGATCTAGTCGGTCTCCGAACAAACTAGGCATTTTTCGACCTATAAACAACAAGAAGCAAACCTAAGTTATAATCAGTGGCACAATTTCCCTATCCGAGGGCATGTTCAAGTGGTGGCTGCCTAGACTTTCCAGTTTGTCACAAGTGAAGAAAGTTACTTACAAAATGCTTATAAACCTACTGGAATCAAGCTGTACTCACACTTAGTGTGAGAAGCACATGCATGAACAGCTCTGCTGGATCACGCCAGTGGCCCATCAAGTCCAGCATCCTGTTCTCACAGTGGCCAACGAGATGCTTGTGGGAAACCTGCAACTAGCAGCTGAGCACAAGAGCACTCTCCCTCCTGCAGTTTCCAGCAACTGGCATTCAGAAGCATCACTGCCTCCAACCATGGAGGCACCCCATAACCATCATAGCTAGTAGCAAGTTTTGCACAACATCTGCATAGTGTTGTCCTCCTCAAATGCTTCTGCCTGGCTGGAATGTGTCCTTGAACTGCAATCCTGCTTGCCTGGATAGAGGATAATCTGACTTCTCCATTTGAAATGTAGCCTACTGTAGAAAAATATTCACCACCTCCATCGATACACTCACTGTCCCCAGTCGCCCAGCCCATCATTGGAATTTAGCACCAGTAAGGTTATTATTGAGGGAATATGAACCTTGGGCTGAAAAAGGTTCCCCAGGAAACCTTTTCTTTCCGGAAAGTGACATCTGGAGAAGGACCAGGGCAGAAGGATCAGGGCAGGCCTGTTTCACATTGTACAGCTTATGGCCCTCAATCTTCCCCTGCAGCAGGGCTTTTTTCAGGCAGAACTCAGTTCTGGCACCTTTCAGGTGGGTGCAGTTGCCATTCTAAGAGAGTAAGAGAGGTGTTCATGGTGAGTTCCAGCACCTCTTCTTCTAGAAAAACAGCATTGACCTGCAGGGACCTTCTTGACCAGGGTGTGAAGTGTTGCTTATCTGCATCTTTAGCCCACAAGCTTCCCAAGTCAACCATGCCATTGGATTCTGCGGATGGAACTCAACAGACAATCCTAAATGAAGCCACGACTCACCATAGTGGTTCTTTTTTGGTCCCGGAAACGAGTCTGCATGAACTTTGGGGTGAGGGGGAACTCTAGGAGCTGGGAACATCTTCTGAGTAGGAGGCAACTTGGGACTGGGGTGCTGGGGAAGAAGCCCTGGCTGGTCAGTGGGACTGTCGTGGCATCCTTCTCCCATGAGGCCTGGGCAGCACCTCCACACAATCTCAGTCACTGTCTTGTAGCCAATCTTGTACCTGGGTCTGAAGAACGTGCGATACCTGAAGGAAGGAAGGCAGAGCAAGATTAAGAGATGTACCTCTGTGTCTCAGCTTCCGTAATGTGTAGGTCAAGGAAATCTTGCCAGCGCTCACACACAGTTTGCATCAGTGATAGGTAACACATGCATAAAGTGCGCACACCTGGTAAATTATATGTATAGAGCAAATTTAGAAATAATTACCGTAATTTGTATAGGAAAACGATATCTCTCCTCACATGGAAGCATGTGGATAAGCCTGCTGGATCAGATCAATGGCACATCAAGTCCAGCATCCAGCATTATATTATGGGAAATTGTTTGTATATTAGGAGAAATTTAAACTAAAATGCTGGTGAATTTTCAGGAGGGCATTAATTTTTTTTTTAAGGAAAAAAATGCAACCTGATGTGGAAATGTGGAGGGATGAACTTAAGGATGTAGAAATGAGAAACTGAGATAAACTGAAACTGATGGATGCACTCAGCCCTATCTCTTCTCAAAGCTTCTATGATTTTATGTGGGGAAAATGTACTGTATCTGCCTCTCCACCCTAAGCAGCACATGATATTAGACCTTAAAAGTGCTGTCTTTTAGCACTAGAGGGCAGCAGCTGCCCAGCAGTTGTATGTCCTGCCTGTACTATCACTCTTCTGATCCTTTGCCCAGGGAATGTGGTAATGATAATCTTTTGCATTTATAGTGTAGAATCTCAAGACACTCTACTAAGAGGTAGTACTTAATCATCTGGGATTCATAAACCAGAGATTGGAGAAAGCAGCTTAAAGAGAAATATGTAATCCCCAGATAAAAAGATATACAGGTACATAGATATTTCTTTAAATGCAGGGATTCTGTGTGTGTGTGTGTGTGTGTGTTTTTAATATTTTATTGATTTTGCATTATTGATTTTGTCTTTTGAACTCAAATGCACAGCTACATAGGTGCATGTAGCTAACCCATAAAGCCTAACACATTTTACACTGCTTAGGGAAAGGAATGTGATCTACAAAGGCAGAAATGACACTTACAGTCCAATATGAAACCCCATTGAGCTCAGGCTTCAAGCAACATTAATCAGCACTCCAGAGCCATTTTGGTCTTGCAGTTGCACTGGCTATTCAAAAGCTGCAGGTCAGCTTTCAAGGGCCAATCTAACAATCAGAAATTAAAATCTGCAGCAGCAGCAGCAAATAAATGAGTTAGGGTTGTTTTGTGTTTTAGTCCTACATGTACACATTTTTTAAAAAATAAAATAAAATGACGTATTTAAAAATGCAGTGTGCTTCCACAATCATGTAGTGGACATTACAGTGAAAACATCCAAGTACATCACCTGATGAGTGTAAAACCAAGCGATGAGCTTTGTCTCTGAAACAGCTATCACTGATCAAAGCAGAGCTTTTCATCTCATGTAACATGACTTCAAATCACTGACATATTTTCCTGTCAAGGCAGCTCATGTGCTCAGCTGCCAGACCTTGAGTGATACATCACCAGGTGTTATGACACTGCCAGAGACATCCTAAGCATGTTTGCTGAGAAGCCCCACTGCTTTCAATGAGCGTTACCTGCCAAAAAATCAGTTTAGGATCACCACATTTATTTTTATTTTTATTTTGAAGTGTTTTTATTAAAGATTTCTTGATTTACAAAAGTATGCGCAATGTCTCTCGTATTTTTTACATGTGTCATTTTTACACATGTAATCAGTGTAAAATCAGTTTCATTTGTTGAGGCATTGGGAAGAAAAAAGGGGGAAAGAGGTGGACACATTTATGATTTATATTCATTTGCAAATCGGCCCTTGAAGATGCATAGATTGTAACATTTGTGGACCTGTGTATGTGTGTTGCATATATACTGAAGGACTGGTTCTCCCAACCCAAAAAGTGCTTATGATATATGATTAGAACCAATTACATCTGTTTCTGATATGCCAAGGACACATGGAAGTGCTACCAACCTCAGAAGATTTTTTTAGGGGGGGTGGCAGCTTAAGCAGGCTGTTATCTGTGGAAGCCCCTAAACTGTGGAATTTCCTCCTCACAGAGGTCCATCTGGTACCTTCATTATGCAGTTTTTGTTGTCAGCTGAACATACACCTGTTTATTCAGCCCTTTGACCCCAAGATGCATATTTTTAGGACCAACACTCTGTTGTTCTTGTAAATTGTTTTAGCCGATTTTGATATCATATCCTTACGTTGTTCTAACCTGCCCTGGAACCTTAAGGTGTGACAGGCAGGTAAGAAATCTAAAGTAAAAATAATAATGTGAGTTGAGCCAATTGGTTCCAGTTTGGACACAAAAAGAATCAGCTATGCAGATCATTGACAAGATGCCTCGAGCCAGATTATACCGTGCTCCTTGTTGTCACACATGCATATTTCATGTTATTAAGCTACTTTTTTACATATCTGTAAGGCTAATGGTAATCCTCTAGAAAATGCTGTGGATTAGGTTGAATGTAGCCCTGATCGGATGCACAACATTTCATTCTTTTCAGGAATTACTGGTAAGTGGTGCTGGTTCATGATGGAAATATGACCACTTTGCCACACACTCATAGGCTTAACCCACTACATCTCAGTGCTGGTTTTGTCACAAGAACTACCGCCCCTCCCCCCATCTGATGACTTTAAAAGGGGATTATTAGACCAATTTGTGGGAGGGGTGGAATAAGGCTATTAATGGCCACTAGTCATCCGGAATCAGAGGCACCAAACCACTGTCTGAAGACAAGTCACTGGAGAACATATGAGAGAGTGCTGTTAGACCCATGTCCTGCTTTTGGGTTTTTTCTATACAGTGGGAGCTTGGTTCCCGAACTTAATTCATTCTGGGAGTCTGTTCGATTCCCAAAACAGTTTGGGAATCAAGGTGCTGCTTCTGATTGGCTACAGCAGCTTCCTGCAGCCAATCAGAGGCTGCGGGAGCCGCACCAGGTGTTCAGCTTCCAAAGAACGTTCGAAAACCAGAACAATTACTTCCGGTTTTTGATTTTTTCGGGAGCCGAGGTTCCACTGTATTTTTTTAAAATTAGTTTTATGTATTAAATTTGGATACCGCCCTATGCCCATAGATCTTAGGGCAGTTCACAACATAAAACCACAACATAAAAAAACAGAAAATGCATAATAAAAACAAAAAGACAACCCAAGAGACTCCCATTCCACTGCACATTTAGAAGGGTATCAGATGTCAATCAGGCCAAGGCCTGGTTAAAGAGGAACATTTTCACCTGGTGCCTAAAGGTGGTGTACAGTGGTACCTCTGGTTATGTACTTAATTTGTTCCAGAGGTCCGTTCTTAACCTGAAACTGTTCTTAACCTGAAGCACCACTTTAGCTAATGGGACCTCCCACTGCCGCCGCGCCGCTAGAGCACGATTTCTGTTCTTATCCTGAAGCAAAGTTCTTAACCTGAAGTGTTATTTCTGGGTTAGCGGAGTCTGTAACCTGAAGCGTATGTAACCCAAGGTTGTTGTTGTTCAGTCGTTCAGTCGTGTCCGACTCTTCGTGACCCCATGGACCAGAGCATGCCAGGCACGCCTATCCTTCACTGCCTCTCGCAGTTTGGCCAAACTCATGTTAGTAGCTTTGAGAACACTGTCCAACCCATCTCAACCCAAGGTACCACTGTATAATGAAGGCACCAGCTGAACCTCCCTGGGGAGAGCATTCCACGAATGGGGAGCCACTGCAGAAAATGCCTGGTCTTGTGTTGCTGCCTTCCGGACCTCTTGTGGAGGAGGCACATGAAGAAAGGCCTCAGGTAATGATCTCAGGGTCCAGGTAGATTCACGTAGAGAGAGGTGGTCCTGAGTTGTTTAATGCTTTATAGGTCAAAACCAGCACTTTGAATTGGGCTGGGAAATTAACTGGCAGCCAGTGCAGTTGGGCCAGGATCGGTGTAATATGCTCAATCCATCTTGTACCAGTGAGCGACCTGGTTCTACACTAGCTGAAGTTTCTGAGCTGTCTTCAGAGGTAGCCCTACATATAGGCATCTGTTGGCAAACAGGTTTGCTGGCTTAATAGACAGCCTTTCCACCTGATCCAGCAGGGCCCTTCTTATGCAATGTTCCTATGATAACTGTTTGCGGTGATGTGCTTAGGACTGGATGAGTTCGTTGTTATTTTTCCGGCGAGCCACTGGACATTGGCTCCTTTTCTGGCAGCCTCCTTTTGGGAAGCTGCTACAGAACTCCAGGCTGTACCAGAACCTGCCAGAAATGTCTGTTTGTTCTCTCTGTCATTGATTGAGATGAGTGGGATTGGAGAAATGCGGGCCTTTACGAATTATGACTCCCTGCAGAAGCCTCCAAGTTACAGCGGTAGTTTAAAAAAAGAAAACAACTCCGGTGCGCCTAAACCCGCTTGGAAATCTTGCTGAGTCCAGAGAAAGCTGCCCAGCTGAGCCACTGTCAACAACAACATTGGCGCGAGCCATCGGCTTGGCTCTCTGCAGACATCTGGGCCACTGCCCACCTCTCTCTCTTTCTCTCCTCTCTTTCTCTTGGCAGGGAGTCAGGCTTGTAAAGAGAGCAGAACCTTTTGCGGGTTAAAGGGGGAAGGCAGTTGGCATAGAGGTGCCTCGGCTGTGCCATGTTGCCCTTAAGTGGTGCTTTCACTTAGAAAGGAGGCTGCTTCTTTTCAGGGGGGGGGGGGAAATGTCCTTTCAAAGTGCAAAAAACTACACTCCACATGTCAGCAACAGGAAGTATTTATTGCAGCTGGATAAACAGTTACCAGTGGCCCCGGTGGCTGGAAAAAGCTACATCTCTTTCTCGGTCTTCCAAGCTATGTACAAAGTTCAACTGGCAGGACTTGCTTGGTTCGAAAAAAACATCCTTTTTAAAAAATACCCTGTGCTTGTTATGAAAGGGTGGGGATGGTGGTACCATGGTGGTAGGACTTTGGGGCAGGAGCCCAGGGTCCCACTCAGGAGAATGAGCAAGTGAACACGTTCCCTTTTAAAGAGACTCACTTCTCTGTAAGACTCCAGGGTCTAAAATTACCTAACTGGCCAGGTTGGAAAGACTGCCATTTCCTTCTTCAGTGGGTTAATTAATTAGATGTATTGTAGACAAATTTCTACCCCCAAAAGGTGGGATATAAATAACAGTAATAATAATAATAATAATAATAATAATAATAATAATAATAGCCAAACGGTTAGGAAGCATGCCATATTTACATATAACTGCTCAATCAGAGGTGGCACAGATGGGCAACTAGGAGTGTTTTAACTTGGCTTGGATCTGCTTTTTCTCAGTCAACTCCTTCCATCTTTAACACAATCAGGCAGAAACTATCTTGTCTCAAACTCTCCCTAGACACTTTGAAAGCCATTTGGAGCTTCGTAAGTCCCTATCAGAGCTTTGCATGTTTTACTCCTATCCTCAGTCCTGCTAATGAAATGCATCTGCTAGAAGCCGCCTGACCCTAACACACTTGCTTGGAAGTAAGTCCCACCAAGGGACTTATCCCAAACAAGTGTGCATAGGATTGCAGTCTTAATATGCAGTACTGAGTTGATACATTCATGTTCATAGCTCTGAGTGCCATTTCTTTGTCTAGAAATATAGAATCGGGACCAACAGTGCCTTTCTGCGTACGGAAGACGTGCCTGCTCAATGAAGGACTGTATTCCATCTGGTCATTAAAATGGTCTAGCTGACTCCAAAGATGTTCTCCTAACTGTGCTTTCTCTTGTGCAAGCAGAAGCACAAGAACTGCTATTGAACCCAACCTCTGATAGCACTGCATGAACTCTCTTGTGCAAGTGTTTGTGGAATGGCGCTGACGGCTATTTTTCCTTCCACTCACGGTGCTTTGGACCTACTCCACAGCATGCGAAGGATTTATGCTATATTTGGGTGAACTTCCAAGAAATACACGGTCCACGCTGAGCTGTTTTTGGGCTCTCTTGGCTAGCACGGGCCTTTTGCGGAAGCAAGCAAGCATAAGAACCCTTCCAATTTTTAAGCTTGCGCTATACAAGAGCACTTCTGTCACTTAAATATATGACATGGGAAATCAAAACTCCCAATGGGAGCATGGGAAGCTGCTGCCTGGTTTGCCCTAAATAAAGCATCACATACCACAAGCAGCAAGTGTCAGTTGTCTGTCTCTGTTCAATGGTTTTCCATTGCAAGCTCTAACGTCACTCAATCAATCTTGTCAACTACAATGAGCATGGCGCATAGGCAGTTCTTAAGCACTGAATGATGAGAATTCCACTCCCAAGGTCCCCCAAGTCCACCCTTAGCAATTAGTTTACTAGATTTAACTTCTGTGACATCATAGCAGCTAAACCAATGGCGCCTAGAAAGGCTGTATGTGGCACATTTGCTCAACAGGGCCCCCTTGTGGCAGCAAAGAAAGCAATGGCCAGACAGGCAGAGAAATAAGGGAGGAGATTTGATAGGGGAAACGGAAAAAAAATATGTTCATGCTTGTTGGACATCTGCTGCTACTTATTATGACGTTTAATCCACAGGAGTTGCTATGGAGGCACCGCTTCCTCTAACCATGTCAGAAGATGCTGATAGTCTTCTGTAGTCCCCACCATGCTACAATTGCAACCCAACATTTACTTACAGGACTTTCCCAGGACACTTGGGTCCCCAGCTGCACTTGTGATATTCGGCTTTCACGTAGCTCTCTGCTCCATCCTGAAGGGTGCAAGTTATATTCCTCTGCACCACATACGCACAGTAGCTCCTGCATTCGAAACAGAGCAAGATTTGGTCAACATCTGGTTGCTGGATCTGGTTCCCAAAACCCCTTCCAAAAACTCCAGGCCAGGCATTGCCTGCAGTTTCCCACTTATTTGCCGGGGTGATCTCTCCTGGGGTGAACAGCTAAGGGTTCTCTGGGAATAACCAGTTCACTGATGCCATACCACTGACCAAAGAAAGGGGAAAAGCATGGGTGCTATTCAACTAAGTTTTACTCAGAGGAGACCAACTGAATCAATGAGCATGACTAAATTAGGTCCAATAATTTATAGTATATAGACATAGCTGACTACGACACCATGGAAAAAAGAAATAATATTTGTTCTTGTTAGTGGCTGAGTTGCATTGAAAGTCACACCCAGCTGCAGAAACATGGGGCTAAATCATCTTTTGGCTTTTTATGGTTCTATGCTTAAGCAGTCAAAGGCAGGATAGATTCTGCAAGGAAGGTCCACAGTGAGGGAAGATTGCAGTGTATAGTGCTGGACAGATGGAGACTTGAGACAGTATTTTAAACCAGCGTTCTTGGATGCAAACAGAAAACATATGGGATATGATGAGAAATTCAGGATGGTGGTGAGTAAAAGATGGCAAAACTGCAAAGGAGGATTAAGGACACAGGGCTATAGCAGATGGCACTATGAGAGGAGAAAGAATTCAGGGATCAAGGGAAAGATGGGGATAGTAGGTCCCTGTGACATGGCAGATGGGAAGAGATGAGCTCAGGATGCTGAGAGTGGAGATATTATTCAGGGGAAGGTGTAAGCATCTCACTGGAAATGTCAAATATAGTCATTTTGTTTCTAGTAGGCAACGACGTAAGAATAAGGGACAGGTCTCCTGTTTGAGATCTCATCATTGAAAGGAAATGCTAATACAGCCCTTATCAGACCTGATACATAGTGCATCTGACACCTTGAGGATTTGAAATGCAGGAAATCTGAAATGTGAGGGTTTGACATACAATGTTATCTTCTGAAATTCATTGCAATCCTAGTTAGGAATACTGGAGCAACCGCTGTAACAATTTGCCAGTGGAATGCCATGTGTTTGCAATTTGATAATAACGAAACTCAGTTTAAAAAAGAAAAAGGAAAGGAAAATTGGCATGCATAGCAAAGGACAAGAAAAAAAATCCTGAACATCTCTTCGGCATTAGAAAGTGCTGCAATCTTTAGTGGATTTATTGGGAAATATTGAGTGGGGGAAGTTAGCTAAAAGTTTATATACAGTATTAAACAAAATGCCAGCGCGGTTCATCCACTGTTGCCAGAATAGATGGGCCTTTTATGAGATCCACTAAGGCAGTTCTTACACACTTTTACAACCTGCATCCACCAAACTGAAAAAATATACTCCCAAATCAAAAGTCCACAAAATAGATTTGAAGCTTAGAGGTTGAACTCTTAAGATACCCATATAAAAGAGCCGGGTGAGAATTTTCCTCCTGACATTTTTTCCAACTCTAGTCCATTTAAAATTGGTCCCAGCATTTCTACAAAAGCATAAGTTACATGCTTCACCAAAGAAATGTGGTGGGCTTCATATGCCGACACCATTGCAAAGAAAGATGCCCACTATGAGTGGGATAGTGGAGGCTGATGTACTGGGAACAAAAGGATGCTGATTGAGACAGGGAAAGAATGGAACAAGGGCATCCCCACCTCCATTAAGAGTCTTATTGTTTAGGGTTTCAGCAAATCAGCTATTCCCTTCTCCAGGATAAACATTGTATTCTATTCACTCCCAATTTTCTACTCCCCCCCCCCCACCCCACAAACTGACAATCAACAAACTTGGCTGCATTTTCACCATACATTTAGAGCAAATGACTTTCCCCATAGAATCCAGGGAACCCAAGAGTGTTAAACTGTAGCTGTGTTAGGGGTAAACTACTGTCCCAGGGAATCTTGGGAGACGTCATGAGCTTAAAATGTGATTTAAGTGTATGGGTATATAAAGCCACTGTAGTTACTCAACATGCTCATCAGTGTGGTGTAGTGGTTAAGAGTGGTGGACTAGTAATCTGGTGAACCGGGTTCGCTTCCCCGCTCCTCCACATGCAGCTGCTGGGTGACCTTGGGCTAGTCACACTTCTTTGAAGTCTCTCAGCCCCATTCACCTCACAGAGTGTTTGTTGTGGGGGAGGAAGGGAAAGGAGAATGTTAGCCGCTTTGAGACTCCTTCGGGTAGTGATAAAGCGGGATATCAAATCCAAACTCCTCCTCTTCTTCTTCTTCTTCTTCTTCTTCTTCTTCTTCTTCTTCTTCTTCTTCGAGCTAGTTTGGGGGGGAAAGATTTTGTCAGGCTCTCATGCTGCATACGCTGAGCCTGGACTTTTCATTTTATGTAGTTTAAGCACTTTTCAGCTGAAACAGCAGCTAATCAGACCGGAGGGAGAATGAGAGTGAATGAGCACATGCCTTGAGTGGCTGGGCTCAACAGGTGACAAATAGCTCCAGTCAACTATACAATCTGCAGCCAGGCTCAAAGGGAGCTCAAAGGTAGCACCACCCACGGGAAAGATGGGACACTGAGTAAAAGACGACACGCTGGGGATGGTTACAGGATGCAGCGGAGCACTCAGGGGCCCTTTTAGTGTTGGTGGCATACTAGGCACGAATGCCCCCAAACAAAACACAAAATACCATCTGTCGAGAAGGAAGAGTGTGTCGATGCATTCCACTTCACACAAGGGATGGCTAGAGCTGGGAATCACTTGCATTTTAAAGGAGAAAATGCAAACAAAGTGCAGGGCAGCACATGTGGTTTTTTTTTTGGTTGTTTTGTTTTTTAGTTATCCTACAATGTATAAAGGGACGCGGGTAGCACTGTGGTAAACCACAGAGACTAGGGCTTGCTGATCAGAGGGTCAGCAGAAGGTGTTCAAAAGCACATCAAGTGCAAGTAGATAAATAGGTACCGCTCCAGCGGGAAGGTAAACGGCGTTTCCGTGCGCTGCACTGGTTCGCCAGAAGCGGCTTAGTCATGCTGGCCACATGACCTGGAAGCTGTACCCCGGCTCCCTTGGCCAGTAATGCGAGATGAGCACCACAACCCCAGAGTCGGACACAACTGGACCTAATGGTCAGGGGCCCCTTTACCTTTACCTTACAATGTATAAGCTGCCACGTACAGTGTAATAAAAATAAACCAATTTACAACTGCATCCATGTCCAAGTACACTCCAGATGCTGCTGGAAAACAGCTCCCATCACAACCCAGCCAGATGGGCAAGGTATTAATAAAAAATAATTACACATTATTATGGCTATTAGCTATGCTGGCTTGAGCTGATAGGAGCTGGAATCCAATAACTTCTGGGGTGTCCCAGGATCCCCATCCCAGCTGTGGAAGTAGCACTTAGCTATGGCAGGCAGCAGATAAGATCTCATGTGTCCCAAGGTCAAAGAAGAGCAGCCTTGTCTGGATCAGACTACTGGTCACCATCTGAATTCTTCCCAAAAGCCCAAGCAGTGCAGAAAGACAATAGCCCACCTCCACTGTCTTACCCCACTCCAACCAAAACAACTGGTTTTATTTGGTAAGAACATAAGGAGAGACTGCCAGATGAGACCAAAGACCTGTCTAGTCTGGCATGCCTAAGGGATGCTCACAAGCAGGACATGAGCAATGGAACCATCGCAAGGCACTTTGCTGCCTGGAACAAAGATATCACACACACACTGTTCCACATACAAAAACTGATCAGACTGATTGGGCTGCACCTGAGATCAGCAGGTTAGTTTAAGGGGTGCAGGGTAGGTCAGGTTAGGTGGCATACACAGTCTGCCCTGTCACAGAATTAAATTTTTCAAAATTTAAGTGTGTTATGGTACAGTTGCATCCTGTACCAGTTTATGTAGTTTGCCATATAAGTGGTAAGGGTCATGCTGGACTCACTATGATTCCCTCATAGGCAAAAGAGCAGTGCAGACCCAGGGGCTGGTTGGGGCACATGAGGGTTTGGCAGACCAGTCACAGCTGACCCCTATGAAAGCTCCATGCACGCACACACACACACACACACACACACACACACACAGAACCTATAGTCCACCAAAGCATGTAGACAGGGCTGGGAAATAGCAGGTTTTCAACATCATGAAAAGAAAGGAGCATTGGTCTTGTCCTGGTCCCAAAGCACTGGGGTGAAGCCCCCACCACTCTTGTCAGCACCCAGCACAGGGGTGGAGGAAGGGGGTGCGGTGGGTGCAGGGGTGTCACCACTGAGGGGCGGGGTGACAAAATGCTGGGCGCACTCACCACGGGGCCTGCAGCACCTGAGCCATGCATCTCTCCTGGGAGAGACGCAGTGGCTTGGATGTGTGCAGGTTCCACACTGCCCAAACGGTCGGCCCGCTACCTCTCCCCCAACTGTAGGGCGGCTGAGTGGGAGGAGCAGGCAGACTCCAGAGGCCCCACGGTGTGCCCTGCCCCCATGGGCAGCTCGCCCTGCCCTCACCCCGCCCCTGGGCATCTCGCCCTACTCCTGAGCACACCGCCCCAGGCACCCAAGCAGCTTCCTCCGCCGCTGACCCAGCATGCAGTGGGCAGAGAAATGAGCATTGGCCCCTGCCCCATGAGGCACCAGGGTGAAGTCCACACCACTCCCCCCACCGCCTGTACCCGATATACTGCCCAGTCAAGACACCATCACGGTCCAGCCCTCAAACCGGTGCTGGGATGTATTGATACATCCCCAGGCTTACATGTAGACAGTGGGCTTTCAGTGCAGGCTGCTCCTTCCACATGGCTAGGAGTTCACTTCGCTCTCGCTCTTTAACTTGAGATATAAGTAATTGAACTGAGGGGTGGAGACCAAAGAGTAGGAGAACCCCACACTCCACAATGTTAAGTTATCAGAGATGCAAAAGAAAGTAGTGGTAACCTTCAGTATGCCAGGGATCTGGAGCTACCAGGTAAAGGATTTGTTGACCTGGGTCAATTATGCAAATCAAGTCTATTTGCATATATTTGCTTCATAACTTTAAATGAAGCTTCTTTAAATCACGGCATGCAAGGTATGGCCAATTTGCCCACCTCATCCTTCTGCACAGCTCCTTGAGGGCTTCTTGGTTTTTCTAAATCCCACAATGGGAATGCCGAATACGCACACAACCCTGATTGTGCTGTATGCACTATGGTGAATCCAGCCCTGGGAATGTCCTCTTGTATTCTGTAAAGCACCATGCATGCTGATGGTGTAACAACAAACAACGTAATCAACAGCAGTACACTTGTTAGCTGTAGTCCATCAACTAATAGTGGACCACAGGCTCTCTGCCCTGGTTCTATGACCTCAGAGAGTTGCTGCTGGTCGGAGCAGATAATACTGGCATATATAGACCATGTATGTATAACACACCTACATATGCCCAATCCCCTTGCAACAAAATCCTCTTTTTCTACCTCAAGAACAGCTCCGCTCTTTGTCCTCCACTTGACTAATGGACATCAAATTTCATCCAACTTGGGCCTCCTTACTCCTTGTTGGTACTTTGCTGTCTATATTACATTGTATAGGAAGGGGAGAGTCTGGTAAGGTGAGCACACAAAGCTCATATCATTCATTGGCCTGTCTGGCCCTTTTGTCTGCTTTGATGGTTTCTGCAAAGGTCAGCTTCTCTCAGTTGGGGCTGGGGATAGCCAGCTGTTTCTTTTCTTAAAGAAAGTCACGCTTACTTGAAACCATGGGCTTAATATCCCAATCCTCTGCACACTTACTGCAATGAGACTTACTTCCACAAAAGCATGCTTAGGGTTATTGCAGTCTAAGTGTGACACTTTCTGTGGTGAGACACTCTGAGCCTTTAGAGGTTAGCTGTTACAGCAGGAGACAAGATGTGAGGCTTACCAGCAGACTTGATGTACAGCTGGAAATGGAATATGAACACAATAATAATATTATGAGTTGGGTAGGATAGAGGGAGGGCATGGATTCCAGTGGACACCCTCATGTAGTTCCCATCCTATCCACGGCTTACATGCCTACAGTCTGCTCATACCCCATCTATGAGTATATTGTCTGCTGCAGTTTGAAATACAACGTAAACTTCTCAGTGTTGAAAGGATCGGGGAGGAAGTCATGGTGTTGTGGTCCAGGATCACAAGAGGTTGAAGACGTGTTTCCATATCTGCAGCGGGGTTCCTGTCTCCAGCAACTAGAGCCATTAATAAAAATTAATGGGGAGCCTTTTAGCCACAATATGCTCTGGACCTAAGTAGTCAGGAACACTGAAAACACAAGATGCTTCCATTTCAAGAGAACGGTGGGCATGCACAATGGAACTTCAAGGAAAGCACAGCTTAAGTCATTCTGAAAGATATGAGAGCACTCCAAATTATTTGCCCACATATGTGCACAGAAATAGTAGATCTAGTTGAAAAGCAACACATGGAGATCTGAACCCATTGTTGCAATACACCCCCCCATTATTATTGTTGTATACTATAAAATGATGATATGATCAGGGCTTCTTTTTGCAGCCGGAACTCAGTTGCAGCACCTTTCAGGTGAGCGCCATTGCCATTATAAGAGAACAAGGGAGGCATTCATGGTGAGTTCCAGCACCTCTTTTTCTATAAAAATAGCAGTGGATTTAATCTTAGGCTGTATACTCTCAGAAGGGGTGTGGCTGTTGACCATCATGAATGGACCCTGCACTTCTGAATTTGCTGCTACACCACTGGCAGGAACTGCGCTCTCAGTGACCACTACTGCAGTCTTATGGACAGAGTAAAAAACAGAAGTCTCAGAGTGAAATCTCATTCCTGATCTCATCAAGCCCCAGCAGTGGGGTGGGCCACTCCACATGCATTCTCCCTCTCTCATCCACCCCCCGCCATCCACACATAACAACCCCGCACAACCATCCCCACCATCCATCCATGCTCAAGACTTCAGAAACTCTGCTGCATCAGACCTATGTCAGCATCCCATTTCTCACACTGCCCAAGCAATACTTCCAGGAAACCCACAGCCCCCTTCCCCCCCCCAACCCTTGCAGTTGCCAGCAGCAACTGGTGTCCATTGGCATGCTGGCTCTGCACACGGGTATTCATTGATTAGCCTGTCATCCATGGCTTTCTCTAATCCCCCTTTAAGCCATATAAGCTACCACCATATCTCAGGGCAGGAAATTCCATAAATTAATTCTGTGCAGTTTGCCTAACTTTCTTCCATGGTGAATGCCTTGCCATTGGGTGACCCCCA
Source organism: Lacerta agilis (assembly GCF_009819535.1). Lineage (NCBI taxonomy): Eukaryota > Metazoa > Chordata > Lepidosauria > Squamata > Lacertidae > Lacerta > Lacerta agilis. Next base: position 72,822,910 of record NC_046317.1, read on the forward strand.
CATTCTATGTACTATGGGGGAGGGAGGGAGAGGAGAGGGAGGAAGAGAGGAAGGCAGAAGCAGCCCTCTTCCAAACCACAATTTCATATCCTTCAAAGAACTTACTGTCCAGCCTCTTGGGCAAGTCCATGTCCACCATCCCAGGATGCTCATTGGACATTTAGGGGGCAGGGGGTTATCCCCTGACTCCATATCAGACCCTTTGTAACTATTGGTCAGGACTACCAGCACTTCTGCCAAGTTTTCTACACAACGAGCAGCAATTGTTACAAATTATGTGGATTTACATGCCAGCGATAATGTACAGCACCTCTTTTGTCTGTAGAAAGCCCCGGGTTCAATTCCTGGCATTGCCAGGTTTCTGTCTGAAACCTGGGAGAAGCACCGCTGCAATGATAGTGAGCAAATGGACTGATGGTCCAACTCAGCATAAGGCAGCTTTCTGTGAGCACACACCTGGCAGTCTAGGGCTGTGATGGGCACTCCTTTGCCAGATATTTAAGTAGAAGCTGGAAGGCCACCTGTCAGGGATGTTGAGGTCACATCCATGCCATACAGTTAGAGAATCTTTAAAGCACACGAGTCCCCCACAAAGTTCAAAGGATCTGTATTCTGTTAAGAGTGTTGCTGGGAACCATAGTTCTATGGAGGGAGAGGTCAAACTACAGTTCCCAAGATTCTTAGTGGGGAAACCATGTGCTTTAAATGTATGTTGGGGGTGTGGCTTTTGCACACTGCATCACAGGTTGATGATTCTGTGCAATCCCTTTGATTTGCTTAAAAAAAAAAAAGCATGTGCGCGACTTTCCTGTCCAGATATAGATAATGCTGCTGCTGAAGTTACTGTGCGGCATAAAAAGCAACAGCAGCAAATGCTCCCAAAATAAACTGCCACTTGCAATTCAATCTTGACTATATCTACCAGTAGGTTATTAAGCTAGGCTGAATATATTTCCCCACTCCCTGTTCCTTCTGATTCCACTCAGCACTGAAAGTGCTCCCAGTTCCCCATTGAATGAAGCATAATGTTGTAACTCACAAAGTTGCAAGGAGGAAAACAATGAAGTTTTGAAGCACTTTCCAGTCGAAATTGCCAAATCAGTGATAAATATGAACAACTGAATTGAACTGGTCCTCATCTATGACTTCACTCAGTTACCCTTATAGTAACTGTAAGCCCAGAATCATCAACCTTGGGGGGGGGGCACTGCAAACCAGAAAAATAGTTGTGGGTGCCACAGATACACTGAAACCGAGCACAACCGATTGCATTTGCTACACTATAATGCTGCTTTCTTGCCTAATTTCATCAGGAGAGGGAGTGGCAGGAGGGAACCCCATGAGCACCAGGGAAAGCTCTCAGTGCCCGTGGGTGCCCATGGGCACCACGTTGGTGACTTCTGCTTAAACAATCAACAGGACCTTCCTTCAAAACTAGGGCTGAGTGCACTATACTTTTAAAGCACATTTGAAACACATTTCCCCCTTCCAAGAATTCTGAACACTGTAGGGGGGCGGGGCGCCAGGAAACAAATGCATTCTTCCTTGGAATTATCTTGTTCCCATATCTAAAAAGGTAAGTCCAATTCAGGGTTTGCTGCTCCCCTGGATTTGACCGCCTGGAACCCCTCGCCTTTGGCAGAGAGGCCTGATCCCGGCCAAATGCCCCCTCCAACGCGCTCGCTCCTCCTCCAGCACTGTGCAAACTTTGCCTGCTCCACCCAGCTAGGAGATGAATTCAGACCGAGGAATTCTGAGAGAGAGAGGTCCTTAGCCAGTCAGGCAAAAGGTTACGGGGCAGCGCTGGCTGGAGAAACCATCCTTCCCCACCTGCGGCTTGCAGTTAGACGCCAAAGTGTTCGGCCCGGTGTTTTCACGGCGTGCAGACGGAAAATCTCCCTTTGCTGTCGGTATGTGTGTGAGAGAGGAAGAGAAAAACCATCGGCGATGGATGCATGGGTGGAAAGGCGCGGTTGGGGAGAGAGAAACCTCTCCGTCAGTCCTGCATCTGCATCCTTCTTTTTATTTGCAAAAGAAGCTCTCCAGCGAGAAGAAAGCAAAGCAAAGCAAAGCAAACTCTCCAGAAAAGGGGCACCCTCCCCCACATTCAATGCAGTATCTCCCCACCGACCCACCCCTTCCTTGAGCATTCCAGAATGCTAAAATCCATATGAATTTTTGGCAGATCCGCTTTTCGTGGAAGGAAGAATGGAAAGGGGTGTGTGAGGGAGCGGGGGGAAGGCAACGGTATATACGCGACTGACCAGAAGAAAGCAACTTCGATCGAGTCTTAGAGGTAGAAATAACCCAACTTCCATCGTTTGTCCCACATCGCTGTGCCTTAAAGTGGGGGGTGAGAGGACTATCCAACTACGTTAGAGAAAACCCACTGAAATTAATAGGTCTATATTAGTCATGCCCACTATTTTCAATGACTACTCTGAGTAAGGCTAACGCTGGACATATCGCATTATATCTATTTAGATAGGCATGCATATGTCTGTTTCTGTCTATCTATGCGCACATCTATGCATACACGCCCAGACGTACATCCCTCCGCGGAATTGAAACGTGCCACAAACTGGGTGCAATTGGCCAGTAATGCCACTGTGCTAGGAAAGTCCCTCGGATGAGGAGACCCTCGCCATCCTTTCTCCCCACCCGGGTCTTTTTGAGATGAAGAAAAGAGAGAGGACGGAAGGAAGGAAGGAGGGAGAGAGTGCGGGAAGCTCGGTGAGCCGAAGGAGGGAGGAGGGAGGCGCAGCGCTTACTTGTGCTTCCCCATGGGCTTTCCCGGCGTGAGCTGGGGGCTCGATCCTGAGGTGTAGAGGTTGTATCGGTTGCCGTAAGGGATGGGCACGGGGTGGCGGTAATAGGTCCCTTTGGCATCGACGAAGCCAAGCAGGGCGCACAGCAGCGAGATAGACGCGCCAGAGAAAGCTCCCGCCGAGAATCGCCTTGCCCTGTTCATGTTCTCCCGGGAGAGCGAGGGAGATGCGCGGCTCCGACGAACTCTTCCCCTTTCCCCCCTCACCGAGGAACCGCCGAAGGAGGTTTGGCTGGAGCCAGTTTGCTCTTCGCTTTCCAAACTGGGGCGGGGGGAACCTGGAGGAGGGGGAAAAACCCTTCAAGGGAGAAGATGAGCTGCGCTTTGCTCCTTTACGCAAAGTTCTTTATCCAGTTTTCTAAGGCGCGCGGGGAAAAGATCCTCTCCCCAAACTGAGACTGGCCAAGCGAAGGCGAGGATCTCCGCCTGCTGTTGCTGGAGCTCCGCGATCGCCAGCCAATCTCTCTTTTTGTACCTTTCCTTGCTCTTCGGCTCGCTCTAGTTCAGCCCCGGCTCCCCTCGTACGGCCGGGGAGAGGGAGGCGGGTCCCTCGTTCGCGATTAGCATAATACTCCAGCCGTCTCCTCCTCCAGCCGGCGGGCCTTTGAAATGCGCACCCCTACCAATCAGAGGACGAACCCCCCGCAGAGCAGCATCAAACAAATGCCTTCTAAAAAGAGAGAGGAAGAGGGAAACAAAGGCAGCAGGTGAGAGACAAGAGAAAGTGGAGAGGAGGAGGATGCCCCACCCAGTCAAGGATGCCAGCTTCGGGGAATGTTGGGCTGTGCATTTCTCAGGCCTCTGGTGCCTCGATCCAGCACATCTGAGCCAAGTAAACTGCCATGTGCAGCTGGCACCCCAGTAGCTCACAGACAGACAAATGGGGCATCTGGTCCAGCATCCTGTTCTCACAGTGGCCAGCCAGATGCTGGTGGAAAACCTGCAAGTAGGACCCAAGCACAAGAGCATTGTCCCGTCCTGGGCTTTCCAGGAACTGCTATTCAGAAGCATTGCTGCCTCCTCCAGCTGTGGGGGCAGAGCATCGCCATCATGGCTAATAGCCTAATCCTTCATGAAAATTCTCTCTCTCTTTTTTTATTAAAGATTTTCTTGATTTACAAAAGTGTGTGCAATGTCTCTCTCGTATTTTTTCCATGTAACATTTTTACAAATCAGTTTTGGTTGTTGAGACATTAGGGAGAGAAGGGGTAAGGAGGTGGAGGGGATGGGGGGATGGATGGTGGGGTGACGATGTTTCTATTTTCCTTAGTAGGTGTAGGGTTTGGTGTCAGCGTTGATTGTGTAGGTTCTCTGTTGTTCGCTTGTGTTCTTTTGGCGATGAGAGGTCGGGATCGACGTATGGGTGATTGTTCATTTGTAGTTGGCTGTGGTGATCTTTGGTTTCCTGTGTGAGTGGGGTTGGTGGGTGTTTTGGATCAGGTTAGCCATATTGATTTGTATGCTGTCGGTAGATTTTTGTCATTGTCTTGTTGGGCTGTGTGTGTGATGAAGGGGAACCATACCGGGTGAAGGTGTCTTCTTCTGTTTGTCCCCGTGTCTTTTAAAGCCCTCCAGGTTGGTGGTCATCACTGCCTCCTCCGGGAGCGATGTGTCACAGATCACACTGGGGAAAGATGCAGAGCTCTTTTGGGGTTTTGCCATCAAAGTAGGGAGATGGGTTGCTCTTTGGTGGCTAGGTTCCCCAGCCTGCCCTAAGGGAAAGGCACTATAGCCAGTGGATGCTGGTATACACCAGTCTCAGACAGATCTTGCCCAGTCCGCATTGCCAGGCTTCTTACAGGCAACCAGCCAGAGCATGGCTCTGTCTGTCATTGACAGTGTCTTCACCTACTGTCTGTATTCCTATCTTCAGCCCTACCACTCCCAATGGGCACAAGCCACCGTTGTAATTCCAGGGATCATATGCCTGCAAGCTCATATGCTGCACCACCTGGTTCAATCACCTGCTCTTAGGTAGCACAGCCTGAGAGCTCCACCAGTCAGTGTTAGATCAACAAAGTGGGAGAGCGTTCTGGGCCAGGTGAGCCAATTGTCTGATTCAGTGAACACAGCAACACTTTACATCCTTCTGTCACCTGTGTGGCAGATTAGGGGAGGGCCTGTTTCCATTGACCAGGTAACAGGCCTAGCACACAAGTGACAATGAAGAAGACACATTTTTCTTTTTTAGCTTCTCCAAAGTTGTTTCCCACCAAGAGCAAATAAACATAACCAACGCCTTTGGGGTGTGTATGGCTTTTATAGAACAGCTTCCACACTGGATGTGTAGTTTGGGCAGACTGGACTCTAGTAGATCTCATCTTAAGATATTAAGTGTTAGTAGAAGCACACTTGTTTTTCATTCCCATGGATCTAGTCTCCACAAAACGTTCAAAGTGGTAAAACTACCATGATTTTTTTGCATGCTGACCTGATCTTCTGAATGTCCCCCTTTCCTTGACCCCCTCAGTCCATTTGGAACATTAGATATATGTTTACTTTGGACCTAAAAGACCTGGGTTCAAGTCATCAGCTACTCAGACCTGCAGTACCTCTGCAGTATATAGAAATTATTGTAACTGGTGAACACACAATTCTTTCACTGTGTACACATTACCAGCTTAAGACACAGGTAGGTGATCTTTTTTTCTCAATTTGGATTGAAGCTGGTTTTGGGGAAAATGCAACAAAATGAAGTTTTTAATAAGAAGCAATGGGATAGATATGGATTGTGGCTTATGTTGTGTGTACACATTTTCCCAAACCAGTGATGGTAGCGCACTCGATGCAGAATAAACAGGAGTGCATACGCAGTCTTCAGGTGGTATCCAACTAAACCCTACCCAGAGTAGACTAATTGAAAATTAATCAATTTAACCTGCCATATAACCTGTGCACACACCAACCAGAATTAATGTTCATTATACAGCAACAGCACATAACTGAAGTGCCAGTTGTCATGTAAATGAATCAGATTGAATACTCAATAAGCAGGTCATGTCAGTGGAAGGGTTACTTGTCACCAGTAGTGAACAATGGAGTGGTGGTGTTTACCTGACCTCCTGGCAGCAAAGTTGCTGCTTCTTACTAGGAGGGAGAGCAGGAGGGGCAGGGCGGTAGAGAGGCTGGCACTGTGCAAACACATCTACAGGAGCACTGCATTGGCTCTGCTGGTGGGTTCGCACAGCGCTGACCTCTCTGCTACCTTGTCCCTCCTACTCTCCCACCTGGTAAGCAGCAGTGACTCCACTGCCAGGAGGTCAGGTAAGCACCACCAGCTCACCCTGTGCTCCGTTATGGTTTGTCACAGTTACTGCCAAGCAGTTCCAGCATTCTTGGCACTCTGTGATCTTTCTCAGCAACACCTATACAATATCTTTATGTGCCCGAAGGGTAGAATTATGCAAAGCAGCAGATACATGTATATATAAAGAACTATACCTGGTTGTGCAGCATTGAGTGTCCCCTGTGTGGGATAAACTAACCCAGAAGTCCTGGTCTGCAGTGAACAGGAAAGAAGCCAAGAAAAGGTTTGGTGGATCAGACCAAGAACCCAACATTCTCTTTAAAAAGTTGCCTACCAAACACTTATGGAAGCGTGCCCATCCTCTCTTCCCTGTCCCTGTATCTTGGTTTCTGTGAAGTGTCCCCACTGAGATATGGAGACCTTGTTCAGCTTTCAATGGGTCGGCAAGGACTCTGCATGGGGCTTATGGATATTGGTTCCACTGAATCACACAAGAAGCCACCACCCGAGCCTCATTTGGAGATGCTTCATGAGAAGTAACATACGCAGACTCTTCTAGTGTGATGTTTCAGATATGGGTGTGTGAAAGCACTCCTTGATCGCTGGATGTGGCCCTACATCAGCCATTATTGTCTTGGGAGTGGCATATCTAAACCCCATACCTGCATCATGCTGCAGCTGGGAAGAGATAGCCCCCATGCAGCTCCACTTAGGCAGAAGAACACAAGAAACTCCTTATAAGAGCATTTTGTCCCTCAGGCTTAGGATTGTCTACTCTGGTTGACGATGGTTCTCTTAAGGTTGATACGTTTTTTCCACATCACCTGCTACCTGAAGGTGCAAAACATGGGCTGTGTTATGGCCTCTCCCCAAGAAAGTGGGTTAACAAAACGCAGGTGCGACGAAAGATTATCCTTCCGTCCACCTTTCCCCCTATGTTTCTCCGTGATCCCCCACATGCTCACAAAGCACCATGAGTATTTCTGATCTCACAGCAACTCAGAAATGTTGTACCTTTCAGTGTCATGATGATTAAGTAACTACATCCCATCATCACCATCACCCTGGAGAAATGTGTGTGTGTCGTCATTTTCTGTTTGTGGTCTAATGGTACAGCGACAGCTATTCCCACACACAATTCTATAATGGTTTAACTACCATAGCTGCTATAATAATAATAATAATAATAATAATAATAATAATAATAATAATAATAATAATAATTTTATTATTTGTACCCTGCCCATCTGGCAGGGTTTTTGCCAGCCACTCTGGGCGGCTCCCAGCAGAATAAGAAAAATACGATAAAGCATCAAACATTAAAAACTTCCCTAAACAGTGCTGCCTTCAGGTGTCTTCTAAAAGTCAGGTGGTTGTTTATTTCCTTGACATCTGAAGGGAGGGTTTCCACAGGGAGGGTGCCACTACCAATAATAATAATAATAATAATAATAATAATAATACGATTGCCCAAACAAGGTAGACAAATGAATCCAGGGCCAAACTACTGTATCCACTGAATCGCTAATTGGATTGATAAATTTGTCAATTTTGGTTTCTATCTTTTCCTAAATTCATTAGGGTTTTTAATTAAATTTCTCCTAACATACACATTCTTGTATGCCTATTTGCCTGTCAGACACTTTTTTGCATGCAATTTACATGTTATTTTCATTTTAATATGCATTTTTTACCCACACTTTCTCCCAATATATGCATTTTTCTGCACTTTTTTTGGTTGGAGAACACCATCAGAAAAATTGTAGAAGCGTGTTGCACTTCAGCTCATAAATTGTTTCAGGGAATGAGAATTAGGTAGGTTTGTGGTCAAATTTCTCCCCCTCCCACAATTGTGCAGCTACTAGTTTAGATTTTTTTGGGGGGCGGTCTCATGGGGTAGACACTGAGCCATTTTGAGCCTACCAGTGAGGTTCTGGTCCAGGGCAATCCAAAGAGGAGAGAATTCACTCCAAACTGTAACGTTTTTTGAATGAAAGATCAACCTTTCTTCTTTCTCTAACTAGCATGGGTTTAGTCAGTGAGTGACTCCCTGCCCCTCAGCATGAAAGAGAACTAAGGCTGCAATCCTAGCACCAGTTACCTGGGAGTAAGCCTCACTGAATTCAATGCAACTTCATTCTGAGTAGACATGGTAGACTCTTATTTATTCTGTTACCTGCCAAAGAATTGTGGCTTATCTGTTTCATTGATTTAAAATGTCTGTTTTATATGCTGTACAGTCAACCCTATGCATGCTTATGCAGAGGTAAAATGCTATTGAGTTTACTAGGGCTTACTTCTAAGTAAGTGTGCAGGTTTCAGATATTATTTACAAGCCAAGAGCCTTCAGGATCAGAGAAGGCTTTAAAACCAATTAACGAAAACTTGTCCTGCCCTACTCTAGCCAAGTTGCTAAAAGCACAACAAAATTAAATAAAAGTATTCAGATAAAGCTTTGTGTTTGGGCAATCATCTATCTATTCCTCCTATTTTTAGTCAACATCTAAAGTTGATTATAGGTGTTTGGAAGGCTGTCAAGTTTACTCCACAAAAATCCAGAGAGGCCTTCATGACCTCTCTCGTACCTGATTGCCATCTACATGTATTTTATTTTTTTTTGAATGGCCCCCAGGGCAGCCAATCCTGGGATCTTTTGAGTGAGCTATCCCAGGATAAATCATCACTGGACAACATCGCCTGCTTTGTCCAGCAGAGGTCACCCCATATCACCAGAAAGGTGAGTAATTTTGAAAAGCAGGGGCGAAGGCTGTGCCTGTGCCAGAACTGATAATACTCTTCAGCTGAAGCACCAGGTAGGTGAAGGAATAGGAGGCACACCAATTATAGAATACTCCCTTTTAACAAGAAGGGGGGGGGGGAATGCAAATCTATAGCATCCAACAGTCTTTCCTTGGCTATGACCAAAATAATAGGTCCTTCCCCAACATGAAACAGGGGGGAAACATGTTCCTTATTCCAATGGAATGAAACAACAGGCCTGAAATTGTATCATATCCTTTGCAAAGTTATCTAACACTGCCATTAACCCAGCATTGTGCAGACAGAAGCAGGGCCGATGTAAGGCTCTTCTGATGTGGCTGCTGCAGAAAAATAGCTGGTGTGAGCAAACTATAAATAGTAATGCAATCAAATCCTAAATTTTGGGTGGGGGTTGGATACTGGGTTCCTGAAAATCTCATAGACTGCTTAGGAACTCGAGGCTTTTGGTGTTCTTTAAGAAACCTGTAGAAGAACATTTCGACCTCACAGGACACTGTGCCATTCATGAACAAAGGGATTTCAAAGGGTGACTCAAGTTAGGCTAAGGAGTTCAGTTCTGTCACCTGTGACCTGAATCAAGATTGTGGGTTTTTATTCCACCAACAGGTATCATAGAGTATCACAGAATCATAGAGTTGGAAGGGACCCTGAGGGCCATCTTATCCAACACCCAGCAATGCAGGAATCTCAGCTATAGCATCCATGACAGATGGCGACCCAACCTCTACTTAAAAACCTCCACAGCTTTCCAAGGGAGACCGTTCCACTGTCAAACTGCTCTTACTGTCAGAAAGTTTTTTCCTGATGTGTTAATTATTAATGCATAAATGCCCATATGTTTGTGCTGTCATCAACACTGCTTTGGGAACAGTCGCTTTCATTATATTCCATGCATTTAACCTTTCACACAATTTCAATGTCTGTATTTCTTCCTTCCTTCCTCTTTTAAATACTGTTTTTATTATTTTCATGGTGCAGAAGATAAATTTTGAGGAAAACAATTGTTACAACAGTAAACAACAAGTAACTTGTCCTGATAAAATCACAGACTTTATCATGCCATGTGTTAGTTTCATCTGATTGCTCTAAGAGATCACGTCACATTTTCCCATGAGTGCTGGGTGGATTCCTGCCACAGTCTGAACAATTTACGTATTCAGTGGTGTCTGTATTTCTTGCATTTCATTTCACTCTGACCTCACAGCTACCTTGCTCCACCCATCTGCCCCCCACCCTCTGTGCCCACCTGCCTGCCAACTCAATATAACATTCCATGCATTTGATGAAGAGCAGTGGAGAGAACGAGCATCTCTAAACATGTAGCCATATAGCCTGACCTACTTCCAATATTCTACATCAGAATATGCTGCCCACCCATAAATCAGAATACAGGCATCCTGATTCTGTGCAGAACTGAACATCAAACTGAACATGCTGCTGTATCCCTGCTATAGAAGAGCTATAAACTACAGGTGGTTTGACAAAGGGCAACTACAGAAGTTCGACAAGAAGGTGTTATTTTCTGTGAAAGGAGGCACAATATAAGCCACCTAGAGGCTAATTTCACAAGAGGCTGACACCAAACAGTGACCTCCTCTCCCTGATCTGCTTTTTAATTAGCACCCTGTACAGAGTAATCACCTGAATAATTGCCTCTTTTCATGGGTCAACAAATCAGCAAGCTCTGACCTCCCTTCCCACCTGGGTAAAAGGTTTTCTTGGAAGTGTGTGCAGGGGGGCAATTGATTTGTTTATGTTGCATAGGCTGTAGAGCAGATGAAAGATTCCATTCTAGTTCCTACCAGCACCGTCTTCCCGCCTCTCAAAAAATCTCCACAGTGTTCCTTATTTGCCAGAAAACGAAGTACTGTAAAGCACTTCACTTGGGGTTGCCTTTGACGACTGTCTAGAAATTGCAGTTAGTGCAGAATGCTTTATGATCATATCACAAATGGGTTACGTCAGCTGCACTGATTCCAGGACTCGGTTCAAAGTGCTGGTTCAGACTTTTCCTGCCCTTCGTGGCATAGGACCAAGGACCTTGAAGGACTGCCTGTTCTCATATTCTGTGCCTGCAAAAACGTGTCGAGATTCCTGCATTGCGAGGGGTTGGACTAGACAAACCTCGGGGTCTCTTCCAACTCTACAATTCAGTGTTTCTATGATTCTCTGTAACCAGGCATCTGTCACCCTTTAGAGTGGGTGGGATTTTTTAATGCACCCCCCCCTCTTTGTTTTAATGTCTCTATGTGGGCTTCTTTGTTGTTTGGTTGCAAGTTGCTTGGAGTTGAAGGCAACTCGAAAGGGGGAAGAGAAAACAACTAACAAAAAAATGTTATATGGAAAAATTCGAAAGAGACAATGTACTACCTTTGAAAATCTTTAATAAAAATATTTTAAAAAATGAATGAATGAATGAATAAAGTATCTGAACTACAGTGGGAGGGTGGCTGTTTTGCTGATGTCCTGCTTGTAGGCTCCCCGAAGACATCAGGTTGGCCATTCAGGGAAGATAATGCCGGATTAGAAGGTCCTTTGGTCTGATCCAGCAGCCTATTCTCAGCCTTGTTTGGATGCCATGTTCTCATGAAAAGTGGCATCTGGGGAAAATAACTTTTGTCCATGCAGACTTCTCAATGGACAGCTGGGGCATTAAGCAGTGCAGGCAGAGAACACAGTGCTAGTTAATGTTAACAAAGCTGATGCCCAAGTTATTTGTGCAAATTGAGTGTTGGGTGACAGACAGAGCATATGTTTATTCTCCTTATAAATGCCTTGTTTTCATGGGTATCTGTGTGCTTTGTGGGTGGCAGAAAGAGAGGCCCAGGCCAACAGCCCCTCTGGCTTGAAGCCTTGGGGGATACTCCCAAGCAATAGAAAGCTTAAAAAGTAGGGAATGGGGGAGGTTTTCTGTGATTTACCCTGGAATAGATGCCCAGTCCTGCTTTTCAGGAATGTAAACACACAGACGCCCATAAAGACTGAGCAGCTGGATGCAATGGGAGCTCACCCCTTCACAAGAGAAGTATTCATCTCATGTCATATGTAGCCAGCCACCCCCTCCCTCACACACAGAAGGCATGTGAGTTTGTCTGGGGGGGGGGTCTCAAGATGGAGATATTTCAGCTCCTCAGGAAAGAAACCCCTGCCCCTGTTTCTTCGTGGGGAAACATGTGCCTGCTTGAAGTGGTCACACAGCCTTATCGCTGGCTTGGCAAAACTTCCTCTTTTGATCATTTGTTGAGATTAACTGCATGTCCTAGTGAGGATGGAGCCTGTCCAAATCCATATTAAAACCGATTCACGGTTCTCATGGTCATTCACAAAATTGCTCGGGTAGCAGCAAGCAGCAGTACATTGGATGAAGTGGATGCAAAAGGCATTTCCTTCCCCCCCCCCCACAAATGCAATATAAAATCCCAGGTGGTGGGTTGGAAGTGAGGCTAGCAGAAGGTATGAACGGGATCAGTGGAAATGAATTTTGGAACAAGAAGGTAATAATAGCATAGATGGAATGCAAAGAAGACCATGCAAGCAATTGTGTCCTTATAAAGGTAAAGGGATCCCTGGCCGTTAGGTCCAGCCGTGTCCGACTCTGGGGTTGCGGCACTCATCTCATGTTACTGGCTGAGGGAGCTGGCGTACAGCTTCCAGGTCATGTGGCCAGCATGACAAAGCCGCTTTTGGCGCAACGGAACACCGTGACGGAAACCAGAGTGCATGGAAACGCCATTTACCTTCCCGCCACAGCAGTACCTATTTATCTACTTGCACTGGTGTGCTTTCGAACTGCTAGGTTGGCAGAAGCTGGGACAGAGCAATGGGAGCTCACCCTGTCATAGGGATTCGTACGATCAACCTTCTGACTGGCAATCCCAAGAGGCTCGGTGGTTTAGACCACAGCAGTTCAGAGTGACATGGAAGAAAATCTTATCAGTAACTGAGTAATCCATATCCCTCATCTTATGTCAAGCTTGGATGGGTTTGGATTGAGCAGAGATGTCCCACCACTCAGCTCTGGTGGCTGAGCCAGCCTCTCACCGGCTAAGCACTGCCTGCACTGTTGGAGGCAGCAATATTTCTGAATGCCAATTGCTGGAAACCACAGGAGGGGAGAGTGAACTGGTCCTCAAATCCTGTTTGCAGGTTTTCCACATGAATCTGGTTGGCCACTGCGAGAACAGGATGCAAGATTAGATGGGCCATTGGCCTGATCCTACAGGCTTTTATTCTGAAAGGAGATAAAAAGAGTGGAGTTGATAGTGAGAAGAGGTACAAAAGAGAGAACTACTAGGTTTTGCAGCTGCAATAAAGAATAATATCCTGGTTTGACCCCCACAAATTCTTGCTGAGGATATTCTGGCTTCACTGGCTATGGCTTGGCTGTAGGGGACAGCCCAGTGTTTGTGAAGCTTTCCTGAAGCATTCTTGGAGAGGGCAAAAATACACCATGTACAAGTCTCACATCATGTCACAGAAACAACATGAAACCACAGAGCTTCTACAGCCCACAATAACATTATGTTTTTTATTGGTCTGGTGCTGACAAACCTCTGTTATCTTCTTCTGGATGGTTGCAGTGCCAACCCAATGAATTTCTTCTCTTCCTTTGCAAAGAGTGAGGCCAAGTGTCAGGAAGCTGACCCTTGGCTGTCTCTTGCCCTCAGGTTTTGCTATGGGCCAGTTCTGGTTTCACAGACACTTATTGCACCTCTGACCTCTGTCGCTTGCACAAGAGATGAAGAGAAGGGTCGTGGTGGCTCACACACACAGGGAGAAAATGTACTTTGCATGCTAAATGTCCCAGGTTCAGTTCCTGGCATCTCTAAGCAGCATTGAGAAAGACTCTGGAACAACTGTCCATCATTGTCAACCAGCAATAAGGAGCTAGATGGAACAATGGTCTGAGGCAGCTTCCTATGTTATGAAGATATCTAATGGGCTGTTGCGATTTTTCAGGGGCACATTACAGAGCTGCACAACCTGCTCACTTTCCCCTAACATTTATGAAGAGGCACTCCAACATTTTCGGGAAATTGCACTGGAGTTTTAAGTATGAGAACCATAAAAATACTGGCTCACTGTCCTTGGAATTACCTGGTAAAAAGCAAACTCCAGCATTCCCTGGGTCAGCTGCATAGAGCTGCTAATATTGGAAGGATAGGCATTATTTATTTATTTATTTATTTATTTATTTATTTATAAAAGATTTATAAAAGCTATCAGTTAAAGAAAGCACACAATATGTCTTCCAGCTAAATTATCCTGAAAATATATTATATTATTAATATAAGGAGGCAGTTTATACCAACGAGAAATACATACAGGGCTTTTTTTCACCTCTTAAGTGGGTGCCATTGCCATTATAAGAGAGCAAGGGTGAGTGCATGGGGAGTTGTGGCACCTCTGTTTCTACAAAAACTAGCACTGCATAAATATATGATTTATTTTTTTGGTAGTTAATACGGGGGGGGGGGGAGTGAAGAGAGTGCATTTTAAACCGAGGTACCACTGTATATGGCTACCCCCCCCCCCCAGCAGATCTCTCCTCCTCAGCTTACCTGTGCAGATCTGCAGAGAAATGGTTGCTCTGATGATGAGGGAGGAGAAATTTATATCCATATCAGACTTGCTAACCTGTATCTATTTTAAATGCCCCCCTTTTACATTGTTTCAAAAAACCACAGGGGTCGTAGCTGGCAAGAAAAAAAAATTATTGGGGGACCATCTGGATCAGGCCAGTGAGTTGGGGGTAGCCTCCCCTGTTGCAGAGAAAGCATTTTTTTTCTATTCAAAATATCTTATATATTTGTTCCAACATGTACACTCTTGGGACCCATGTACACTCTTACTCTTTATCATGTTTTTAAATGATATTTTAATCTCCCTTCATAATATTACAGTGTCAAGACTTTTCAAGATGTGAAGAACTATCTATTATACTGCCAGAATAAGGAGACTAGAATGGTCATTGAACCATTTGTGGAATACACACATGATATGGGTCACTGAGGCTGTGTATATTATATCAATACACATGAAGATAATTTGAAATAGGTCAAGTGCCAAGCTAACCACTGGACTGAGACTCTTGAGTTTTTCCAGATACTACCAGAGACACAAATTAATTTCTAAGTTATTTCAGAGCAATCATACAGCCTCAAAATATTTTTGCATTACTTCAGAGAAATTTTATAGCCTTAGAAGTGAACTTTCACATCATGGGAACTGCTATTAAAAAGCTTTATTTTGGCTGACTGTACTTTATGTGGTGGTTCTTATATTGTGGATTTTTATATCTCAGGGTTATTTTTTATATAGTATATAGATATTGTTTTGCTCTGATTGTTCTGCAAGTGAATATATGTTATTGCTATGTATCTCATTGCTGGAAGTGATGTGTTTGAGGGATACCTCTGCCCTCCCCACCCCCACCCCCGTGCTACAAAAATATGAGTGGACAGAAAATCTCTCAAACTGCAGTGTCTGATTGAGTGCATGTATACAGACACATTTGTTATAGGGAAATGTGCCAGACAACATAAGACTGAAGGGTGCTGACCTGCTTAGCATATGTACTACATGTGCATTAAACACTCCATGCATCCTCAGTTGCTGGCTTGGTCATGTCAATAGGCCCCAAATGAGAAGCATCCTTACACAACACAGTTTGCTTATCAGCCTGCCATTTGTGATCAGTCATGGAGATAAGACTATCAATGGCTACTAACCACTATGGAAATGTTCTACCTCCTATGCCAGAGGCACTGTACCTTTGGATACCAGTTTCTGGGAATCAAAGGTCGGAAGAGAGCTGTTGCACTCAAGTTCTGATTGCAGACTTCCCATAGGCATCTGATGGGCTACTGTGAGAATCCTGGAATAGATGGGCCTCAGCCGACTCCAGGAGGACTCTCCTTATGTTCCTATGAGTAGGAGGGGGGAGCGGGGAGCGAGAATTGATTCAGTTCCCATTTATAGGCATACCTACCCAATTCACGCTTTCCAAAACAATATACAAACTGCAACATTGGTCATCCTTCCTTCAAAATTCACATTTCTTCAAATTTTTCAGTGCAATTCTCTAGCCAAGTAAAGGAGTAGGCCTACATATTACCTGGCTAAAGTGTGTGCAATGCATGTGTCTGTGAAAACAGCATACAAAAATGGATTATATAAGGGAAAGGTGTGTCTGTTAGGCAAATTTGCATGCACAGATCTGTATAGCAGAAGAATGCTGGTGAATTTTCATAGGGAGTTCTTTTTTAAAAACACACACACACACACACACACACACACACACACAGACTGAAATCTCCAGTAGAGAACTGAAAAGAATGGAGAAAGAAGAAACTACACTTGACAGATTTACCCATCCCTACTTATAACCATTCCTGTTAATTTTGATCTGCATCAATATCATACCCTCCAACATTTCTCCAATGAAAATTGAGATGTCCTATTCAATAATAGTAATAATGAACAACAACAACAATTTTATTATTTATACCCTACACACCTGACTGGGTTGCCCCAGCCTCTCTGGGTGGCTTCCAACATATATAAAAACATAATAAAACGTTAAACTTAAAAAAAAACCCTTCCCTATACCAGACTGCCTTCAGATGTCTTTGAAAGGTTGTATAGTTACTTATCTCCTTGACTCGGGGGGTCACATAAGTCCATACCCTCCAAAAATTCTCTGATGAAAATAGGGACATACTAAGGAAAAGCAGGACATTCCGGAATCAAATCATAAACCGGGACGACTTCTGTAAATCCAGGACTGTCCCTGGAAAATAGTGACACTTAAAAGGTCTGAAATATACCATGATTTCTGCAAGGCTCTTTGGTGCTTCATTCTCCAACATTTGTGAAGCGGAGCTCCAGGTTGTCCAGGAAATTGAGCTGGAACTTTAAGGATACAAACCATAAAAGAGTGGTTCTCTATTGATGCAATTAACCTGCTCAAAGCAAACACCAGTCATCCCCGAGCCAGGTGCAATGTGGGGTAGTTTGTTTTTATTTTCACACAGACCTACTCTCTGTTCTGTTCCTCCAGCCAAAGCTTTCCTGTAAGACGTTAGGGCCGAGAAGTGGGCGCCTTCCAGCAGGAAAATATGATGTCATCTGCTTCAGAAATCATTCACTCGTTTCCACACCGTTTAAATAGTTCAACCCCATCTCAGCACCTTGCAGTTCAAACATGTCCTTTCATTTCTCCCGTGCCAAAGGTTCTGTTTACAGATTGTGTCACTGGAACAGGAAATGAAGTTTCAATAGTAGGGCTGAAATTACCTATTGGCTTTCGAGGGTGTGGGGGGATTGGAGAAGCCAGGCTGCCTCTCCTGAGATGTCCCTTAACTTCCCCTAAAGTCCAATCAAACCTTTTGCAAAGTGCCCAATAATATGGAGCCAGACCAAGACTCCTGCATTTGAGGAAGGTTTCTTTTCCTCATTGTATTTACTATGCACATAAACAAGCTCATTTCCAGTGAATTTATCACTTTGGCCAGAGATTGGGGTGTATGACATCTTTGTTACCTAGTCTTAAATTCAGTCACCCCATCAGTCTGCAATATATATATATATATATATATATATATATATATATATATATATATATATATAAACGTTTGCATGAAAATTCATGTGCATTTTTGTGGATGTTGCTTCTAATAGGCACATTTCTGCAAGCGTTTCCCAGCAGTTTTGCATGCTATTTCCCCTAATTTTTGTATGCACATTCCCTTATTGTATGCAAATTTCGCACCCATTTTCTGATTGGAGTAAAAGGTAAAGGGACCCCTGACCATTAGGTCCAGTAGTGTCCGACTCTGGGGTTGCGGGGCTCATCTTGCGTTACTGGCCGAGGGAGAGTACTGCACTGCAAAATTCAGAAAACAGCTGCATTTTGGTTCACGTATTGGTTCAGAAAGTGAAAAATAGATATCTATATTTACGTTCTGCAAAAGAACAGTATGGTCACACATTTGAGGGTGTTGAGTCAGGACTCCAGCATGAACTGGGGGCATGAGAGATGACGGATGAAGATTCATCCTGTGTACATCACCCAGCTCTGCCCCAAAGAGGGAATTATGGGGAAATCAGCCAGGCCAGCAAGGAAGTGTCTTAACAGTCTAATGAGGGCCATGTCACTCCTTGATATCTATAAATGTTCTCTAGCTGAAATGAAATGAAATAAGTGTTGAAAGACATTTTTATTAAGAAACCAGAGGCCTTTTTACTGGGAATAGTAGGAGAGGAAATCCCCCCAAAAGACTTAATGTTCTTTCTGTAGAAGACAACTGCTGTGAGGCTACTACTTGCTAAGAACTGGAAGAGTCAAGAATTACCAACAATAGACGAATGGCAAATGAAGATGATGGACTTCATGGGACTTGCTGAACTGACTGGGAGACTCTGCGATCAAGGAGAAGAGACGGTGGAGGAAGATTGGAATAAATTTAAAATTTATTTGAAGAAGTATTGTAATATTTAGTATTGCCTTGGAGGTAGTTAAAGGTTTTCGCTATATTTTTAGGCGATAGGTTAATTATAGATGTTTTAGAAGAATATATTGGTTAAGATGTTATTCCATAGAAACTGCTAGAGAACATTATGGAAATGAAATTCAGATGGGGGGGGGGGACCGGGGGAAGTCACCCAATGAGGTAAAGAAAAAGTTATGTGTATGTAAGAAGAACATAATGTTCTCCGCCCCCTCTTTTTCTCTTTTCCCCCCTACTCTTAAAACTCTCTTTTTTCATGTAATACTATGTTACCTTTTTATATCTTACAAAATGAATAAAAACTATTTAAAAAAATATAAATGTTCTCTAGCTAGGTTTATGCAAAGTTCTGAAAAACAAGGAGACACTTTGGTCACTGGGCTCCCGCTGAGGGCAAAGCTATATGTTATTTATAATTTGAAGAAGAAAACAGTCAAGGGCCTGCAACCTGAAGCTAAAGGTAAAGGTAAAGGCACCCCTGACCATTAGGTCCAGTCGTGTCTGACTCTGGGGTTGCGGCGCTCATCTCGTGTTACTGGCCAAGGAAGCCGGCGTACAGCTTCCGGGTCATATGGCCAGCATGACAAAGCCGCTTCTGGCGAACCAGAGCAGTGCACGGAAACGCCGTTTACGTTCCCGCCAGAGCGGTACCTATTTATCTACTTGCACTTTAACATGCTTTCAAACTGCTAGGTTGGCAGGAGCTCACCCTGCCGCAGGGATTCGAACTGCCGACCTTCTGATCAGCAAGTCCTAGGCACAGTGGTTTAAGCCACAGCACCACCTGGGTCCCTGTAACCTGAAGCTAGTTTCCCGCTAATTGGTCACCTTCAGCTGCTATTTGCCCCTGAATATGGTCTTTGCAGCACTGCCAGGGCAAATAGCAGCTTGGGGTGGATTTTAGTCAGGAAACTGGTGCAACATTCCAGACTGAGGTTCTGTGTTTACTTTTTCTTCAAAATAAAAATGGCCAGTTTAGGGGTGCAACCCTATACCCTTTTATCTGGAGTAAGGCCTATTGAACTCACCAGAAATGAGTAGGCATGTACAGGATTGAGTTGTAACTAAGTATATTTTTACATATATACTTAAGTGTGATTTTACATATACAAATAAAGAGATACATAGTTTCCTCCTAAGAGAATATTTTAGCCTTTGTCAGCTCGACACATTAAATTCACATGTTGCTAGAACATTGCAAAGCTCATTGAAAAGGATATATATAAGTAGTTAATAAGGATAAATAAATAATTCAGATCTCCCACTGAAAGCTTACAGTCTAAATGCTAGAAATGGAAAGAATAATTAAGAGCTAGTTGTTTACATGGCCACTTTTTTTCCAACCCGTGTGCCCATTTTTGTTTTGTGTTTTGTCACCTTGGATGGAAAATTGAAGTGAAGTGCCTGCCGCAATGCCAGAATATTTCAACTTCTGCCAACCTGGCATTTACCAGATGTTTGGTAACATAAATGGGAGTTGGAGTGGAAAATATCTGGAGGATGCCAGGTTGGCAAAGACTGCAATACTCTACCAGTGCAAACAATGGCATGAGTCAGTCAAGTTAAATGTGGAGAAGTGAACTCAATACTGGGGAAAATTGGAAAGAGATAAATTGAAATTGACAGATTACTCTATCCCTAGTCAGACTAGGTCATTAATGTGCATATGGATTGCTTTTTTTATGTGCACATTTGTGCACTGTCATTCACGCACAAGTGTTTTCAGTGTTATGTCTCCAGAATCTTAATACTTGTGCTGTGCACAGTTATCTCCTCCCCTCAATTCCTATTTCCCTGCCCTTTGGAAGCTCCAGAAAACTGAGGTCCTTTGTTTATTTATAGCAGTATTTCTAGATGACCGTCTCACAAAATATCTGTGTGCTGTACAACTATAAAACATCCAACAGCATTAAAAACAACACAAATAATCATTAAAGCAACTGATGGCATGCAAGCAGGTCTAGGTTTATCTGTGCGCACACACCTTAAAAAACAGTTTTGTCCACGGAGTTGTGCAACAATTGTGCGGTGATAGCTAGGTGCCCACTATTTGCACTCAGGCAGGCTCTATTCAGATCTGTAGCTGACTGCATAGAGTTTTGAGCAGTGTAAAATGGGCACAATCCATATTCGCCCTCTGTGAGTTCACCGAAGACGTGAAAGGAGTTTCAAAGTGCTCCTGGGTCCCTGGGGAGAAATAAAGAGGGTGCTGATGCAATGATTGCTTAGCATTCCCAACAAGCTGATAGGATCCCCCTTTTCTTTATTGGGGGCACCACAGAACACTTTTAGGCTTTGAAAGACAGAGAAAGGAGCAGGAGAGGAAAGTAGAAGCAGGGAAGGAAGGGAAAGCAAGAAACTCAGCTTGAACACATATGCCAGGCAGGGGAAATTGCTGCTTTAAAGAAGTGTTTGTCTCTAGTTTGTTTAGTTATTCTCTAGGCAATTTCACAGCTGATGAAGCCAAGGCTGCTCAGGCTGAGAACCGAACAATATCCTCACTGTTTCGGCAACTCTTGCTCAAGTCCTGGCTGCCGATCTGGAGGGACGGCAGAGAAGGCTCCTTTATAAAAGAGCTGAAAGTGTCCCTAGAAAACGTCACAGCAGAGGATGTCCTGTAATTAAGACATTGTTTAAAAGGCCCAACCTGATCAGCTGTCAGCGTCACTTGGATAAGGCTCAGACCAAGACTTTGGTCTTTTGCCTCCAAGGGAAGGTTTTTATTTGGGACTGTCTAATGGGCCCATTCTCTTGCTTTGCTGGATTTCCCCCCTGTAGGTGTTACAGGAGCTGGGAGCCAAGTTGCTTGGCATAGATATGTTTAGATAATGAAATGTGTGTTGTGTGTTGTATGAGCGTACTTGAGGGGAGGGTTGCCCCCTGGGTGGTGTGGTGATGTGGTTGTGGACTGGTTTCACCAACTGCTCCCCTTCTTGATTTAAAGTGCCTCCACAAAGCTTTGGAAACTGAGCAGGAAGATGTAGAAAAATTGAGAACAGAGCACATGGCAAAGTGGCTGAATGATCAACACTCTCTCCATGCCCTGACAGGAGGAAAACCTCAAAATCCATTAATGAGCTCTCCATATCATCACCAAAAGGCCACGAGCAGCACAGAGTTAGCTGTGGTTAAGACCACTGAGATCAATGAACACTCAGTTCTGTGGTCGATTGCTCTGAATAAGTGAATCAGACATGAAAAGGAAGCGACAGAATGCAGAAGCTTGCAGCATGAAAGGAGAGAGTACAGCAACTAGCACAGAGTGATTACTGAATTTCAAAATCATATGGGAGATTACATTATCCTGCATTAGAAGATACTGTCACGCTTGTCCAACTCAGAACCAGAGAACTGGAAGATTGTGTAGTAGCACAACCCAGGAAATCTGCTGCAACAGGATCCTCGATAGTTGGCTTTCAGTTTCTGTGTAGAAGCTTCTGATGTAAAATGACAAGACAAAACCCCTCTTCCTTGAGCAGTACAGTGCTTGCTCAAATTGCCACTTGTTCCAATTTAGCAGTAAAGAGCAGGTTTTTGCAGGAAGAGCTCCAGGGCAAAAGAAAAAAGACACTCGAACACAGCACTTTAAATATGGGCCTCTGCCTAGAAAGCAGGGGGCAAAAGGTAAGTGTGGATGAGCCCTCAGCTTACCCAGTAATTATGGGTGTAGTTTGAGATTTTGAGATTTTTGAACTAATTCAATACACTTTGTTGAACTAAACTAGTTCATTCCGAGCATTGGGTCTGGGTTGCTCTAAAAGGAGTTTCCAGATTGGGTAGCCTACCCATGTTAGTCTGTTGCAGCAAAAGCTCAGCGATGCCAATGATGGGAGGCTGGTGCCCCTCTCCACTGGCTGCCCCTCTTTCCAGGGCTGTGATGAGTCCCCAACAGTTTTTCTGCCTCCATTAATCTCTCCAAACGCCCAACCTTACAAAACTACATGTGAACTTCCCCTGCTATGTAAAAGTGTAGAAAACGTTTCACAGTGAAATCAGTCTCTGCTGCTCACCCTCCAACTTGGTAGAAGACATTGCTGATAAAGCTATTGAGCCTCCCTTGTCCTGAAGGGGGATAGCATATTGTTCACCCTTTAAATGCAGAATGTAAAAAGCAGTCACGTACTGCTTTGTGTTGCAATCTGAGCGCCGGAGAAAGTAGCATTATAAATAACGTACGGTCAGATATTTATAAGATCTGAGATGGTCACGTTTTTCCTGTTTACTTTTCGGTTGAATGGCTTGCTCATGAAAAAGGGGAGCTGGACTGCAATGGCTAGACACAACCATTGTGCAAGGAGAAGGCACTGTACAAACTGTCCCAGAAAGCTTTGCCAAGTGCCAAGCCGCATCACTTCTGATCTGCGTCCCATGCTCCCACCCTCTGCTGCCAGAACTCATTGGTCCTTTGGGCCGTTCAGGAAATGTCAACTACGCCACTAGGAAACGCTGTTTCTGGGATGCACACGGAAAAGTAGAATGAAAGGTCACCGTGGCCTTGTGCCAGAATCCAGTGTAGCGAGCTCTGTGTTGAATGATATTCTGGCACCTCGTGCATCTCAGACACATAAGCTGTGCTTTTCTGCCCTTTCAGCATTCATGCACAGAGGCAGATTCATTTATTTGAAGCTGGAAGGACACACAGACATTGGAAGCTCTTCAAGTTAGGTTACTAGGGCATAGCCCTCCCAAAGAGAATGTCAAGCCATTGTTTAAACTCCTCCTCCTCCTCCTCCTAAAAACCCCAAAGCCATGCATACTTCCCTGTCCCATGTACAGTGGTACCCTGGTTTGCAACCGTTTTGGATCACAACTGTTTTGGATTACAACCACGTCAAACCCAGAAGTGTGTGTCCCCTTTTTATTATTATTGCAACCCATTTTTTATAATTACAACCCTTTTTTTTTTTGGCGGTCCCATTGGCGAAAGCGTGCCTTGGGTTACAACCTGTTTTGGTTTACAACCGGACCTCCGGAATGGATGATGGTTGTAAACCAAGGTACCACTGAATATTTTATACTTCTATGAATTTACAGAGGCTTGGCCAGGCACTTCTGTCAATCTCTTTTTTTCTCTGTCCAACAAGGGCTGGCCAAAGACATTTTGCTGCTGTAGGCAAAATGCCCTGGCACTGCCTCTTCCCCATGGTGATGCCCCCCAGCAGATCCAGGGCCCTGCCCTGCCCCTCCCATCATGCCCATGCTGTCACCGTCCCACCACTGCAACGGCACCCTCGCGTGTGGCTGTGTCCACACTGACTCTACAACGCAGCAGCAAGGGGGCAGCATTGAGGGCAATTGCACTATGGTGGTGAAGAGTGGGGCTGGCAATAGCAGGGGTGCGGGGGGGGGGAACATTAGCTGCCCACTGCAAGTGGCTTCACCTTGCTTCATTGATGGGTCACTCCTGCATCTCTGCCCCAATCATTCAGTCCTAATTCCAAAGTATATATGTGGCAAAGAGATCCTTCCCATGTGTTTCTGGGTAGAAAAACCATGTGATATTTGATCATTAGGATTGCCAGCTTTCCAGCCCCTGTTGTCAAGAATCCCACGGCCTCCTATTGTTTTAAGGGTAATTCCAGCATCTGACTTGGTAGAGGTAATTGAAGAGCAGTCTTTCCTGCCTTCTGAGCATGCTCAGAGTTCGTGTTTTCTTTGAAGACAACACCCCCAAATGGCTCAAAACAAATTATTTGTAGCTAGCCAGCAGAATGGTGTGGTAGCTGGTTTGAGCAGCTTGTTTTTTATTATTAATATTTAAGAGAGATAGTAGGCACAATGTGTGACTCTCTTTTTATAATAAATATCTGGGTTTTTTGCTTAATCATTTGCATTCACTTTTGTGAATGGGGGAATTATTGGGAGGATAAATGGTGGGTGACTTCTGTGTGTGTTGGAACTTTTGGTGCCTGTGTGTTTTTGGAACTGAAGGGTTTTTCCCCCCTTTGGATACCATAAATATGTGTGCGACTTGAAGTTTGAGAGAAGAAGAAGAGAAGAGTTTGGATTTGATATCCCGCTTTTCACTACCCAAAGGAGTCTCAAAGCGGCTAACATTCTCCTTTCCCTTCCTCCCCCACAACAAACACTCTGTGAGGTGAGTGGGGCTGAGAGACTTCAGAGAAGTGTGACTAGCCCAAGGTCACCCATCAGCTGCATGTGGAGGAGCGGAGACGCGAACCTGGTTCCCCAGATTACGAGTCTACCGCTCTTAACCACTACACCACACTGGCTCTCGTGATGTTTGCATTCCTGGTTTACTTTAGGTTTAAAAAATGCTCTCTCTCTCTCTCTCTGTGTGTGTGTGTGTGTGTGTGTGTGTGTGTGTGTGTTTGGTTAGCTACTGTGAGAACAGAATGCTGGACTAGCTGGATCTTTGGCATTATCCAGCAGGCTCTTCTACCGGGGTGATTATAAGATGCCCTGTTTATAGGAAGGATACCTGCTTTGGAATACTCTGCACATGCACACGCTATTCATTTCAGGGGCTCATAGTTCCTAATCATCTGTCTCCCCTGCTCAAGTCTGTCAGAGAGGAGACTTTGCTTTGCCAGGAATAGCTAAACCACTTAAGGTGCTCTACCTTTTGCTTGCTTAGAATACTGCCTGCACATTTTCTTTCTTACTAAGCCAGTTGGTAAGAGCCTCCTTGTCTTTATACCTTTTTTTAAAAAAAAACAAGCACACAGAATGATCTGGA
The DNA here is from genome assembly GCF_009819535.1 of Lacerta agilis. NCBI lineage: Eukaryota > Metazoa > Chordata > Lepidosauria > Squamata > Lacertidae > Lacerta > Lacerta agilis. The sequence goes on from NC_046317.1 coordinate 72,847,977, forward strand.
GACCTAACTTTAAAAGCCTCCTCTCTGTTAATGGGCTCATTGTGTGGTGCAGAGTAGCCTACATTAGTCTGGCATCATCTCAATCAAAGGGATAGCCAATTAGCCATGGCTTTCAGCAGAAATGAAAAAATTTTCAAGTAGCACTTTAGAGGTGAGCAGATAGCAGCTATCCCATAAGCTTTCATGGATTACCACCGATTGCATCTGATGGAGTGGGCTTGAGCCCCTCAAAAGCTAATGCCACAATTAATGTGTTCATCTTTAAAGTGCTAGTGCTGGGGGGTGGGTGGGGGTTGTTTGTTTTTTGCTGTGATGAAACTACCTCTGTCCTCACGCATAAGAGTTTCTTGCCATTCACTCTTATGGAGAATGAATGTGCACCATTCATTCCGATGGAGAAAATATGTCTGTATTCATCCGTAATCAAATATTTGCCATTCGGTCCTATGGAGAAACACAAACTGCTGCAGTCTGGACACTGCTACATCATTTGTTGGTCCTCACTCATAGGAATCCTGTAAGAGTGCACAGCATGTCTCAGAGTCTAGAGAGCTTCACAGCAGCCTCAAAAAGAAAAAAACAATTTCAGTGCACCAGTCCTCCTCCCTTCATCTGCTTATCATCTTAATGTGTATTTTCCTTATCAACTATGAAGGTTAAAAATGCTTCTGTTTAAAAAAACGACAACAACAGAGACAATCATATCCTTTCTGGAATGCATATCATTGCCAGAGCACAACTGCACAGACATGCCCACACAAGCATATATGATTATATGCAGATGACGGCAATTGCACAATCATGCATAAAGAGAATGTAAGACAAACAAACAACACAGAAGATGAATAAAAGGGATACAGATATTTCAAAACCCTGCGTGCTCCTTTTCACCAAGATTGCCTTGCAAAGAGCAACTGACTCTTGTCAGTGAGAATATTGCAGCTGAAATCCATAATAGTTTTGGAGCATGAAAGCACATATTCCTCAAGGGGAATGTTCTCTCTTATTCTCTCCATTTCTGACAGTTTTCAGAAATATGAACAGATGTCTTATTCAACTGGTGATATGAAACACATCCATGATCTAGAAGGGGAGTAGTATTTGGAGGGGCCAGGCACAAGAGTAGAAAAATTTCCCGTGCATGCTTAGTCCCTAATTTAGTGAAGCAATGCAGTTAGCCTCTGACTGGCTCAAGACCTGTTGCTATGAAAATGTAATCAATATGTAACCATTTTGCTGCCATCACATAAAAAAGCCATCATGTTCATCAAAAACCTTAAAGAATGAGGAGGCCTTTATAAGCTCCATAGGCAGAGGCAGAACATTTTCAACAGATAAAATGCCCCTTATTGTTGCAACTCAATGATGGGCAAAGCTTCACCTGCTGAACCTCTGCCAGCCATGCAGATATTGCTAAAAATGGGTGGGGAACCTTTGCCCCATCAGATGTTGCTGAACTACAACTCCCATGAACCCCAGCTGCCCGAACCTGTTTTAAAAGGCAACTGTTTGCTGGTTTATGCAGCACTCTTTCCAGCCTCGTACCTGTTACACAAACCACCCAACAAACCCAATAGGCCAGAACTGAAATGAAAGAGAGATCAAACAAGCCAACTTCAGTTATACTCAGCTCCTCAAATTATTGGTTTATGGATCAGGAAGCTGTCTACCTCTCCATCCACTCCTTCCCAAATCTGCTCCAAAACACAGACCCTGAAAACATGCTCTCCAAGTTCATGATGCTCTTCATACCAAAAAAGTGTTTCCTGGCAGCCCTAATCCTCATCTGCTACAGCTTCTGGGAGCTTTTTAAATCACAGTCTTCTGTCTCGACTCATCCCAACTCCCTTTGCATGTGATACTCAGCTACAAAAATCTCTGCCAATAAAAACATACAAACGTTAGGGTTTTTTTATGGATCAGACATAAGGTCCATCTTGTCCAGCATTTTGTAACCAAGTGAGTCAAGGAAGCACTCAAACAGAGTGTGAAGAAAGCAGGCTTCCACTGTTGTATCCCCCAGTATCTACTGTATAGATGTATATTGTGTCTGTGCATTGACAGGCTCAGTGTAGGCACCAGGCACAGTTGGTCAAATGCCAGGGCCCACTTCAGGGCCCTGGAAGACCACCTGGACTAATGCCAGTATTTTCTTCCTGTTGTTGTTCTTGTGAGAGAAGCACTGGCTAAGACAGCTACTGCTGCCTCTGCATCTAGCATCTAACCTTATCACTTTGGGTTCTGCCCCTGGTGTGTCCATTCATGGATAGGAAGTGCCATAGTTCAGTGGCAGAACATCTGGTTTGCCCATAGAAGGTCCCAGTTTTGATCACTGGCACCTCAATAAATTTTGCCAGTCTGAAACTCCACAGAGCCTCTGCCAGTCAGTGTAGACAATGCTGGACTAGAGCGATCAAGGCTGTGACTTGGCAGGAGGCAGTTTCCTATGTCCCTGTGCTGCCATGCGTGCTGCTGTGGGTGGGTGACATCAGTGGAAGAGCCAAGGAGCCCCTAGCACTGCAAACAGAGGTGCTTCTCCTCCAGGGCTGGCCAGGCACAGCTGCTTCCACCATCCTTGCCCATCCTACAATACTGACCCGGGCAGTGGCTCAGAGAGACTGAGCTAAATCAGCACTCCTGCCATTGCACCTCCACAGCCCCAACCTCACTGCTGCTCTGCCCTACTCTATCCAGATAACTTGCAGGGATGCTCATGTATAGAGGGTGGCTCTGCAGCTCCACCCCACCACAATGGCCACTACTGGAATCAGGCGAGGGGAACCAGTGCCTCACTAAAAGTTGCCGGACTCCAGCTTCCATCAGCCCCATCCAGAATGGCAAATAGCTACGGATGATGGGATATGTAGTCCAGCAACATCTAGAGTCACAGGTTGTGCAATGTAAATCTTCTAGTTCTGTATTGCATAAAAGAAGAACGTCTTGTGTTCCATCCTGATCCCACCACTAATTCTGGTGGTAACCATTTACCACAGGTGATGAAGATGCTTGCTGCTGTTTGTAACATTCGCCCTCTTTCCCTGGGTTGAATTCATTTGGTTCCACAGCATTCAGCCAAAAGAAAGAGAGCAATTGCCCCAGTTTTTTTTTACAGCATTTTCCTGGGGGGGGGGGGCGTGCATGGCTCCAGTCCTCAGTTGATGCAAATTGGATGGGACATTATTACATAAGTGTAGTTTGCAAAAGAACATTCCAATTGACAAGACCGGTTTCCTGTCAATTCTCCATACCGTGGTACCTCTGGTTAAGTACTTAATTCATTCTGGAGGTCCGTTCTTAACCTGAAACTGTTCTTTAACCTGAAGCACCACTTTAGCTAATGGGGCCTCCTGCTGCCGCTGCGCCGCCAGAGCACGATTTCTGTTCTTAACCTGAAGCGTTATTTCTGGGTTAGCGGAGTTTGTAACCTGAAGCATACGTAACCTGAAGCATAAGTAACCCAAGGTACCACTGTATGTCATAAATTTGCCTGTTGTTTACAAATATGCTTTTTTGTGGCAATCGGTAAACAGAGGTAGTTGCAGAAACATTCAAATAATTTTGTAAATAAATAAATAAAAAAACCCCTAGACTTCTGGCTAATCACACTGCTGCAGCTTACCAGGTAGTGGAGGGAGAGGGATGAGTTGGTGGCAAGGTTGTTGTGGTGCAAATGCAGTGATGGAGCTAATCCAGCGTTCCTGCTGGTGTGTTTGCACTGCACTAACATCACCACCACCTCACTGCTCCCCATTCCAATAAGCAGCAGCAACATGGGAGGCAAATGGTGCCGTCCACCATGCTGTCCACTCCTGTCAAAATGTAAGTCACACAAGACTTTGTGTATTTTATTCCAACAGGCACAGACTTAGTTTTAGCCATGTTAACGCAGTCTCCCAATCAGCAACTGTCTGAAGAATGATTCCTATGACCTTTGTTATTGTTATTTTTCCAAGATAAGGTGGCATTCTGTAGCCACCCCTCATCACGGAACCCCACACATATCTTCATCTTGTAAATGGCTCAATACATGTTTCAATCTCAGGTCACTACAAGTTCAGCAAGCCTTAAAAAAAAATCACATCTGCTGAACGCCTGTTGGCCTGCAGTCAAAATGTGTATTGAACCATTAATAAGAATGGGATCCATCTGGATGTTCACCTAGTGCTGAAATAGAACAGCAACCAGTTATACGAATCCATAGTTCATTGCTGAAGGGCAGGAGGCCGCTGGTGCACAAAGCAGCTTCTTATGTCTGATTCACACATGCATGTACGTGGTTCCTTTGAGTTTTATTGTTTGGCAACTCACAACTCTGAATCGACAAAGATTGAATGAATGGCAATGCTAAGGTTGGCTACACCTGTAAATATTGTGCTACTGTTCAGTTCTTTCCAAAAAATCGGTTTCCTTGCAGACTTTAAAAAGACGTCCAGCTAACACATAGCAGAAGCGGAACAACGTCCACTCGCGCAACAAAACTTTCCCTCCCTCTCCTCCCACGGCTCAGTCCCTGCACTCCCCCTCAATTCTGCTTTGAGGAATCTCGCTGGAGGAGATTGGGGGGATGCACTGTGAGAGCCAGTGTGGTGTAGTGGTTAAGAGCGGTAGTCTTGTAATCTGGGGAACCGGGTTCGCGTCTCCGCTCCTCCACATGCAGCTGATGGGTGACCTTGGGCTAGTCACACTTATTTGAAGTCTCTCAGCCCCACTCACCTCACAGAGTGTTTGTTGTGGGGGAGGAAGGGGAAGGAGAATGTTAGCTGCTTTGAGACTTCTTCGGGTAGTGATAAAACGTGATATCAAATCCAAACTCTTCTTCTTCTTCTTCTTCTTCTTCTTCTTCTTCTTCTTCTTCGGGAGGAGAAGGAGGGTTCTGTGAATGGAAATTGTTCTGCTCACAGAGTGACTTATTATTATTATTATTATTATTATTAATTAATTAATTAATTAAATGTATATGCCATCCTTCATCAAGACACCATAGGGCAATTTACAATGTAAAACACACAACAACAACAACAACAACAACAACAACAACTTTGTTGGATTCAGCTCAGAAAGAGCTCAGGGAAAACACAGGAAGGGTTTGATGATAATATATAAATGCCCTGTAAAAATTGAATAAAGTAGGGGTCACTCTTCCACAGTAAATGTATAGTATGGGGCCACTCCAAGTTAAAATTAATATGGGAGATCTGGTCACGCATCCCCACCTCACCCTGGTGGCAGAGTGCTTGACCATTACTTGACAGACGGCATGCAGCAATAGAAATAAGCATCCTCTTCCCATTACCCAAACTTCCAGTCCTGATTCAAAGTGGCTTCCTGCAGTGGTTGTGGGTTAAACAAACAAGCAAAGGTAAAAATTCTGAGGAAACCATGAATGCAAATGGGAACATGTAATTAACTCTCAATGCACATTCATTGGGAATGGTAGGTGCCAATTTCTGTTTATGCTACTACTTTCCACAGACTTGATTTGTAACTGTGAGAGATTATCCAGAGATTCTGTTTCATTCATAATTCTACACAATTATGGAACATGCATTATGGCCTCTCAGTCTGTAGCACACATTAGCAGAGGAGTTTATGATTTAATAAGCATTGAGGATAACAACTCAGCTACAACAAATGACATAAGTCTTGGCATCTTTGCTGCAAACCCATCAAAATAACTTTTAAACTCCTCAAAGCTTCAAGGAAAAACCATCCAACGTCAGTAAAGCCTTGGTCTCAGCTGGAAACTTTTAGCCAGGCTATAATGCCGGTATGGAATAATTAAACTATATCCAAAATTATCAGTTGATTCATTCCATTGAGAAAATAAATATTCCATCTCCTTTTTAAATAGACATACAACCCATTTATTTGAATTACGGCCATGGTTTGTCGACCAATGTCGTACATTTTAATTTTTTGCCAAAAGAAAAAGTGCTCCTATGTATCTGGCATTTTAAAGCAAACAAGCAAACTCTGGTTTTCACTACATTTTAATAAACATGATTTGTTTCAACTTACTCTGCAGACGACGGGGTTTTATACCCTGCTCCAAAAACAGCAAACATGGTTATCTGAATCCTCTCAGCCTCTTGGGGATACTTGAGGCCTGATTTTCCTACACTGATACCACTCTTGTGTAGGAGTTATAAAAAAAAACCCCACAAAAACATTTGCACATCTACGTGATCATTTCACATCCTTACACTATTTTCCTCTCTGTTCCCAGATCTAGCACAGACTTCTTCTCCTTGCTTTCAAACTCTCCATGTCCATTCAGCCTTATATTTCTGTCCTTTGGGCCCATTTATTTATTTACTTTTCCTTTGACATCCCATCTCTTCTCCAAGGAGCTCAAAGTGACCGCCACAGTTTTCCTCCTCCCCACTTTATCTTCACAACAACCCTGTGAGGTAGGTTAGGCTAAGAGATATTGACGGGCTCACCACTGAAATAACTCATATAATGTAAGATGAAAAGGACACGGTGTATGCCAGCAGTGGCAGACCTACATTTGGGGGGCCCTGAAGCATGAACTGCCATCCTTTCTCAACCACCAATGAGATCTGGGTAACCACTGTTATCTTCTGCAATGGAGTTGTTCCACGGCAGATCACCACACCTTTACAACATTTGTGCTACTGGCTCTCAAGCTTTGAGACTGTTGAAATATACAACAACAACAACAACAACAACAACAACAACAACAACAACATAGCAATTTGAACCGTGCAACTCAGACTGGGTCTACTAAACCCAAAAAATTTAAGCAAAGTGGATTAAGGTTGCTTCTGGGGCCCCTCTGTGTTTAGGGACCCTGAAGTAGAATAGTTTCATACCAGATCTGCCCCTGCATGCCAGTGCAGAGGCATAGCATGGGCAGGGTGAGGGGGGGCATTGCGTCAGACACAGGTTTTTTTTGAGGGCTCATTTTGCTCCTCACGCTGCCCCTGCGAACCCTGCGCTGCTTTGTGTGTCTGATCCCACATCCCAGCCTTGCAAAGCAGCGCGGGGTTGGCAGGACGACACCAGGAGGATGCAGCAGGCATGCACCCTTAAAATCAGCCCAATCAGACTGTTTGGAAGGGTGTGTTCCTGCCCTACTGCATCTTCCTCATGTCACCCTCTACACACCCACCCAGTGCACCTGCCCACCCTGGGCACCTTGAAGACAAGCTCCACCGCTGTACCAGTGAACCACCAAATAAAAAGAAATAACAGCTAGTGGGGAAATGATCAGAACAAATGAGCCTCCCCCCCCAAAAAAAAAAATTCTAAGAAATGTTTCCACACCCTGAAAGTACTACCTTTGATGCAAAAACTGAAACAGGAGAACATTTGACACATCACTATAATTTTGAAGTTCCTTTCCTCATACCATATTGTACTGAACAGAAAAAAACCACTTCAGTTTCCTTGCATCTTTATTCAGACGATGATCAAAACCAGCAACAACACTACAGAGAGGCTTAACCAATGCCAACTAGAGTAGTACTTTTAATTTCCATGAATTACATGCCCTACATTTGGGTTTATGCAACCTAAATGGCTCAACCCCCCCCCCCCCCACCACACACACTGTTGTCTCCTATTCAGCTCCAAACCCATTGCCATTTAACTGGTATAGCCAACTTGTTTGTTTCAGCAATGTTGGCTTTGGTTAATTCTTGACAACTTTTATTGAATCTAATAGACACTTCCTTCCACTGCCAGGACATATGCAGCACATACTTCTAATAAACACAAGTTATACAAAACATGTTACATAAACCCATTTTTGTGAGTACCAAATAGCAATGTGAAATTCACTTAGCAAAATCAATAGTTTGTGAAGATGAAAATGCCAAACACTTAGACAAACTATGCATCTAAGGACCAGGATAATCTATTCCATAATGATCTGGATAACTCAGTTATGATAATGTAGAATTTCCATGTGCCCTCCAATAATGGGTGACGGGTGGACTCCCTACATCTGATTCTAAGTTAATCTGATAAAAGGATTAATTCAGCAGACATCTGAAAATGAATCCAACTCTGTTTGTAGTCTCTGTGATGCCAGATATCTCAAAAACATGTGTGCAGGCTGCCTGATGCCTCCCTACAGCCTACTCCAACTCTTTCCTACCAGGATTGAACCCTGCCCATTGCCCTTGTTCCTGGAAGCAATGCAAATGGTTATGGCAAGGAAGACCCCATCCAAAAGATGTCACAGGCTTCACAGAAGACTCTGTACCACATCATGCTCCTGATGGCATCACTGGAAGCTCAACAGGGGTTAAAGCTTCAGGTTTATATCCTATGCAGCACTATGTCAGTATAGCTCATTCAGTAGAACATGAGACTCTTAATCTCAGGGTTGTGGGTTCGAGGCCCACATTGGGCAAAAGATTCCTGCATTGCAGGTGGATGAACTAGATTTATCATGTTTTTAATATTATTTTGGGTGCCGCCCAGAGTGGCTGGAGAAAACGAGCCAGATGGGTGGGGTTTAAATAATACTGTATATTATGATTATGGTTATTATGATGATTACCCTCGTGGCCCCTTCCAATTCCGCAATTCTATGATTCTACATGAATGTTTCATCAGTGCAAAGACTTCTGCTTACACCAGAGAACATTCTCCCTCTCCCCTCCACCCCCCATGTCCACTAAATCTGTCCTAGGGGCTCCCCCAGCCCTTGGGAACAGATTTGGGGAGAGCATGAGACATACAGGAGAGAATGGGTGGATGGAGCATCATGCAAGTATAAATCTTTACACTGACAAGGCGCAGTATTTTAATAGCATCCTCAAAGTTTGCCACAGCTCTTCCAACACAGTTCAAAGCTCACTCCTCTGCCCATTGCCACCATCTCAGACTCGTCTAAGGATTAACCTGGGAGCTCATGGTGCTAACCATAGAAGGGATTTCTGGTTCTGAGTTGGAAGTGGGGTCCCTATTCTTTTCCTTGTAGGCAGAGCTGGCCCTACCATTGGGTAGAGTTAAGTGGTTGCCTCAGGTAACTGCACCAAATAGTAGTAGTAGTAGTAGTAGTGGTGGTAGTAACAACGAGAAGAGAAGCAGCAGAAGCAGCTATTTGCTTGGGAAAGGAGGAGGGGTTTGTAGGATCCCAAAGAAATTTGACGGACCTCTGTTACTCTGCATATTGACCTGGTTGCAGGGAGGCCTTTGCTCTTCTGCCCCAGGCAGAACAATACATATGCAATATGCTGGGATTGAAAAGTCTGGGCAAATGCCTCTGGGTGAGGCCTGCAAATCAATTACTAGCGATGTGGTAAAGTGAAAGAACTGCATTCTTAGGCTGGGGGGGGGGGACAGGCGCAAAGGAGCATCATCCCAGCTATTGTGTTATTGCTGGGTGGGAGGAGTGATTAAGAGGATTCTAGACACAGTTGCTTCACTTGTTGCCAAAAGACTAAAAAGAATGTGCAACAGACAGAAAGAAAATTGTAATTGGGCATTTTCCTTAATCCTTTTCTCAGCTCCTGAATAACAGCTGGGAGGGTGTCAGACTGGAACAGACCACTGGTCCATCCATTCCATCCTCCCATCGCTGGTGATGCTGTGAAAGCCTCAAGATGCAACTCATTCTGCATTCTGCACCTTGCTTTGCGTCATCGAGTCTTTTGTTCCCCTGAGCTGGTTATTTCTATGGAAACCTAGGGTGGCAATAATAGAAAAACCTGGGAGCGAAGTTAAGGTGGAAAATTTAAAGTAGAGGGGTCCCTTACAAAGGGAGAATTGGTGTAAACAATGGAGTTCTGTCACACAGCCTCTTATCATGAGGTTTCTATGGACATTCTTGAGTGTTTTGTCTAAAATGCTCTACTCCTGAGCTCCCCATCTCTCTCAGGAGCTGAAGTCATCTGTTTTTTCCCCTTCCAATTAAAACATATAGTTTTAGAGTTCAACCACCCTCTGCATGATGCAGAAAATTCAGCATTAAGGTATCCCCAAGCTGTCCAATTGCTGCTTGAAGACCTGCAATGGGTAACTTGATCACAAAGCCAATTCCTGCAGAAAGCAGATTTGCCAACCTTATACTCAACAAAGCCCCATGCACTGCAGTTCCCAATCACACGACAACCAACTGACTGTTGGGTGCACGAGAAGTTCAGCACAAGCGACTTCGACAGGTAGGCAGGGCAACCCACCTGTCAGTCACCTGATGTCATCTTTCTTGCATACTGAATTCTTGTGATGGTAAGGATTTGCTTCTCTGTGGATCTTAACAACATTTAGCAAACATACCACTTGATCTAGTTCCTCCTTCACACAAGCCCATTTAATTGTGTACATTAATCCATGTTGAGGTTGCAGAAAGCGATAACATTAAAACAGAAGTCACGGCAACTTTTTGGCCCACAGGTGAGGCCAGCTATCTATTGTTTATTTCACTACAATCATGTTTACATGATTACCTCTTCCCACCCAAACCTCTGTGATCATCATCTGAGACTCTTCCCAGGTGAGGCATAGCATCATTATCATCATCATATGCATATGTCAATTCATGATTTTGCAATAAAATGTGAATTTCCATTACATTTAAAAAACACCTGCAGATTGCAGAACAAATGTGAGCAATTGAATTTAAGATTGGAAAAATAGAAGCAGAAAGAAAGTGATCAGCAGTCTGGCTATGACCAATGGGAGCTGAACTGAAAGCTAATTGCACCTGTCAGAGACCCCTGAGGCAACCTATAGTGTAAATATAAGCCCACCCCATGCCCGGTCTTTATTTATAAAGGTGAAACATGCAGCCAAACCAGTCATGAATGTTTAATAATAATAATAATAATAATAATAATATTTTTATACCCACCCATCTGGCTGGGTTTGCCCAGCCACTCTGGGCGGCTCCCAGCAGAATATTAAAAACACAATAAAACATCAAACATTAAAAACTTCCCGAAACAGGGCCGCCTTCAGATGTCTTCTAAAAGTCAGGTGGTTGTTTATTTCCTTGACATCTGGTGGGAGGGCGTTCTGCAGGGCGGGTGCCACTACCGAGAAGGCCCTCTGCCTGGTTCCCTGTAACCTCACTTATCGGAGTGAGGGAACCACCAGAAGGCCCTCAGAGCTGGATCTCAGTGTCCACGCTGAACATTGGAGGTGCAGATGCTCCTTCAGGTATACTGGACGAAGGCCATTTAGGGCTTTAAAGGTCAGCACCAACACTTTGAATTGTGCTCGGAAACGTACTTGGAGCCAAAGTAGGTCTTTCAGGACCAGAATTATGTGTCACCAGTCTAGCTGCCACATTCTGGATTAATTGTAGTTTCTGGGTCACCTTCAAATTGGTGGCAGCCCTTTATAATTACTTCTTGTTCTGACTCTATTTGCTACATTGCCCCATAAAATGTGCCCCTTTCATGTGCCGAATAGACCTGAGATTGGCACCACTTTTGGCCTCTCTAATGGAAGCCATCTGGTGGACCTGGCAGATGCTGGCGTTTGTAACTTGAAGTGTATGATAGAAACCTTTTTTGGATCCAGCGGGAGCATCTTAATGATGTGGTGTACCACATACACCACCACAGTGCTGCCTCATGGCTTCTGTCAGATGGAATAGCGGGCCTCGAGAAACATTGTGGTCTAATGCAATTGAGCCCACCCAGCTCAAGAGAAACTCTGGGAAACCTGAATAAAAGACGAGATCGTGCCTCTCACCGGTTTTTTGAAAGAGCAACTAAGAGGCTCCCTGAAACCTATGGCAACATCTGGTTTGTAGGAATCATGTCCTGATTGAGGGTGGGGTTTGTGGAGAGAGACCAAGCACTGATACTTCCTGTGTTTGAGCATTTCTGTATTTTTCTATATTTCTGGAGGGGAAAGGCCATAGCTCAGTGGTAGAGAATCTGCTTTGCATTCAGAACTCAATCCCAGACAATTCCAGGCAGAACTGTGAATTTCCCTCAGCTGAAACACTGGACAGCCGCTGCCTGCAACTGTGGACAATATTGAACAAAATAAAAGCCCTACTGGATCAGACGAAAGGCTTATCCAAGCATCCTGTTTTCACAGCGGCCAACCAGATATTCCAGTTGATGGAGGTTGATGGAGTAGTGGTTTGACTTGATATAGGTCTGGCTTCCTATGTTCCTGTGCAAAAAAAGGGGGGTAGGCCTACTGAAAACAAAAGTGTCCCTATTTTCACTTCCGTTATCTTGAACGATAACCATTCCCACATTACAAAAAACCTATACCTGTTGCCATTTTTTCTTGTTGCTTACTTTTGTGTGTTTTTTTCAGATCTGATCAGGGTTAAATAATGTCTGAAGAAAAGCCCCCCCCCAAAGGATGAAATATTTAAACAGTCACAAAGAAACCTGTGGCAACTGGAATGCAGAGTGCTCCCCACTCCCCCACCTCCAGCAACGAAACTGGATCCATTTCCTGGGATTACGCACAGCGGCTGAAAGAAAATATTTGCAGAATTTATATTCACATCCCGTTTGCCTTCTGCTCATAGAAGTCTCTCCTTCTATCTTGATCTCCCAGCTAATACAATCTGCTCCTTTGTGAAAGGAACAATGTTTACTCTTGATCGGGGGGGGGGGGGTGTTAAATGAAATGCCTGTCTCCCCCTCTCCCCACTTTAGACTGAGCAGAGTTACAGTCCATTCTTGAAGGCCACTCAGATGGGTAGGAATTCTGTCAGGAAGTCTGAGAGGCGAGAGAGGGGGAGAAAGAGAAGCCTTATAGGTAGGCATGAATATTCATGTGGGGCAGGGGAGAACAGTTTCTAGGGACCAGCTTTGGGGAAGGGATGTAAATTTAAATGACTCTATTGGCTCAAGGTCTTATTCAAAAACCAAAAGGTAAGTAGCTATGTTTCCCCCTCTGGTGTATTATAATTTTGCCCATTTTATTCCATAAAGTATTAGTAAAGGAAATCAACCCTGAGTGCTCACTGGAAGGACAGATCCTGAAGCTGAGGCTCCAATACTTTGGCCACCTCATGAGAAGAGAAGACTCCCTGGAAAAGACCCTGATGTTGGGAAAGATGGAGGGCACAAGGAGAAGGGGACGACAGAAGACGAGATGGTTGGACAGTGTTCTCGAAGCTACCAACATGAGTCTGACCAAACTGCGGGAGGCAGTGGAAGACAGGAGTGCCTGGCGTGCTCTGGTCCATGGGGTCACGAAGAGTCGGACACGACTGAACGACTGAACAACATTAGTAAAATAAGAATGACTATAAGTTAAAGCTGAGCTCTGTGTGTGTGACAGAGAGAGACATCAGAATGGTTAAACTGCTGCTATAGAAATCAATAGGCTTCATACACACCATACGTTTAAAGCACACAACTTCCTCCAAAGGATAATGGGAACTGTAGTTTGACATGGGCGCTGGCTCTGTGAGGGGTAAACTACAGTTCCCAGGATTCTTTTGAGGAAATCATATGCTTTAAATGTGCTCTAAATGTATGGGGTGCATGCAGCTGTAGTCTTTCTGTTTTATTGCTGATGGCTTTTGGGGGGAGTTGTACTTCGGTGGTGTTATTTTTGTGACGCATGTCACCTCGAGGATACCTAGAGAGGTGAAAAATGAATGTATAAATTGATTCATAAAAGTTATCAGTTAAGAAAGCTGAAAGCACACTGGCATATCTGAGGCAACATCTTTCAGAGGGGTAGCCATGCTAGATGGTTGCAGAAAAAAAACCCAGTCCTGAGGCACCTTCCAGAGTTACAGAGTTATGACCTAAGCTTTCACAGACTAGGGCCCATATTGCCAAACACATGAAGTGTTATCCTCCTCAAGGGGAAGGCCTTGATAACCAGGCATACAGTGGTACCCCGACTTATGAATTTAATCCGTTCCGAATGCACATTTGTAGGTCGAAAAATTCATAAGTCGAAAAAAGCTATTTCCCCATAGGAATGCACTGGAAACGAAAAATGCGAAAAAATTCATAAGTCGAGTAAACCACATCTAAAATTCGTAAGTCGAGTAAACCCCATCTAAAACCGCCAATGGATGTCCATTCTTTTTTTAAATAAGAATTTATTAGGATTTTCAGACAGAAAAGAAAGAAAGAAAAAAGAAAAAAGAAAGGAAAATACGCATACAATCCAAACAATACAAAAAAACATCTTAAAACAAACAATAACTCAACAAAACATATAATTATACATTTTCAAATCCTTATTTTCATATTCTTCTTAGGTGGACTTCCCCAAAGTCCCCCCTTTCTGATTTTCATTATAAAACGACTTTGGCAATTTCTATTTCATATTTTTTCCATCTTAAAAATAAAAGAATTACTCACCCCCTATCTTCTATCAATCTAAATTATTTTCCAACCCTATGGATGTCCATTCGTAAGTCGAAAAATTCGTATGTTGAGTAATTCGTAAGTCGAGGTACCACTGAATATTCAAACAAGACTTTGGCCTGGACAGCCCTTCAAGTAGAGGATTGTCCGGAGTAAAATAGAACATATGGCCACCCCCTTCATCCTCAGTGTTGTTCATTTCTCTTCTCTGCCACAAACTTCACGAGAGACTTTGGCCAGTTCACATCTCTTACCACTTCATCTGCAGAGTAAGCCTGAGGGTGCAATCTCAGGGGACTCTGTTGATATCATTTCCAGCTATTAGGTGAAAGCTGATTCTCAGGGCAATCTGAGACTTTATTAGGTGTGAGCTGAGGGACAGGCCTAGAGTGCTTTTTCATAGCTAGATAGAAAGGAGGACACAGTTCCTTAACAGTCACAGAGAAGAGGGGATTTCACTAAGTGCAGCTTTGCATGACAAGCTGTCAAAGCTGGGCCAAAATAGTGAACCGATTTGGTTTCCAAACCGGTGCATTTTTGGCATTGCACCATCACCTTCTGGGAGAAGAAGAGCAAACACTTATTTGAAGCAGATTAAAATAAGCAGCCTCTGAAATGTTTCAGGATATGCCTCTCCATCTCTCGGCTTGAGAACAAATCATAGCAAAGAGCTTTGTAAGGGCCGGTTTGGGTCTCCCTTACAAGGCTGTTCCTGCCAATAGTCTCTGTTCCGTGCAACTGTTAAAACTGTTTCAATAACGGGAGCTCTGTCTGTTCCTTTGCATGTGCTTGTCCTTCACACAGTCACTCCCAGTTCATGCAGGCATCCCTAATGGAGGCCCAGCAAACAAAAAACTAAGCCAACCAGTTTGGAGAAATCCAGCCAGCTGTTTCTCCAGACCGCATTTCTTGGAATGCCTTAGGAGGATATGACTCTGTTTGGGGGCAAGAGGGTTTTGGATGTGTGAGGGTTAGATAAACAAGATCATCAAGGCCCTCCTTTATCTGTTTGGATGGGCTACTTTAAAGGTCCCTGGCAGTACATCAGAGCAAGCCTCCCGTTAACTGAATCAGAGAGTATAAATAGCCTTTTTACACAGTCTCCATCATGCTATTGTGCAACAGAGGCACTAGCTGCACGTGTTGCTTTTGAGTTAACCGGCCTCCTGGAAGAGGCGCATAGACTTAGTCATCAATTGCATTTTCATGTGTGGCGTCTTGCTATATACACCAATTCATTCAGGAATGTTTCTCCCACCCCCAGGGAAAAATATATTAAAATGATAAACCCAGTGAGTTTCCCTCTGAACCCATCTTGACTGAGCAAGATTGCATATACAAGAGGTTTGTTGTGCTGGGGGCTTGTTTGTTTTTTTACATCGACATTCTTGAATACCCGAAACCACATTGCTGAACAGCCCAGGACTTTCGGAACTGAGATTTACAGTACCACCCTGCACATGTCTAATTCCGCATCAAGTCCCACTTGAGGCCAGTGGGGTTGACCTCCAGGTATGTGGGTACAGGAATGCATATTCAGCACAAGAAATGAATTACAATTTTGCATCAGATAAAACATGTTGGCAAACTGAACCTGAGGTTCTACTCCAACTATCCAGAAGAAAGCCCCCCCCCCCCCCGTGCATGCACACACACACAAAAAAAAAACACACACAAAAACACACACATATGGCTGGGCAAATCTTTCTTAGCCTGAGGGCCACATTCCATTCTGGGTGAGGGCAAAAGCTATTGTGGTGTGGGTGGAACAATTAATGTAAAGGTTACTTTTGTACCTTAGACTCGTTTCTACACATGCACCCCTCTGTGTCCTCCATCAAGGACACATTCCAGCTTGGCAAAACCACCTGGGAGAGAGACTGTGAGGAGTGTGGTTGGAGAGGGGTGCAGCCTGTGAAGAGTCACATGGGCCAGATAGAGAGATCAGGTGGACTACATTCAGGACCTGGGACTGAGCTTCTCCATTTCTGGGTTAAACAAAGCCAGAGTTGTTTTGCTTTGTTTTGTCCTCCCCCCCTCCCTTGATTTCAGCCAGCAGAATGTTTGCCAGCATATGTCCCCTGAAAGTGTGTCCCAGTGGTGTGGTGGGGGCAGGAGGGGGGGAAAATAGATTTTTAAAAACGCTTGCAGCTCAGTCACATGGCCTGGGAACCCAGCGGAATGTATGCCAGCAAAAAAGGGTGGTGTGAGTAAAACTCTGTTTTAAAGGCTTGTTTTTCCTTTGCCGTGCTCAGGCCAGCTGGGATGGCAGTAGCCTCACTCCTGAATGGAATTTAAAATGCATGTTGCCTTCCAACTCTTAGTACAGTGGTACCTTGGTACTCGAACGGCTTGGCTCCTGAACAAATTGGCTCCCGAACGCCGCAAACCCAGAAGTATGTGTTCTGGTTTGCGAACGTTTTTCGGAAGCCGGACATCCAACGCAGCTTCCACTTGAGTGCAGGAAGCTCCTGCAGCCAATCAGAAGCTGCGCCTTGGTTTTCGAACAGTTTCAGGAGTCGAACGGTCTCCTGGAACGGATTGAGTTTGAGAACCAAGGTACCACTGTATTGCTCTGCCCATGAGCCAATGTTTAATGGCTTAGTGCAGTGTGCCCCAAACTTAGAATAATCCTATGCCCCTTTTGAGAGTTTTGTCTTATCGGTATACCCCTTCTCGGACAAATATAATTTGGGGGTGGTTTTTAAAGATGCTATTTTATCTAGACTAGAGCCAATACAATATATGGCACCAATTTATTAAGACATAGTGAACGTTATACTACGATAAAGTAAATTTTAAAAATTCTGCCCTGTACCCTCTGAGATCCTTTTGCTTACCCCGGGGGTATGCCTACCACACTTTGGAAAACACTGGCTTAGTATTATATGTTTAGGTGACCAGAGGTAAGCCCAGTGGAAGAGGAAGTCGCTCGGGCACCTGGGGCAGGGCGCCCAGGGACGGGGCGTACTGTGGGGCCTCCAGAGTCTGCCTGCTTCCTCCCACTCAGCCGCCCTACAGCTGGGGAGGAGGGAGGCAGCGGGCGGACAGTTTGGGCAGCACAGACCCTATGTGCACCTAAGCCACCTTGTCTTTCCCAGGAGAGATGCGTGGCTCAGGTGCACTGCAGGCCCCGCGGTGAGTGACGCCCGGCATTTTGTCACCCCCCTCAGTGGTGACACCCAGGGTGAGCCGCACCTACCGCACCCCCTTCTTCCACCCCTGGGTAAGCCCCTGTCTCTTTCAGTCACAGTCCCAAACCCCCAGCAGAAGCCTGTGGGGCAGCACAGGCAGGATGGGGCGATGAGCCTTGCTTCCCAGCACCAAGTGTTGCTGCTGCTTTCTGAGAGGGAGAGGAGTAAGGGGCAAGAGGCAAGTCATGGTTGCAGCCAGGCAGCAGGAGCTGTGCGGGATAATAATACTGATTTAACTTACAGGGTAAAAAGTGTGTGAAGCACCTTGAACGTTTGAAAGTGCTTTATTGAACATTATTGCAAGTTGTGTGTCTCCTTTCCCCTTTCTTGTTCCTTGCCTCAAAACACAGGTCTTGTAACACCTTTTTTATATCACTCTGTGAAGAACCAGATACACTGATGTTGCTGCAGGGAGAGACGGAGGGAATGTCCCAATGTACACATTGCTCACAGCCTCAGCCTGTTTAAAAAATATACCAGCTGTTCCCAACTAGGGCTCCGTTCTTTTCATGTCGAGGGATGTCAGCTAGTGGGGGAGTGGGAAAAGATTCCCATGATCCTCCTGAGGCATGGGAGAGGAGGAGGATTAAATGCTCTGGGTTCTATATTGCTTTTCCTGTTTCCCCATTTTGGTGTGGTATTATTTGGAGGCTATTAAAAAAAAGATCTGGAAACATTGCTGTGTAAATTGCTGTTATATCCGCCTAGCCCTTCAGAGGGGCCTGGTGTTCTCCTCTCCAGATGGACTGGCTTATAGGCACTGCCGGTCCTGTGAGGACCCTCCCGGGGCAGGATGGGGGAGCAGTTCTTGCCCCTCGTTTAATTTGGTGGACTGTCTTCCCCCCTCCTTCTTTTTGCAGTTCCCTGCGCTGAGCAGCTACCCCAGTTATTAAAATGGGTACCAGAGTCAGCTCAGCTCAGCTCAGCAAGACCAGACCACAGCTGTGGAGATGCCATTCCTTGGTTATTTGCTGCAAAATGAAAACCATACATCTCAATAAGAGGGACGATGCCGAGACAACCCAAGAATGCTTTGCTGAGAAGTGGATTTGGATTTGGGGCCATCCATCTTCGAGATAGTTTTAAGTTAGAACACAGTGGTCAAACTACAGCTTCTCAGAACTGAAATGCAAATAACTTACTAGCGAAACCTTGCTGGTGAAATGACAAAAGTTACTAGAGTGGCCATGTGTCCTACTCTAGAGAACAGTCCTTTAACTGAAGGAGTCCTTTATTTAAAGGGCCAGTTTAAAGATATTTTTTTTAAAACATAATAAGAGGGAGCAGAGGTCTTGAAGTTGCCCATCAGGGGTTCCTCCCTGTAGCAGACAAAACAGGCATACAGGTCACTTGGTCACAGTCTTCCCCACTATGGTGAGATGCATTGTATTTTTATTTAAATTATAATTGCTGTTTCCAAAATCTGCAGCTATAAATTTTATGAAAATCTGTGCCCCCCACTTTTTGCTAATGTCTTTTCCCTCCTTTTTAATGAAAAAGTATATTTTGATTTTTTTCAATACAAAGAATTAAAACATTCATGGCCACTTGCTATCAATGGCAAGGTGAAATAATTCTAGCAAGAGAAGCACTTTGTGTATAAAACAAAAATAGGATCACTAAATGAACAGAAATGTAGCATATATACGTCTACATAGCGATGACCCAAGTGGCCACTCTTTTGATTAATCACCTGTTGTTTAAATGCTGAAATCTGGATTATTTCATCCATGTTTATATTTTTGTACTTGGAAAGCCCACCATGCCCAAGGCAAACCTACAACATAAAATGAGAAACAAATAATTATAAATACCGTAATCACATAAGTAAAACAATCATAATCAAGGTAAGTGAGTGGGAAGGAAGGGTTTGGAGATTCATGGGATGCATTAGGAAAGGGATCGGACAGATTGCGTGGAAAGGTTCAATATGATTCATAATTGAGATTAGTATAACCAGATGAGTTGTTCGGGGAAATAGTTTTATTAACCCAATTATGAGCCTAACCCGAGGTTCTACCACTTCCAAGTAATCTGAAAGCACAATGCACATGTAATAAATAGGTAAAAAATAAACTATTGTTTAGTTGAGATCAACAACATTCTGTTTTTTGTTTCTCTAGCCAGTAAATGGCTAGTCAAAGGGAAACCTCTGTATTTATCCTTCCCTGTTTATTTGCACAACTCTGAATCTCATTACACTGAATAACTGGGACTTTTTGCTTACAAAGAAGGACATACACAAATTACAACCACCTTTTAGGCAAGATAAGAAAATGAAATGGAACATATTTGTGGTTCATTCAAAGTACTGTATAATCTGAAGGCCCATATTTTTAATTTTGAGATAGGTATCTCCAGCCTTATAAAACATAGTGAGTCTTCAATGGATTTTCACTGACCTTCATAATGAGGGGTTTCAATTGCATGGCCGGAACCCTATGTACCTAGCATTAGTTCCACTGAAATCTGCTCCTAGAATCAGGCTGGATTTTCAAAAACTGCAACTATATTCAAATTTGGGGGGTGGGGTGGTATTTTAATTGGACTTTGGTTTGGGCTGCTTCAATAAATAAAAATCTGCAAGAATATTTCTGAGCTCCCCTCAGTGATAGACTTAAGTATCCTGAACAAAATCTTATCTAACAGTTTGTTGCAAGAATACTGGTATATTCTTGAAGCTCTTTTATAACAACATCTGATGTCAACATGGCTAACGTTAAGGCTCTCATAGCAAGTTTTACCATTTTGTGGGGGGGGGAGCCTTGTAAAAACTTGAAATGACAAGGCTTGTAAGAAAGTTACAAGACTTCCAGCTTTTATTGAAAATGTAAGTTAGGTTTAATCATCCTTTGCCACTGTAAACAGATATAAATACTGGTAGAGGAAGTTGGGGGGTCATTTAAAGGACACCCCATTTGTCCATAGAGTGACTGTAAAAAGCTGTGATGGAGGAATGAATTGGATTTAAGAGTAGTTTTGAGTAGAAATTAGAGCCCTTTCCCCTCAATTTACATTTGTGTCATAGTTTGGATCTATCCAAAAAAGGTCCTGTGCTAACATAATATTTCCATGGAAGTTTCTAGAAAAAAGTCCAAGTGACATCATTCTGAGCCCCCTACCCCCCTCCATTCCCCAGCCGTGGCCCTTTGAATTTACACGAAGGCCTTCTTGAAACCATTTCCCACAATAACATTCCAGCCCTTTCTCCACTAAACTAATTACCAAATTGTTAAGTAAAGTTTCGCTGTAGTTTGAATTTGTCACTGGTCGGCTGCAACCTCAGCTCATCAATCAAAATACCTCCCCTTCACAGGAAGCTAGAGGGAAAACAAAGTTTGTCGGCAACCCTTGAAACTGTGTGTGAAAGAAAGAGAAGAAATGATGAATAAGACACGGCTTGGGATGGAAAACACAGACTGAAAGCAGCATAAAGCAAAGGCGAGGTGTAGGTCAGGGCCCCTCTTTCACTCAGTGCTGTGTTGTTCTTTGCAGGTGTGTATTTCTGTGTGAACAACATATGGTCAGTGTGTTACAAAGGCTTTCAGTAGGTTTGATTGATATTAAACTGACAGGCGGCATGGGAAGGACTCTGGCCCCATCTGCACGATACATTTAAAGATGCGCCATACCACTCTAAACAGGTATGGCTTTCCCCAAAGAATTTTGAGTTAGTTAAGAGTACTGAGAGTTGTTAGGAGACCCCTATTCCCCTCACAGAGCGTCAATTCCCAGGGTGATGAAACAACAAATCCCTCTTCCAAGGAATCGCAGGGAATTGTAAGTCTTTGGGGCCTCCCTACAGTTCTCAACAATGTGGGACATACTTTAATCTAATCAAAGTTTGGATGTTATTAAATTTACTTGTTGTAGTAATAGCAGCAGCAGATGCACACTCTTTCTCCTGAAAACATGGCCTAACTAGTACTTGAATCCACAGTCTTTTGCATATCTTATCCCAGTGCCTCTCAAACTTCCCATTCATAGGGTACCATACATTTCCACAAATTTGTCTGCTAAGGACTCCTGCATATTTTCCATACATATGACTTCCATGTGCATCATGTCATTCCATTCGTTTATTTTCCAAGCATAGCTTCCATTTGCGTTTCAGAAGATTCTAGGGTGCTTTCTTGGCCATTGTTGTTGTTCAGTCATTCAGTCGTGTCCGACTCTTCATGACCTTATGGACCAGAGCACACCAGGCACGCCTATCTTTGACTGCCTCCCGCAGTTTGGCCAAACTCATGCTAGTCGCTTCAAGAACACTGTCCAACCATCTCATCCTCTGTCGTCCCCTTCTCCTTGTGCCCTCCATCTTTCCCAACATCAGGGTCTTTTCCAGGGAGTCTTCTCTTCTCATGAGGTGGCCAAAGTATTGGAGCCTCAATTTCAGGATCTGCCCTTCCAGTGAGCACTCAGGGCTGATTTCTTTAAGGATGGATATGTTTGATCTTTTTGCAGTCCATGGGACTCTCAAGAGTCTCCTCCAGCACCATAATTCAAAAGCATCAATTCTTCGGTGATCAGCCTTCTTGATGGTCCAGCTCTCACTTCCATACATTACTACTGGGAAAACCATAGCTTTAACTATACGGACCTTTGTCGGCAAGGTGATGTCTCTGCTTTTTAAGATGCTGTCTAGGTTTGTCATTGCTTTCCTCCCAAGAAGCAGGCGTCTTTTAATTTCGTGACTGCTGTCACCATCTGCAGTGATCATGAAGCCCAAGAAAGTGAAATCTCTCACTGCCTCCATTTCTTCCCCTTCTATTTGCCAGGAGGTGATGGGACCAGTGGCCATGATCTTGGCCATACTTATTACCAATTCATTGCCAGGCATCAAAGACTATGCTCAGCAGTCTCCTATGACTGTCTGTTTTTCCCAGCAATGCACAGACTATCCACTGCTACTGAGCTCAATCAGCAATCATGGATAGATTTCTAAGAAACCCAGCATTCCTAGGGAACTACTAGCCTTGACCAACAAGCTCATTAATGGCTTAAACACCAGCATTTTGCATTAGGTTCAAGGACCAGCAGAACACAGAAAAGAAAGGAATGATGGGCAGGAGAAGATATACATGGGAACAAAGGAAGCTGCTTTGTACTGAGTAAAATCTTTGGCCCAGGTAGCTCAGTATTTTCTACATCGGGGTGAAGAATCTCCAGCCCACAGGCCTAATTAGACCTGGCACAGGTTCCAATGTGGTCCATGAATCCGGTTTCTGCAAGCAATGCCCTTCTCCCCTATACCTGACCATGTGATGTCAGATGAGGGGCAAGTGGATATGCGGCTGCCAAGGCACTGCCAGGAACCTTAAAGTGTGCTTCTGGTTGTGCAATAGCACAGAAGGCTTGGTGCCACTGTGATTGGTGGTGAGCAAGCCAGCTGGGATCAGATGTACTATGGAGTTCCCCACTGGGAACTCTTGCACAGCAAATCCTAGCAGAAGGCAGTGTTCGGATTTTTCCATTCCACCTTTAGTTGCAGACATGGGATTGTTACATGTCACATGTCTGTTTACATTCCAGCACAGCTTGTTGGCATAAGCGGAACTTCCGCTGGTTTGCTTTTGCTTTTGCCTCTCTTTCTGAGAAGGCAAGGGGAGACAACATGTTTCTGTGTCTTGATTTATATTTAATAAATCTGTAGTAAATAGTATGTATTCACAAGACTCAGTCTCATCTGTTGTGCAGTTACTCTGCTAAGTATAGTGTGCCCAAGTCTGGGAGGCTTGGGTCACTGATTTATGTCGGAGCCAGAAGTTGATGGATCTTCGCAGCGGCATGGCTGGGAAGGAGACGATCCAGCTGGGGGCTAGCCAGCTGGCCTTTTGACCCCAGAGGCCAACAGGCAGAACCATCAGCTGCTAGGCACTGACTTCAAGCTCCATTGGATCAGCTGCCAAGCAAAGCTCTTTACGTGCTGTTTGCTTGCCCACCGATCAGTATTGCTCTGAAGCACTGAGTTCTGCATGGTGCTTTGAAGCCCCAATGATGCGGGGACTTCAAAGTGCCCCAATCACCTGTTGTCATTGTGCTGGCAGCCCCATCGCCATGTCAGATTTGCAAGGGGTTGCGAGCCAGAAACAGCTCCTCACCCCTAGTCTACACTGACTGGCTGCATCTCTCCAAGGTTTCAGACAGAGGTCTCTTCCAGCCTTACCTGAAGATGCCAGAGATAGAACTTGGGAGTTTTTGCATGCAAAATGTGTGCTGTACCACTGAACCATGACCTTTCCCTATATAGCAAAAGAGCTCTGTTATCCTCAGACTCAATTTTTTGCCAGTGACCCAGCTATCAATAAATAATTAGCATTCCTCACCGCAAGCATATAAATTCAATCTAATTTCCCCTTTTTTGGCTTCAGTTTTACATATAGCTTTGATACGCTTTTTGTTCATAAAACCTCCTCTTACTTTAGGGCCTCATGGAAGATCTGTCACTTGGAGCTTTCTTTATCTCTCCCCCCCCCCAACTTCTTCTTTAAAATTAGCTGTTCCAAAGTATGCATAATGCTTTGGAGCTGAGAAATTAGATAGCTGGGCCTCCTTCAGACTATCCTTCTGAGTGTTTGATGGGCTGTAGGCTTTTCCTAGACTGAAATATGGTGGGTGGGAGTGTGGGTAGTTAAATGTTAGTCTCCCCATTAGCTAGATGGGATTTAATCACAGGCCTAAAGTCTGAGAGCATGAAATATATCCTCCAGGAGGACACTTAAACACAATATTTGTTTTCCCATTTTCCTTCAACGGTTTCAGCCCATGCTTTCCTGTTGCCTCTTTGGTATTTTTGTTCCACATACAAAGTCATTGAACTGCCATCTCCTAGGTCAGAGCTTTTTTCCCTCTCAAGGAACATATTCCCTTGTGAATAACCTTCTGGGAGCCACCTGTCTGTGGTGGCTAACCAGGCCCAGACACACAAACTCCATCCTCACAAGCGAAGGTTTCTACTTGTATTCACCCACATCCACATCCACAACTTCCCTGCTCTCTGTAAATCTGGGGCAGGCAACCTGCAGACCCATTTCAACTTAATTTCATGAAGATTACAAGGAGAGGAAGAATGGTAGGGAAGGGGCATTGCTTGCTGCTAACTCTAGATAATTTATGAACAAGTTAAAAAGCACAGGTCACAATACTGATCCTGGGGGAACTTCACTTTCTACATTTCTTGATTTGGAGAACTGTCCATTTATTCTTACTCTCTGCTTTCTGTGTTTTTTTAATCAGTTACTAATCCACAACTGGACCTTTCCTCTTATTCCATGACTGTTAAGGTTATTCAGGAGTTTTTGGTTGGGTACTTTATCAGAAGCTTTTTGCATCATATCAACTGAATCACTTCTATCTATATGTCTACTGACACTCTCAGAGAACTCTGTATGTTAGTGAGAAAGGACTAGCCTTTGTATAAGTCATGCTGGTTCTGCTTCAGATGATGCCTTCATTGAGCCCAATTCACCTGAGGAGTCTAGTACTTTCCATACCACCCACCCACCCAGTTGTGCAGGGAGTATGCTAAGCAGGAAAATACAGGAAGTACCAGTAGTTGTCCCCTTCAGGTCAGGGTGATGCCCTTTTAATGATTCACACTCATCAGGTGATAGGATGGAGCTTAGGAGGGTGTAGTGGGTGGAGAGGCTCTGAGGGCCTCAGTCCTACCTCCAGATTTTGTCACTAGGAGCTTTCCATGGTGCTGTAACCCACTAAACCATCTTGCCTTGTGGGTATCTACTGGGGTTGGCACCCAAACTGTTTACTGGCTTGGATTAAAATATGAGCTGCAGAAGAATCCCCCTGCCATCCCTGCTATGCTCTTGTGCCCCTAGAAGTATTCCTTCCCAGCCCTAACATTCCTTGTAGTTTCCAACCCCTACAAATATATCCCCTTCCCTTTTTAATAGGTGTGGTGGAGCAAACAGCAACAGAGATGCGTGAAGTGAGGAGAGGCTCCTCTCCCCATTTTCCTCCTCCTCTGGTGTTTTGATGTGTTTATTAGTGCTAGCATGATGGAACCTGTTGGTTCATGGGATACATCATACTCCTGTGGCTGTCTTTAAAGTTTAAAACCTGTTGGGAGATCTGATCACGGATCTTCTGTGCAATGTCCATTTCAGCCCTAATACATTTGTCCAGACAGAGATATAGGTCTGGAACACATCTACACCTCAGTCTAGGGGGAGGAATGCATCTCAGTGGTAGAGCATCTGTCTTGCAGCCTTACATGCAGGAGCTCCCAGGTTCAATCCCTGGTGTCTCCAGGTAGACTTGGGAGAGATCCCTATCTGAAATCCTGGGGCACTTCTGCCAGCCAGTGTATGAGTTATGGGCCAATTGTCTGATTCAGTATAAAGCAGCTTCCTGTGTTCCTAATCACCTCTAGTCACATCTGGAATAAAACCAGCATTTGATGTTTTATTTCCCCACAGGAGCCAGAAAGACCATTCATAGATAGTTCCAATAATTCAGTCTGAAATGCCAGGAATCATATCTCTTCCCCCTCCTGTTCACCTGCTGAACTCTGTCCATGGTTTTATAGTGGGCCAAACTGTTTAACTGAAAGGTGTTTTTTTTAAAAAAAAAAAATGTGACCTAATCCCAAAGTTTCTGGATTGACTTTCTGCTCCAATGTATATGGGGGCTTTACAATCACTGAACTGGAGGCATTTTGATTGCTTCCAGGATTACTGCCCACCATGTTTATCCCTTTAGCAAGGAAGACTATATAACTCATGGAATCTCTGTAGTTCCTGACAGTGCATGTGTATATTATATACATATTGTACAAGAATGATGACCATGTCCAATGATACTTTACGTATGTCTAGCCAATGTAAACAAGTGTCTGGACTTAACTAAAGTGCATTGGATGAGCCTGAATTACTGGACTTGCATGTTCCATTTATTAGCTTAAAATCCATTCCTGTTTTTTGTGTGTTTTTTTTACTTTGTGCTTTTTTCCCCCTTTCAAAAGAACCCTGCAAGTGCAATATGTTTAAATGAGAACCAGATACGCTCAAGAGGAATTTGAAATATGAGGCTGAGGAGCAGCAGCAGCAGCAAAGAGATTCCAGATTAATAGGAAAATCTGGAGCTACTCTGGGGCTTTATAATAAATGAGGGTCAGAAAGGAGTTGCCCTATGGGGCATAGTTTGGGTAGAATCTTTGCAGGCAGCCTCACACTTAAGGACACAGGTCAAGTATCTGGAGAGAAAGAGAGGGGTCATCATAGCGATGCCCCTAAAACAGCTACAGTACTAAGAAACAGGTTCTCCTAGGGCTTAATTTGATCTTACAACAAATTTTGTGCTGCACATTATCTTAAGATTGAGATTTCTTTATTGTCATTGTACAAGTACAACATTGTACAAGTGCAACAAAATTGGATGCCATCCCATAAAAACAAAACAAAAAACAGCACAAAAAATGTACCAAAAATCTTACCCCTATACATTCAACAGCCAGGGATGGGAAGCAAGGGCAGAACAGTGATACCCCACGATCCAATGGATCCAGACTAGGCATGCAATCCCACATCATCTCCCCTCCAGTAGGTTTTTGTGAAGTGACAGGGCCACTCTTGCATCTTCACCCATGATGGCATGGTAGCCATGGAAGAAGGCAACAGGGTGATCAGGACCAATCTGGGCCTGATCGCTGCATCCAAAGTTTATATTGGGCCAGATATTGTCATGCAATGGCAGTGAAACTGGCTTGGGACCCAGCAAATCTCAGGCTGGCTCAGCCCCACCCTGTTTGGGGGATTTTCACTGACTTCTGTTGGTGGCCCAATGGGTCTGCCACCCACACATTTGGTGGTTGAGAGATGGCCAAGTAAGCCAGGAGAGTGGGGTGGAGGGGTACCTAAATAATAATAATAATAATAATAATAATAATAATAATAATAATAATAATAATTTATTATTTATACCCCACCCATCTGGCTGGGCTTCCCCAGCCACTCTGGCCGGCTTCCAACAAAATACAGTATTAAAATACAATAATTCATCAAACATTAAAAGCTTCCCTAAACAGGGCTGCCTTCAGATGTCTTCTAAAAGTCTGGTAGTTGTTGTTCTCTTTGACATCTGGTGAGAGGGCGTTCCATAGGGTGGGTGCCACTACCGAGAAGGCCCTCTGCCTGGTTCCCTGTAACTTGGCTTCTCGTAGCGAGGGAACCACCAGAAGGCCCTCAGCACTGGACCTCATTGTCCAGGTAGATCAATGGAGGTGGAGATGCTCCTTCAGATATACTGTAAATTAAATGAATTTAGTTCTCATTATGACTTAGTTCCTAATGGGACCTATATGAGCTAATGTACACATTTTGACTAATGTGCCTGATTTCCATGGAACCTAAGTTCAACTAACTTACCCATCTGGGTCCAACCTTTTATCTTTATGTTACAAGGATGAGGGTGAAAAGGCAGCTCCATGCCATTTGTAACTTCTAGTCAAGATCTTCATTCAAACATTTGTTTTATACTGCATCCTTTGAATATTTCTCACTGCACCGTTCTTCTAAGGCTGCGAACCTATGCATATTTGCTTGGCTCAAGAGCAATTCATCTGAAAGGAATACCCACTCTGTGGCCAGCCATGGACTTTATCAAGTCAACTGAGCAGCAAGTCCCTTTGAACAAAGTGGGAATCCACCTCAATGCATAGGATTGGTCTGTCTGTACAGGATTCT
Organism: Lacerta agilis; assembly: GCF_009819535.1. Taxonomy (NCBI): domain Eukaryota; kingdom Metazoa; phylum Chordata; class Lepidosauria; order Squamata; family Lacertidae; genus Lacerta; species Lacerta agilis. The sequence continues at coordinate 72,876,159 of NC_046317.1, forward strand.
AGTCCACTTTGGTCTCATAGCATGATGTCTTCTATCAGAAGTAGTGCAGTAGTGCACAGAAGGGATTAGAAATTCTCAGGGAAGTTCACTTTTGAAACTGTGTGCCACATGGCAAAGACTAGCATACCAAATGGTGTGACCTGTTGGCTTCATTATTTCCATTGCTGGTCACAGAGTTGGTATCATTATCAAGAGACAGATTAATTACACTTGAAACAGCAGGATTCCCCCCTTTCCCATAACATCATGGGCCCTTAACACAGCAAATTACAACATCCTGTAATGTTGTTGTTGTTGTTGCTGCTGCTGTTCATTTCAGGACATCATGGGTATAATGTTTCCTCTATTCTAGAATGTTGATCTAGAAAGTCCACATCAGAGCTAGCCTCTAGCTTTTTGAGGACAAAGAAGTCCAGGGAAGGCAGAGCTATGGATTTGTGTTAAGGTATGTCCCGCACCTAGCAGCCATTTTGTGCTGTGCCATGCCTCTGTGGCAGCCATTTTGTGACTGGAGCTTGCAGGACCAAAAAGGTTGATGACATCCATGCTTCACATTAACTTGAACATCTGTGGTAAACTTACTGAGGTGCACTGTAGCCGAACAGAGGACTAATGAATCTATAATGCCTAGCTGCTTGTAGTGATTTCTGTACTGTATAAACAGTAAATGTTGCTGATCAGGTCATAGGACTAGGAGCCCAGAGAGAACTAACATGAACAAGTATTGGCTGTAGAGCTGAGTATCGGCTTGAGAAAAGCAGGCCAGGTGAATGCTCTTGGCAGGAAAGTGTGAGCTATTCAAATATTCCGCTACAAAATCAACTTGGTATATAGTGGAAAGATTTAAAAGGCTGTTTGAGGCAGCTGGAACTCAGGTGGCCTGAAGCTGGAAAGACATAAAAAAAGAAGCCTTGCTTGCTGCACAGCTTTTAGTGGGGTGGGCGGGAGTAAGGGACTTGGAGAAAGTAGAATTGAATGGGCTGCACAAATTGGTTTTGACTGTGAAGCTATTTGATCCTTCTGTGCCACCCATCCCAGGCCATCTAGCCCTTCATTCCCACAGAGCCAGCCAAGAACTTTAGCTTCTGCACTTGACTTCCATGTGCTGCCCTTGTTAGTTCTGCCAGCGCTCTTAAAAGCCCTTGTTGATCAGATCAGGTGCTCCCCCAGCACAGCATTTTCATTATTTCCAAAGTACAAGCCAGTCAAAGTATAATAACAAAATAAAAATAAAAAAGGGAGATACATTAATGACGTAAATAATATACACAGTAAACAAAAACAGACTATGAGAATAGTACATATATTCCAATATTTATTATCCAAATAGCTCAGGTGCTTTGTAAAAACATTTTCTCCTGCTTTCTTGCCTCCCCTATATAGCATGTGCAATGCTCAGACGGTCATTTTAAAACATATTTTCATATTTTCTTACTTTCTATATTTAGTATGTAGCATCTTAAATTGCTCTCCCCCGCCCAGTCCCTGGGACAAGAAGGACATCATTTGTCCCCCTTTTCCCTGAATCGCCACATGCAAATGGCTAAACAGGAAGTGGGGAAATGTACTTCTAGATACATACTTCTGGCACAGGACGTTAGTGCTACTATTGCTGGTTTTGTGCAGTAGTTGCTGCTGTACACCTGTTAAACTCCTCCTGGAGAAACTGTGAACAGCACTGGGATTGCCACTGTCACTGTCTGAGGTTGCCTTGGGTACCAGATTAGCATTCCTGATGCTTGTAAATGCCTCCATCTGGAGATGCTCTAAGGTACAGTTGCAGGAACTTTAAACTAATGCAGCGACAATTTATTTCTGCGAATTTCAGCAGAATAAGAAAAATACGATAAAAGATCAAACATTAAAAACTTCGCTAAACAGCGCTGCCATCAGGTGTCTTCTAAAAGTCAGATAGTTGTTTATTTCCTTGACATCTGATGGGAGGGTGTTCCACAGGGCGGGCGCCACTACCAAGAAGGCCCTCTCCCTGGTTCCCTGTAACTTGGCTTCTCGCAGCGAGGGAACTGCCAGAAGGCCCTCAGCACTGGATCTCAGTGTCCGGGCTGAACGATGGAGTGGAGACTCTCGAGGTATACTGGGCTGAGGCAGACAATCTTTATACTATGTTTTACTTCTTTTCTCATGAACTGATGGAGAATGGTTACAAAACAAACGCTGGAGGAATTTTTGGCACTGCACTGCTTTGAGCAGGGGGGTGCTCAGCTATGACCAAATTTGAGAACGCATTTTCTCGGCGGCATCCCACCATATATGATGCAGAAAAAGGATGAAAGTGGTGTTTTTCAGATGTCAGCTAGATGCCACAGATCACACATACGTGAGTCCCACATATGTCCAATTCAAATGTTCACCATCTGACATGGTTCAGTCCACTCACAGGACTGCACTGCCAGGTATCATATACACAAGCAAAGCCTTTGCAGTGGAAGCTTCACCTTGGATCAAAACATAACACATCCAAGAGAAGTCCAATACACAAACATTGTCTCCAGGGTGTTAATTTTGAGTGTGGGGTTGAAATTTTCACAAAAGAGTGCTTTTAACAATCAACTGCCCAGGTAAATATGGAAGTGGTGCTGCCCTGTGAGAAGTCTGTACCACCTGGGAAAATGCTAGCCTCAACCAGCCCTCTGAACACACATGTTTAGGAGTAGGGATGGATGAATCCACCAGTTTGATGAATCCATCAGGCTAATATTTACCACTTCTCCTTTCTGCGTGATCTTGTGATTTTCCCCTTAGGCTGCATCTTGAAGTGCAGTGGGAATGCTCTTTCCTTGCAGCTTGGATTGGGAACAGACTGAAAGAGGACTTCCTATCTCCACCATCTGAGCTATGTGGAAGTGATCCTTAACTGGCCTCTGGAGCTGACCAAGATTCTGCTTCCAAGCACTAGCAGTATATCTGTGTGACTGCCTAGGAATGATCTTGGCAAAGAAGCCTGAAAAATCCAGCCTACAGCAGAGTGGCACCAGAGACAATGAGAGCAGACTCACTGGGTGGAATATGTTGGTTTTAGGCTTGGTTTATTAAAATAGGATGCCTGAGCAAAGACTGAGAGATGCTTTGGAGTATTATGAACTGTTGGATCCATGTCAAATTGGACGAGAAAGAGTAACGGTCCTATTCAAGAGGCACAAGGAAGCAAAGGATTCTTTTATTATACATGCTACATGAAAATATTTCAGCTTCCTGTGGAATTCACACATACTCTAGGCACTTCCACACCTGACATTCACCCCACACTTTCAGTGTCTCAGGCACTCATTTTTGGGGAGACATGGTGCTTGAGTCGCACACATCCCATTTTTCCCATCTTGTTAATGAAGATTTTCTCTCATTAGGAAAAACCCAACTAGTCTTTTTGAGGCCAATATTGATGTGCGAACTCCAAAGGTATGGCTGTTTCAAAGCAGAACTATTCAATTTTTGGAGATGCCTTGTTTCTGATATGTTATCCAGGGGTGGACTTCGGTAATCTTTCGTAATATGGGACAAAATTTGGGGACAAAGTTTCATGTCTGCAAATGATGCATTTTCTTGATTTTGCATCTCCTTGGCTTGGCACCTTGTGCTGCCCACTCCACCCTAAATCTGGCACTGTGTTATGTGACATTTCTTGGGGATGTGCACTTCTACCATGCCCCTTTAGTTTTGTTTTAGCACATCTGGGCAAGTCAGAGGCATTTTATTTCCAGAAATGGCAATGAGGAGATTGTGGCCTTTGATTTGATGGGAAACCCACCCACCCCCTTAGCAGCTTAGGATTTTGTTGCTGGGCTTTCTGTTGGTGTGCAAGTCTCAGAGCTTTTTTAAAAAAAATTTTAATCCTGGCAGTTTCACATCCCTGCTGAGTCACTTGAGAAGTTCGTAATGAAACAGATGAGGCATCAAATGCTCTTGGAATGAAACAGGATGGCCCTGCAACTTCTCCTCCCCTTCTCCTCACTCCCAGGGACCTTGTAGAAACAAGAACTGGCTGTGCTCCTCTCAAGCAACTGGTGGGATGGCACTGCCACCTCCTGTAGGAATGCGCTGGTATTAACTTTGTAAAAATGAGAAGGCAGTGGGAGGAGGGAATAGAGTGTGTTAACCATAAACATCTTGGGTCCAGAGTACCTGGAGGACTGCCAGATTCCTTATGCACCATCTCAATAGCTGAGGTCTTCTGATGGTGTGCTCTTGGATAGCCCCATGTGTCCCTGACGTTTGGCTGACCTTTATTGGGAGCTGAATCTTTCATGTGGCAAGCCCTGCCTTGTGGATCTTCTTGCCAGTAGAGGTTTGCCAGGAGCCATGCCTGCTCACTTATTTCAAAAAATGTATTCTTCAGACAGACCTTCCAAACCTGGGATTCTTTGCTAGCCATGCCTTGCTGATGCATTTGACATTTTTGGTTTGTTTTTGTTTTTTTCTCTCACACCATGTTTTTAGTTTGTATACCACCTTGCAATATGTTATATGAAAATGAGGTTTATAAATACTTAAATAAAATACACATTTGCCAGCAGCTAGGCTTGCTGTCCAGGAGAAAAGTTCTCCCCGCCTTTCCCAGTTGTATGGCTCCCTCCTTTGACACACAGCCCCAAACTCCCTGCTTGGCCTGCTGCAATGGGGAAATGGAGGGGTGATGGCTTGCAAGTCCTGCTTTGCTGTTATTTTAAAGGGGGGGGAAGAGTGCAAGGCAAGGGAAGCAAAAGTGATGTGAAACAAATGCACGAGCAACTGAGCAACTGTGCATCAAATTCCTTGTGATTGGACAATTACAACAGTCCTGCTCCGCTGGGTAGTTTGTGTGCATGCTCTGTAAATTTCACCAGCCGGTAATAGTTGGAAGCATGGAGATAGGGGCGGATCCATGCAGGAACAAATATATCCATGGAGGATTCTTTGGGGAAAGCTTTAAGTGTGTTTTAAATGTATTGTTACAAAAGCCGAGTGCCACCCTCACTCTCTGCCAAGGGATAGCAAGATACCAGGGGGTTCCAGGCACTCACCCAGGGTCTTTGTTCCTTTGGAGAACTGAGACATGGTGCAGAATGTCATAGCTTCACCTATTTACACTTTCAGTCTGCATGGAGGGAGTCCAGACCTTACAGCATGCTCATTTCAAGAGGGGCTTGTACCCCACAGCAGGGCAGCCCTGGATTCCAAGGCATCACTCCCATCCAGCCTGCAGCCAGTCTGCCCAAGATGGATCCCAGACTCTCTACTTTCTTCTTCCCAGAACACCTTGCTAAGAACTCTCCTTTCCTGTCACCCCACAGCCAGTTACCCTGGCAACCTTCCAAACCCCCAGTCTCTGTTCACACCTTAGGGCAAGGGGGAAGGGATAGTTCTCTTGCATTGCCAATGGCTCTCATTGACCCTGTATTTTTTTCTTAATGGCCCTAGCTTGGCCAGGTGGTCATTTTGCATTGTCTAGCTCAGGAATTCCTCTGCAGCTTGCATTTCTCCCTTCACACCTCGACAATAAAAACCCTACCATTTATTAATTTCTTGGGTTTAAGAGGGAGGGGTCCTTCCCCCCATCTATAACAGTATTGTGTGGATGTGACCTTAGTGATCATTTGACTAGAGCAGGCATAGGCAACCTTCGGCTCTCCAGATGTTTTGGACTACAACTCCCATGATCCCTAGCTAACAGGACCAGTGGTCAGGGATGATGGGAATTGTAGTCCAAAACATCTGGAGAGCCGAAGGTTGCCTATGCTTGGACTAGAGCATTTGCACAACACGTGGAACTGGACACAAAATACAGCTACCTGCAAATTTCAGCTTGCATTTTTTTTAAAAAAATGGCAAGGTTTCTAGCCCTTACATTTGCAAAGCTATGCCTGGAAGTGTATGGAGAATGCCTAGTGAGGTGCAGGTGTACACCACAAGTCCTGTGGAGGGGGTGGGGTACTGATCTTGAGCAGCAGGAGGGTATTTCAGGTCAAGTCTGAGGTATGTCAGCGAGGTTTCCTGTGGGAAGTTTTGTACTGTGCCTGCCTGCTCACACCACGATTCTAGACACCTCGATTAGCCCTTCACTCGCATGAACACCGAAAATAAAAACAAAATGACATTCATTAGATGTTTTAAGGAGTGCTCAGGCATGTAATCCTCCTGGAATGAGGCAGCCATAACAAGTTACTGTAGTTATTGATGCCTGTGTCAGTTAGTCTTTTCCAAGGATTAATCACATTCAAGAAAGATCAAGCGCCAGTGGATGTTTCTAGACTGGATTTCTGCTCTCAGTGCTCCCAAACCCCTCTGGCCTCACTGGGGTTGCATCCGTGTAAATAAGAAGGGAAAGTGTGGGATTTTATTTCTTCCCCCTCCCCCACCTCCTTTTTTACTTAAAAACCATCACGAACTAAAACCACAGCAATTACACAATGGAACGGCCAGAATTTTCGCAGTTAGGTATCTGAATTAAAACTTGAGCCAGGTCCGAAGCTAGGTGTAAAAATATAAAGCGATTTCCCTACATTTAGGAAATGGAAATATGTATGTTTCCCTCTCCCATGCTAAAACAGAAACTAAGCCCGCAATTCTATATGCATTTACAGTAATTAATCACATTCAAGAGAGCCAGTGTGGTGTAGTGGTTAAGAGCGGTGGGCTCGTAATCTGGGGAACCGGGTTCGCGTCTCCGCTCCTCCACATGCAGCTGCTGGGTGACCTTGGGCTAGTCACACTTCTTTGAAGTCTCTCAGCCCCACTCACCTCACAGAGTGTTTGTTGTGGGGGAGGAAGGGAAAGGAGATTGTTAGCCACTTTGAGACTCCTTCGGGTAGTGATAAAGCAGGATATTAAATCCAAACTCTTCTTCTTCTTCTAATTGAAAGTAACTCTACTGCACTGTAAGCCTGTTGTGTCCTTTTCCCTCTCAACTAACAGCAATCCTATGCAACTGGACCAGGAATATTGACCTGAACATTATTTGGCTTCAGTGGTGCTCAAATATGGACAAATCTGACTGGCAATGCAGCAGCATGGGTTGTATCTGATACTAGTTCTGCTCAGAGTAAACCCATTTGTATTAAGTAACCTAAGTTAGTCATGTCCATTAATGTCAGTGGGTCTACTCAGAGTAGGCAAAAAGTAAAGGACCCCTGGTTGGTTAAGACCGGTCAAAGGCGACTATGGGGTTGCGGTGCTCATCTCGCTTTCAGGCCGTTGGAGCCAGTGTTTGTCCACAGACAGCTTTCTGGGTCATGTGGCCAGCATGACTAAACTGCTACTAAACCACTACTGGCGCAACGGGGCACCATGTCGGAAACCAGAGAGCACGGAAACACCATTTACCTTCTCGCCACAGCGGTACCTGTTTATCTACTTGCACTGGCATGCTTTCGAACTGCTAGGTTGGCAGGAGCTGGGACAGAGCAACGGGAGCTCACCCCGTCACGGGGATTCGAACCGCCGACCTTCTGATCGGCAAGCCCAAGAGTCTCGGCGGTTTAGAGGACCAGCATATTGAATACAGCTCCACATTATCACACAGGGGTTACATTCCAGGTCCCCGCGCGCATAAGTGAAATTGCGTAAAATGAGGAACACCCTCTAAACACCCTTCAAATACCCTCTTTGCCACTCTGTCTTCAACCCATCCCAAAAACACCGTATCCAAAAATATCCACACCTAGAAGGGAAGCTCTGGGAGTGGCAGGAGGCTGAAGGATGCATGGGAAAGTGACTGCGGATGCTGCAATACCTTTTTTTTTTTTTTTTTTTTTTTACTACCCCACAAATCAGCTGATGTCCTCTCTTGGCTCCGGGGAGGGTCTCCTTGCAAGCCATGAGGACTCTGCTGCTCTCTCTTGCTATTTCCGAGTATGAATGGAAATTATTAAATTATTTCCTGAAGCTGTGCATATACGAGGTTGTGCATGAGTAGAATGAGCATAAGTTTTGGGGGGGGGGGGGTGCCTGTAGTGTTGTAGTACTATTACTATGTTAAAAATGTACATTCCACCCTTCTTCCCAAAGGAGCCCAGGGCAGCAAACAGTGAAGTAGTAAAACAAAGCAATTAAGAAAATAAAAACACATTGAAAACAAATTAAGAACATTGAAAAGCAATTAGGAACATTGAAGAACAATTAGGAACATCTTAAAAACATTTAAAATGTTATGTGGTCCCTGATGAGTTGGGATCACTCAATGTAGAAGAAAGAAGCCATAAAGCAGCCAATAAGCAGGGGAAATGGCCATGAAGAAGCATGAAAAGAGAACGCGCTCAGAAATTAGGAGGCTTTAGAGAAATGGGGTGGACGGATGAATTAAAAGCACAACTTTCACAATGAAAATGGGTCTTTACCAAAAGCGTCTGTTTCGTTTGGTTCTACACTTCTTTTAAAAGTGTTTGTTGTCTTTGTGCTTTTCATGGCTTTAAAGATAATTAAAAGCCACTAAAGATGTGTAAGGGCGGGACAAGGGTTGTGCTGTGGTCTAAACCACAGAGCTTGCTGATCAGAAGGTCAGTGGTTTGAATCCCCGCGACGGGGTGAGCTCCCGTTGCTCGGTCCCAGCTCCTGCCAACCTAGCAGTTTGAAAGCATGCAAAAAGTACAAGTAGATAAATAGGTACCGCTCCGTCGGGAAGGTAAACAGCGTTTCCATGTGCTGCTCTGGTTTGCCAGAAGGGGCTTAGTCATTGTTATGTACTGAGTTGAATAGGATCCAAAATGCAGCAGTCTGATTGGTCCTAGAACAATAGGATTGAGATTGCAGCAGTCTGACTGGTCCCAGAACAATAGGATTGAGATTGCAGCAGTCTGATTGGTCCCAGAAAAATAGGATTGAGATTGCAGCAGTCTGATTGGTCCGCAGGAGCCACCCAATCCAGCTCCAGGTGGAAGTGAATCCGCACTCCTATTGGCATACAGGAGTATCCCGGAATTAGCCAATCACGTGGGGCCCATTGTGTAAATAGTGTATATAAAGCAAACGTTTTGGGGAAACTGCATTCCTCACTACTATGAGCTGAATAAAGAGCATGAAATTCACACTTGACTCCGAGTATATTTCAGTCATGCTGGCCACATGACCTGGAAAGCTGTCTGCAGACAAACGCCGGCTCCCTCGGCCAGTAAAGCGAGATGAGCGCCGCAACCCCATAGTCGTCCGCGACTGGACTAGTCAGGGGTCCCTTTACCTTTAAAGGTGTGTGAACTGCATTGAGATGATTGTTTAGAAGGCAATTAAAATAATAATGATAATAATAATAATAATAATAATAATAATAATAATAATAATGTTACAGATTTGAGGTACCAGAGTTTGTAAATGTTAGGAATTACTAAATGCTTGGAGTCTTCACCGGGGAGAGAGACAGCTTTGCAGTGTAAAAAATGCAAGTTGAGCTTGTCTACCAGACCAGGGCATTACCTGGGATGGAAGTCATTAAGCATGATGTTGACGGACCATCAAAGGAAGATGCTTGGGTCTGTGAAATGGAGGTTGCCAGGGTAATGTGGGTGTGATGTCACAAGGGGAAAATATTCTTTACAAAACAGAGGTCTCTGGATAGGTGTGGGGGCGGGTAGACAGATGGAGAAGAGTTGCTTGGATCAGGGGTTCCTTGGGAGATGATGGGAAGTGGGCAGAACTCCATGTGGTGCTGGCTGGAGGAGGAGGCTGCACCAAGAGACCAGGGGGCATGACTAGCTGCTGCCAGCAGCATTTAAACAAACTGCAAGCATCTTCAAAGCAACATACAGAGGATTTAAGAAGCTAGGAGAATAAAAAAGCCATTTGTCTGATGCCCAAATCACTTTAAGACTCCCAAGGGGTAGCATTCCACGAACAGGGAGCAATCACTAACTCATCCCTTTTTCTGTAATAACCCACTGCCTCTCAGATGGTTGCACCCCAGGGCACCCAAATGAGGGCCTGGGTTGAAGATCTTGCACCCAGGCAGGCTGCTTTTATGCTGTTCTTATAAATTGCACTTTAATGCTTCTTGTATTAATGTTCTTGCTGTAATTTGTTTTCTTGAAATTTTCACCAAATACATCTGTAGGAGTGGGGGAAGAGAGAGAGAGAGAAACACACCAAAGAGGAGAGTCAGGGAAACTGACGAAGATGAGTTTAAAAAAAACAAAGGGAGTTCCATAAATTATATTCCAGGAAATTATTGTTATATGTATTGTGATTTTCGTTACTAAACTTCTGCACTGAGAAGTCTGGTTTCTATATTAAAGAAGACTGTAAAAATCTAAAAACGTTAGCAGGATTGACATAGCACTTGTAATTTAAAATAGCAAAGGATAAAAACCAAGTACACTAATTTGGATAAATACAATTAGATGCAGTTAAAATAGGAAGATAAGTTTTGGAAGCCAAGGGAGAGGTGGAGGGAAGTCTGGGGTTCAGGGAACCCCATAAAGGTATTGATATTGATTATGGTTTGATGTAAATGTGTGTGTGTGTGTGTGTGTGTGTGTGTGTGTGTGTGTGTGTAAAAAAAATTCTTTTTGAAACTTTGAAAAAAAAAATCTTTTTAAAAGAGAAGTCTGGTTTCTGTGGTGGATGAGAAGCTGCCTCAAGCCCTCTCCACAAGCCTGGCTCCGGCATCTCTGCTGTAAAGCAAAGTCTTTGGCACTCATTAGCAAAAGGCAGAATAGAATGTACTAGAATCATTCAGGACAGTTTTCGGTTTGTGGGGCCCTGACTCAAACATTCATACTAAGGTATTGCTGCTTGTATTTGAAAACAATTAATGACCCAGCTTTATATGGGCTGTTTAACGATGTTGTTAACTAGGTCCGTTCAGCCCCTTCAGGACTTTAATTCTTCGTTATAATGCTGTTCTTGCGTATGTAGCATGTGTGAGGTGAGAAGAATCACAGGCTCTCCTTGTGACTCTCAGAAATTCTGTATTGTTTCTGGCTGTGCTACCAGCATATCTCTATAAAAGTTTTTTTTTTTTTTTTTTGGTTCGTTTAATTTATTAATCGCCTCCCATAAAACATCCCAATAAAAGCACATATTAAAAACACGTCTAAGTCTAATGCCGATTCAATCAAGAAGAAGAAGGAGAGGAGGAGGGGGGAGGGGGGGGGAGGAGGAGGACCACTTAAAAGACTTGTTGGAAAAGGATGGTCTTCAATAGGCACCAAAAAGACAATACAGTGGTACCTCAGTTCTTGAATGTAATCCATTCTGGAAGACCATTTGGCTTCTGAAACGTTCGAACACCAAGGCGCGACTTCCAATTGGTTCCAAGAGCATCTTGCATTCAGCAGAAGCCGCGTTACATGTTCGAGTTCTGAAAAACGTTTGAAAGCGGAAGCATTTACTTCCGGGTTTTTGGCACTCGAGAACCAAAACGTACAACAACGGAGATGTTCGAGAACCGAGGTACCACTGTAGAAGTGGTACCTGTCTAATATGCAATGGGAGAAATTTCCAAAGAGTAAGTGTTGCCACACGAAAGGCCCAATTCCTTCCAATTGCATGGAAAGGACTGCCTAATGAGATGGGATCTGTAGTAATGGAATACATGTTTATTATTTGATGGTGAATGGAGTCAGGTAGAGCAAGCTTGTTTTCCCCTGCCCTGGCGGGTAGGACCCAAACCAATGGCTTCAAGTTACAAGAAAGGAGGTTCCAACTAAACATCAGGAATAACTTTTTGAGGGTAAGAGCTGACAATAGTGCTATGATTCTATGGTTCTATGACAAGCTTCCTCAAACTCGGCCCTCCAGATGTTTTGAGACTACAATTCCCATCATCCCTGACCACTGGTCCTGCTAGCTAGGGATCATGGGAGTTGTAGGCCAAAAACATCTGGAGGGCCAAGTTTGAAGAAGCCTGTTCTATGAACTGGGGTGTGAGATTGAGGTGAAGAACTTCTTTTCAAGGTGTTGGTGCTTGTCCCCTCCAGTGCTGCTTATATTCAAAATTTAATACACAACAACAACAACAACAACATTCAATGCTGCATTTAGATAATTTTATGCTCTAGACTAGGGTCACCAGATGCAAAAGAGGACAGGGATCCTGCATACTATTAGTTTTGTGAAAAAGAAAAAGAAAAAAGAATTTCACCAGGTGTGGCTTGAATGGTTTTATGGGGTGGTTATCTCCCTTCAACAAACTCAGATATGCTGATGACACAACCTTGATGGCAGAAAGTGAGGAGGAATTAAAGAACCTTTTAATGAGGGTGAAAGTGGAGAGCGCAAAATATGGTCTGAAGCTCATCATCAAAAAAACTAAGATCATGGCCACTGGTCCCATCACCTCCTGGCAAATAGAAGGGGAAGAAATGGAGGCAGTGAGAGATTTTACTTTCTTGTGTTCCATGATCACTGCAGATGGTGACAGCAGTCACGAAATTAAAAGACACCTGCTTCTTGGGAGAAAAGCAATGACAAACCTAGACAGCATCTTAAAAAGCAGAGACATCACCTTGCTGACAAAGGTCTGTATAGTTAAAGCTATGGTTTTCCTAGTACTGTAGTGGTGTATGGAAGTGAGAGCTGGACCATAAAGAAGGCTGATCGCCAAAGAATTGATGCTTTTGAATTATGGTGCTGGAGGGGACTCTTGAGAGTCCCATGGACTGCAAGAAGATCAAACCTATCCATTCTGAAGGAAATCAGCCCTGAGTGCTCACTGGAAGGACAGATCCTGAAGCTGATGCTCCAATACTTTGGCCACCTCATGAGAAGAGAAGACTCCCTGGAAAAGACCCTGGTGTTGGGAAAGATTGAGGGCACAAGGAGAGAGGACGAGATGGTTGGACAGTATTCTCGAAGCTACCAATATGAGTCTGACCAAACTGCGGAAGGCAGTGGAAGACAGGAGTGCCTGGCGTGCTCTGGTCCACGGGGTCACGAAGTGTCGGACATGACTAAACAACAACATCTCCCTTTATGGGGTGGTGATATGGTAACCTACCCTACTGTGTTTGGGTGGGGGCCTGGCCTTCTGCCCAAAGTCTTGCCACTGCCTATGCTGGGACATGGGGCAGTATACAGTGTCAGTCCTACTCAGAGTAGACCCGTTGAATGTAACAGATGTGACTGACTAAGGTTCATTCATTTCATTGGGTCTACTTCCCATAGGCATCTGGTTGACCCCTTTGGAAACAGAATGCAAGATTGGACGACCCTTTTGTCTGACCCAGACTTCTTATATGCTTTCATGCTTCTTTTGTTTGTTCTAGGTTGATACTTAGAAGAATAGATTGGATATATAATTGGATTTGATATATAATTGCCCTGTGGGAATACGTATCAACAGCAGGTTGAAGGTTCAGTTTGCCTTATTTGCAGCTGTTTGGGAGAGTGAAAATTTTCTTGCCTTGCGGCTGCTGCTTTACCTTCCCATGACTACAGATGGTGAGTGATGAATGATCATCCCTGGTCAAGGAGGCCACAGGCCCCATCCCAGCTCAAGGAGGATATTGCCAGTGGCTTTGACATAGCAATGAATGAATTCAACACCTCTCTCCCTCTCTGTACTTTTGTCAGAGAGAGAAAGTAAGACGGGATTACTCTCTTCTTGGATATCTCACTGGGAAGGAAAATAGAATGGAAAAAGAGACCAAGGGAAGCACTAGAGAAGGTGAGAGGGAGAAACTAAAAGAAATATGATGTTAGCATCTGTATCATGTTGGTTGCTAAGTGCTCTTAGTATAAAGGCAGCTGAGAGCCAAGCTGGATCATTTATGGCTGAGGCTTATGGAACTGAATTGTTATAGGACAGCTGGTTACCAGCTGCTGTGCCATACTGCTGGGCAGGGGACCAGCGGACACCCGGAATGGGAACTCTTCAACTTTGTATGCAAAGCCAACACTGAAGCATGGAAACTGGATCCGTAGGTTGGATCTATAAGCAGATTTGATTGGAACACATATAAAAAGAGACACAAAAAAGGCAGATTATAATAGAAACAACTTGCCTTATACTCTGTTTACAGGAAATACACCAGCATTATCCCAGTTTTCATAAGGTCTTTTGGGGGGAAAACACACACACCATATGGTGTTGTCTTTATGTTTTGTAAGAAAATTTGTGCTTGTAGCTTATAAGACAATGTCATTTCTCAGAATTGTCCTGGGACATCATTAATTCTTGGATAATCAGAAGCATGGTAACGAAGAAGAGTGCTAGCTCCATGCAATGCCATGGGGTAAAGATGAATACAGGGGAATAGCTAGTGGTCAGAACCTTGGAATAATTGAAAATTTTAAAACACAAGTTCCAAAGAAACCAAAAACACATCACACTCACTTCTAAAATGGCTGCAAGTTGCCTCCAGCCCTACCTGTATACATTGCCCCTCCAGATGTTGTGAACTACAATTCCTATCAACTTCCATATGACTTTCAGTATGGGGCAAATGGACACTGTTTGGGTAACGAGGCCACAGGGGCCAAATTGGGGTACATGCTGTGCCTAAGTAGACCAGTGGACCAGAGGGTCCCCCACCCCTACTCAGTGGAATAGGAAGGGGGCGATGGGGGCGGTGTGCCCTGGTTTCCACCCTGGACGGGGTGACACTCTGGGCGCCCCACCCCACAACACCCAAGCCGAGCCCCGCCGCCGCCCAGTAAAAAGCCATGCTCAGTGGCGGGGCTCGCAAACCTGCTTGGCGCGCGCTTTGCAATTTCCAGCTTGGGCAGAGGCGAGGGGCGGGTGCCGCTCGGCGCTTTGCTTCGTTCCTTCCTGCTCGGGCTGCAGGTGGAGGGGAGGGGCAGGCTTCTCTTGGGCCACTGACGCCCACCCCTGGCTCGCCTCTGCTCTGTAGCGTGCATGCGCAGCGTCGCTATGCATGCATCGAACGTAATGACGTATGCGTCGTACGTAGCGATGTTGCGCATGCGCGCTACGGAGTGACTCCGCCCCCGGGTGCTCCCAGGTTTGCCGCCCCGGGTGGCAAAGTGGCTTCCTCCGCCAGTGCCCCTACTGTAATGCATTGGCATTGCTCTCCACGCCATGTCATCTGCTGCCTGAGACATCTGTCTCACTCTGCCTCATGGTAAGACCGGCCCTACAAACAGAGAGCAAAAATATATGCAGGGAGGAAAGGTTTATGTTTAGGGTTTGTCCGTTAGGGCAAATGGGACAATGTTCTGCCAAGGGGCAGGGTTCTCCTTTTTTTGAATCTGGATCCAATAAAACACACAGATGGAAGAAGAACACAAAAAAAAAGTATGCTTTAATTTTCTAGATACAATCAGACAAACGTAGCGTACCTGACCAACGCCCAAACACAAATCTCCTCCTCTTCTGCCGCCCGGGGCTTCAAGAGAGCAGCGGGAGAGATCCCTCACACCAGAAACCCCACAGCACCCAAGACCTAGTCTGTGGCGAAGCCCCAATCTGTCCCCTCCATTCCCTTGCTTATATAGCTGACTTAAGTTTGATTGTTTTCACCTGGCTATCAGGCACCATTCCCGAATGGTCAGGGAATCAGGCACCTGAGTGTGGCTTGGCCAAGGTCATTGGCAGCTGAAGGTGTTCTCGACTAATTGCATCCTCCTCACAAGCAACCTTACTTTGCTAATTAGAGGAGGAAAAGGGAATAGGACATGTAACCTGACTCCTCGTGATTACAAAGATCTTCCGCGAGTTTCCACTACACTCCACCCCTTAACATATCCTATTTCCTTTTCATCCTCGGTGTCATTTGATTGAGTATAGCCCACATAGGTTGCACCTTTGCATACAGCTGCTTAATTTTAACAAACAAAAAACAAGTGAAGATCATGGAAATACATATAATCACCAAAACAATGATAACCGGATGCAAGGCCAGGTTCAAAATATTGGTCATGGTGGGACTCCATCCGGAGAATATGTCCCACCAATGATGCACAGTGAGATCCCCAACATCTCGCATCACTCGCACTAACTCTGCTCCCTCATGTTTAATTTTTAACATCATTCCTCTAATCAAATTTACAAAGAAAAAACTATACTCATGACTATCTATATGATCCCCCCTCAATCTGCCCTCTCTGGAATCTTTCCACCTGGTGATATCCTGCCAACTCCCCTGCGTTATCCATCGTTGGCCATTAAAATATTGGAAAGTGACATTCCATGTGATGGACCATGACAGCGTAAAATTATCATACGTCCATGGGATGGAGAAGTACAGTCGTTTGCCAGACATCATCCATGTCCCCTGTCCAGTCACATTCATACATCTGCCATGGATGCCGGGGAGCCATCGCCTTTGAGACAGAGCTGGTTGTTCACACAGCAGCAGCGTAGTCGTGTTCAACTCAGGAGGATTCGATTGATCATAGATGTGCGCACAGAGGCAGACTATTACCCACCACCACCAATTCATGGTGTCCTAGAAGCATATAATAAGAAAATTATTATGGCGTATTACAAAGAAATAGGAGAGTCATTATTCTCGCCGCTTCAGCTTGGCTGCATCTAAACATATGGGTGCAGTAGCATTTGCCAGAAGCACCCAGTAGGTGGCCCCAGGTCCCTTACTAACAATCTCTCCAGGTCTGTTTGGCTGATCGGGGTATACCACCCATACCTTCTGTCCAGAGGTGAGAGTGGTATCTGTAGATCCAAACTCTCCTCTCCTCCTGACAGTAGATGGAGGTGGACCTGGTGCTTCCTGAATATCGGGTACACTGATACGCTCGCAAATGAGTTGCGCTATTCGTTGTCCTGTTAGCAGAGATGCATCTTGAGTGCTGACATTATGGAGGAGCACCTTTATTTCTCCTTGGTAGTCGGCGTCCACCACCCCTCCTAAAACCTGCAAGCCTTTTAAGGCTAGGCTGGATCGAGGTGCGATGCGCCCATAGGTTCCATGGGGAACGGTGACCCCAATCCCCAAGGGTACTAGTACCTGCCCTCCGGCTGGTACCACCACATCCTTAGGGGTTATGAGGTCAGCCCCAGCACTATCGGGCGTCGCTCGGAGGGGTGGCTGGCCATAAGGTTGGAGTTTCCAAACCTTTAGGTACTCCACTGGTGCTGGTGCTGGCAAACTTATCATTCGTTGCAATGGTGTTTGGCCAGCGCATATTGGACGGCTATTTAGTTCAAATTCCGCCTGATCTAGAACTTTACCCCACCCCTTCAGGGTATGGGTGGGGGTCAACTGTTTAAGCTTTTGCTTTAGTAACCCATTTAGCCGTTCTACCAACCCAGAAGCCTGTGGGTGGTGAGGAATATGATATATCCACTGGATATTCCATTCATTTGCCCAATCTTTTACCTCCCCCCCCCGCAAAATGACTCCCATTGTCACTCTGTACCTGAAGGGGCGCTCCATACCTCCGTATTAACATCTCCAACCCCTTTATGGTGTTCTGCTGGTTCGCTCGTGCGCAGGGGTAAGTCAAAAGATACCCTGAAAAGGTGTCTACCATGGTTAATGCATACTGCCAACGTCCACATTTGGGTAAGGGTCCTATATAATCAATCTGCCATATTTGCCCAGGACCACTTCCCCGATGTAATTTTCCCATGGGTGTCTTAGACAGAGGCATCTGTCTCACCTGGGAGCACACTTGACAATTAGCAACCACTGTGGCAGCGGCACTCACTGAACATGGAATGCCTCTCTTGATGGCCCATTCTTTGGTGGCTTTGGCCCCCAGATGCCCTGCCTTGACATGCGCCCAGCGTGCTAATACCAATAACTCTTCGTCTTCGTCTTCTGGAGTAGCTGTCCGTACTCTTGCTAACCGATCAGCAGCCTGATTGTACAGGGCAACAGGTGTCCCTGTTGTATGTCCATCTACATGTCCAATGTGCATTTGTACTTTTGAGAGCATTTGATCCAGTTTTATCCAGAGGTCCTGCCCCCACAATGGTCGGTTGTGGATGCAAAAGCCATCCTGTTTCCACTTTGGAAACCATACAGTCAGCCCTTTAAACACAGCCCAAGAATCAGTATAGATATATACAACATCCCCTCCTTGCTCAATTGCATGTTCCATGACCATTAATACAGCCATTAACTCAGCATATTGGCTGGACTTCCCTTTTCCTCCTCTGGTCAGAGTAATTTGTTTTCGAGGATTTAAAGCGGCGGCACGCCAGACTCGCTCATTTCCCTGGTAACGGGCGGAGCCATCGGTGAACCAGACTTCGTCATGAGTAACCTGCTCATACGGGGGAGCTTCCTGTGCTGGGGGATCTTTAAGTTCCAAGCTAGGAATTTCTTGGATTTCTTCCCCTGTAGGAGTCACAGCCAACACTTGCTCCTGCAGTGCGCTCACCCCATGAGAACCAGGTCTAGCTCTTTCTGCAATATACCACTTCCACTTTATAAGGGAAGATTGTTGAGCTCTCCCTACCCTGGGACTGGTAGAATCATCATTCACCCAAGCCATGATAGGAATGGCTGGTCGTAATACAACAGGGTCGGATCCAGTTAGCCTAGCAGTTTCAACCAAGGCCCAATAGCATGCTAAAAGCTGCTTTTCAAAAGGGGTGTACTGAACCGTGGGCAATTTACGAGACCAAAATCCTAGGGGGACGCGCTTCCCCTGCAGGCTTTTCTGCCACAAGCTCCAGACTGCAACTTCCTTATTTGCAGAGACTTGTAACTCAAATGGTTGCCCTTTAAGGTAAGGACCTAAAGGCATAGCAGCTGCCACGGCCGCTTTGGCATCAGACAGAGCTTTCTCCTGCAGCTCCCCCCATTCAAGCTGAGCCTTCTTTCGTGTCACGTTATACACGGGTCTTAGTATCTGGGCTAGATGTGGTATATGCTGTCTCCAGTACCCCATCAGTCCTACCAGCCGCTGGGCTTCGGTTTTGGACGTAGGAGCCTGGAGGGTAGCGATTACATTCAGAACTTTTTCAGGGATATGCCTCACTGGTCCAGCCCACACCACCCCTAGGAATTGTACCTGCTGAGCAGGGCCCTGAATTTTCTTGGGGTTGATCTCCCACCCTCGGGACCGCATATGGTCAATCACTGTTATTAACCCTTGCTGCACATCTTCTTCCGTGGGTCCCGAGATAAAGACATCATCAATGTAGTGGGCTAAAAACAGGGCTAGGCTCAGTGTAATCTGCTGCAGGTCCCTAGCCACTAGCCCATGACATAAGGTGGGACTATGCAGATACCCTTGCGGTAAGACTTGGAAAGTATACTGTCTTCCCTCCCATGTAAAAGCAAACTGATCTTGCGATTCTGCATCAATTGGGATAGAGAAGAAGGCATTTGCTAAGTCAATTACCGCATGCCACACCCCGGCGTTCTTCTCAATATGTTCTAACAAAGTTACCATATCAGGTACAGCTACGGCCAGGGGCGGGGCATGTTTGTTCAGCTGACGATAATCTACCGTCATCCTCCATGTACCGTCAGGCTTTTTCACTGGCCACACGGGGGCGTTAAAGGGAGACACAGCCGGCCTTAATATCCCCACCTCAAGGAGCCCTTGGATTGTACGAGATATTTCTTCATGGCCCCCTGGAAGCCGATATTGTTTAACATTTACAGGCTTGGCAGGTGGTGGTATCTTGAGTGGGGTCCACTTGGCCCTACCTACTGTGATCGCCCTGACCCCAAAAACGTATCTTCCTAGCGGGGTATAAAACTCCCGACCTTGCAACAGGTCTATCCCAATGATGTACTCTGGTACATGGGATATGTAGACTCTTGCCCAAAAGGGGAGCGAATCCCCCAAAGCCACACGCAGTCTTACTCGGGTGGTGAGTTCTTCCCCATCCCCATACGCGTTAATATATACAATCTCTCCCTTATGTTTTGCTGGATTACCATATATCAGAGTGACCTCAGCTCCAGTATCCATGAGAGCTAACACTCGCTGCACATTTGCTTTGGACCAATGAATGGTTAAGGGAATGTGTGGGCGCGGGTCCCCAGGGATAGCCGTCTTTATTGGCCTCACCGCTGGAGCCCTGCCACACCCCTATCCAGTAGGTTGGGGTATTTCCCACCTATGTTCTGACAAAGAGGGGTACAGTGACTCCGGGGGTGGGGCAGTCGGCGTAACCGTGCCCCTGACCCGGGGGCCAGTCCCCTCCTTTTTAATTTTCCCTGCACATTTTTGCTTCCACAAGTTGTACATTTCTGCAGTGGGAATGCCATCTATATCTTCCTTGCGAACCCCTGCTTCCAATAATTCCAAAAACATCTGCTTCCTCGTCACCTTAGGGGTGGAGGATGTTTTATCTGTCCTGGTGAAGGACTTCTTATCAGTCCCTGATTTTCCCTTCTCCTGTGCTATTCGGGCGCGGGGTTTAGCGACATTTTCTCTCTCTGCCTCCCCTAATTGTCCTATCAAGAGAGCAACTTCACCGACAGGTCTCCCTTGGGCGGGGCCCAGCAGCGCTAACAATGGGCCACGCATATGTGAAGGTGCGCCCTTTAACAGCCGCGCCCTCATGCCGGCAGTGAGACGCTGACTCTCTGGTCCCTGGAACCCTTGCTGATAGATCCCAGCCTGCAAAGCCATGCCACGCAGCTGTTCTATGGCTTCCTCAATGGTTTGCCAGGGGCCTGGCTGTTCTTCCCAATCCATTGGGGCGGGGTATCTGGCGTATACAGCCTCTACACACCACTGAAATAGGGAACCTGTTGCACCCAAATTAGGCATGCGCAAAAACTGATTAACCAATGTATCACGAGATAGGGTTCCCAATTTTACCAACTCCTCCCCCGTCAAGTAAAGACTGGTAGTTCCCTGGTCCCACAACCTAACCAGCCATTGGCTCAACCCCTCCCCGGGTTTTTGCCTGTTTGTCTTCGCCATTTCCGCCAACTCCTGCTGAGTGTAATCCCGTACTATCCGGGTGGCCTGGGCCGCCTGTGGGTTACCTGGCGGTCCCTTACTCTTGTTGGTCACTAGAGGACGTGCCTCAGCAACCCATTCCTCTTCATTCCCCTCATCTTCTCCCTCTGTCCATTCTGACTCCTCATCACTAGAATCCCAAATGTCCCCACTCCATGTCTTGGGGTCCCGTTCCCGGGAAGCAATGAGGGCTCTAACCTTCCGAGGGTTAGGGATACACTTCTTTCTTACCCGCTTTGGGTGTTTCATTTTAGCGAAGCGAATAGCCATAGTGGCAGCCCGCTCCTTAGCCAGTTCTTCCCTCCCCCGAGCGCTTTCTAGCACCTCCTTAAGAATTGCCTGCTGGTCCTTTAAAGCAGCGATGTCCTCTAATTGCTGCTGTACCTTCCTCTGAGAGGCTTCTAATTGCTCCCAAACACTCCGGAGCGCAGTGAGTAGGACCCATCCAAGCCCCCCCACTGTCTTCTGCCCCGCACCTTTCTCTATCCCCATTAGCTGCAAACACTTAGACACAGCCATAGGGGTAGCACCTCCAAACCCAGCCATCTCAGCATCCCATGACACTGGTGGGGTCAACTGGTTCAAAATTTGAGCCACTGGTGCCCAAGCACTAGTGCTGGGCCAACCAGGGATGTGGCTCTGGCCATCCTCCTGCCTAGGGCTTTTCTTCTTCCACCAGGGCATTGTCTCCAGATCCTGCTCACAGCGCCAAATGTTCTGCCAAGGGGCAGGGTTCTCCTTTTTTTGAATCTGGATCCAATAAAACACACAGATGGAAGAAGAACACAAAAAAAAAGTATGCTTTAATTTTCTAGATACAATCAGACAAACGTAGCGTACCTGACCAACGCCCAAACACAAATCTCCTCCTCTTCTGCCGCCCGGGGCTTCAAGAGAGCAGCGGGAGAGATCCCTCACACCAGAAACCCCACAGCACCCAAGACCTAGTCTGTGGCGAAGCCCCAATCTGTCCCCTCCATTCCCTTGCTTATATAGCTGACTTAAGTTTGATTGTTTTCACCTGGCTATCAGGCACCATTCCCGAATGGTCAGGGAATCAGGCACCTGAGTGTGGCTTGGCCAAGGTCATTGGCAGCTGAAGGTGTTCTCGACTAATTGCATCCTCCTCACAAGCAACCTTACTTTGCTAATTAGAGGAGGAAAAGGGAATAGGACATGTAACCTGACTCCTCGTGATTACAAAGATCTTCCGCGAGTTTCCACTACAGACAAAGTCCCACCAACCTTTGTCTACTGTAAGCCCTCCTCCACTTGCCTGCCTTCTTACCTACAACAAGCTGGGGGTGGTCTCTGACTCTGGTTCCACCTAGCATTGGTCTCCCTGCCTTTTGCCTATCAGTCCCAGTAAGCACCAGTGACTACTGCTGAAGATATTTACACAGAGTGCATAGACACTAGGGAAGGGGCTACTTGGCATCCACTTCCTGCTCTCTTCTTGTTCTGTATAGGAGCACTGACATCTGAATAGGACTTCCTTAAGACATGGACATCTGTGTTTGGTTGGGGACAAACATAATCCAGATCAGATTTCTCCACTATAGTTGTTTCCAGAAATCTTTATTTCCTTCTTCCACTCAGTTTTGAATGTTATTGTTGCTGTTTGATTTTATATGGGATTGAGTTCCTCGCTGATTGATAAGGCCACATGTATTGATGGTGTACCCTTATTAATCATCTTCAGCAGCACATTTTGAGCCAGCTTTTGACATATCCAGTCATATCCACGAGCCATTAATTTACCCTATAAATACAATTATAGAGAGTCTCCTCCAAGACCAAAAGAAGAGGCTTACTGGCTCCCCCATGATATGAAATCCAGCTGCCGCCACAAATTGGTTACCTTGGCCTTCATAGAGGCTCCTTTCCTCCAACAGAACTTCTACTGTGCTTTGGCCTGGATGCCAATAAACCAACTCTTTTTGTGATTTTTGGGGGCTCTCCAGTTACTAAAGGAATCTTAAACCAACATGTTCCTTATTTTTCACCTACCTTTGTGCTACTGTTGAGGATGTATAACCCTGGAATAGGCAGAAGATGGGACTCACTGGAACAACCCATAAAGCCACTGCTTGTTTTTGCTGGGTCTTTCAGCATGCATTAAACTTGGAATGCCAGAGAGGCTGGAAAAATTCCCACAATGGAGGAATTCTTTAGCATTTGTCAAGTCTAATTTGCCTGTGTAAGCACTTAGCTCCTTCTCTACCATATCTCTACCTACTACATAACAAGTTTACTGGAGGCCCCGACAGACAGGCATGTCAATTGGCCGCCCTGAACCAAAGGACCCCAGTGACTTCCTGGTGTTGTCTCCACAAGGCGCTGACCTCTAACGTGAGTTCTTTGGACAGAGCCAGCAGGGAGAATATGAAAATAAAAATAATTATGCCAGGGATTATATTTTACAGCTTTCCCCCTACCTAGCTTTCCCAGAGATTTCTTTTCTTGTGGGGGGCTCATTAACATTCCTGCTGAACACAGGACCAAGTCAAACACAATTAGACCAGGCATGCATTGGGTTGGGGGGTTGCATTTTGGTTGGGTGGCCTGCCGTGAGGAGATCTGGGGAACTCTTGGGCCCACCCGTTGAAAGAGAAGGGTATATCTTATATTTGCCCATATGCCAAACCCAGGGCATGAGAGGAAGGAAGGAAGGAGTGTATTTCATCATATAGTTGTGTTTCATTTGCTGCACTTTATTGTATATTTATTGGGCTGTATCCATTTATGTTCCTCTACTGATGGAAGACCATGGGTTGAATGGAAAGGGGCAATATTTGCTAGCTGCCCCTTCTCTCTGAAGCCCCTTGTGCACATGCACAATCTACTCTAGATGGCTGGGGGACCCTTTGGAACAATGTGGGAGGCAGCATAGCCAACTTCAGGCTGCAAAAGGGGGAATTTGGGGTGCAAAGAAGGGAATTTGAACTGTCAGTGGAGTAACACAACTGGATACAAGCCACTGAATTTGTTTACCTTGTAGCCCACCCAGAAAACAGCTGTTATGGGGTGTTATATAGTTGTTATATATAGGTGTTATATAGTTACATATAAATGGTAATATAAAATGGGGTGGAAGAGGAAGAGGGATAATAAATATGGACTTTTGGTGTACTCAGAATGTAGGGTGCAGAATGTAACTGATTGTATTTCTTTTCATTTCAAGCACATTTGAATGCCACCCTAGTGACACAACTGAGAAGAGCTTTAATCATATAGTTGTATGCATCTGTCTAAGAGCTTTAAAAAGACAATCTGGCAACAAAATACACCCCCTCCTTTCAAATTGAACCCCATATCACTCACTGTGTGTATTTTGTCTGTTGCTGGTTCCATGATGGAGTCAATAAAACTTTTGTTAAGTCTCATTTCCTCCAAGGAAAACTAGATGGGAGATGCCGACTTCTGCATTTTACAGCTCTCTGAGTTTTCATCCAAAAACAAAGGGGGGAAATGGTTTAAATAGAACTTTCCGTGCTGGATGTTTCAGTGGAAAAATAGTGGGGGGAAACCAAGCAAAATAGGCCAATGGGCACTTATCTGTTGTCAGCCGCAAAGAAGGCAAGAAGGTCTGGTGGATCTGGACCAAGAGCTTCATAGCCTTACGACTGGCTCCATCACCAATTTGTTGCATGGTTTCAGACAAAAGACATATGTGCTTTGGCCAAGCTGTGTTCAAGTATGGCTCCATAGGTAGGAGGCTTAGTTAAAATTTGTGCAGTGCTTTGAAGAGAATGGTGCAGTTTCAGCCTGCAATACAAGTTGACTTCTTGGAATTGATTCACATATGAAGTGGCATTGCTTACTAGTTTTATTTCAAAGGTAAATAAAATGGTTGTAAGATTGCACATTGCTTGACTCACAGCTAAACGTGAATTCATCCTCTTCACCACTTTTCAGCAGCAACGGGCGGGGGGGGGTGTTATGGGTGACTAAGAAATGGCTGGGAAACAGAGTGATGCACATTGGCTGGAAATTGCATTTCATTATTAGTAATGGAGAACAAGAGAACAATGAATGGGTGACCTTAAATGCAATTAATAAATTAATAACATTTTATATTACTAAAAATACAAGTAATTCAGAATAATGTTTGCAGTATACAGTACAAGGATGCCATTCATGGTGGGGGTCAGTTTGCATAACTTGCCTGCTATAAACTAGAATGGTTAATTTACCCATATGAACTATTTCCAGTACTTTAAATAGCCGTTATCTTGTAGCGGGTCACTGAAGTATTTTCACACTGATTGACAAGAACACAGTCATTGCTACTGTTGCAAGGTTATCAACCAAGTTTTTACATTCTTCATTAGATACATTATTTTAAAAATTAAAAACCCTGTTAATATATCATATTTTAATCTGGCCCCTGTTGCTTTGTTAATTATCCATGATACCTGAATCCAGTAATTCCAAACGACTGGACAAATCCATAACAAATGATACAAAGCTGCACCAATCCTAACACACTTCCAGCATCCACACATATTAGTACAATATATCCTGTTCATTCTTGGAGTGTCATGTACTCTCTAAACAATACCATATAATCAGTCTCTTTCAATGATGTACTATTTTTTTTTTAATGCTTCTTTGTCCTATACTGTATATTGTCACTATATCCTCTCTGAAATTGGCGTTCCAATATCTCTCACCCAGAAGATGCATGTGATTTTTAAAGGATCTTATATTGGAAAAATAACTTGAGTTCAGTATTTTATTTATCAAAGTTTATTTCCAGAATTATCTCACTAGCTAATTACCTCGTAAGTCTACATGCATTAGTTGCTGTATCTCTTAATTCCTGCTTGAAAAAAATGGCTGATTTGAAAATATTGATACCAAAGAGACAAATATTATTTCGGCTTTATGGTGCATATGTGTATGAATAGTGACTGTAATGGTTTGACAGGCAAGCAGGAATGCAAGATTCTGGTTTTAGCTCAATAGGCTAATCAGTTCTGAAGTAGGTATGGACAAATCTGTCCATTTGGGAGGATCATGTAAATTTTTATTAAAATGCAAAGTGAACCAAATGTCTCCCTCATTCCTACCTTGAAGCAAGCAACTTCATTGCCTATTTTTTTTAGACAGAAAATGCCCACAACTATTTGCCTGGTTCTACTCTT
This sequence comes from Lacerta agilis, assembly GCF_009819535.1. NCBI lineage: Eukaryota > Metazoa > Chordata > Lepidosauria > Squamata > Lacertidae > Lacerta > Lacerta agilis. The sequence goes on from NC_046317.1 coordinate 72,902,090, forward strand.
TGACAGCTCATTGTTTGGGTGCTCTGTGAATATTAACTAGTGGATTAAAAACAAAAGTGTGCCTTTCGTCACTGTATTAAATCCAATTCCCATTCTTCCTCTGGGATCTGTTTTTTGTTTTATTTTTAATAACAGGTTCTTGCCTAGTGCCATGTCATTCCTGGAAAAAGATAGACTGTCCCTTTAAGGCAAAAATGATGAATGTATTCTGGAAGCTCTGGAAAAGAAGTCAAGGCAATTGGCTTCTGCATCTCCAGTGTTGGCCATCAATTCACTGTGAATGTTTCATATTGGGCCAAGCTGGCTATTGATGGAATAGTTTCTGATTCAACACTCTTGACTGCAGCCGAGATCCAGATGGGTCTCGTTAACTTTGCAGAAACCGTCATTTTAATTGGCTGACAACAAAATACTTCCAAGAATCGCCTCACTCCCCTTAATTCCCAAATATAATTTTAAGCCCCTCTAATGAGATTTGCAATGGAATCCTTGTTATTTAACCCTGAATAGACATTCCCCCCTCCCTTTCTCAAATAAAATTTCCCATCTTGTCCTTCCAACTTACTCAACTCAATGGGTTATTTAGTAAACTCCATACAGTAGCCTTCAGAGTATTCTGGACATCTTCAATAAATCATCAGAGTTTTGCTTTAGTTTTCCAAAAACTGCCTTTCTAAGAAAATCATTCAGACATTTTCCTCCATTCTGTTCTGTTCTGTCAATTGTTTTGTGCCCATCTCTTCTCTCTCTCTCCTATTTCTGTGCTCAGAACCCATCACAAAAACCTTGCACAGAGCACTGGGCCATAACCCAAACAGTAAAGAATGTTTATGTGCTGGTTAGCTTCCATATGTGCCGATGGATATTACATATGCATATATGCATGAGAGTGAGAGAGAGAAAGAGAGTTACTGAGTCCTTGTTAAGTTCGTCAGCCAAGCAAATCGAGCCAAACCTGAGGCATTTGGTTCCTTCTGAAATGCAAGAGAGTGGGAAAAGAAGAGAGGGAATTAAAAAAAAAGTTTTAAAAAAGCTTTGGGATTTGGAAACTACCAGCCTGGGGGTTTTAAGAGTGTCTGAGGAGTGCTCAGTGAAGTTTAATTTGCTTGGCAAGCAATACTTTCTCATTCCCAAACTGGTGTATTACACAGAGGCACAGAGACCTTGTTATATTGCAGGCAACTAGGAAAGGTGGAGTGAGAGATTCTCCAGCAAAGTTCCATGGCCTGGTCTTAGCTGCCGCCGCCAAAGTCTTCAAATGCCGGTGGAATATAGAAAGACTGCATGCTAAATCTATATCCTCTGCTGGTATAAACGGAAGGGAAAGTAACCCCCCCCCCTTACAAATCCAAAGTTGTCCAGCGTGTTGATTACATGTTACTTACCTTTCACACACTTTTGAAAATAAATAGCTTTTTAAATGCAGGCAACTTATGGTAAACACATCCATCATAGAACTGGAGGGGAGATATACTGGGAAAGTTAATTTTATTGTCTTATTTTATTTGGCCAAAGCCACTGTTTTTTGTCATCCTCAGCAGATGCACAATTAACTAAATCAATGGTGTTTCAGCTACTCTCTGGTAGGGATTTTTTGTAGTCCAATCTTCCCTAAAAGAATGGACTTTCATTTTCATAAATATATGTTTTATTGGCATTTTATGTATTTATTAATTGCCATTTTATGTACTTTTGCACATATTATTTGATTGGGGAGCTGCATTCCAAAATCTGGAGAAGTGCGAATTTTGAAGGATGGTTGTGTTTCAGTTCTCATATTGTTTCAGAAAGTGTGGTGGGTTTGCCTTCAAATGTGAACCGAATTGAAATTCTTCTCCATTTCTACACTCCTGAAACCTTCAGCATATAGCCCTCTCTTTCCTAGTCATGATGGGCAATCACAGCTATTTGCTAAACCACTAGAAAGGCCAACAGAGGCCAAACCTCTTCTCTTTTCCCCATGTTGTTTGTGACAGGAGCATGGGCTCTTCTGAGACCTGGACATATGAAGTGAGATTGCCTCATGATAAAAAGTTTGCCACGTGGAAAAAAATCAATTCAAGCTGAGAAACCATATGAATCTCTTTGTGGTGAAAGGATACTGCACCATCTACACCCTTGCTTTATAATCCATTAAGTAATGACAGAACCTTTCCATTAGAAAGACAGAAGGGGTAATTTTAGAGTTAGGTGAAGGAAAGAGAGGAACAAGAAGATTACAGTATCCCCCATTGGCTAGAGGAAGATGCTGTCTTGCCACCAGACTGTGTTTGCTTGTCATTACAAATTTCTGTTAACACCTCTGGGAGCTCACTCTAAAGGCCTGCAATTGGGAACAGAAAAGAATCAAGAAGATGGAGACATATCTTTTTCTTCCCATTAATTACAACCAATGTCACATAAGAGCTTTAACATATCTCATGAGTTCCTTGCCAGTGTAGGCTGGTTAATGCAGCAGAACTTTAAAAGGGTACAGGTAATGGATGATGTTTTCCTGAAAAAAATGTTGAATGCCTCTTTTTCTCATCAACCCCCTAGAAACAGAAGGCCACTTTGTTTCTCTGAATATTCCTCACCATTTTGTAGTGCTTGTCATTTTCACCTCACAGAGCCCTGGCATGGTGAGTCTGGGGCATTGTGGAGAATACAAAACGGCAGCAATTCCTCTTGTCAACTGCTTGTTTTCAATCTGGGCTCAGAACCTGCTGGCATGGAACTTGTCATCTGAGCACTTGTTCACACTGTGACATTCTCTTGCAAACTGGATGAGACAACATGCATGTGTAAATGAGCCATCGCAGACACCGACAGTGCTCAAACAATTGATCTGATGATTTAACAGAGCAATCCTGGGCATGCTTATTCAGAAGACAAGTTTTTAGATACAGAATTCCACCCTTAGTTTTAAACTACATATTATGGTAAAATTATGTATATTTGCATGCTCTCGTTTGCTGAAGGATGGGGAGCCTGTGGTCCTTCAGATGTTGCTAGGTTATAGCTTTCATCATCCCTGACCATTGGACATGCCAGCTGAGGTTGATGGCAGCTGGAGCCCTACAACATCTGGAGGAGCCCTGGTACTCCATGCCTGCATTTCCCAGGTCCCTGAAGAGTCTTACAAGAATTACATCATGGAATTCCAATGTAATGGATAGTGTGGCTGGCTTTGACCCAAGACATTTTTCTATGCGAGGCAAACAACAAATAGCCACCCACAGTTATTTTGGCATCTGACACAGGCACCTCCACAACCGCCATTCCCCTTACTTGGCAGTAAAAGCACAACAATAATTTAAAGAACTAACAATGTTCTGTCCTTTCATGACATTACGAATCAGCTGCCTGGGACAGCTACTTCACTCTGCCTAATGGTAGGGTTGGTGCTGAGTAGGGATTTGAACTTGGGTTCTCCAAGTCCAAGAACAGCTCATGACTATCTACACTGCTAGTCACAGAACTAGACTGGGCCAAGAGATCCATATACTCATAAACCAAATATATCCAAAAACAGTATACAGCAAATAGGATGGGTTACATGCAGGGACCATTTTGCATGGGGGTTCCATTCTTGGCCCCTGAGCATGTTGGCGGAGCACACATAAGTCTGCTCTGCCCCATTACACCCCGTTCTTCCCTCTTCTGGGTCCCAAAGAACCTGTGCATTGGTGGTCACATGTCAGCTGGACACACACAAAATGGTTGTAACTTGTATAAGGACAGGCAGATAAATAAACAGAATACTTTTGGAGGGGTGCTAGAGAAATATAATCCTAGAACTTTTGCTGGGCCAAGTGTGCAACGTGGTGACACAAATGTCTTTGGTTATATTAAGTGACTTACAGGAGTGTACCATTTGTATCTGATTAAGTATAATTGTTTCATTGCTTTCTGCTGTGCGTTGGCAAAGCCAATCCACAGAAAAGCCTCTGAAAATGCCAGCTGATTTTTTTTTTAACCAAATCTAGGAACTTGAATTGTGCTGTATTTTCTTGCCTGGGTCCAGAATATGCTTTGGCTTGAAGATCCTGTTGCATATTATGTTACCAGAGTCCATAAGGAAATCATTGTGTAATTAGCAGAACCATTTTACTACCCAGCAGCATGGGGTTTTATGCTTGATTCTATTATGTTATCTCCAGCAACCGTGCAGTGTTTCTTGGATTTATGCTAGTGCATTTTCATTGACGATATTTGCACTGTGCCCATCATAAAACATCTTTCATCCTATGAGAACTGAGAAACTGGCACAGATTTCTTTTCCAAAGAGCCATGGGAAATATGGAAGCTCCTTCTTGGTCTAAAAATTGTTTGGAAAATTGGCAATTTAAAATGAGTAAAAAAAAAAACCCAAAAAAAGGGTGGGGAGAGCAGACTAAAGATATAAAACATGAGTGGATTCCACCCCCACGCTGTCTGTCTTTTGTTAAAATCATCACCGCACATTTTAATTGCAGTGGGGACTAGTCTTTTAGGGCAAATGAGACACTGCCCCACCAGCTTCAGCCTGGCCTCATCCAGCCACCACCTGTGCAGAGTGAGCCAGCAGTAAATCACACTGTGCAAGTTGGAGTTAACACTTTATAAGTCAAAATGCGATCTGCAAAGGAGAATCAGACCTAATGAGCACATCATCTCATCTCCGGTATGTCTTGCCCCCATGAAGCAGTTGCTGAGACTGAAGGTCCCAACCTCCCCACAGCTGCCTAAGTCCCCTCCTCTCCAGGATCCCCCCCCCCAAGCATTACCAATCTCTCCTCCACCCTTTCCATGCCTCTTCTGGTTCTGGGAGACAAAAGGGAGGGGAGCTTGTTGCAGCAGCAGGAGGAGACACCCATGACTCTTCACCAGTCTGACTCATCTTTGCCTCTTGGCCTCTCTCCTCCCACCCTCCTGCTTCAATTTCTGCTTCTGGACTTCTCAGTGCCACAGACTCTCCCACCTTACCAAGCCCTATTACCTCCTCAGCTTCCACCACTTCCTCTTCCCAGGCTTCTCCCTGACCATTCATCATTGTCTCACAACCACACCCCAGTCACTAAGCCTTCTTCCCTTGGTGGTTCCACGGCTGGTTCCTCCCACCATTCCTCTGCATCCAACCAGTCCATGACATCTATGGGGTGGCTTGGTTTGCCATTGACTCTGGGCTCTGCCTGATGTTGGTCTCCCTGCCTTCCACTCAAAGAATCACACTGGGCACTGGCCACCAATAGCACTACCCCACCAACCTCAGTCTGCCCTCAGCCAGCCCCCACATACCAGTCTTCTTACAACCAGTCCAAGCAGTGGCACTGGCGGTCAGCTTCCTCCTCCTCAGTTTCAGTGTTTCACAGCATGGAGGAACACAGCGAGGGATGGAGAGGTAGCAGACAAACTAGAATAAATTGGCTCTATCTTGTCATTAGCTCTGGCTCAACCTACCAACCACCAGTGCCACTGGCACCAACTCTAGGGGGCCCTGGGTGCCAGGACACCCACACTGAGGGGCTCTGACGGGACTTCCAGTTTCTCCTGCAACTTCCAGTTTCTACTGGAAGTCGTGTCAGAGGCCCATCACAACCTCCCAGGAGATGTCCGAGGCTCTGCAAAGCCTCCGACAAGTTGCATTGGAGGTCTCACAAGGCCTCAGACATGACCACTGAGGCCCTGCACAGCCTTAGAAGCAACATCTGAGGCCCTGCCAGGCCTTCTACATGACTTCCAGTAGAAACCAGAAATTGTGTTGGAGACCTCGCAAGACCTCCAACATAACCTCTGAGGCCCCACAAGGCCTTGGAAGCAGGCACCATTGGGCACCCACAATGTGTGCAAGCTTCCAAATCCAGGGCTGACCTAAGACACGTCACTGCTTGAGGCAAAGGACAAAATGAGCCATCATCCCCACCCAATCCCATGTACAGAAGCTGAATGGACTGGCAGCTGAACCTCGCTCCCACACTGACAATAGGTTAGCATCCTCCAATGCACCTGAGGGGAGCAGGCTCATTGAAGGGTACACGACAGGGTGTACGGTGCACACAACTCTTCTCTCCAACAGAGGCAAAAGCAAAAGGGGGGGTCAGGTTAAATCCGGTGGACTGCTGCTTCTGCCCCCTTCAGCATCTTCCCCTTAGGTCAGTGGTGGCCAAACTTGGCCCTCCAGCTGTTTTTGGACTACAACTCCCATCATCCCTAGCTAATAGGACCAGTGGTCAGGGATGATGGGAATTGTAGTCCCAAAACAGCTGGAGGACCAAGTTAGGCCATGACTGCCTTAAGCGATTGCTTTACTCTGTCTAATGCAAGGGTCTGTCCAAACCAGTAAATTCTTTCAATTTGGGTGGGTTAGAGTTGCTTTTAAAAGGCAACGTGTGCACTTACGCAAATTCACACACACTTCATATGCTGCTAAATTTGAGAGGTTTTTATTAAGCTTTGAAAAGAGACATAAGACCATGAACCAGAAAGGGATAAGGTAAAGAGTGAAGAAATGGTAGGTACACATGATCAGTTAAAAAAAGGAGGAGGAGGAGGAACCATGCTAACAACGGATTCAGAGTCAGTAAAAACAAGTTCTGAAATGTTTGTCACAGCAACTATGGCAAGCCCCAGTCGGCATCCTGGTGAGAATGGAAGCTATTTCATAAGATATTTGTAATTTTTCATGCTGCTAATATGTCACAGTTGCTGACTGTACAACCTGTCCATAACATATTCCAGAACATGTCTATGACAGCACTGACCAAATCCTGCACAATGAGCAGAAAGGAAGGCAAGCAAACCAGCCAAACCAATCCTCCTGTCTTAATTTCACTGGTGCCACCAAGTGGTCTCTTGGTGGTCTTCTCCAGGCTCTTTGCTCCAGTGCCCAACTGTACTCTTTAATACTTTCCAGCCTTCCAGTTGTCTTAAAACATTTCCGCCTTTTTCCTCCTCTCTTGCAACTCTTCAACTTCATCTCTTCCAGTTTCAGACTCCACAGTCATAGAATTGGAGATGTGGAAGAGACCATGGGGATCATCTAGTGCAACCCCCTGCCATGCAGGAATCTTGTGCTGAACGTGGGGCTCAAACCCACGACCCTAGGATGACAAGTCTCATTCGCCCACATACACTCCCAAACGTTTAGTGAATCAGTACAAGAAGGATGTCTTGGCTAAGTTCCCCCCTCCTTAATTGCCAGGTTCCTATAATGAACCTTTGACCCTTCTGTGAACAACGTCCTGACCAAATATCAGCTGCGTGTAAACTGTTGACCTATGTAGGAAAGCCTTTAAAGGAACCATTTTACAGCCCAGGTTTTACAACCCCAAACCCCAACCCAAAATGGCTGAAAGTCCTATTCCTTGACAACATTACACACAAAAATTGGCAGGCATGAGAATATCTTGAAAATGGGACCACGAAACTATTAGGATAGTAAAATATGGAATGGGAAACTCAATTCAGTAAAGGAATAAATATACCATGATTGCAAAAAAATAAAAATAATCCCACAGGGTCTAAACTATGTAGGGGGTATCCATCCTGGCTTACTATTCCCCAGCTGTTTATGTTTGCAACATTCCAGAGGTATTGTTAAAAAAAATACTAAGAGAAAGAACATGACCCAGCACATAGTCTAAAAATTACATAGATGTAATTTGAATTAAGAAAATGAATCTATAAAGCAGGAACATGTACAATGAGGATGAGCTGATGTGTGAAGGAATCTGTCCATTCTATAAAGTCTTCATGCCTTCTTCAGTCTTTTGGTTCTTTAATTAGTGGCTATATAATTAGTGGCTCGTGAGCTAAAAGTGCGTGTGTCCCATTTGATCTGTGACTGTAAGCATGCATGGGATTGCTGCCCTCAACAGCTGATTTTCTGAAGGTGGATAACCCTTGTGATAGCAGGGCCAAGTCATATAGTGTACCAGAAATCTGTATTTGTGTTTTTATGTTTTATGTTTTGACTAAATTTTATTTGTGTGGGCTTATAGCCGAAATAAAGATCTATCTATCTATCTGTACACCCATTTATTTATGCTAAGAATGATTACAACATCTAAAATAAAAAAATCAGTGATGGCATGTTAATGGTGGTGGATTATAGTGGATTATATTGCAATTAGACATGTTGGAAGTTGCTTTTCCGACTGTTTAGGGTCTGAAATCCATCCATGCAGTGCAATCTGAAGTCTCTTTACTCAGAAGTAAATCTCACTCAGTTCACTGGGACTTTCTTCCAAACAATGATACACAGGGTTGCAACACTGATATCATCCTGGTTAAACCTCTTATACGGTTTGTTGTTGTTTTTTTCAACTTGGAAAAGCCTCTTGTCTGAAAAGAAAAAGAATTAGCAGCATACTGAATAGATTGCCACAGTTATTTCACGAACAGAATAGCTTAATAACTGGAAAGCTGGCCGAGGCCCAAGCTCTGTAATTGCATTCCCTGGCAAACCCCCAGCCCCAAATTTAGAGCATTTCAAACATGACCGAAAGCTGCCAATGATCCAGCAATAGCAAAAGCACTGCCACCTTTCTAGGAAGAAATAATATGGCTCAGAGTTTGATATCTGTTGCATGTATATGTGTAGGCATGCTGGTGTCAAGGTGACCTATAAAACCTGTCCATCTGCTTTGCTCTCTGTGGTATGGTGCTCTTCAATAACCTTGCATACTTCAAAGACTACAGTATGGAGATGGCATACAAGCGGAACACATCTTATACTAATCCTAGATGCAATATGGAGAACTTCTCAGAATTCCTCAGATGTCTGCCATGTGTGGCCAGTTGCCAAACATTGCTGCCTCAGTGTTGTCTCTTGTTACAGAAAGCATAGGCAGCAGTGTGGTCCTCTGTTTAACCAACTCTACAGTTTTCCACAGAACTAGTTTTCAGACAACCTAAGACATTTCCAGTGAGTTCCATGCACTCTACTCTTTCCAAAGACATGCCTCCTCCATCTCTCCCAAAGCTTTTTGATATGTGGAGAATCCAAACGCTTTTACTGATATAACATAAAAATAAACCCCAGTCTGACAGCTGCAGGGCTATAACAGTACCAGAGCTAACACCTGCATAATACAGGTCTAGTCCTTCAAATGTTGTTGGACTAAAACTCCCATCCTCCATGAATATTGGCCATGCTAGCTGGGGCTGATGGGAGTTACAACCCAATAACATATGGAGGGCACCACATTGGCTACCCTGGCATAATATAATCACAGTCCTTTGCTCAACCAGCTGTGGAGTCAACAGCACAACAACAGTCATAAGCAAGTGCTAAAAGTAACAACACAGAGAAACTCCTCTGCAGTATTCCTGGGAACCCTCCACTGCTGCGCAGTGACAGTGAAGTTGTGCACCTATAGTGCTCCTCCCACATTAGCAGTGCGTGGAAGGCACCAGTCAATGCATGGTGGCAGCTGAATGACCCCACAGAAGCATAGAATCATAGAGTTGCAATGAAGGAATCTTAACTCAAGTTTCCATGACAGATGCTCATCCTACCTCAGCTTAAAAACCTCCAAGGAAGGAGAGTCCATCACCTCTCATGGGAGTCCAGTCTACTGTTGAACAGCTCTTACCACCAGAAAGTTATTCCTGATGTTTAGTCGGAATCACCTTTCTTGTAACTTGAATCCATTGGTTTGAGTCCCAGCTTCTGGAGCAGAAGAAATCAAGCTTGCTTCATCCTCCGTGTGACAACCGTTGAGCTGTTTGAAGATGGCTATCACATCTCCTTACAGTCTCCTCTTCCCCAGGCTAAACATACACAATTCCCTCAACCATTCCTCATAAGGCTTGGTTTGGAGACCCTTTATCACCTTGGTCACCCTCTTCTACACACGTTCCAGCTTTTTAATATCCTTCTTAAATTGCAGTGCCCTGAACTGGACACAGTACTCCAGGTGTGGACTTACCAAGGCAGAATAGCATTTTGGGGACACCCAGCAGAAGTAACTTGGTAATACAAATATTATCACTCTATTAGTCCCTTTGCCCTTTGTCTGAATTCTGCTTTCATTTAAAATGAGCAGGAAAGAAAGCACTCACTTCCTCTTCGTTATTGCTGTTTGCTGTCATCTCTAAGAGGCTAATTACTCTCATCCCAACTTGAAATGTCTGCCCTGGTTGTGATTTAAAAAAAAAAAGTTTTGGGAAGTACTGGCTATAGTTGCTAAATTAAATAAGCACAGATTGCCCCACTCTGCACTTTAAACCTGTCCAAACACTCACAGCCTGTTCCCTGGAACTGCCATGTTGGCAATGAAGTGTTCAGGATAAATGTTGCGCTGTTGCAACTATCAACATGCTGTACTTTGCAGATACACACATGCACACGTACAATGAGTGATGGGTGAATCTATCTGACTTTTGACATGTAAGATGTGTGCTTTTCTGGTTATAGATTGCCGCAGTGTGCCCCAGGTATTTGCTGGTGAAAGGCGAGCAATAAGTTGAATGATAACAACAGTTATGATGCTTACTCGTAGAAGGCAAATGCAGATTTCATAAATGAAAGCCCAACATGGTGGATTTGTCTGAGACTCTAATGAGTGACCGAGGTGCTAAAAAAACATGGTGCATCCTTTAACATCCAACCATTGAGCAGCTCTCCTGTTTCCTACACTACACCTTTCCCACTGCACTGAGTACAGACATGCCTTGGAAATGAGAGACAGTCATTAAGCAGACTTCAGATCAGAATTCCAATTTCCTCAGTATTAAATTGATGGCTCCATTCTGGACTTTGGACTCAAATAAATAGCCGATGAATGAAATGCCAAAGGCAATCTGGGCCTCAAATTCTCTCACACACCCCTTGACATTTTTCTTTACTCAGATTTTCTTAACCTGCTATAATCGCTTTCCCCTACAACAGCTCAATCACTGTGACATATATTTAAGCCATAGGAATGTCAAATCCCTTTAATACTGTGTTCACATCCCACTTTTAAATACAGTATATAGAGATAAATGCCACATGTTTCAATGGAATTCATTCATATGGCACAATTGCTTGGTTAGTAGATGGGTAGGCAAACATTAGGGGACAGGTGAGAAATTTGATTAAATTCACATTTAAAGCCAAATCTATCACCTAGACATTTTCTGAAGCAGCATGAGAACCAAAACACAGCCAACCTTCAAATTTCGCACTTATCTGAATTTTGCAATGTAGTTCTCCAACCAAACTGTTTACAATCATGCATATGTTGGGGGGGTGTGTGCATAAGAATGAATATATTAATGAAAAATAGCATACAAAAGAAACTTATTGATATGTTTAGACTGAAATCCACAAAGTTATGATAAAAGAGGTATAAGATTTTACGGTTAATATTTTAGGATACCGTAACAAACTTAATGATGCCAAACACAGGTGGAGGGAAGTCATGAGGATATAAAAGGGTGAAATCAATCAAGGATAATTGGATATATATATGCAGAACACAATGCAAAAATGTTAAAAGATGGCTTTTTATTGTAACATTGTAATAATGTAAGAATTAAATAAAAATAAATGGAAAAAACAGCATACAAAAATGATTATATGGGGTGGTGGTTAAAAAATGTGGACATTAGCCAAAACTTCACACAAAATGTGTTTATTGGGAGAAATTCACACTAAAATGTTAAAAGAATTTTCAGGACGGTTTTTTTTTTTTTAAGAAAAATTGCAAATTGTTGTAAAAATGCAGGAAGCTGAACTTAAGGCTGGGAAAATAAGAAAGTGAGAAAACTGAAACTGATAGATCCTGCCATTCGTAACAAACTTTACACCTCTACCATCCAACTAATCAGCCTTGCAAGTATCTCCATAAATGTGATGGAGTATTTTCATGAGCATGTGAAAGCAGCTCAGCGAAGTGGTTCATGGGATGACATTGCTTGAGTACTGTCGTACATCATGCTTAATTGGTAGGGGAAAAGGAACAGGGTAATCCAGTGGTGGTTGACCCTTCATGCATTTACTTCAGCTGGAGTTAATATTCTGGTGGTTTCTCATTAAGGACATCTCTGTTTAGGCACCATTTTTGGTTGATGTTCCAGAACACAATCCATTATTCCTTGCAACCGCAGAAGGAAGACCAGAGGAGTCTGTAATTTTGGCTTTCTATCTTGCTTCTCCAAGAACATGTGGGAGGGTTGGTAAAAATGTGACCATTATGACATTTGGCTGCATACAACACACCCCTCTTTCATATTATGTATTATTATTAACAGAGGTTCTGCTTTGCACATAAGCAAGTAAAAGAAGAATATTTGTAACAGTATATTAGCCAGCCCCATTGTCTCTGTTCTAAGATTCCTGGATTGTCCGTTGGTTGTGAATGAGTTAATATAGAGCAACTAACAAAAGAGCTGTCATAAATAAGAAACAAGAAACAGAATGAGTTTTCTGTGTGCCAGAAGTTATATTAAATCTAATTAGCTGGGCTGTTTGAGGATGTGCTCTGTTAAAGCCATACATTTCCACTAGCTCTATAGTTTTTCCACACGCTTGCTTACATGGGCTTTAAAAACAGAAGCCAAACTATGCTCAGCTTCCTCCTTCATTTTTCCATTTCTCCCAAGTGTGGCTTTGCAGTTAGTATTTCCACACACGCTGCAGCCATTTTGTACCATGAATTTTATATTTCCACACCTGCTTGGCCCTTAGGCTGCTACAGGTTCCTGTACTATATGCTGGCTGATGGCCGACCTTTGAGAAGCGGTATATTCAGGCGCTCTTTATGTATTTGATCAATCATTTACAAAAATAACCCTCCTCTGTCAGCGCCTTCTCATTTATCTGTGAATATTGATATCTATAAAAGGGACGGTTGCTAGATGTGTGGATCGTTTGAAGACTTGCAGCATCAAACGGGTGCCTTACATATCACAATATGCCATGACAGAACAAATACTTTTGCATCATCACCTCACACACAACTGTGTTTCAGTGATGTTGGTTAGCACACGTAACCCAGAATCATCAAGTGATGTGAAATCAAGGGTTGTGTGTGTATGTATGTATGTATGTATGTATGTATGTATGAGCCAAACTTGAAATAAAATTAACGAAGTATCTCCGCTCCTCTGGGGTTAAAAAAAGAGGGACTTTACTTAAATCATTTTGCCTCTCGATAGCCATTAACCTCTGCTTGACTAATGCCCTTGCTGTGTTGTAACTATGTGAACACAGGTAAGCTGGATGTAAACCTATGCTCATCATTTTTAAATTAATTTCTAAATTTATTCTTTTAAAGCAATAATTATTAATTTTAATGTACTTTAATTTTAATACAGCCAACCCCTTTTAGATCAAATCTCAGATCAATTTTAAATTGCATTTATTATTGATTCTGTATGTGTCTTTTGTGTGTGTGTGTGTGTGTGTGTGTGTGCGTGCTGGTCGTCGACCGTAATAAAGTACTTACTTTTAGTAAAGGAACAGAAACAAAAAATTAACGAATGGTTATCTCTTTTCCTGAAACTCTCTATAGAGAAGTTCCAGAAAGGGGTTTGTAATGGGATGGCTGGTCCATTGCAGGCAAATGTTTGTTGCCAGGTCCACACAATACCATTGGCATCAAAATGCCACCCTGTATTTCCAAACCCATTTAATCCTCCTGATTACCATTTCCAGGAAAATCTTATAAACTAAACAACAACAAATTGTTGCTGATAGCCCATAATGGCCCATGTGTGATGCCTGAATGACTTTTACACTTAGGGATGGTGAGGAAATTTTGATTCAGTTTTTATTTAAAGGCAAACCTACCTCATTTGTAATTTCCAAAATAATATTCAAAATTCTCACTTCTCCAAATGTTGCAATGCAGTTCTCTAACCAAGTCATTTGTACAAAAATGCCTATACTATGGCACAGTGTGCTTATAGATGCATAGCTTACTGAAAATAACATACCAATAGGGCATTATATATGGGGAAATTGCTCTGCAAAAAATGTGTAAATTAGGAGAAATGCACAATAAATGCTAATGAATTTTCATGAGGGTGTAATTTAAAATATATTTATCACAAACTGATGTGGAAATAAGAATTGAATTTAAGAGTAGAAATATAAGAAATGGAGAGAAACCAAAATTGACAGATTTGTCCATCCAGATTTGTTTACAGTATTAAGCTCCCGTCTGGAAGCCCTCCATGTTCCATTTCCATATGGAGGAATGCCAAAAGTAAACTCAACTTACAAACCTATGTGAGGCCCCATAAATTTTGAAGTCCTCCACATACTATATCCATTTATATCCCACCCTTTCTCCAAGGAGTTCAAGGCAGCTTGTATGCCCCACTTCCCACCATTGTATCCTCACAACAGCCCTGTGAGGTTGGTTAGGCTGAGAGAAAGTGACTTACCTGAGGTCACCCAGCAGGCCTCATATCTGAGTGAACATTTGAACCTGGATCTCCCTGGCCCCAGTCTGACACTTTAACCACTACCCTATGCTTGCTCTTAAGGTACCTTACTTCTGAGTAAACAAGGTCAGAATCAGCTGCGAGGTTTCCAAGAGCCTTCATTATTCTCTTCCCTTTAACCTTCCCCAGTGCTCTATGGTAATCATACTTGTGCTTTCACACTGATAGAACATCTACATGCCAAGGAGCATATTACTGGCCGGTATTGTCTCCAGCTGTTTCCTGTGCAGAGGTGCAGGCCATTTCCCTTTGCAAGAAGCAACTGGTGATGTGCACATTTAACTGGGGGGGGGGGAATCAATCCTTTGGGGTCTCCTGGTAGTTTCCCCCCCCTCCCAACCGTTTGCAGCTGCTTGAGCCACAAGAATGAGTTTTGATGTCACTGAGAAAGCGGTTAAGTCCCTTACCTTAAATCCCAGCTGTGCCATGCTGAACTTCATTCCCTTTCCTGTTCTCCTGGCCTGTCCTTATGTTCAACTGGACTTAGGCTAGCATTTAGCACCATTTGCAGTAATTATATCATTTAAACCACAAGCATTTTAATTTGAAGAGCCGGTGAATTCAGTTCAGAATCTTAATTGCCTGGAAGTTCAGACCTAGGTTATCCGATGGTCTCAAATTTCATTCCAATATTCCAACATCTCCACAAGGTTGCTCTTCTCATGTCCCCTTTGTCTTTACTGTTTTGTTCTATGGAATGGGTGACTAAGCTGTGACCCTCCAGATGTCACGGAACTATGGCTCCCATAATTCCTTGCCATTGACCATACTGGCTGGGACTGGTGGGAATTGTTGATGCGGAGGGTCACAGGTTAACCATACCTGCTCCATGGTGTAAAAATGAGTCACATCAAGCAGGGACGGAGCAAGGTGGGGGCGTTGGGGGCGGGATGCCCTGGGTTCCATCCTGGAGGGGGGTGACACTCGGCAGCCCCCTTCCCGCGACTCCCATGCTGAGCCCCGCCGCCAGGTAAAGCCTCGCTCGGCAACTTGTAAGGCTGCCGCGTGCGAACAGAAGCACAGATGGGGTGCCACAGCCCATCTGTGCTGCTGTTCACGTGCGGCAGCCTTACAAGTTGCTGCTCATAAGGTTGCCGCGGGAGCAGCAGCACGGACAGACTACACATGTGCGGCATCGCACACATGCGCCGTTCATCCTGATGCATGCTGCGTGCGGCATGACGTCACGACGCATGCACGCTGCGGAGAGACACCCCGCCCCTGGGGGTTGCCTCCGCGTTTGCCACTCTGGGCAGCCAAGTGGCTCCGTTCGCCACTGCATCGAGATCTCTGTTTTCTAGTCTATGCTCATGCCAAATGGTATTTTATATCTAGAAATACCATAATTCTGATATCTTTCAGAGACCACTTTAGGGTATCAGTGTTTGCATTAGCCCTGGTCAGATCTGTTCTTTTGGCACGTCCATCTTGGCTTTATTGACCTGTTCAGATATGGAGTCTGAGTAATCACTGAGTAAGGATTATTCAAGATAGTACAGGTTTTATAAAGCACTAGCCAAATTTGGAGAAGTGTGAATTTCAAGAGACAGCTGCATTTTGGTTCGTGTACTGTTTTCATGAAGTGAAAAATGGGTATGTTTGCATTAAAATGTGGACCAAATGAAATCCCCCTCCCCCATCCTACTTCCCACAGCAACTCTGAATTTGCAAAATATGTGAGTGAGTGAGTGAGTGAGTGAGTGAGTGAGTGAGTTTCTGGTGACATAGTAGTCACTCAATTCAATTTCAGATCAGGCCAGTAAGTAGTGATGAGGAGTTACACAGACTCATTGTTAAAACTGTGTTTATGGAAGACAATCTTACTTGGCTACGAGTGATCGCCAAAGAAGAAGAAGAAGAAGATGCCACTATGTTCATTTGAGAGAATGTCTGAACACATCCACATGTGTGCTGATACTAGAATAGACTGTGGAGTCTGGTCAAGAACTGAATATGGAACCAACCAATTAAAATAAGCCTTTCCACAAATTATTTGAGCTTCTACTTGTCTTGGTTCAATTCTAGAGCGGATTGCACTACCCTCCTGGAATGTGTATTCTAAAAACATACCTTTGCTGAGGATTGCATTCCAGGGCAGCCTTCGGTTAATTCAATTCATTGATTCTCAATCTCTCTTCCCCCCCCCGCCCTGCTGTGTGTGTGTGTGTGTGTGTATCACACACATACACCAGGATTAGTTTCATGTCCCATTTTGATGACCGCTTCTAAAAACCAAAGAGAAGTCTTGCAATTGCTGCCTATGATGAATAATGTTTTATTTTAGAGGAAAAGATCTATCATAGCCAGAAGTGATCCTGCCCTTAATAAAGCCAGTTGCTCCCTTCCTCTTAAGTGCAGACAATGGCTTTATTGGGCCGGCTGTTCTCAACTGCTCCCCTGAGAAACAGGCAGAATCCCCGATTCCAACCTCCACATCTGGAAGTTGTCTGTATTAAAACAAACTCTATTACATAACAATTGACATCTGGAGCCTGTTACCAGTACAGTTTTAGCAGAAAAAGGAAAATAATCAATATGATATATCCTGAGAATGTGGCTATGGGCCCTTGTGAGCCAAAACCCTCTAAGATTCCTAGTAACTATTGTTTTTCATTCAACTTCCTTTCCCCCTGCTGAATCCTTTAATTTTGTATCTGCTTCATTGCATCTGTATGTACCTATGAGCATAGTATTCCTCTGTGGCTGCTCTCATAGAGAGCAGTGCTAGAGTGATGGACAGATGGAGTGGAGATTGAGATAGAGATATATTGCATGCAAAACCCCGAGGGAAGTTTTCAAAGTGAAGGCAGGTGCAGCAAATGAAGCAAGGCTAAAGGATTCTAAGCTCTTCTCGTTTGGGTTCAAGTTCTGTGTGTGCCTCGGGAGAAGCAGATGAATAAAATTGCTATCCTGGACACATCAGCATAGCACACATTGGAGCCCTGTGCAGGTGCCCTGCCCGTCACCACAAAGAAATGTACAGGATCATGATTGTTAAACTAGGCAGGGTGAGTTGAAAGTGAGAGGAAGTTTGACCTGGGAAATCTGATTGCAGAAATCAATGGTATGTCTCACTTTTTCACTGCACCCAAAAGGAAATATGAAAGATTGAGGAAAGTGCAAAGAAGTTTATTCTAAACAATTTTCTTTGCCTACCCCATCTAGCCATGTTGCGGAATTCCAATGAAAACAGAAAAGGAAGTGGAAATTGCCCCAGTTTGTGTGTACATCTGTGGCCAAGAACAGACATCAGTCAAGCGAATACAATTCACATAATTGTTGTTTTCAAGTCCACAAATGAATCACTTTTTAGCATTGTTTTTGACATTTCGTTTACATTGGAATCAATCCAAGTTACATATGTTCCATATCTTAGGTTAGATAGCTGATAGCAAGGTTATTAACTTAGTATTTTTTGGTGGGAACCAAACTGCAGTGAAATGGAAACAGCACCACTTTTGATGACTACAGCTCAGAACAGAAATCACTGCCTTCTTACATCCCTACATTGCACCTTTTATGCAAAAACTGGATGAGCCTGCAGTCTGGCGATTGCAAACCTCAAAGCCCTGTTTGGTGATGTGAGTCATGAGGGCTACACCACAATGGAAGCAAGTCTTTGAAAAAATATGGCAAGCTATGAGAGTGGCAGATGTGCAAACTCCTCAGCAGGAATGCCAGAAGAAAAACCATACTGATAAAGACCAGGGGAAGTTGTTTTAGCCTGTGAGAGCTTCCCTTTCATATACATAATTAAGTTATAATTTTCATACTGGATGCTCTGTTTTGAAGCAAACCAGCATCAGATTGTCCTGCACCTCCATTGCTTTCCTTTGGGATGGGACACAGGTTCTATAGGCTCCATGGACTCTTTCCTCATTGATGGAGTTCCCTTATCCATCTCAGCTGTGCATCAGCCAATAGACAGACTCCCATACTGAAACAAGGAAGTACAATGCAGAAACCACTGTTGCTATTTAGTCTGAAGAAAGGAGGGTGGGCTATAAAGGAGCCTTTCGTTTCACATCAGAACGGACAGAACAAACATCTCTGGCCCTTGACCAGTTGTTTAGTTAAAGCACAGCCCTTTCTATAAATTCATTTCTGACTAGGGCAAAAGCCCATAGCCCATAGCTAGAAATATTATAGTGAGCAGGCTTAATGTTTGTTTAAAGTTCTCGGACTGTAATGCCTAGTAAGCTGTTCAGTAGAATCCCGCTGACACATTTTCCCTTATATCTCCACTAGTATGAAACGGTTAGAGAGAATTTCTTAATGGAAACTGGAATTTCAGGGGGTGGGGAGTAGGAGAGACTAGAATTCTTTGAGAAGGCTGGGTCTTTGCAGGTCCCCTTGAGGCTACAACCCTGAGTCACACAATGGTAGACTGCGGTACAAAGTAGCACTCCAGAACTGAGATACTGTTGTTTATAGTGGGGAATACTGCCTGCTTATGTTTAACTTGCATGATAACAAAACCCTAAATAGTAGTACATTATTTATCACCAGTTGTAGCCATCTGGCTCAAGAAAACAGCTCGAGCAATTTCGGCAGCTCATCTAGCTGAAGAGGTGTCCAAATGCATTCCGCACACAGTACGCAGAGACAAATCCTGGCTGGGTTTGCAGCCTGCAAAATCTAGGGAGATTGAGTATGTCGAATGAAAGCAGACTGCTTCTTTGGACTGAAGTATATATCCATCCCAGTAGACATTGCTCTGTGCAAGGAACGGTGTGTAGTCCTGGGTGTTTTCTGCTTGGTTCCTGCTGGGAAATGAAAGCTTTTCTGTTCTTTGTCTCATCTCAGACCGGGGTTCCCTTTCTTTCTAATCACTCTGTGCACTTAGGCTTTCCAAGCTGCAGATTTGATATCTCAGGGTGTTAAACTGTACTCTTCCTTTATTTCCCCCCTGGATTCAAGCTGAAAGGACTAGAGGCTCTTACAGGCCAAGGATACCCCTTCAGATGTTGTTGGTCTCTAACGCCCATCAGCCCCAGCTAGTATGGACAATGGTCAGGGGTGATGGGAGCTGCAACCTTGTTGGCTACCCCTATGATAGGCAAGCTAGTCCAACCCCCTGCTCAATGCTGGAAATCCACAACAATCCCAACAAATGACTGCCCAGATTCTGGTTGAACGCCTCCACTGAGGAAGGCTGCCAACCCCCCCCCCCCACTCCTCTAGGTAATTGGCTCTGTCAAGAAGTTTCTCCTAAAATCCAACTAAAACCCACCCTCCTATAATTTGTCCCATTAAATCTAGTCCTGCCCTCTAGGAAATCTTTGCCCTCTTCTGCATGAGAGCCGTTCAGGTATTTGGAGAGGGCTATCCTGTCTCCTCTCAGTCTTCACTTCTCCAGGCTAAACATACCCAGACCCTTCAACCTTACCTGATCGGACTTGTTTTCCATACCACTGACCATCTCCATTACCACCTTCTGAATCCACTTCATTTCGTCTACCTCCACCTAAAAGTACGACGCCAGCTCCCCTGCTTTTCATTAGGGGTAGACAAATCTGTCAGTGTTGGTTTCTCTGTTTCTAATTTTTCCATTCAGTTCTCTGCATTTCCACAGCAATTTGCAATGTGTTGTTGTTGTTGTTGTTGTTTTTTTTAAAGAATCCTGGTGAAAATTTGTCAAACTTCTAGTGCAGGTCTCTCCTTATATTTTTGTATACAGTTTTGAGGATTATACACATTTTTCGAGCATTTTCCCCTGATATAAAGCATGTTTGATGTTATTTTCACTGACAAATACATTTACAATGTATGCACATTTCCCCCTAATACATGCATTTTTGTACATAGCATTTGCGTAGAGAGTTGCATTGCAAAATTTAGAGAAATGCAAATTTCAAAGGATAGCTGGGTTTTGGTACGCATCTTGGTTTGAAAACTATGAACTAGGTAGATTCTCATTAAAATGCAAACAGAATTGAATTTCTTCTCCATCTCTACTTTTCATATCCATATCAATAAGGTAAGTGTTCTTGCAATCATCATCCAGAGGTCATCACTCTTTATTCATGTATTCTATTATAGTGTTATAGAGACACAATTCCTTCTTATTCCTTAGGTATAAGGAGCAAAAGGAGGTATGATGTGGAAAAGGAAGAAATACAAAAACACTTTTAAAAAAAATCCCGAGAGAATTACATTTCCTGCATAATTTGCTAAATTTAATATATGCAATAAATGTAATATATAAAACTTTAGGTTTTAAAGTTCAGATAGGCCTGATCTCTATAGCAACTGAACTAAGGTAAGGTAAGAAACCCACAAGAAATGTTCAAAAGGTGATGACAAAGGAGAGGGCCTTTTAGGTAGTGGTCTCCTCTATATGGAATGATCTCCACATTGAGGCCTACCTGGCACCAACATTGTCTTTTTTGGTGCCAAGATAATACGTTCCTCAACTCCCATGCTCTGAGTCAAGACTGGTGCATAAGTCTCCCAAAGTGGGTGTTCTGAGAGAGGGAAGGGGCAAAACTGGAGGGAAGACTTAAGCTGGATCCTAACACCATTCAGCCTAGTCACATACTTCACAACCCAGCAGCACTTACACCTGCAAAAAGGATGGTATACGGCTTGTTTTCCCTTTGCTATGCTTGGGCCAGCTCGGCCAGCATTAGTCTCTTGCTCCTAAACCCCCTTAAATTATGGTGGCTTCCCATACTTAGGATTGCTCCCTAAATACCTAAAGCAGAGACCATTTTATCTCCTTGGAAAAGCTTGTTGAAACAAAAATATCTCCAATTGTTTCTGGAAAGTACAAATAGTGGGCACCCGCTGTATCTCAACAGGGATGCTATTCCTCAGAATCCGTTGTATGACTGAATCTGCTATAAGATGCCCTGAGTCTTTTTCTTAAAAATGGCATCTCATTCAACAATCTAAATTAAACCATCCCTCCAAACAAAAATACCTAACAGCTCAAAAGTGCTACAGCTTTCTGTCCTTAAAATGATCCTACCCCAGGTTAAGGTTACGAAAGCACGATGTTTCACTTTTCCTGTAGGGAGCCATCTCCTCAACCTTGAAATCTTCAAATGCTGCTCACATCCTAGCTAGCCCCTGACAGGGCACAATGGGAGCCTGGGGGCATGGGAGAAAGCAGGAAGAGAAAGGGAAACAGGATAAGAAAAACTGTGTTTTGAGAGCTTTGTTCAGTGCCTGGCAATAAATTGGTGCTTGTTTTCCATTGTGGCTTTGTGGAGTCATGATTCAGCGATATGCTCTTCAGCTGTTTCTAAGCCCCTTCGCCAAACTAAGAGGCTTCTATTTGTTTATTTTTATTGTCTATTTTAATGGGAGATTGAGAAAACGAAACCTGTCATTGAATGAACATGTGCCAGGCTGGGCTAGGGTCTTAAAGATAGAAACTGAGACACTGTCTGCTGTGGAGCAAAGCCTTTTTTATTATTGACTTTCTTTGGTTTATTATGGAAAGGTTTCCCTCTCTCTAGATTACGTCTCACATTCACCAGTTTGCTTTAGTTTCACATTTGGGAAACTGACCTTATGTCACCACCAATTTTCTACTTATTA
This sequence comes from Lacerta agilis, assembly GCF_009819535.1. Taxonomy (NCBI): domain Eukaryota; kingdom Metazoa; phylum Chordata; class Lepidosauria; order Squamata; family Lacertidae; genus Lacerta; species Lacerta agilis. The sequence goes on from NC_046317.1 coordinate 72,924,038, forward strand.
TACTCAGAAAGGGTAGGAATAAATGGAAGGGCTTCAATCAGATTCACTTAGTCTTTCAATTCTCCTTTGCTTTTGTTTGATCCGTCTTCCCACTCCCCCTGTCCAAACACGAAAGTCAGCACATACTGAACTGTTATGGCCTATGAGTGACTGTTACCTTATAATTAACTGCAACTCATAGGTCTATGAGAGACATTTCTGAGCTCTTCCATTGCCTGGGTGAACAATGGAAAGTATTTTCTTAGTCTGCAAGAGTTTTCGTTCCACCCACCTCCTTCCTTTCAGTCTCCATAAGGAATTATAATCGGATTTGAGAAGTGGCACAAGAGAACAGCCAGTTTTACATGGTGCTCAAAGATCATGCACCATACATAATACTTCCAACGAATCATTCCTGTCTCCCATACAGCTTTTCATACCATAGGAGAGAAGTAATGTATTCAACTGTGGTCATCCCATTTGAAGAAGACTGGTCAAAAATTCAGAAGAGAGTAAAACTGATACCAGATTTAGAAGAATGCACGACACAACGTTAAATAAGTGGGGTATCCATTGAGGCAGTATGGTATAGTGGATAGGTGTACATGACTTGGATCTTGGAGATCTACACAACTACTTGTCACCTGCACACCCAAAGAGCACATTATTGCCTTCTCCCAGTCGTTACCTCTCAGGCTAACAGTTGTGAGAATAAACTAGGATGGTTTCATGTATGAAGAACTTGGAATGTCCCCTCCCACTTTAAAAGATTGCAGCATAGGGATCCATAAAGTGGGGGGGGGAGTCAAACGGGATATGATGCATGTACTTTGTTTCTCTCTTTTTTGTTGCTATTGTTATTGTTTGTAAAATCGAAAATGCAAAATAAATAAATAAATAAAGATTGCAGCATAAATTAGAGCAGCATCCAAATGCAGAAAAGAGACTATCTGTGCAACACGGCTTTGACTGAAACGTGGACTTGGTTGTGTACCTAAGCAAACGTCTCCATCCACAACGGGGTGCATACGCAAATGTCCATTCCACCGAAAGCAGTAAAGTGCAAACACACAGGATCTGTTCTGGGATGAACATCTGATTTAGGCTGACAAATTCCAGTTTAAGGGATTCTAAGTATCCCCCCCAAAAAAACAAAAACAAACACACACACACAAAAGCTGGATTTTTGCACATCTCTTGGGGATCCATCTAACCTGCCCAGACCCACTTCCTACCCTCTCTCTTTCTTGTTTTGGCATTCAGCTCATCTGCACTTGGAGCATCCTCTTCACAAGCCTCTTCTTCCTAAGGCTTCCAAATCCAGTCTGGGTGGTAAAACAACAGCCGCCTGTTAGATACGGGGGTTGGGAGGAGCGCAGGCCAGGTCTTATTGAAAGATAGATGGAGGAAGGGGAAACAGGACACTTCAGCAAGAGCGACTTGTAGTGTGATCCTTCATGTCTACTCAGTAATGGGTAACATTTGGGGCTTACTCTGTGGTAAGCGGGTGTAGGGTTGCCGATGAAGCACAATGGTAAGAACAGAGGTGAACAAAAGAGGTTCCACCAGCATTTGACAAGGGAAGCTAAGTTTCAGGATCCAATGCAGGATCCTATTCAGGGGAACAGGGCATCATTTTAATACCTGGCCCAGAACATTAAAATATCTGTGGACAGCCCTGCTCTCAGCAATATGCATAAGATTATACACACAGAGAGGGGGGGGGGGCGGTTGCATATACCTGTATATGATTATTAACACTGCAAGTCTGTAGAAAGTGCCCAATGCCACAGAATATGGGAGCAGTTTAACATGGTTTGGATTATGAGCAACAGCACTTCACAAGCATATGGAGCAACAGTGCCAAGACCTCCCACCTCATGCTGCAAGCAGAGATGGAGAAGGGGCAGGCACTTAGCTGTGGGTAGAATGCCAAGAGTTCTGGAATATAGAGGGTTTTTTTAATTTTGTTTTATGGGCAGTGGGTAGATTGGAGAGACAAAGCATCTGAGAAAGTTTTGGGACTTGGCCTTATTTCTAATGAGTGAGTTTCAGAAGTGAGTCAATAGGAAAAACTTGGCTTAATTCCAAATACTTTGGCTTAACTGCCTTGTGGGTCAGACTGGAAACTAGAAACAGGACAGATTACATCAATATTAAAATGTCAAACTCAAACCACTGTGATCTGTGTTTATTTTTGTGATTAAAATCCCTTGAGTGCCACCAGTTTTGATCTCTTGAGAGGGTCTTTGACCTTCAAGTTATTCCTTTATGTGAGAATTTGTTAGTGACAATATTTACACAGTGATCATACTGAGATTGGGCACCATCCACCATGCACTGTTTGTTTGTTTGTTTGTTTGTTTGTTATGTTTATTGGTTTGCCTTTCCTTAAGGTAGTGTTTATTACTGTCTCTCCTCCCTCCATTTTATCCTGAGAACAACCCTGTGGGATAGGTGACAAGTACAATGTCACCAAGCAAACTTTGTGGCTGAGTGTGTCCTGCCTCACCCACTCAGATACAATTCTTGGCTTGAGACAAAGAGAAAGCTCCATTCAATAAATCAGCACACAGTCTTAGGAGCCCTGTGCTTTGAGGTAATGCTAAGTCTACAACAGATCTTTTAGGTTCATGACTAGATGCTAGCTAAGATCCTGATGTGAAACCCCCGCTCTGCTTTTAAACAGCAAGCCAAGACCAGTCATTTGTGCAATTCTTTTTCCAAGCACAAAGACTAGTTTGCAGGCATAAGTTCCAGAGAATGGGCTGTTCATGCTAGTATAGACAGTGACATGCCTTTGGCATCAGGACTTGCATCTGTCCTGCCGAGTCCTCTTCAGCCTCTGCTTCAACTGGCCCTGCCAATTGGCTTCCCATCTCTACAGCAACCATGGAAACCCAACTCTCTGAAGGCAGGGCAGGCATTGGCACACAAGGTTCTCAATTCCCTTCTGTGACATCAAGTATTAATGGGGTGGAGATCTCTCTCAACTCACTATTTGGGCTTCCTCCACCTCCAGATCCTCCTCCTCCTCTTCTGATACTTGTCACTCTTGCCCCTAGTACTAATCCAGCAATTCTAGCAGATTCTACTAATCCAACAATTCTAGCCACTACACTGTGCTGGCTCTAAGAGGAGTGGAGCAGAGGAAACTTACAATGTAATGACATTGTGTCACATCTTTTGTTGTGACCCAGATCCCAACCAGTGACTTGGACACTGAACATAAAGGGATGGAGGGCAGGTGTGTGCCATCAGAAAGGCTAGTAGCACAGACCACAGAGGCACTGGATCAGCTCCTGACAATGAACCCAGCACCCAAGCTGGAATATCACAACAGAGCCAGCATCCTCACCCTCACCCAAGGGTTTCATACTCTACCACGTCCAATCTCCACTTGCCATTCCAGGTAGTGTTCCCAGTGTGAGATAATGGTGATGAAGTGCCAGGCACCATACCAGAGAACTTCCCCTTTAAGGGTCGCCCTTCCTTAGCAAGGGGTTGGACCTAGAAGGGGAAGTCAGACTCAGAAAGCCTATAAGTTAACACCAACCACTTGACCATACAAACCATCTGCTCCCTAGGACCTGTCCAGGGTTCTGAAGGATTTATCTTCTTGTTTTTCAAGTCTGGTTCTCTGCTTTTAAGTAGATTCTGCCTATTAGGACCCCCTGTTCTTGTGACTGCTCCAGACCATTGCAAGTCCCATTTTCTCCAAACTCCTCCATGGTATCAGCCTTGAAAGGACCAGGCAGAGACAGACAGCTTCCCGGGTCATGTGGCCAACACGACTAAACCACTTCTGGTGCAATGGAACACCGTGATGGAAGCCAGAGTGCACGGAAATGCCGTTTACCTTCCCACTACAGCGGTACCTGTTTATCTACTTGCACTGACCAGTATGCTTTCGAACTGCTAGGTTGGCAGAAGCTGAGACAGAGCAATGGGAGCTCACCCCATCATGCAGATTCGAACCGCCAACCTTCCATTCGGCAAGCCAAAGAGGCTCAGTGGTTTAGACCACAGCACCACCCATGTCCCCTGTACCTTTACCTATAAGACAAACATGTTCTAACACATGAAAATCTTCAGTATTAGCAATCTGTGCTTCTAGCCTATGCCCACTACACTTCTAACTGCAATGCATCTAATGCTGGGACAGTATTTCTTTCCCATGTGGATGCCAGAGCAATGAGGAGCTTAATAAACAAGAGAAGAAGGATGTGACAGAGAGTGGGGGAATTCATTTTTTAAAATAACCAAGCACATCTCCTCAAATTCTCTCCTTGCATCTCAGGTGTCTTCCATGAACATATGCAAAGCTAATATCTAAGCCAGGGAAATTAAAGCAAATACTCATCCAGCATCAAAGCATGTATCTATTTCCCTTTTTTATCCTGCATGCACAAAGCAAAGGATGCTTCAACCACCTGTTGACACAGTCAGGATACTAGTGGTGGCAAATTCCAGAGAGAATCCCCACCCCCAAAAGCCCAAGATCAGTTTCTAGAAAAGGGAAACTGATTTCCCCCGCCAATCCATCAGTATATGTTTCATTTCCTGAACGGCTGAATGGTAAGGAAGACTGCATCTTCTTCTATATACCCTAATTCACTGGAAAATTTGGCTCTTGAGGACGAACGACTACACCTTCCATATCTTCCTGATTAAAGTGCCCACACTCGTCACAGAAACAGAGGAAATTCGTTATGCGCAAAAAAAAATGGACCTTTGTACACATGCGAATTTATATTTATAGATGCAGGTTTAGAAATAATCATGACTATAATTTAAATAGAACTGCAATTATGGTTCTTCATCTGTAAATAGGGTTGCCATATTTCAAAAAGTAAAAATCGGGGGGAGGGGGCCGACAGGAAAGTTGCTGTGATTTTTTTTTTGATTTTTTTACGTAGATGCCAAAGCAAACATGCCTTTTCAATTGACTTGCCTAAGATCCAGGACAAAGCACCACCTTCCCCCAGGCATCAATTCTGCCTTTGGAATCCTGGTAATCTCTGGAAGTATGGCAGCCCCAATCTGTAAACCAGACATGAACTGGATAGCCCTCCTTCAAATAGAAAGTTGTCCTCTGTAAAGAAATGCCATTATTATCATCGCACATGTCACATAAAGATGGGATACTGATTATGGTTTTCAGGAAAGAGGGATCATGGCTTATTAGAGGTATTGATGGGGACGAGCCATAACTAGGAATGGACAAATTACCAATGTTTGGGTTGTCTCTGTTTCTCATTTCTCCAATCTTACACTTGATTATCCACAGTCTTGCACTAGTTTACCTTTTTTCTACATCCTTACAGGAAAAAACCTATTGACATTTTACTGCATATTTCTCCTACTATGCACATTTTAATGTATTTTTACCCAATATACACTTCTTTTACAAGCAATTTCCGGTAATATAAAGCATCCGGGCGAAACAAACAGTGGAAGTGCTTTCCTTTCTTTTGCCCTGCTCTGCAAGGCCTTGTATTTATATTCTGATTTTAAACATTTATTTAAATAAATGAAAGCATGGCTGGAAAGCAGACAGCAGATGGCCTCCTACCATTATTTCAGAGGGGTAAGATACACATGCAGAGCTGACTTTCCATGGGCATCTGGATCCTAAACAGCAAAGGGTTGAAACTCCTTTCCATGTAGTCCAGTAAAACTTTGATGTGGCGGCTGTCGATCCCAAAATTACCCTGGGCAAGAAGAGAACAGAAAGAGGATAAGTGATTGTTGCATGAGCTCAACAGAAACCAGTGGGGGGAATTACCCACTTTAAAGGGGGACTTGCATTACATGGTAGAACAAAGCTGTATCTCCACAAAATGTCAGAGCCTTAAAGAACACCATAATTGCAGAATCTGAGGCAAAGGGTGCTGAAGCCTTTCTGAAAAACCCCTGGAGTTGAAAGATACATTTCTAAGAAAGTAGAACGCTACCACTTTAACCACCATTTTTTCCATCTTTTTATTCTGCTCTGGGGTACTTGCTATTTCCCTCTCGGCTGAGTCCCCTGCCCCCTCTTCCACAAAATGTATTTCAGCAAAGCATTAATCCTTCCCTGAGAAACTAGGATTTTTGAAGAATGAGGAACAAAGGAGGCATTCTGCAGAGAGGCAAGCTAAATCAATCAGCATTTGACCAGCTCCTCTGAATAACTTCTAGCAATGTCTTGAAACAGAGGTGGGGCTACTGGATTGCAGGGGGAAGGAATGCGCTCATTTTGTCTGTCTCCCTTTCTCTTCCCCTCTTCCTTTCTTTCTCCAGCCCCCTTCCTGCCCTAATGGATCTTCAAGTGCTTGCCTGGGTGCTTGACGGCTGCAGGCCTGGCTCCTTTCCAAAAGCTGAACTCTCCCTAGTAAGCCAACTCTCTGTAAATCACACGGATCGGTGAAAGGAGAGCATATCATAGTCCAACTCGCCAGACTCTGTCTCTGAGATAATTGTACCAGGCTGCATCACAGACACACACCAAACATATTGTCATCACAGAATTAAAGTGGCTTTCCAAAAGCGATTCCCCCTCCCCAAAGAACCATAGATCTGTGAGGAGGCCAGAGACCAGGGATGTTGTAGAGGCATACTGCCTCCAACAGAGGAGGCAGATCATGGCCATTGTGACTAGCAGCCACTGATGGTCTTATCCTTGTCCATGAATTTATCTAGCCCTCTTTTAAAGACATCCAAGTATGTGAACTGCTATAGAGATGCTAAGCGTTGTCTTATCACATTGCGTGCACAGAGGAGGAATTGGTTTCTGAGATATTGTGTTCTCCATCATGGAGGGCACGTGCTGCTGTGAGATCACTGTAAACTGCCTCTCTGTGGTAGGGCGGGACAGTTCGGTTGTCTGCAACACCCCATTGGTTGCCCCTCAGTTGCTGGGGCAGTATTGGGCTAATCGGGATGGCTATTGGCTGGCAAGGGGCTATATAGTTTGCTGCACATCTCTGGAGAGTTTCACTTTCTTGCGATGTGTAGCGGTTCACCCGCCCTCTCCTCCCTTTTGTATGAGTTGTTCTTTTGGCCTTGCTATGCCTGTCTAGGGGTCACCTGTTTTTGGAGCAGGGGCCCGGTAGGAATTTTGCCATTTGGCCAATTGGCTGGTGCCACTTGGTTTTTGCCTACTGTGTAGCAAATCGTCAGGACTTTGTAAGGTTGGCGGTTAGGCATTGGTTCAATGTTGTTTGGAGGGGAAGTGGTTGGCTGTGCCTGCCCCTCCATTGCTGCTGCTAGGGAATTCCGTTAAAGGAATCCAGGGGCTCACCTTGCTTTTGTCTGAACCCTGTCAAGGGGCTAGGGCCACACCAGAGCCCCTGAGAGCATCTGGGGGTGAGCTGTGAGATCGAAGCCACTTCTCGCTCCTCCAGGATGCTTTCCCTTACTGGCATATGGTGGTGCCCAGTGTCAGTCCTGTTCCTGCCACAGTGCAGGTTCAGGTAGTCTAAGCAACCACTCACATGCTGTAATCAATAAAGTTGTGGCCTGAATTATGCCAAAAACCTTAAATTCTGTGTCTACTGTATCTTTATTTTGGGGGGTGGTTTGGGGGGTCTTCACACGCAAATGCAGAGCCATCTGTAATGGGACTTCTTGCTGGGGTTAAACCCAGGTATCTGAAAGGAGCCTTTGATATATTATCCCACCAAGAGAAGTCATGCTATAACGGCATCGGGGGGCCCTGATCCCATGGGCAGCTGCATTCCATCACTGCCACTATCACAACCGCCACCACTGATTCTGAGCTGCAGGGCAGATGTGAAATAAATGGTCCAAACAGAAGGGGAGTCATGCCAAGCAAGCGCCACCCCCCACCCCCGTCCTGTCCATACGTAGATAGATATAGCTGAGGAAGTCAGCTTCTCATGTGTAGCCTGCGCTCCTCTGGAATATGGGTGGGAAGCCATCTGCTGTCTGCTTTCTAGCCGGGCTCTTGAATTTTAAACAAATATTTAAAAATCAAAATGTAAATACAAGGTCTTGCAGAGCAGGACAAAAAAAGAAAAGGGAAAGGACTTTTACTATTTGTTTCTCCTGGATGCTTTCAAGACTTTCTCCTACCATCCCAGAGCCCCTCCTTCTCCCTGCCTCTGCCCAAGCTTAGCTGTGCTTGCTTGAAATCTCTATGAGATGCATCGGATAATGGGCAGGAGAGTTAATTTTAGAGCAAGGGTACCCAAGACTGTACCCACTGCAGGCATAGCAATGGTGGGGAATGGAAGAAAGAGGCGGCTTGTGAAATGTGGTTGGGGAAGTGAAAAGTGAGCTTAGTAGTTGCGTGGGGTGGGAAGGGGGAATTCTGGGGCATCAATGTGGTGAGGGATGGCAGTGGGTGTTGGTGAGCAAGGGCACACACCCTACTCGTCTATATAAGGACTAACATTAGAAGAATGAGTGAGCTATTTGTTCTCACAGACAGATCGTACCTGGTCCATGACTTTCAGTTTCAATAAGACTGAATCACTAACTAATCTAGCAGGAAATCCCCATTCTTCATTCCACATATGGGGATTAGTAGGCCCTGAATGCAAAGCAGAACGCATCCACCAAGCATGTCCAAGGTGAAAACCTTTTATTACACCCCAACGTAATGTCTCCTCTCAAAGCTCTCTAAGTCCCACTGCCCCAACTTACCCAGGAAAGGGGCAGATCCAAGACCTTAGTGCCAAACAAGGCATAGGCTGCATCCACAACATGCATTTAAAATGCATGACTTCCACACCCGCTCCCCAAGACTCCTTGGACCTGCTTTGTTAAGAGTGCTGAGAACTGTAGGTCTGTGAAGCATACATAAACTACTGTTCCCTGGATCCTTTGGGGGAAGCAATTGTGCTTTAAATGAATGGCAGCTGTAATTGGCAGGGACGTGTGATCAATTCTCGCCAATGGGAGGGTCTGCGGCATTGGGAGGAAGTGGTTATCCTTTTCCTCCTGCAGCATTTCCCCCATCAAAATGCCCTCCTCCTTTGAGAGTTGCTACTTGTTCCTGGCGGTTGGGGGGGGGACAAAACAGATACAATGCAGATATTTATCTTGCTTCACTGCTCTGGCTAATATCAGCTTTAGGGAGGTATTTCTAGGAAAAGTACAGGGGACAAGGTTTTAACCCCCTCCCCAAGCACAATGGCCCCAGTCCAAACGAGGCTCCCACGCGGCAGCTTGCAGGCAAAGAAAAAGATGCCAAGAGATCCCTTTATAGATCTCCCATGATGTTTCCATCCTGGCCTTCAGACCAAAAAAAATAAAGAAAAGCCTTTTCCTGCCCAATACAATCCAATAGATTAAATCCTAAAATGGGCCCTGCAAATTACTTGAAAATATATCATTCTGAAAAGTAGATAAAACTAAGGGAAATTGGCCCATGGCAGCTTTAAAGCTTCTCTTTAGATGTGGAGGATTAAAAGGGACTGTAGCAATCCCTCCTTAAAGCAACTTCCTTCCCTTTTCTTCTCTCCGTTTGGGAAAAGAAAGTGTGGAATAATCCCATCTTTAAATAAAATCCCATCTAAATCTTGTGGTGTTTTCCTGTATTTTCTTTCCAATGACTGCAGATTACATAAATCAAAAATGTGTCAACACAAACCCCGCATTCAGATTTCCAAGGCTGTGTCCGGCTGATATTATTCAGATTTAAACGCTGGTGCTGGTATCTTTTATTTTAAACCAATATTACCAGGGATATATCACACACATCCAAATAATAATAATAATGCGGCTTATCGCATGCTGTAAAATAATAATAATAATAAATTCATCCAGTAGAGAGGTGCCAGATAAAGAGCAGTCATATTTTATATTGTCCTGTTAACAGCATTATTTACCACTTATTTGGATTCTTATCGCTTGTGGTTTGGTGCAATTTGAGGGTTTTCCTTCTTCATTATGTGTCTGGAGACAGGCTGGAGACTTGGAAACAAAATTCTCTATGCGCTTAACTTGACACTGTTCTCCTGAGACAATCAATAAGGCTATCCATGGCTATGAGCCATGACGGCTATATTCTGCCTCCGCAGTGCTTCTGAATACCAGTTGCTAGAAACTGAAGGAGGAAAGAGTTCTCTTGCATTCAGGTTCTGCTTGCAAGCTTCCCACAATTCTCTGGAGATCCACCATAAAAACAGAATGCTGGACTAGATGGGCCATTAGCCAGATCCAGCAGGTTGTTCTTATGAGACCCGGTTCTGGGCCAGGGCTGGCACCAGAAGTAGGCATGGTTGGATGCTTGTTGATGCCTATGGCCTGCTGACACTATCTTGAGGTCCTTCGTGTTGCTGCTAACTGTTCACCTGCCTTCTCTAAGCATGCCATCAATGCCAGGAGTGCTGAAATGGAGGAGATACATCCTTTACCTAGAGATCTCCCTCTGGGCACTTGTGCATATTGGGCCGAGAGAGAGAAAGCGAGTGGTCAGTGGTGCTTTGGAAAGGAGGAGGGGCACCACAGAGAGAAGGTCTACTGAAGCCCACTTGGCCAAGGGTCCCACAAAACCTGGAGTCAGCACTGTTCTGGGAACCCAAGTCTCCACTGACCATCTGAAAAGCAGCAAGGGGAGGATTCATTTTTAAGGAGGGACGCAGCAGGCAGGAGAAGGGTGCATAACCCATACGCTGTCATGGCTTCCCCCCTGCAAATTTCTCCTTCAGCCCTATCTTCATGTGCAGTTCCTGCTCACCAGATCACATAACTCACATGCTGATAAATAAAAGTTAATTAGTTTTGTTTTGCAAAAATCCTTGATCTTTGAGGATGTCCACTCACTCTTAAAATTATTCTCCTGTTGTGTGGGGACTAGCAGATAGGCAGCAGAAGTGAAACCTGTGAGCCCTTATGCTTGCAAAGGGATTTATTCTGCAAGGCACCCTCTACTCAGTGGTCTCACTGCCTTCTACGTTTGAACACAAAACTTATGATCATCAGTATTGTTTGGATGTTTGCTTGGACACATGGGCTGTCTATATCGTTTCATGCATTTCAGCCAGGATTGCTGGGATATTTTTATTGTTAATGTCAGCTGATGATGTTTCTATATTTTCTATTTACAGTTTTTGAAAATGAAAACATGCTGGTGAAGGGAATCCTTCACTGTTCCACTCCTCACTCAGCTCAGATACAGGTTGCTGCCTAATTATCCAGAGAGATTTTCGCTTGGACATCCATGAATCTAAGTTGCCACCCCAGAGGACACTGACAGGCTGCATGTTTTCAGTCATCAGCTTTGATTTACTTCTCCAGCTGAGAATGCGGAGTGGGGAAGGAACGTGTGTGTGTGTGGTTTAATGGGAAAGTCTGCCCATTTCTTACCCACTGATTGTAGAGCAGAGAATGGGCATAGCGGGGGGTGGGGCAGAATGGTCCTGGTAAATTAGACACACAGTTGGGAATGAATAGAAGTGGGAGTGCAGGAAGGGCTGTGTTCATTTACAGTGGGAAAGGGGTGTTTGGAGTGCCAGTGCAGAAACCAATTCAGGGGGAAACAAGGAGGAAACAGGCCTCTTTGGGAGTGACAGCATCACCTTTTTCTGCAATCTCCAAGAGGAGGTTTTTAATTCCCTTTCCCTGGTGAACTAGGAGCTGGCAATGCTCATCAAGTCGCTCTGCAAGATGAGCAAATATAAGAGCTGAAATATACTTTGCAGCTGGTATTGAAATGCTAGCCTGCTTCCAGACACGCTGTTTAATGAGCATCCATCCTGATTTGTTTGCATGTATGTTTTATGGCTTCCTATCAGTCATTGCCCTACACTTTCTAGTGCATTTCCTCTTCACTTTCCCTAATACAGAAAGACTTTTAAAAAAAAAAAAAGTGGAGGGTTTTTGTGCCAGGGCCCCAGAGCACTTCCATTCAATTTAATTGTGTAAATGTGAATGTTCGCAGTTGTAACCCTTCTGTAAAATAATGATAGTCTGAAGATGACTTTAGTTCCTCTAGCCTTTAAAACAGAAATTGTGAAGCTGAGACAATCCAGATGTTTGCTGGACTACTGAAAGATACAAGAGAGACAAAGGACCAGTGGCGAACGGAACCGCTTGGCTGCCCGGAGCAGCAAACGGGGGGCACCCCCCCGGGGGCGGGGGGGGCGCTTCACAGTGTGCGTGCTTCATGACATCACAATGCACGGCGCACGCGTCAGGACAAACGGCGCATGTGCAGTATGTCACACATGCGCAGTCCGTCCGTGCTGACGCTGCTGCTCCCACGACAAGTTTACGAGCTGCCGAGCAAGGCTTTTTTGCCAGGCAGCAGGGCTCAGCGTGGGAGTCGTGGGGGGGCCACCGAGTGTCAACCCCCTCCAGGATGGAACACAGGGCATACCGCCCCCAACACCCACCACCTTGCTCCGCCCCTGCAAAGGACAAGATTCGCCCAACCTGCAGAAGCCCTCTGCTTGTGCAATGGGATTTCCCCTCTCCTCTGCCAATGCATGTTCCTCCATACCCCCATTGGCTTGGAGAAATGTGTCAGGGGAACCCTCAGAAAAATGCATAATGGGAGAGAGGGAACATCATTCTACCAGGCAGAGAATGACAGAGCAATCTCTTTAGCACTATGCTAAACTTTTCCCAGTGGATTGCATCCAACTACTCAGAGGACAGCCACTAAAATCAATAAATGTAAATTAGCCGTGCCCATTGATTTCAGTGGGTCTACTCTGAGTAGGACTATCAGTATAAACAACCCATTATTTGAATCTGGCCTGTTGTGTTTTATTGCTCTTTTGTTGCCAAACTACAAGTTCCGGGTTTGTGTGTGTGCTCCTGTGAATACTTAAAATAAAATATTTATTCATAATAATTAATCTCACTGATTCCAGAGAAAATTATTCCCAATGAACTGTGTTTAGGATTGTAGTCTTTGTCCAACTGACTTCACGTAGCTTGCCGTGGTTAAGCCATTTTTAACTTGGATTGTGAATCAATACCTGCTTTGTGTCACTCGTTCTGTAATGATAAAAGAGCCTTGTTCCAAAAATGTAGTTATTGCTTAAAAACTCCAGATATCGGGATAATGTCTTCATTAAATGTCTGCAATGAGGCAGATAGTTGGGTTGAAATCTAAAAGTTCACATAACTAAGAGATCCATTTGCCAGCAATGGACCCGTTTCCCTATGCCTATCTGTACCTTTTTATTTGTCACAGTGATATCTAAATTGCATGCAACGTACTTGCTAGGCCAAACCAGATGTCCCATTTAAAAGAGATTAGAGGCACTGCTAATCTGGTGCTTGGAGGTTCTGCAGCACATGGAGCAAGCTGCCCTTTGGCACTCCTCGCTGCTAAGTGGGCATGCTGTGTTTCAGAGTGCTATTTAAGTGGGCCAGTGCATGTGCCAGGAATTCTTCTCCTTGAGCCAGCTAGGAGAATCGCAGAGTGGACCTTGAAGTGTAAAGCGGGCCTCTCTGTCTGGCCACCCAGGGGCCCAACCTAGCCTTCCAGGAAATGGGCAGGCTGGTTTCAAAGCAGCCCACGTTGAGATTGCCGGCTGTTTTACACTGCTCTGCAGTGGGGGGGCTGGGGGAGAAATTCTGTTCAGTTCATGTTTAAAGGCGACTCTACGTACTTTACACTTCCTCCAACAATACGCAAACAGAAAAATAATTCGGTCAGTAGAGTGTAAGACTCTTAATCTAAGGGTTGTGGGTTTGAGCCCCACATTGAGCAAAAGATTCCTGCATTGCAGGACTAGATGATCCTTGAGATTCCTTCCAATTCTATGAAATGCAACCAATCCTTCAAAATTCACACTTCTTGCAGTGCAGTTTTCCAACCAAGGAATGCGAAGGAAAATGCATCTATCTGTGACAACAGCATATAAAAATACATTATATTAGGTTTGCAAAAAAAAGTGTTTATTATGCAAGATTACATACAAAATTGTGTATGTTGGGAGGAATTCACACAAGATGCTGATGAATTTCCATGTGGATTTTATTTTATTAGGAAAAAAAGAATTCACAAACTAATGTGAAAAACTGAACTTCAGAAAAATGAGAAACTAATTAAAACCAAAAATTGACAGATAGCCCATTCCTACTGTGGCATGTAGAAACCAAACAGCTGATATTTTCCTCCCTACCACCATCTCCTTAAGTTCAGAAACATGAAGGCACATTTTTATATCTGCATCCTTTATGTCCAGTGTGTTTGGGGCTTTCACTGAGACAGAACACAAAGGAGGGAATTTCCGGGTCTCCTCAAAAGAAAAACAATCAGCTATTCGTTTTCATTTAACAGTTCTTGGCCCACAGCTCCGCACTTCTTCTCCAACATCTGGAGCATCTTGGATGCAAACTGGAGCACTAGGCCAGTGTGCTATGAATGCTATAAACAGAGAGGAAAATACTTTAGATTTAAAAGGGGGTTGTGTAGAATGGAAAGCAGAGGCCATTTTTAGATGCACACATGTCAAAGATTTTCCATTTTATTTCTTGCCCACTCGGTGGGGATTCCTAGATATTTCCACATACTAAGAATTTCAAAGCTGAATATCACCTTGATGAAAACTGCGCTTTGAAGATTTTCTTCTAAGGCCCAGATAAAGAGCAGTGACACAATGATTCATGGGTTTTAGGCAAAATTAATGCTGAGGACCAGACACTTGCAATACCTATATGTGTGACTTTGATCAAGTCACAGGAAATTAGATTTTTGAAGGAATTCATACTCATCTACAGTATTTAAACCCTTTCCCCACCTTAAATCGTCATAATGACCTGGTATAAGGTGGCTTCCTATGTTCCAAACTGAATGTCTGAATTTGCATTACTGAAAGGCAAAAATGCGGCAGGGTTTTACCAGAGCAACCAAGAAATCTGTCTCTGGTTGATAGGGGCAGCTGGAGGACATGTCTCAACCAGCCTTCAGCTGAACATCAACATGTACCAGTGCTGGATTTACGTATAAGCTAAACGAGCTATAGCTTAAGGCCCCACTCTTTGGGGGGCCCAAAAAAAATTAAAGGGGAAAAAATCTGGATGTACATTTCTAAAATATAATATAAGTTCAACAATTACTTTGATAAAATACATATTTTGTTATGTGCAAATGGCTATAGATACCTATTAGGTCCATAAATTACCATATAACATATATTCGACACACAAAAAACCAGTGACAATTTGTTGTTGGCAAAGGACAGCTGGACATATAAAGGGCCCCATTACCTTCAGTAGCTCAGGGCCCCATCCAACCTATATCCGGCCCTGGCATGTACAGTGGAAACCACAAAATTTGTTTGTGGGTTTGTTTTTGTCTGTGTGTGTGTGTGTGTGTGAGAGAGAGAGAGAGAGAGAGAGAGTAAGTACTCACCAGTATGGCATGCTATCACCTCCTTTTTTTGATGCCATTGGCAGCCTTTTTGTGCTGACACCCACAGCATTGTTATCAAGATACTAGCTGACCCGGCCACGCATTGCTGTGGCTGATTTGGTGAAACGTAAAAGGAAGATGCAGTATAAAAGAGAAAGCGTATGTTTCCCCACACCTTTTCTCAGTGAAATTCAGCCTGCCTGCTCTCCTCCGCCGCCGCCCCCCGCCGCCCCCGTTTCGGCTTCCTCCACACAACTTATTATTACTGGTATTCGAGTTTCTGAGGTGTTTTTCCCCGCTTGTCTCCATGGCCTGGCTTTACGGTCTCGTGACCCTCCCCGATCTCAGCACTACGATGCCTGACCTTCTGCATCCCGCGTGCTCTCTTTGACTGGGGAATCCTCCTTCCCTCCAGGGCTCCATGTGCGCCTTGGTGAGACTAGGGACCCCCCCCACCCCCACCCCATGTTATGGACCGGGGGGAGGCGTTTCGCTCCCCTCCCCCCAGCAATCCCCCCGCACCCCGGGTGTCTCCATGCCCGGCTTTACAGTCTCACGACTCTCCTGGATCCTAGCACCACCACGCCTGGCCTTCTGCCTCCCACGTGCTCTATTTGGCTGGGGAATCGTCTCCAGGGCTCCGTATGCGTCTTGGTGGGTCTGGGGACCCTCCCAACCACTCCCCGTGTCCCGGGGAGAGGTGTTTTGCTCCCCTCCACCCAGCAACCCCCTGCACCCCACTGCGGTTGCCGTCTACCCCTCCCCCCACTTCTCCATCTGCTCACCGATGTTTGCAGGTCGGCGACCGTCGACTACGGTGGTTTGTAGGAGGAGGAGGTGTAGGGGGAGGGTGGTGGTGACGTAGGAGGAGCAGGAGGAGGGGCCAGAGGCGGGTGGGGTGTGGCGGTGAAATGAGATGACTGCTGTGCTCTTTGACGTCCACTGGAAGGCGCTAGATTTGTTTGCACAAAATCACATTTTTACCTGGGAAAGGTGTGGTATTTGTACAATGTAAGTACATATGATCCCTCCCATATGGCCATGGAACGTTGTGTCCAAATTTGAATGGAATTGGCTAAGCAGTTACGGAGAAAGGCGAAAACAAACAAACATGCAGCTTGAAGGATTTTATATATATAGATGAGTACTAGCACCTCCAAAAAAGGTACCCCCAAAAAAGGACTGAATGTGCATATAATTTTTATACGTGTGTGTGTGTGTGTGTGTGTTCCCTGCATGAAATCGAGCTATGAGTGAAACCAACCAGCCACGAGACTGACACAAACTATGTGAATTTAATGAGCAATGTCACTATGCTAGGAGCTTTCTCAGTTGAGGGTATCACCATTACTTTCTCTCACACCCCCGACCCCAGCCTTTTTGAAGAGGAGAGGAAGAGGAGGGAGATTTGTGCTACTGGACCAGTGTCTGAAAGAGCATATGGATGTTGAGCCCTCTGAATGTTGTTAGAATCAGATTCTTAGGTGTGTGTTTTTTTCATCCCCCGCTTCGCACTCCCCTGTGCTATCGCTATGGACTTACAGATGTCCCGTTCATGTCAGAAAAATGTACAGTGCCTCAGGGGGCTCTGAAATACCAAGGTCTGGGCACTGCTCCTGACCTCTCCTGGCTGGAGAGTAAGGCTGAGATGCGCCTTGGGTCACATGTCACTGAAGTCTGGTATTTGCTCGGCTTGGAGCTGCCTCTGTGCAGAAGCAGGAAACATAAAAACAGGCTGGGCTGCTCCTGCCAGGAGTCGAGGCTGATGAGTACAAAGTGACTGCCACGTCTGTGAAGAGAAACAATGAGCCTCCTCCGCCACCGTTGCCAACTGTCTAGAACTGTCCCCGGAATATCTAGGAATTCACATATAATCTTCTGGATGCTGCTATGAGCAAAGCAGAGGGATGAAAGGAAACTCAGGAGCGGCTTTTGAAATGGCATTGGGAACAGGGCGCTAGGCTGATTTTGTTATCACCTCCTGGCCCGTTTTCTATGCCCTTGAGGGTTTATATTCTAGGAGTTCCTGTTTACGATCTGGTATAACACACATTGCTGTTACTTGGCATTAGGGACAAGTTGACGGCTCTGTAGTCAATTAGACCTTGCTAAGTTAGTCTTCCAAGTTATTGTGCCAAGGGATGATGCTTCTAGGAACAGTTCCAACAAGACTGAATGGCCCTCCTTTGTGTCTCTCTCTTTTCCTCCCCACCATATTTTTTTGAAGATGGTATGGCAGAGCCACGGGTGCCTATTGAGTGCATACCATCCCACAGTCATTCTGTGGAAGAATCTAGAAGGCCACCAATTCCAAATCAACCTGTGAGGAGGAAATGGTGCGCATTGTGTGGTAGCACAACAGAACTCAGCACTGTAAACATGGGTGCTTTATCTTTTTCAGCCAGAGGGTCACATTCCCTTCTAGGCAATCCTCTGAGGCCCAGATGGAACTGGTGTGCAAGGCCAGAAGCAAAAGTGATTGAGGGGATCAATATTAAGTCATACACACATCCCTCCCTGTCCTCCATTCAAGCAGGCAATAGGCATTATTAGAGTTCAAAGGTGCATTCTAGCCAGGCAAAAATAATCAAGCAAAACTGGTGAGGGGGTGTGGCCTGAGGAGAGTTATAAGGGCCAGGAATAAAGTCCTGGAGGGCCACAATTAACCCCCATGCCTGAGATTGCCTAGTGTTGCTTTAGTTAGATCAGGGCAACTATTGACAGGTTCTTATCCACTGCTTTATCTGCATCAAGAAAAATACATGATCAATTTGTTTCATTGCGGTTATGGGCCTTCTTGATTTTTAAAAGCTGTACTGTGCACATTTAGAAATATTAAGTTATGATAACTAAGTAACCAAACAGAATTTGAATATATGTAGTCTGTCTTCCCACATTCCATAGACATTCTTACACCTGCAAACTTCTTATGTGGAGACTGAAGAGAAGCTTCTCAGTCTGCTATTGATGGATTCATAACTCTGAGTGACACTTGGCATTCACGCATTTTGGCACAATCTAATGTCTTCCATTTTCACTGGTTGACTTGTGCTGCAGATGTCATCACACTTAAAATATCATATCTGGATCAATGTCATTTCATGGTGTAAATTTTGGGGGTTCTTTAAGTCAAACCTGTCAAAATGAATTACAGTATGTGGGAATTGTTGAAGTGAGTGTTTCAAAATCAGGATTCTTTAAATGAATTGCAGTACACTCTCATCACCAGCCCCAATAACCAAGAGGACATCCAAAATATTTAGATAGACTGAAGTACTGTTTTTATAAGACCAGTGAATTTGGATAGCTAGATGTGTTTATAGTGAAGGACCTATTGCATTCAAGATACTGATTTCAAAGGGCTAAAACCTAATGCCAACATTGTTCCAGGCAAAGATATTACTGAATGGAATTTCTCAAAACACTGTATCAACTTTTTGCCTTGCCTGCAATTGCACTTACATGATGAGTGACATAGGACTGGGCAAGCACAAGAAGAAAAGTAAGGTTAAAGATGAATTAAATGAAACTCATATTTTGCTTCAGAGTATTGGATGAACTTTTGACATGAGATGCAAAGAATTAAATACTGGGCAGAATAAACAAGATTGCCTAGAACTTGAACCCGAAAGGGACCACACTGCCAGTCACCCTGAAGAGCCAATGAAGCTGGACATCCCTGCCCCTGCTGCCTGGGTTCCTGGCCATGTCTCATCTCCCTTGGGATCACAGGAGCAAAGTAGATGGAGAGCCAGGCAGGAATTTAAGAGCTGCCACCATAGTGCTCAGCTACTAGCCAACTAAGATCATGGCCACTGGTCCCATCACCTCCTGGCAAATAGAAGGGGAAGAAATGGAGGCAGTGAGAGATTTCACTTTCTTGGGTTCCATGATCACTGCAGATGGTGACAGCAGTCACGAAATTAGAAGACGCCTGCTTCTTGGGAGAAAAGCAATGACAAACCTAGACAGCATCTTAAAAAGCAAAGACATCACCTTGCCGACAAAGGTCCGTATAGTTAAAGCTATGGTTTTCCCAGTAGTAATGTACGGAAGTGAGAGCTGGACCATCAAGAAGGCTGATCGCCGAAGAATTGATGCTTTTGAATTATGGTGCTGGAGGAGACTCTTGAGAGCCCCATGGACTGCAAGAAGATCAAACCTATCCATTCTCAAAGAAATCAGCCCTGAGTGCTCACTAGAAGGACAGATCCTGAAGTTGAGGCTCCAGTACTTTGGCCACCTCATGAGAAGAGAAGACTCCCTAGAAAAGACCCTGATGTTGGGAAAGATGGAGGGCACAAGGAGAAGGGGACGACAGAGGATGAGATGGTTGGACAGTGTTCTAGAAGCTACTAACATGAGTTTGGCCAAACTGCGAGAGGCAGTGAAGGATAGGGGTGCCTGGCGTGCTCTGGTCCATGGGGTCACGAAGAGTCGGACACGACTGAACGACTGAACAACAACAAGCAAAGAATTAAATACTGGGCAGAACAAACAAGATTGCCTAGAACTTGAACCTGAAAGGAACCACACTGCCAGTCACCCTGAAGAGCCAATGAAGCTGGACATCCCTGCCCCTGCTGCCTGGGTTCCTGGCCATGTCTCATCTCCCTTGGGACCACTGGAGCAAAGTAGATGGAGAGCCAGGCAGGAACTTCAGAGCTGCCACCATAGTGCTCAGCTACTAGCCAATGAAGCTACTCTGCAGGAGGGTGAAGCACATGGAAGTACCTGCTAAGATCAGAGTCTGGCTGAGAGCCATGAAGGGATGAAGTGTCCAGAGCACAATGAGGACAAACGTCCAGTAGTTTAATTCTTTATTGGCAAAGCACAGACCTACACAGCTTCTCAGGTGCACAGAACAAGCACACACACTTCTGGCAAGTAAGCAGCTGGTTTCCCCTCCCCCAGGCTACTGCTCAGACCTGGACTGGTGGAGCAACAGCTTAACCACTTATGTACCAAACCACTTGTTTGGTGGGGTGTGTGCAAGCAACCTATGACTTCTCCTACATGGAAGCTATTGCAGTACCTGACTCTTCAAGATGCTCCTCGTCCTGGAGTACAACAGAGAAAGTCAGTGGGAAACATTTTAATTTTGGGACAGTAGGTTCATACCCAACATTGCTCATGGATTCTACAAAACCCCCAAATCAGTACTGTTTTGAAAAGTTCTTTCCGCCATCTTGATTCAAAATGGCAACCAATTGTGTCTGAAAGTAGTCAAAAACCACCTCCTTGATCTCAGGCACTATTGTGCAAAATTTGATTACCATAAATTAAGAACTATCCAAATGCATGGCAAATGAACAACTTTCCAAAATATATTGTAGAAACATAACTTCTTCTTTTTCGAAGTTTCTCAACGTTTCCCCCCAAAGTTTTTCTGTAAAGTTAAATAGTGTATGAATGAATGACAACTGGCATGGTGGGCCCTGAGGGCCTCTATCCCCCTTTTTCTTTTCCCTTAGCCAGCTGTTCTTCCACATACATTATATAGTAGAACTTTGTAGTGTAAACATCATACTGAAGGAAAATGATAGCTCATGGACTGAGGCACGTTTCTGAGCCCTAGGGGGGTAGTCAATTACTTGAGGATGTCAGCTTAACTCAAATCACATTACTAATATTTCATGGTCAATGCAAACCTACACACATCCATCACTGAAGGGCTGGATCAACTACAAATCTGTTGGGATGCATAATGACCTCACCAGCAGAAAGAGGGCTTGGTGACTCCACAACGTAAGATAAGAAGAGCCTGCCGTATCAGGCCAATGGCCCATCTAGTCCAGCATCCTGTTCTCACAGTAGCCAGCCAGATGTCTGTAGGAAACCTGCAAGCAAGACCCACACACAAGAGCATTCCCCGCTGTCCCAGTAGTCTCCTGCAATGAGTATTCAGAAACATGCTGCCTCTGTTTATGGAGGCAGAACAGAATTATCTTGGCTAATTGATAGCCTTATCTGTCCATATATCAGCATAGGTGGGCCACCATCTGAAGCTGATGAAAGGCACTCTGCTCCACTGATGCCACCTAAGCCTCAAGCGACAGCAAAGGATCCAGAATTACCCCCAAGCTACACCAGAAGCCTTCCTATTGGGTATTTTAAATCATGAAATCCCAAGAGAGGACAGAACAGTCTTTATGTATGCCACAACAGCAGCAAGAATTTTACTAACAAAAAACTGGAAGACAGAGGATATACCAATGATTGAAGAATGGCAGATGAAAGTAATGGACTATATGGAGCTTGCTGAACTGACCGGGAAACTCCGAGACCAGAGGGACGACGCAGTGGAGAAAGATTGGAAAAAAAATTATATCTGAAGAAGTAGGGAACCGTCTAGGGAACCGTCTGCTAACAGTGCCTCAGTCTTATCTGGATTGAGTTCCAGTTTGTTGGCTCTAATCCAGTCCGTTACTGAGGAAAAGCAACAGTCCAGCACATTCACTGCCTCACCTGCAGGTGTAAAGGAGAAGTAGAGTTGTGTGTAATCAGAATATTGCTAACAATGTGTTCCAAAATCCTGAATAGCTCCACTCAGTGGTTTCATGTAGAAGAATTTCTATAGTTCAGATCCTCCAAGTCCCCCTATTTTCCAGGGACGTCCCTGATTTAAAGAAGCTGTCCCGGTTTCTGATTTGATCCCAGAATGTCCCATTTTTCCTTAGGATGTCCCTATTTTCATTAGAGAAATGTTGACGGGTATGGAGTTATCTGACCCTCTGAAGGCAATCCTGTATAGGGAAATTTATGTTGGGGCAACCTAAATAATAAAATTATCATTATGGAATGGGACGTCCCTATTTTCATCAGAGAAACATTGGAGGGTATGATACTGCCCTTCATCCGAGGATACAGTACGTATGTGTGGGCTTCACAAGGGAGACTTATTAATTGGCATTAAACTGCTATTAAAAGAATAAAAGAAGAAATAAATAACCTGGACAAGAGTCACAATCCAAGACCTGGCACTCAGCAGTGCAAGACTTAGCACCTTTAGCTAAGTTGTTCATCTCTCATTATGGAACAAAGAGGCCAAGAAAAATCTTTCTGACATATTCTCTGGAAACGTCTCCCTTGCTCCCACCTCAACACCCTCTAGTGATATCTCCCCCCCCCCCCTACTCCTTGTCAACACACACACTTGTTCTAAAGTCTGCTGGTGAAAGAGAAAAGTCTCCAAAAGTAGCAGGTGTCCTTAAGACCTGTCAAAACACATCAGGAGTGTATTTGGAACTCTGCTGGCCCTCAGCACTCAGGCTGACCCCTGAATCCAGCCGTGCCAACCTAGTCCCTGCGGCCCTGAGGTAATTAGGGCTTGAAAATGAAGTGGAGGCGAGTTAGGAATTCTTAGTGTCCAAACTAGTTAACAGGATTGTGTTCCCCTCTCCAGTAACCAGCCACACTGGACTTGGTCTTCTTCAGGCCCACTCTCTCATGCGTACAATGAGCAGGTCCACACTAGCCAGTTTTTCTGTGTGCAGGTGGGGGTGGGGAGAGCTGTGTACTGCTAGCAGGTTGAGGAGCAATACCTCATGCTATGGAGTCCCAGTCCATGATGGGACTCAGAACCGTTGCTGAGGTACAAAGGCCCATCACACTAGCAACATTTCAGCAGACGAGGAAGGGTTGTAGTATAGCGCACATGTTGTGGTTCAGTGCCAGAGCAACTGCAATGTATGTAGAAGGTCCCAGCTGCAGTTCTCAGCATCTCCAGGTAGGGATGGGAGAGACTCCTGCCTGAAATTTTGAAGACCCTCTGCCAGGCAGTGTCAGTAATCCTGAGCTAGATGGACCAATGGCCTGGCCTGGTATAAAGCAGCTCCCTGTGTATAAATGTTTCCCAACACCTGACCACTTATGCTCCAGTTCTTGGGGACAGACAAATGGGGATGGTCATCAAACTGAAGATGCTCTTGTTTACTCAGGAATTTGCTGGGCATTAATGCTGGAGACTGCTGAGATTGTGAATAATGTTTA
Organism: Lacerta agilis; assembly: GCF_009819535.1. Lineage (NCBI taxonomy): Eukaryota > Metazoa > Chordata > Lepidosauria > Squamata > Lacertidae > Lacerta > Lacerta agilis. Next base: position 72,947,334 of record NC_046317.1, read on the forward strand.
TTACATATTTTATATGCTCTGGTATTGTTCATAACAGTGAGGGGTGACTAACAAATATTTTAAATGCATTAATTTATACTTGTGGGCATCCAGAGGTACCCATCTCTCTCTCTCTCTCTCTCACACACACACACACACACATACACACACACACACAAATACTGAAACATGCAGTCCCCACCCTACATTGTGAAATAATGAGGTACCAAGAGGGTTCTCCTGTTTTTTTTCTGAATGCATACAATGGCCATCTCCTAAGCTGGCGATGGAAAAGCTTTGACCTTGCAGATATTTTGCATAACTCCCATAAACACTGCCCATTGGCTATGCTGGCTGGGGCTGATGGAGACTGGAATCCAACAGAAACCAGTGATGGTGAACCTCAGGCCAAATGCAGTCTACCAGCTCCTTCTACCTGGCCCTTGAGACTCCCACCAGGCCACACCCTCTATTCCCAGTCAAGACCTTTCCATGGCCCTGCTCCGCACTTTCCTTGACAAAGGATCTCCTGAGCAGAACCTTTAATGTACATCCTGACATGGAAAACCTATAAAGTGTATCCCAACCTCAGAGTTCACTGTGGTTATGGAACTCTATTTAAATAAAAATAAAAATAAATGTTAGATCAGTGCATGAGCAGGACCAGTAATTCTCCATCAGGTTCAATATAATATTTCATTTGAGAGCAGTGACAGGTAACAGCTCACTGAGAAATAACATGGGAGCTTCTATCTTGGATTTGACCCATCCTTCATCTGTTAGCAACCAGCACCAGATGTTTCAAAGCAAGTAATGATCTTTGCAGTAGGTAAGTGTTGTATAGGCTGTGCTTTTTCCTCCACGAAAGACTCTTCTGAATACAGTAACAGCCATAATTCTTTCACTGACATTGGGCCAAACTGTACACATAGACATCCCTCCCCTCTGACTTTTTTTTTAAAAGATAGTGTTGTTTTAAATTATCTACATCCCCTCCGCGCTTGGCTTTAGCCACAACTATTTGGCTGCATGAATGTCTGTCATGCTAACATCTGGCTTTACATTCCTCTCTCCTAGGTGATAGCGGGTGGCATGACCTATGATCCGCTAACCACTTTCATTTCCTTTGGGAGTTCAGCTCCGCCTCCTGCTACCATAATTATACGATCTTGGCACAGATGAAGCATGAGAACAACAGCCATCCACACCTTTGACCTTATGATCAAGACCGCAACTTTTGACTGATAACGTCCCACATTCAGTTCTGAAACCATGATCCAATGTAACTATACAGCCATGTTTGTTCATTCATGTTTCTGCCCTGTAACATGAATGGGTGAGGTGTGAGGAGGGGCCTCATTTTTATAATGAAATTACACATATCTGTGGTGAGCTGTAGCCTTCGCCTCCTGCCTCTTGCTTGCTGCTTTCTATCACTTTTAGGCACTTTTCTCTGAAAGCTGACTCTTTGTGTTATCAGAACCAGGCTGAGAGGAAAGTGACTGATAAACTTGACTGACTGACTGAGTGAGTGACACTTCCCAAAACAATCAGCCAACTGAAACACAGCCATCTTCCACAATTGGCACTTCTCCAGATCTTGCAAGGCACTTCCCCATCCAAACAATGTGTTCAAAAATTCATATACTAGGTAAAGTGTGCATAAAAATGCATATAATTGTTTTTTTTTTTAAAAAAGGATACAAGGACATATAATATTACTGAAAATTGCTTTGCAAAAGATGTGTGTATTAGGCAACACTACATACAAAAACATGTTTGTTAGGAGAAATTCACACTTAAACACTGGCAGATTTTCATGAGGAAAAGGAGGACTCACAATCTGGGCAAGGTGGCCCAGAGAGTGCCTGTGTTGCTGCTGCTTTGCCAAAGCCACTAGAAATTCTTCTCTTTTTTAATGTGCTTAAAGTTTCCATTTTTAAATTTGTTAAAGAAAAGTTGAAAGGAATTCAAATGCTGTTTTTATTCTCTTATATGTTTATAAGCTGCCTAGAAAGGACATTATCCTGTAAGGCAGTCCTTAAAAGTTTTATTAAATAAACAAAATAGATGAAATCTGGAAACAGATCATTAAGGTACTTGAGCAACACGCCTGGGTCTACTGAGAAAGACACCTAATGGTCACTGCACTGTAAAAACAACACCTGTGAACTAGATCTTGATGTTGGAAGGTTTGGGGTGTGTGCACCATCTTTGACCAGAAATGCCAGTGGCATGCAAACCAAATTCACCCTTAACATCCTCCAGGTCTCCTTTAGGATCAAGTATGTATGAGTGGCACAGAGTAAACCAACAGTGCCCCCTAGTGAGCTGAGTTGGTGGGATTCATTCCATTCTATAAACCGAAAGGCATAATCTCTGGAAAGAGTAGACCCAACCCAACAAAAGGTGCTTCAGTCTTTCTCTCCCCCACCCTTTACATCAATTTGCAAATGCAAAAACTGCATTGGACTTAGAATATAAAGACTGTTATAGTTTTCTCTGTGGTTTTATGACATCCACATATACTTGCAATGGTGTAAGAGGGGCTCTGCAGTGCGTGAGACATGTGAAAGCAGGCTACAGTCTGAATGAGACAGAGGAAACATTCATTTCTTGGCTCTAACAAGACGGAAGCCAAAGTATACAAACAAACTTTTTGCTATTCAAGTGCTGATCCCCATTACACCACTGTAAATCTTAAAACAGTTCCACTGACATCAAGGAATAATTCTGAAGTTTTGCCGATGTAGCTGAGTCCCTAGGGCCACGTGAAATATTTGCAGCCAAATCTAAGATGACATAAAACCCACAAAACTCAATTGGTTTTGGGTTTCATTTCAACTCCAGCTCTCAGATCAAGCCTCATCAACAGATTCTTTCAGGTTCATGAACCTTTCAGTCAAATCTTGGCCTGGTTTCAAGCTAGCCCTGCTCTGATTTACAGTTTTGCATTGGAATAATGTGCCGCTCATGGCTTTGGCTGATTGCGATGCGAAACTTGTCATTCTCAGCTGTGTTTAACTTTGAGATTGAGAGGGCCCAGAGGGTTAACCCGAAACTCAAAACCAAATTCATAGATAGGGTGGCATGAGAAACCGCGCAGATTAAAACTAAATAAAACAGATGCACAAAAAGTTGAATGCTGAGAAGAGTGAATGCTGAGTTCAGCATGGTAGACTATGACCCCCACCAAGAACCAAAACCAAAGAGACCCAAACCACATCTTTATGTGAACATTGGCCCAAGGTTCTATCCAATCCATACTGGAAAGTGGGCAAGAGTTCAACTACAGCTTACTTGGCCAAAGAAGCACTTAGGATCAGTTGTATCTTGTAGATGTTGAAATGTGTGAAGATACATTAGTATTATAAAACCGTTTGAAAAATAGTGATGTATCCCCATAGGAAATTATGATGAAGTCCCAAAAGTACAGTAAAAAAAAACCAAACCAGCTTCCATTGTGTAAAACAACCTTCTTTTCAAACATTCAAATTATTATTATTATTATTATTATTATTATTATTATTATTATTATTATTATTATTATTTTCATGAGGCTCTGCAATGCAATTTGCAATATAAGGACATGTAGAACAGTTACATATATAAAAACAGTTAACAAGTCCTGTCATGCAAGAGGAAATCCTTGCGCTGATAGGACCACAATTTATCTGGTTCAGTCAAACCTTGGTTCCCAAACGGCTCCGTTTTTGAACGTTTCGGCTCCTGAACGCTGAAAACCCGAAAGTAAATGCTCTGGTTTTCAAACATTTTTGGGAACCTGATCGTCCAATACGGCTTCCACTTGAGTGCAAGAAGCTCTTGCAACCAATCAGAAGACACGCCTCAGTTGTCAGATATTTCGGAAGCCGAATGGGCTTCTGGAATGGATTACGTTTGACAACCAAGGTTTGATTGTACAGTGGTACCTCGGGTTAAGTACTTAATTCGTTCCAAAGTTCTGTTCTTAACCTGAAGCGTAGTTAACCTGAAGCACCACTTTAGCTAATGGGACCTCCTGCTGCCGCTGTGCCACCAGAGCATGATTTCTGTTCTTAAGAGGAGTTCTTAACCTGAAGCGTACTTAAACGGAAGCGTACTTAACCCGAGGTACCACTGTACTTTGAAAGTAACCCTGGGAGTCCAATTATTATTTTTCACCTGGGGCAGGGACACTATGGGAGTGGGTGAACCAACAAAACCAACTGAGTCTGGAAATATTTCAAAACAAGCTAATAATTCCCCAAATGTACTCTAAGTGCCAGGAATATACAGAGAGAGAGAGAGAGACTCCTGTGGTTCCCAGCTTTCCTGGATGCACCACCCTTGGCAGGAAGTGTATCAGATGGACTTACATAGCAAGGAAGCAGCCCTAAACCAAGTCAAACACTGATCCAACTAGCTCAGGATTGCCTACACCAGTGGTGGTGAACCTTTTAGAGTGCCCAAACTGTAAACCAAAACCCACTTATTTTTCGCAAAGTGCCCAGAGTTGTTGAGCTTTTCATTAATTTTTTGGGGGGGCTCCCCAAAGATGTTGAGCCTTTTGGGGGGGCTGCTGACCAAAGTTTTGGAGCTTTGGGGGGGTCGCAAAAGTTGCTTTGCTTTTTGGGGGGGACACCCCAAAGCTGCTGAGGTTTTTTGGGGGGAGAGAGAACAGAAATAAATGGTGAATAATACCTTCGCTGGAACTAACGTGCAGCACTGACATCATCGTCTGCCAAAGCGCCAAAGAAACCCAGCACAATAAGGGTTAAAAATGAACCCTTTTACGCCCAATCAGAAACAGCCACTGACGCAGCAAATTGAAAAACAGACCAATTGCCAAACACAATCTCCGGCTAACAGAAAAAAAGAAAGAAAGAAAAAAGAAAAGAAAAGAAAAAAAGGTTCTGGATTTTAACAGCGGATGCAAGCTGTAGTGTGTGGTGGTGGGGAGTCGGAGAATAAATGGGGAGGGGAACAGCGCAGATGGGCAGATGGCACGCGTGCCAGCAGTGAGGACTCTGTGTGTCAAGTCTGGCACACGTGCCATAAGTTCGCCACCACTGGCCTACACTGACCGGAAACAGCTCTCCAGGGGTTCAAACTGGGTTGTTTCCTAGTCCTACCTGAAGATACTGAGGGTTGAACATGGGACCTTCTTTGTGCCAAGCAGATACTTTACCACTGAGTTGTGGCCTTTCCCCTTCAAGAATTGCACTTCAGAATTGTGAGTGCAGCTATTGCAGCCACACACCATCTTGGCTCAGTTACATAATGTGGAGGGTAACAGTGAGGGCCACAGCTAAGCATGAGGCCTCCAGGTCCTGGCATGTGGCACGACACAATATAGGACCAAATATGGATCTATTTTTGGATAAGATCTGGACCCCAAATGACCTGGAGTCCTGTCCAAAATGGACCCACATGAGAATGGACCATTGCATGCTAAATACTCAGCTTCAGCATTTAGAAATTAGCATCACTGTGCTGATATTTGCTGTTTGACCATATCCTAGGACCTAGGTGAACAGTTTGTCAACAATGGCACCTAGGGACATCATTCGTAAACAACACCAAGAGGCAGTTGCCAGGGCCCCAGTTGGGCCAACTGCTACCCTGTGCTCTTTTAAAAAGTGGCTTGGTCCAGAAGCCACCATTTAAATTTCCCACAATGGCATGAATTGAGGCTACATGAATGAGGCTCTGCAGGCCTACCTGCCACTGCTAGGCAAGCTCACTTACTTAGGAGAGCTCCTGTCTATGGACACTTTGACAAAGAACCCCTCAAACCTGGAACCAAATGCAAAGGAAGTTGCAAAGAACTGACAGAGTTCAAGAGGAGGCAGAGCCATGGATGGTCCCATTTAGCCGCTAGAGTCACTTGAGTGAAATACTTAGGTCACATTTTCTTTTCAGCATATGATGGAGGGAAAAAGCATTCATCCTACCACTCCTTTGCTACTGGAATGTCTCCACAGCAGAAGTAGAAAGTGGGTCAGTATTCTTTCCCAGAGGCACATTGGAGGAGGACAGCAGCACATCTGCCACCACGACAAATTGCAGCACACTCTTCATAATAATAGTTGGCTTGTGATTTGGAAAATGACTGATGATTGGATTTGCTGATCCATTAGGGATGACAGAATGATGTATTCATTTTTCTGTTGGCTGGCAGTGGTGGCTGTGCATATTACATGCAGGGGGAGATGTGGGGGGGGGAGGGAGTATTCAATTAAAGAAATAATTAATGGCCTGCTTTCTCACCCCATGTGACTTAGAAGCTCATAAATCCCACAACATTCAGAAGCAATTACAAATTTGTAGATGATTCCAGGAGCGTGCCCTTTGGGATGTCAACAAGGAAGATTAGTAGTTCGGCAATGATTCACAAAAGAAAGACGGAAAGATACAATGGCCTGATCTTTAGGCAGTTATGGGGACTGAACAGAAGGCCTTCCTTTGGAGGCATGATCTATTTATTCTGGCTTGCCATGTGGCCCAAACCCAGGAGTATATAATGCAGGAGTGGTCCACCTTCCGAAACTGGCCTGCAAAGTTAATCCTGATAAAAGGTTGGAGCCAAATCCTGGAGCCAAAAAGGTTCCCCCACACCTGGCTTGGCATGTCATCCAAACCCAGGATCATGGTTAGGCTCTCTCCCACTTAATCATGATCTGTTGAGAATTCATTCTGATCTGTTTACGGAGAGATTAGATGACATTGGCTATCTAATGAATATTCATTCTGATTTGTTTGTGGAGAGGTTAGATGACATTGCATCAAAGCATGTGTTATTTGGCTCTTTCCAGCACATTTCCCCCACACACAAACACACTTTCCTTATTGCAAAAAGGTGGTTCTTTTGAGGAAGCAGGTTTGTTAAGCGAGAACTTCCAGTCAACTGCAATTGCACAACCTGAATTTGCTGGGATGTGATTGAATCCCACCCCAAAACAGCAAAAGTCTGAACGCACTCCTTTTTCACTCCTTTTTCAGTGAATGCCAACCATCTTTTCTTGTTTTGAAGCAGACCTTCAGTGCTCCTCTCATTCACCATCTGGCAAATTGTGCTATAAGCATGAATTGTGTTGGTTCTCCAGGTAAGATGTGTTGTGGATTTCCAGCTTAGACTTATGAATGGAAAACGAACTCTCTCTGTCAGGGAGATTGGAAGCTTGTCCTCGTGCGTCCAAAGAGCCAGGCTTATCTTGACTTTAAAGCTTCAGCTGGAGTGCACATATTACAGGAGATTTAGGGAAATCAACCTTCCCCCAATCCTGAAGCTTTTCTCTCTTTTTGCATTAAAATGTTGAACATGGAGCCAAACCAAATGAGAGGTTGGAGATCTTTAACTGGAGCTCCTATCTCTGCTAAAAACAGCTGTTGATGAGGGCAATTGGATTGGGACTACAAAGCCAGAGAAAGAAAGAAGGTTAACCCTTCCCAAGAACGCAGTTCTGCAAGCTGTAATGTACCTCATTAGGCAAAGCATAGCACCCCAACAATTCTCCTGATCCAATGTGGGGCCACAAGAGCTGCTTTTAAAAAAATTAAAAGAGGCAAGAGATCTGGGCACAGGTCTCCAATATCTTGTCAACTTTGGCTCCAAGAGCTACGGTACCTGCTAGATGATTCTGAGGATGGCAAAGTCTATGAGCCACAGTTTCTTTGCATGTGCTAAGCATCCAATGGTAAACATTTAGCTTTGTGACCATGCTGTGGTTTGGAATCGCAGGTCAGATACAAGTGGGGTGTGTGTGTGTTTCTAATCACAGTTGGTTGTAACTTTGTACACTTGTCTCTTTGGAAAACGTAATTTCTTTGTAGCTTTGCAGCGTGCAATGGACAAATAACAAGCGTGTTAAGCCAAAACTGGTAGTCCTCAAAATGGCACGTGCCATTATGTTTAATTCTGGGCCTGTATTTGGGCGTGGGGTTAAAAGGTTACAGTCCAGCCAGGGGGTGTTAAAGTGTGGTGTAAGTTTTGCTGTCTCAGCAAAAAGGAGCTCAAGCAATGGGGCACCATTTACAATAACACCCCCAGTATGCCCACAGGAAGCTCTCTGGGTGTATAAGTGCCCCCAGCAATGTGTTGCCAGCACTAGACCTTGCTTCCTTGCAAGCCACTTCTGCTGGATCAGGTGCATGGGAGCACTCTCTAAGCATAAGGACATGTGGCCTTGGTGTGATTCACAAACATTAAAGCTACATGTGTGGGTCATATACACAACAACTTTTGTGTTGCTCTCCTGCCTGCCCCCACCTGTACACCTAGCTTCCATGCTATGGGGGAGCCTGAGTCAAATTGTGGCATATCATTGTGCATACACAGAATTAAACACCCACACAGGCCATTAAAAGTGTGCAATCCTATTTACCCGAGAGTGAGCCCCATTGACTTCAGTGGGGCTTCCTTCTAGGTAGAGTGTACAGAATTGCCCTGTTAATGTGTCTTTCTCCCTTGCAGGAATTTGGTAGCATTTGTGAAATTCACTTTGAAGCCGGTGTGTTTAGAAAGCAAAGAGCAATTATCCCCATTGCTTTTTAAAGAGCGGGAAACTCCCGAGACGTTAATTGAAAATTGACTCTAGGGAACTGTAACCTGTTGGTGGACTGTAAGCTTGGGCATATGGCTATGATTGCCTGATAATTGTTATTTTAAATAATAATAATAATAAATTTTGATGTATCCCTTCAACTTTAATGATATGGTTGGTCATCATTCTGCAAATTTCCAGTTAATTGTCTTATGAAGCATCTCCCTCTCCCCCTGCAATGGGTGATCATTCGCTGCACATTTTTATTATTAGCTCAGCTGTTTAATAGAACAAGTAATCTATTGTCATTTTCATGATGACTAATTTGAAGTTTGGTTGGCTATTGCCTGTTAAGCTAATTGAAAGCATCTGCCAGCAAGCTGTTTCATAGCTTTCCTGTCCATCAGTGTCCTTTTGTCTTGATCCCTTGGCTGTATGGTTTCAGGTTACCCAAGGCAAGCAAGATCATAAGCTAGGGCCAAGGTCATGCAAAAGTCAAGGCCAGAAAACCAGGATGAATCAAGAGCAAAATGAGCAGGGGAAGCCAAAACTGAAGCACAATTCATGCTCAGAATTAGGAATGGGGGAAGATACACCAGAAAGGAATATTCCAGGAGGATGGAGGGGGGGGGAAGAAATATAATTACATAGCACTTTGCAGTCTTCATTCCCTTTAATCCTTACAACAACCCTGTAAAGTTGGACAATAGTATAACCCGCATGCTACAGATGGGAAGGGTTGCTAAGAAAGAACAACTTGCCCAAGGTCACCGAGAGAATTCACAGCAGAGGCGAAAGTTTAAACAAGGACCTTTCCATTCATAGTTTGGGGCTCTTCCACATTTGGTTGCTAATATTTTACTGGTAGTGTCACTTCTTGCTTCTTCGTGATACACAGGACACACTGCTTTGTTGATACTGCTCATTCTGGCTCTTTATGCAGAGACTTTTAAGACTAGCATTATGCTGCCTTTTTTTTGGAATTACTGCATTTTGCTGCTGATCTCATGTGCATGGGCACTGTAGTATCACTACAGATACTGGTGGGAGTACATTCATCCCTGCAAAACTGGTTTCACACTTCAGGCACCAGGCCTGTTGGCAGACAAACTGCACATTACAAAGATGTCTGCAAAACATGGCATGAAGGCTCGCAACATCAACCCCGCCATGTGGGGAATCCCTTGTAGATGACTGCTATGCCTGGAGACAGACAGGCCATGCATCTACAGCAGTGACCAAGCAAGGAATGGCTGCTGGGAGGAGCGCACAGAGAAGAAACACCATGAAGAAACTGCAGCAACAAAACCAGACACCTTCATCTGCCCCAGCCGAAACAAAACATTTCTCTCCTATATTGGTCTCTACACCCAAAGCAGGTGCTGTAACCTCCCAACAGTTTGAATTCACCCCTGAAGGCACACTCTTCTGTTGTCTCCCAAGATAGATGGATGTCAGCATATCATTAGGTTGTTATGTGACTTATAATGATCAAGTTTTTAACATATTCATTTATTTACCCCAGTGGTGTAGCATGGGTTGCCAGCATCCGGGGCCGCACAAAGCGGGTGAGTGGGAAGGAGGGAAACGGACGGAGTACATGTGCACATTCAACTGTCTAACAGCATTCATGTCACCCAGGAGATCGCAGCCGCAGAGATATGAAAAGAAGAGTCATTCCATTATCTGGAGACGTCACTTTCTGGTTTGCATGGAGAAGCTGTTTTCAATGGGGCCCAGTGACAGAAGTGCACAGTTGTATTGAGACAGCACCGGGTGTTGAAATTTTGCACCCATAAGAATTTTGCACCCAGGGCAACTGCCCTTGTGTTCCCCCCCCCCATGCTACCCCACTGAATTTTCCCCACTGATTGTGAATGTGACAACCCAATCCTTTTGTGTGTTTTGTGGGGGGGGGGGTACTTAATTTTAATTTTGTTGCATTGTTTCCTCTTTATTTCTTTGTTTTAATGTTATTGAATTCTGTTTTTAATTAAATAAATTATAGATACAGTGGTGCCTCGCAAGACGAAATTAATTCGTTCCGCAAGACTCTTCGTCTTGCGGAAATTTCGTCTTGCGAGGCACCTTTTCCCATAGGAACGCATTAAAATTTAATTAATGCGTTCCTATGGGAAAAAAAGTCCGGGGGCCCCTCCCGACCGGCACCGGAGCCACGCCACGCCGCGTTTTAAGACTGCAGTGAGCGAACAGCTGCGCTGCTGTTCGCTCGCTGCAGTCTTAAAACGCAGCTCCGCGGCTCCCGGAGGGAGGGAGGGGGCCGTGGGATCATGCCCGACATCGGGCACGATCCCACGGCCCCCTCCCGACCGGCAACGGAGCTCCGCGGTGCCGTGTTTTAAGACTGCAGCGATCGCTGCAGTCTTAAAACGCAGCTCCGCGGCTCCGGGAGGGAGGGAGGGGGCCGTGGGATCATGCCCGACATCGGGCACGATCCCACGGCCCCCTCCCGACCGGCAACGGAGCTCCGCGGTGCCGTGTTTTAAGACTGCAGCGATCGCTGCAGTCTTAAAACGCAGCTCCGCGGCTCCGGGAGGGAGGGAGGGGGCCGTGGGATCATGCCCGACATCGGGCACGATCCCACGGCCCCCTCCCGACCGGCAACGGAGCTCCGCGGTGCCGTGTTTTAAGACTGCAGCGATCGCTGCAGTCTTAAAACGCAGCTCCGCGGCTCCGGGAGGGAGGGAGGGAGGGGGCCGTGGGATCATGCCCGACCTCGGGCACGATCCCACGGCCCCCTCCCGACCAGGCAACGGAGCTCCGCGGTGCCGTGTTTTAAGACTGCAGCGATCGCTGCAGTCTTAAAACGCAGCTCCGCGGCTCCGGGAGGGAGGGAGGGGGCCGTGGGATCATGCCCGACATCGGGCACGATCCCACGGCCCCCTCCCGACCGGCAACGGAGCTCCGCGGTGCCGTGTTTTAAGACTGCAGCGATCGCTGCAGTCTTAAAACGCAGCTCCGCGGCTCCGGGAGGGAGGGAGGGGGCCGTGGGATCATGCCCGACATCGGGCACGATCCCACGGCCCCCTCCCGACCGGCAACGGAGCTCCGCGGTGCCGTGTTTTAAGACTGCAGCGATCGCTGCAGTCTTAAAACGCAGCTCCGCGGCTCCGGGAGGGAGGGAGGGGGCCGTGGGATCATGCCCGACATCGGGCACGATCCCACGGCCCCCTCCCGACCGGCAACGGAGCTCCGCGGTGCCGTGTTTTAAGACTGCAGCGATCGCTGCAGTCTTAAAACGCAGCTCCGCGGCTCCGGGAGGGAGGGAGAGGGCCGTGGGATCATGCCCGACATCGGGCACGATCCCACGGCCCCCTCCCGACTGGCAACGCGGCGCCCCGCGGGTCCAGGAGGGCTTACCTTTTCGCTGCGGTCGGGAGGGATGTTGTCCGCGTCTGCCATTTTGGATCGACTGCGCATGCACAGTCGATCCAAAATGGCGGACGCGGACATCACCCCTCCCGACCAGAGCGAAAAGGTAAGCCGGCTTACAGTGGTACCTCGCCAGACGAATTCGTCTTGCGAAAAACAGGCATAGACGAATTCGTCTTGCGAGTCAACTAAAAACTCGCAAAACCCTTTCGTCTAGCGAGTTTTTCGTCTAGCGAGGCATTCGTCTTGCGGGGTACCACTGTAGATAGACAGACATCTATATTTGTGTGTATGTTTACTACAGGGATGGAAAACCTGTTGCTCTCCAGATGATGGTTTTGGACTGCAACTCCTATCAGCCTGAACCAACACGGCTCAATGGTCATGACTGATGTCCTGGAACATCTGGACACCTGGAGTTCTGGAACATCTGGAGTGTCACAGGTTCCCTATTGCTGCATTGCTACAACAACCAGTTTGATGCTGTTCCAGAAAGTTAGCGCTGTTCTCTGCTTCTGTCCAGTAGCCAACATACTAATGATGGCAGCCTTCCAACCAGGACAGTACTTACCCAATCTCCCTCCCTCTACTCCGTTTATATACAATATGTGTTTGCTGTTCTCCCTTTCATTGCAGGTCATTCATTTCTGTTTCTTGGTCTCCTTCCTTGCTTTGCTCTCAAATCGCCCATTTGGGAACATCAATCTCTCAGCAGCTGATAAGTTCAACCTATCGAGCAACAGTAATTCTCTTACTTGCTGGCACGCTAAGTGCAGAACATCACCTCTGGGAGAGAAAAGCTTTCTTGCTGGAAAGGATGAACCTATTTCTGGAAACCTCTTCCAAATTGTAGCTCAGTTTCTTAAGCCCTGGCACAGTTCTTTCCTGACCTTTATCCTTCCCCCCCCCCTTTCCAATTATTCCACTGGGAGATAAAACAAAAGCATTTCAGGTTTAGAAACAGGTGGTGATGGTAGCTCTGTGCTAGGCCTAAAAGCAGGCACTGGGAAGGGGATTAGGGAATCCTGGCAGAAAAGTACTACTAGAAATCTAATAATAATCCCAATTTATTTATTTTTTGCATTGGCTCCTTTATGCTCCTTTGTTTTGGGCCAAGACTTAGATTCCCACCCCCAAAATGCCTTTTCCCCTATAACACAACATTACGTAATCATCTAGGTCAGCCAAAAAATTATATTGCTGTAAATGAGGGCTGTGCTTGTGACCTTTTTATTAAGGGATGCACCCATTCAGGTAAGGAGTAAGGGCAGGAGTAAGGAGCGATGCGGGTGGCGCTGTGGGTTAAACCACAGAGCCTAGGGCTTGCTGATCCGAAGGTCGGCAGTTCGAATCCCTGTGAGGAGGGTGAGCTCCCATTGCCCGGTCCCAGCTCCTGCCCACCTAGCAGTTCGAAAGCAGGTCAAAGTGCAAGTAGATAAATAGATACCGCTCCAACGGCTTAGTCATGCTGGCCACATGACCCGAAAGCTGTACACTGGCTCCCTCGGCCACTAATGCGTGATGAGCGCCACAACCCGAGTCGGACACAACTGGACCTAATGGTCAGGGGTCCCTTTACCTTTACCTTTAAGGGCAGGTTATTTTCCTTGTCTTCCTTTTGAGAAGCGCTTCCCAGCCCATCTTTAATCCTGACCCGGAAATAAAAGCCTAGTTGAGCCTTGAATTTTGTATTATTCTCAGCGCACATTGCTGAAAGCCCAGCAACGCAACCGCAAAGCTGTTTTGCCTCTGCCTTCTCCTCTTCTGGGCTCTGACCTTGAGGGTTTCACTATGCCATCAAAAGGACCCTGGAACTGCAGGAGGTGTTTTCATTAAGAAAGCTAAGGGGAAATTCTCCTCCACCAAATTTAAAGCCAAACAACTCTGACGGGGCTTTTCCGTTCACTGAGCAGATACGACATTTGCCTTAAAATTGTGTTTTGCAACTACAGTACCAGTTAGCATCCCTGTCACACCAACAGCACCAACCCCCCCCCCCACAAGCTGCAACACCATAGCTAGTAAGCATGTGGCAGGGGGGGGACACCAAATCTTTCCTTTAATTTGTGAAACCCCATTGCATTTCAGCTTTTGCTTCCATTTTGGTGCTCAAATTCATCTTAGAGTAGTTTTGAAAAACTGCTGTGAGGCTTTTGTTTTGTTTGTTTCTCCTGCCTTCCTCCCCCCCCCCAACTGTGGCAGAAGGCAGAACTTAAAGACACCTGGAACACATCCTAGTGCCTGCTAGGGATGAAAGGATTTTGGTTCTCTCCGTTTCTCATTTTACCTGTCTTAAATTCAGTTCCAGCAAACTGCATTAAAAAAAAAAATCCGCATCAAAATTCTCCAGCATTTTACTACATACTGTATTTTTCCTAATAAACATGCAGCTTTGACTAATATACACATTGGGAGGACGGGTGTCCACTCCTGGCATCCAATGAAATGTGGACATGTTTAATGGAGGGTTCAATATAGCAGAGGCTAAGGAAGAGCAAATAAGGTAAAGGTAAAGGGACCACTGACCATTAGGTCCAGTCACGGACGACTCTGGAGTTGTGGCACTCATCTCGCTTTACTGGCCGAGGGAGCCGGCATACAGCTTCCGGGTCATATGGCCACCATGACTAAGCCGCTTCTGGCAAACCAGAGCAGCGCACGGAAACGCTGTTTACCTTCCCACTGGAGCAGTACCTATATATCTACTTGCACTTTGATGTGCTTTCGAACTGCTAGGTTGGCAGGAGCTGGGACCGAGCAACGGGAGCTCACCCCGTCACGGGGATTCGAACCGCCAACCTTGCGATCGGCCAGCCCTAGGCTCTGTGGTTTAACCCACAGTGCCACCCATGTCCCTGGGAAGAGCAAATAGACTCTCGTATATTGTAGATTTTTTTGAGGGGGTATTTACTGAGACCTTTCACAGACACCATGGGAGGCACTGGTGGGCACACCAATGCCCATGGGCACCATGTTGCTGACTCCTAAGACAGAAGGAAGGAATACATGAGGTTCTGAGGCGGATCAGGCAAGGATGCCACCAAAACTGCCTTCATAAAGAGCCTCTCTCTCTCTCTCTCTCTCTCTCTCTCTCTCTCTCTCTCAAAATAGTTTGGCAGCTCTCTGGATGATATGAGAAGTGTTGACTGTAGCTAGCGCCCGCTGACAAGACCCCAGGGAGACACTCGAATTAGCTTGTTTACTGCTCGCGCTTTCTTTTATTTTGTCTGGCCCTGGTTGTAAAACATTCCCAAAGACAACACATCAGAGAATGCATCCCTCTCCATTTCCTGTTTATCTGACTGGCCCAGCTGGAAGGCCTAAGAAGGAAGCATCGTTTGATGGTGTCTTTGTTCAAACTGGACTTCTGTTGTTCACAAGGCCAGCGATGCTGGGCTACCCTTGTTAGTGACTCTCCTGCAGCAGTGGCCATTGTCACCCTCCTTTGTTAAATCCACGTCTTCACAAAATACCAACTATGAGTCTTCCTGTGGGCATTCACACACCAAAAGAGTAGATCCCTACATCAAAACAACTCACAATCTAAGGCATTTTCCAAGTGTGATTATAGTCTTGTGAGACCCATTTTAATGACAAGGGAACGTGAAATATACTCGGAGTCAAGTGTGAATTTCATGCTCTTTATTCAGCTCATAGTAGTGAGGAATGCAGTTCCCCCAAAACGTTTGCTTTATATACACTATTTACACAATGGGCCCCACATGATTGGCTAATTCCGGGATACTCCTGTATGCCAATCGGGTTGCGGATTCACTTCCACCTGGAGCTGGATTGGGTGGCTCCTGTGAACCAATCAGACTGCTGCATTCTGGATCCTATTGTTCTAGGACCAATCAGACTGCTGCATTCTGAATCCTATTGTTCTAGGACCAATCAGACTGCTGCATTTTGGATCCTATTCAACTCAGTACATAACAGAACGCCAATGCTTCATCCTAAATAGGTGGGGTGAGGTTTTTTTAATACGGAGGATAACTATGCTGAAGTTTCCCTTCTTTATAAATAAAAAATAAAAATAAACAAACACCCCAGGCTAAATGTTTGCAGGAGAAGGGAAACAGACATCCTACAAAAATGGTAAATTTCTTAAAAAATAAAAATAAACACCCCTGGCTAAATGTGTGCAGGAGAAGGGAAACAGACATCCTACAAAAATGGTAAATTTCTTAAAATCCAAACAAAGGTTTTGCAGTATGGCACATTGCTTAAAAATAAAAGAAAACACCAGTTGAACTTCAAACAGGAGAGTGAATGAATGAATGAATGACTGTTCCGCCAACTGCAACATGCACAAAGCAAAACTAACCCTGAAAGGATTTGTAGCTGCTTTCATTCCTCCACCCTCTTTTGCCTCTGGGCCTGCCTACCACTTGCACATGGTCCTTGGAAGGTTTCCTAGAAAGGAAAGTGGCCCTCAGGCTGAAAAAGCCATGGTTTAGCCTGCATCACAAGGTTGTTGTGAAGATAAATGGGGGGAACCATGCATGCGGTTTTGAATTCCTTAGAAGAAGGTTGGGATAGATATAAATAATAATAATAAGCTGTTACTAGCAAGGAGATGCAATGTAGGGAGAAGCTTCCACCTATGTAACTGCTGCTTACCACACATTAAAGACATGGGAGCATCCCTGAATAAAATTGTGGCAATCTTAATCTTCCATATCTTTGTCTGGGAAAGGGGGTCAAGTAAAATGCCCAAGTACAGTAAAGTCAGCCCTGAGTGCTCACTAGAAGGACAGGTCCTGAAGTTGAGGCTCCAGTACTTTGGCCACCTCATGAGAAGAGAAGACTCCCTGGAAAAGACCCTGATGTTGGGAAAGATGGAGGGCACAAGGAGAAGGGGACAGCAGAGGATGAGATGGTTGGACAGTGTTCTCGAAGCTACTAACATGAGTTTGGCCAAACTGCGAGAGGCAGTGAAGGATAGGCGTGCCTGGCGTGCTCTGCTCCATGGGGTCACGAAGAGTCGGACACGACTGAACGACTGAACAACAACAACAGTAAAGTCATCCTTACGCCTGCAGGGAAAGCAACAATAAGCAGCGGGAAACATTTTCAAGCTTTCAAAAAGGGCACTTAAAACAATGAAGAGCATAAACAGAAAGGATGCAAAGTACTTGGCAATGTCCTTTTAAATTACTAAGGTAATTTGAAAGCAAGTTACTTGTCTGCACCGCCATCTGGTGGTAGTCAGTCACACAAGGCACCTGGCTATTTCTTCATAGCTTCAAAACAGGGATGAGGGACCTTTGGCCTTCCAGGTGCTGATGGACTTCATTAGAGATGGCAAGAGTTGTAGGTCAGCAACATCTGGAGAGAAGAAGAGGAGGAGGAGGAGGAGGAGGAGTTTGGATTTGATATCCCGCTTTATCACTACTCGAAGGAGTCTCAAAGCAGCTAACATTCTCCTTTCTCTTCCTCCCCCACAACAAACACTCTGTGAGATGAGTTACAGGTAGGTAGCCGTGTTGGTCTGCCATAGTCAAAACAAAAGGAAATTAAAAAATTCCTTCCAGTAGCACCTTAGAGACCAACTAAGTTTGTTCTTGGTATGAGCTTTTGTGTGCATCTGTGAGATGAGTGAGGCTGAGAGACTTCAAAGAAGTGTGACTAGCCCAAGGTCACCCAGCAGCTGCATGTGGAGGAGCGTAGACACGAACCCGGTTCCCCAAATTACGAGTCTACTGCTCTTAACCACTACACCACACTGGCACAAGGGTTTTGAATCCCAGCTTTTAAATGACATGCAGTTAATGTTGAGATGGTCACCCTTGTTCTGGTGTTCTTTGAAGAAGAAGAAGAGTTTGGATTTGATATCCCGCTTTTCACTACCCGAAGGAGTCTCAAAGCGGCTAACATTCTCCTTTCCCTTCCTCCCCCACAACAAACACTCTGTGAGATGAGTGGGGCTGAGAGACTTCAGAGAAGTATGACTAGCCCAAGGTCACCCAGCAGCTGCATGTGGAGGAGCGGAGACGTGAACCCGGTTCCCCAGATTACGAGTCTACCGCTCTTAACCACTACACCACACTGGCTCTGTTCCTGTGTTCAAGATGGGCTGCGTTGAGCAGCTCTGCCCCCAGCCCTACACCCCATCTAAGCCAACTCATGATGTTTGTGTGTACAGCCTGAATATCTGTAGGGATGTTCACCTTCACACATGGTAACTTTCATGGAATCTGCTCCCCAATCTGGCTCTGCTCCTTACTCCCATGTTGTAGGACAGAGGGGTGAAGGATGTTCATGGAGCGGTTATGTTTCTCACATCACATAAGGGTTGCCGTTTTCCACTTAATGTGTTTTTCAACACACACTTCAGTGCAAAAATGCCCCCTTATATAAGATCAGTAAGAAACAAAGCAATCCTAGGCCTCAGGCTTGCAATATAAAACACAAAAGGGAAAGGGGTTGTGGAGGGGAGAGGAAAGCAAGCAAACTTGGACACAAGTTCTTAAAGTTACATAGGGTGGTATTCAACTAAGTTTTTCTCAGAGCAGACACACTGAAATTAATGATGCCCACCCTATCCCAGCAAGCAGCAGCAACAATGTTACCAGGAGACCAGAACCACCACAGAACCACCCCACTAGCAGCTCCTAGTTCCCTCTCCGTCAAACCTACCTAGAATGGGGAAAACCCATATATGTCAACTTGAATTCATTGAATGAAAGGTGGGGTGCATATCCAATAAATGAGGTTGGCCTTGTCAAAAATTGACTTTTCAGAGTAGTAAAGTGCAGCATATTTGTGATTCCAGATTTCAAACATGTGAATTGGTAATTTAACAGAAGGGTTAACTGTGAATCCCAGCTTTGGCTAATCCATAACTATTCTGAGATTATTATTTTTTAATTCAGTGAATCCATCTGTTTAAAATTCTGTTTTGGCACATATGTTTCTAGATTACTACTGGCCTGCTGCTCATCTCTCCCTGTCTTCCTGCCTTTCCACTCCTCATCTGTCTCCTCTTGCAGGCTGCAAACTCCTTAGGTCACTGTGTGTTTGTACAATATCCAGTGCAATGAGGCAATGTCGGATCAAGCTTCTGTGGATTAGCCATCAGCCTCATCAGAAGGACCAGAACAGGGATATGTTACATGAAAGGGCTGCCAGATTGGGAAGAAATCCTAAAAGGCGTTTTTGCTAGAAATAAATTGTATATAATCTTCTAGTTTGTCACACAAGGTAGTCTTCAGCTAAGTGCTATTCCAAGTAGACTCACTGAAATTAATGAGCCTAAATTACTGGTGCCTATTAACCTGAATAGCTTTCTGGGTAGGACTAGCATGGGATACACCCTATATTTCACCCTTCCATGGTTGACTTTTCTTTATAGCAAATCAGATAGTCCCAAACCAGATTGGGACACACTTCAAGAAGGTCATTAGACATGCTGGATCTCACAGTTACACATCAGCATTGCTGGTGTACAAAGCAGTTTACAACTGTACAATGTGATCTTAAAATTCTATGGTTTTACTTGGAAAGCCTATGTGTAACACGCTGCCAACATCTGGCCTTAAACGATGCTCCTGTTGTCTTTGAACAACAGCATGGCTGAGACAGGTACCGGTAGGTAGCCCTGTTGGTCTGCCATAGTCAAAAAAAAAATCCTTCCAGTAGCACCTTAGAGACCAACTAAGTTTGTTCTTGGTATGAGCTTTCGTGTGAAGTATGCATGCACACGGAAGCTCATACCAAGAACAAACTTGGTCTCTAAGGTGCTACTGGAAGGAATTTGTTTTATTTATTTTTTAGCATGGCTGAGAAATATTCAGCTGGTGTGACAGAATATTCCAGCCCTGCTTAAACATAACACAACCTTGCCAGAGCTGGATTTAACTCAGGGGTCAGCCCCAGAACATGGTGTGAATGCCTCCATGGAAATGTATTGTGTTTTGAGGAAATGACAGGTGATAGGAAAACACTAATTGTGAGTTTTCCATCTGCAATGGCTGTTTCAGTCATCAAGTGATGAGCATGAACATATCCCAACCTTCTTCCAAAAAGGCAAGGCCAGTATGGAGTTCTCCCATTTTGTCCTCACTGCAAAGCGGTGGTGACATCCATTGCTACCTCTGGAGTTCCTTGACTTATTGGTGATCTGAAGTTCACTGTTCCCAATTCAAACAACAACATTATCTATTACAACATCTGTCTTTTCCACAGACACACCGTTGTGTTTCCAGAAGATAAGATGGAGCCACTTCCTGTGCCTTCCAGAATATTTTATCTTCTGGATTTAGGCATCAGTGCAAGAATACATGTACCCTGAGGATCAAATGGAACATTCCTACACATTTTTGCAAGCTGGTAGTATCTTGAAGTTTAACTATGTCTCCCATTATTTCATTGGCTGAAGATCAGAGCATGTTTGATGAAAGCCAGAAACCAGTGCTGGCCTTTGCGAAGAAATTCTTGAACTTCCCTCTAAATCCAGCATGTCCAGGTGTGAGTGCGCATGCGTGTGCATCTGTGTAACACACGGCCCTGTTTTTATTTTGTAAGGACAGCGATTAGCAGGAAGGAATGTTGCTCTTTAATTGCTGCTGTTCCTCAGAAACCCACTGGAAAATTCTTTCATGTTTCTCTGAAGCACCTGTGGTAGGATTGTTTTTTGTTTTGTTTTTTAATCCAGGGGTGGATTGTAACTGTTCCAACCTGGTTTGCGTTAAAGTATTCAGCTTCTTTATGAAGGTTAAGAGTTACCCAGAAAGTAAAATACAGAAATAGGCATCAAGATAAGAGATAGCCTCTGTATTCAAGAGCAGTATATCTCTGATTAGTGGATACTGGGGACAAAAAACACGGAGCAGGCATCAGACTCTTGCCTTGCTTGTGAATTTCTAGAGTGCCCAGCTGGCTGGGGCTGCAAACCAAATACAAAATGAGATGTACAGAGGGTGGACCACACATTCTTCTTGGATATGACAATGTGAATTAGGGATCCAATATGCAGAGAAAATTTATCAGTATTATTTATTGGATTTCTTATCTGACCTTCCCACTACAGTTCCTGGACATGTTAAAACAATGTAAAAATAGAATATTAAAATAAGTGAAAACACAGTCCAAAGCAGTAATGCTTCTGAATGCCAGTTGTTGAGAATCACAGGTGGGGAGAACACTGTTGTTCTCAGGTCCTGCTGGCAAGCTTCCCACAGGCATCTGGTCAAGAACAGGATGCTGGCCCAAATGGGTCATTGGCCTGATCCAGCAGGCTATTCTTATGTTCTTAACTGGTTAGGGGCTTCATCCGGTGGGGAGGAGCTGAGGGTCCTCCAAATTTTCAAGGAAGGGCCCAGGCCTCCTCAATATTCCACAGCAACATGCACACATTACACAATTGCCGTGCACCGTGCTCACGTCACTCGCACATGCTGCACGACATGCGCGCAACATGTTAGCACATGGCATGGCATGCGCATGACACAGCAGCACATTGTGCAGCATGCGCACATGACAGGAGCATATTGTATGTGCTGGCCCTCTTAATTGCAGGACTGGTCCTTAAGATATATGTATCGGGGGTCAAGGGTCAGGGCTTCAGCATATGACACAAACTATTCAAGGAAAGTGCCAGATGCGCCTCTGTGAGGGGCTGCTGTAAAGATGCCCTCTCCCAAGCTGCCCTCCCCCAAATTTCTGAAGGCGGTGGAACTACCAAGAGGACCCCAAAAAGAGGCATTATAAGTGCAAACTACAGGCAATGTGGGGAAATGCATCTATCGGTATTATCAAAGCTGAAAAGCATTACTGCCAGCGGCAACAACAAAAACTTTGGAGAAGAATAACATAATTACAGAATCATATAATTGCAGAGTTGGAAGGGGCTCTGAGGGTCAACTAGTCCAACTCCCTGCAATGCAGGAATCGCAACATGCGGTCCCCCATCCAGTTGGAAAGCATAGACTATAAAGCTGTTCACACCTGATGATGCTTACAAGGTTCATTCATCTCATGTGACCATACCACCAACAGGCACCAGACCCTAACAAAATCTAAGCATAGGGACCAACGCAAGCAATTCAGAGGCACTTCCTTGTGTCCTAGCACTGTGCTGCATCCCTACCTTGAGAAGATAAGGAGAGTTGCCTCCCTGCCTTGGCAGCAGGGTGACTCTATTCTTCCAAGCTGCAAAGAGAAAACAGGAAGGTCCGAACATTCCAGGTTTTATTCTCAGTGTCTCCAGGTCTGGTTGCAAAAGACTTCTGCCTGGCAGGCAGCTGCTTCTGGTTGGCCATGGTGTGAACAGGATGCTGGACTAGATGGGCCACTGGCCTGATCCATCAGAGCTGTTCTCACGTACTTATGCCAGTCAGTGTGAATAACACTGAACTAGATGGTATACCCTGATGTTGGGAAAGATGGAGGGCACAAGGAGAAGGGGACGACAGAGGATGAGATGGTTGGACAGTGTTCTCGAAGCGACTGGCATGAGTTTGGCCAAACTGTGGGAGGCAGTGGAGGATAAGGGTGCCTGGCGTGCTCTGGTCCATGGGGTCACGAAGAGTTGGACACGACTGAACGACTGAACAACAACAAAGATGGTATACGCTTGGTATAAGGCAGATTCCCATGAAATTGTCTCCATCTTGACTAAGTAATCGGACGCCTCTCCTGGCACAGCATTGGGGTGGAGTGGGCATTGGTCAATGAGCTTGCAAACATCTGTACAGGAATTGATTTTGCACCCCTCAAATCATGCCCTGAATTTTTTTCTGATGGCTGATACATCACCTCAGCCCTGTCCTGTTTACCAAAAAGGACAATGCCAGACCAACAAACAACTGCCACTGGCATTCCTGTCTCATGTTTTTCCTATGCTTGTTCCAGGGTAGGCGGTTGCTTTTTTTATTCTTATGGTTAGCCATTGCGAGTGTGAAAAATGCTTTCAGCTGAATGGGTCTGTGGGTCTGGTTTCTATCTCATTTGAGAAAGCAGTGGGCCTGGAGCACAACCAGAAACAATAAACATTTAAAGATGATTTGATGTGATTTAGCCTTTTACAGCAAGGAGCTGGATTTATTGGCACAGGCGCCTCACCAAGGGAGCGACTTTGATGAACTCTCACATCTCTCTTTGGTGAACTTTTAAACAAACTTTCACACATTAACAAGTCTGCATCCCCTGTGGTGCTGTGGTACTAAGGCTGATTCTTTTTCCAAGGAACTGTAATCATTGTTCCTCTTTAGAGGTCCTCTGGGCTGTAGAATCCAGCAGAGAGAAGGGTCAGGACATGTTCAGCCAATGGCCTGCAATCACAGAAGACCTTGTGTCTTGTGGGCCCAAAGCTAAAGGACTTGCAAGAAGATATTGCAGCATTTTAGGTGCATACACATGGCATTTTGTTCTAGAATCAATGGAGACTGAGTACTTGTTTTGCCTGCATAGTCCACACATTATCTAGATCTATTGCATATATATTTTTGCCCTTGAAAAGCACTTCCTGAGAAACTGATTTCTTCTCATAAATGAAAGCTCATTGCAGATGGTTTCTGCACTACCCCGCAATGTGTCCATTTGGAAACAGATATAGGTGGTCCTGAAAAGATATATAGGTGGAGATATCCACACCTGCCCAATCACCACTTTGTACTTCATTCATCTGGGGCATGTACACATATCCTGCAGGCGTCCTGTAAAAACTGGGACATTCCTGTTCTTTATCACAAGATAACGGTGGCCATTTTGGTTGCCATGATCTTGCACAATTTCACGGTGCCATCGCTTTTTCATGGCTGCGATCTTGTGCAGTGCCCTGGAACTCGTGCTTTAGGGTGCCATGCCCCCAAAAGTGCTTTTTTGGAAAGGGGAACCACGATGCAAAATCACACGAGATCACGGCAACCAGAATGGCATCCAGGAAGATGGCGTCCCAGATTTTGACTTCAAAGTGTTGGAGCATATGATGTACAGGGAGGGAACGGTGTAGGTAACCTAATTGAGGGGTGAGTTTTCAAACACATATCCTGTGACCACACCCACCCTTGTGGACAGCAGGCTCTAAAATTTATCTAGATTGAAAGAAGTGTGAGGATCATAGAATCATAGAATTGTAGAGTGGGAAGTGAACCAAGAGGTCATCTTGTCCAACCCCCTGCAATGCAGGAATCACAGATCCTAATTGCACATGCTTTTCTCTTTGGTTTGCCTCCCATTTTGCATCTTTGGGAAACAGGGGGTTCATTTAGGCTTGCAAAAAGTGCAACACAGCTGTAGCAATGAGCTGTGTCTGATGAGGCTGAATTATGAGGAGTTTGGGGAGTTCTACAGCTGTGGGTTGCTGAATCTTAACTGAAATAACATGATTTCCCACCCTCTCTTGTTGTTCCTTCCTGATAACTCTCTAAGATTTGTCCTATCTTCAGCCTTCTGCTGGATACATGGAAGAGGCAGGGGAGCTCACAAGTGCTTGGAGGTATTCATCAGTAATGAAAAATAGAATCCAACTTACGTATTTTTATTAATATTATAATAGTGGGAAATTGCACATTCCTTTGGCCCTCAGCAGCTTCTCTTGGAACGAGTGCCTGGGATTTGGGTGACCTCATGCTGCTGGAACCCAGTTCCTTGCACCTTAACCCAAAATTCTCTCCCTCCATGCCGGGACACTGGGTCACCGCTGTCTCTACAGAGAGGAATGTCAGCTCATTATACAGATAAAGAAGCTCACAGGAGGAATGCCATCATGATGTAACCCTTTCCATTTTAGCTATGAGTCTCACACATCCTCACAACTCACCTTCATTTAGCCTAGTTATTCCCAGAAATGCCTTGCATAGACTGGAGATTACAATAAACACAAATGGCACCTGTTAACGAAATAATGCAGAGTGGAACAGTCCTGTTCTAGCCAGGCAGCCCTGCCTTCTTTCAGGACACTCCATGCTTTCCCTGCACTGGGTTTCTGTTGCCATCCGCCCAAAAGACATTCAGAATTCTGCAGCCACTGAGCATGCTCAGTTCTTATTGGGCTGTTTTGGTGGTGGTTGTTATCGTGATGTATTTCCTTATGGTATTGTCTTTTAATATTACAGGCAGAGTTGCTCTTGTTAATTCATTGTTAATAAAATCCTGTAACTTACTGGGGCTGCAAACCTGTATACACTTTGATGGGAATAAGCCTTATTGAAGTCATTTATTTCTGAGTAAATAATAATAATAATAATAATAATAATAATAATAATAATAATAATAATTTATACCCCGCCCATCTGGCTATTTTCCCCCAGCCTCTCTGGGTGGCTCCCAACAGAATATTAAAAACATGATAAACATCAAACATTAAAAACTTCCCTAAACAGGGTTGCCTTCAGCTGTCTTCTAAAAGTCAGATAGTTGTTGATTTCCTTGACATCTGATGGGAGGGTGTTCCACAGGGCAGGCACCACTACTGAGAAGGCCCTGTGCCTGGTTCCCTGTAACCTCACTTCTCACAGTGAGGGAACCGCCAGAAGGCCCTCGGCGCTGGATCTCAGTGTCCAGGCTGAACAATGGGGATAGAGACGCTCCTTCAGGTATACTGGATTGTAGGATTGTACTGGACATCTCACTGTGCCTAAAATGAAAGGGCTGAGATTTGTTTTTTAAATGGAAATAGCTACAGCCAGTGCCAGATTTAGGGTGGTGCAGTTCCCAATTTTGCCAAGGGGGTGCAAAATTGAGAAGATCCATAATGAACAGGTCCATTTGGGGGCACCAAATTTTGGCCTCACACAGAGTGCCATGTTACAAAAGACTACCAAAGTCCACCCCTGCTATAGCCAATGCTGGTGTTGGGAGGGTGGCTCCAAAGCTTGGCCCTCCTACTGCCACTGATGCTCTTTGCATTTTTGGAAACCTGACTGCCAAGTGTAAAAGTACATTTGATGTTGCGTGTAATTTGGCCCCTAGCAGTTTTTGATCACATGATCAGCTTGCTGGCTATCCTAGGCTTAATACTTTGCATTTTCTGGGAGAGCGGGAAAACAGACTCCAGGCTGGAAAAGCTGGAAAACCTCTGCCAGTCTGTGTAGATGGCGCTGAGCTCAATAGCAACACCCTGCGTTCTCAAGCTGGCCTTGGCAACAGCTTTGCTTTGCACATGCGAGATCTGCTTCATGTGTGACCCTTCTCATTCTTCTGGCCCACGCTCAGTTTTGAGTAGACTAAGGAGGAGATCCTGCAAAGTGGTTGGAACCGTGACATTTGGCAATGGAAACGTGCTCCTACTGTGTGTCGTTTTCCATCTGGTAAAGATGTGCCACTGCTGTTTTGCTAATTTGTTAATGTTGGGGGAAGTGAAGCACCTTCAGCACGCTGGTTAACATCAACAGAATAATTCCGAGCATCCCTGAGGCTGCCAAGAACCACCTTTAACAAAATGCTAAGCAGACATGGCGGAAGCCCTGGGGATCCCAAGTAGGAAAACCAGCCACAAGGCATATTTTGACCTTGAGCTAGATCAGAATCCGGTGGCTTTCAAGCTCCTATCCCCTAATGGCTCAAGAAGCTCAAATGTAATAAACAGTTTTTTGAGAGAGAAACAGAACTAGAGTAATTTATAACAGATTCCCCTTTGGCTACAGCTCGCAGGGTTGTTTTGCTACTACAGGAATGCTGAAAGCTCTGTCCATGGACAGCTACACTTCATTAATGGCTACAGCAATGTCTAGCCTTCGGGCTCTTCTTGTCTGGATCTTACAAACCTGATTCATATACTGCAAGGAGGTGTTAGGTATATACAGGGCCGGCGCGTGCATTAAGGCGAACTAGGCAATTGCCTAGGGCGCACAATGGAGGGGGCGCTGGCCAGGCTTGGGCGGAGGGGCGGGGCGGGCGAAACTGCTGCTTGCCTCTCCACCCCCCCACCTCCTGCTAAAGCAGGCTTTGGCAGGCGGGCGGGCGGCGGGGGGCACCAGAAGGTGGTCTCGCCTAGGGCGCAAGAAAGCCTAGCACCAGTCCTGGGTATATACATCAATGTTTTAACTGTATACACTTGAAAATGTCAAGTGGTCAGAACCAATCCGAACTGCCGAATCAGGCCCCAGATCAGATCAGGCGGGCTGTGCACAGCCCAAGTTGTATCACTTGCATGACTTCCTGGAATGGCAAATGAATACATTCTATAAAAGGTAACAGCTTCCTGCCTGTTTTGTACTCTTACCCTCAACCATCAATCCATCAGTAATACTGTATCACCAAAGCTACCTTCTACCAGAGCTTGAAATGTTAATTTTCAAAAGGAACTCGTTCAAAATGTCCAAAAAGGAACTAGTTCCAGTTCACATCTGTCCCTTTAAAAAAACAAACGTATTTCTTTACATTCAGAGCCAGTTTGGTGTAGTGGTTAAGAGCGGCAGACTCGTAATCTGGGGAACCGGGTTCGTGTCTGCACTCCTCCACATGCAGCTGCTGGGTGACCTTGGGCTAGTCACACTTCTCTGAAGTCTCTCAGCCCCACTCACCTCACAGAGTGTTTGTTGTGGGGGGGGGAGGGAAAGGAGAATGTTAGCCGCTTTGAGACTCCTTCGGGTAGTAAAAAGCAGGATATCAAATCCAAACTCTTCTTCTTCTTCTTCTTCAGTCCACTGTTCAATTCAAGTTCATCCAAATGGTCGCTCATCTTCCTACCCTCTACCCAGCATTCAGAATGTTACATGCTGCTCTGCTGCTCTGCTGAAGTATAAAATATACTTAAGAAGATGAAGAAAGGGGTGTACAGGGTATTAGGGGAGGGGTATTACCTCTGGTGGGGGACATGTTGTGCTCCTTCTGGGGTAGTTTGTTCACCTTTGGTCCCCACCATGCACTCAACAATCACCTGTGGCCCCTAGAGGCCATCAGCATGCAACAGCAGCACCAGAGCCCAGGAAATGGTTTTGACTGGCTGGCTAAGCCAGGTGAGGGTAGCTGATGGATCTCAAACCCCCAGTGAGTTAGGGACTTCCCTTGCATACAAAGACAGGCTCCGGTGGATTGAGCAGATGAAACCAACAGTGGGTCCGACAGTCAAGAAGGCAGTCCAACTGAGAGAAGGAAAAGTGATTCTAGACCTCTGCTGCCTTGTGGTTATACTCATTTGTGAGAAAGACTTCAGGAGAAAAAGCCTAAAGTGTTTTTTTGGGGGGGGGTTAAAGGCATGTATTATTTGTTACTTTGATTCTTTGTTTCTTTGTTTTAAAAAACATGTAAGAAAATGAACTTGAAGATTCAGTAGAGATTAGAGTTCTACCACAAAATGAACTTAATTCACATTCATTTCACCCAGCAATTATGGGAATACTTGAAGATGTAGTTCAGCAATTTTTGAACTAATTCAGTAAACTTCATTAAATTGAACTAGTTAATTTTGAGTGCTGCATTCTACAGACAGAGGAGATGAAGACAAATACTACAAAACCTGGTTATAGTTTTGTCTCTTCTGCTAGGCCATGACAACAGTCATCTGGCTCCTGCTGGATGGGGCAGGAGTACAAATTCCTTAAGGAATAGGAATCCTCCCCCCAACCAGGTGTCCTTTTCTTCCTAGGTCTTTGAGAAATTCTGAAGAATGCAGGCGCTGTCAATATCTTTCCACTGAGTGTGCATCTTACCTGACTGATTCTTCCAGAGGTGCGGGTATGAGGAATAGGGAAGAAAGCATGCTGAACTCAACATTGACTTATGAAGCACTCAATGCCAGCCTAGCAGTTTGGAAGCACACTAGCGTGGGTAGATAAATAGGTACAACTGCAGCCAGAAGGTAAACAGAGTTTCCGTGCGCTCTGGCTTCTGTCACAGTGTTCCGTTGCACCAGAAGAAGTTTAGTCATGCTGGCCACATGACCCAGAAAAAGCTAACTGTGAAAAATTCCAGCTTCCTGGGCCTGAAAGCAGAGATGAGCGCTGTACCCCATAGTCGAATTCAACTGGACTTAACCATCCAGGGTGCCTTTACCTTTACCATGAAGTCAGAACCATACACTCCAGAAGCTCTTTCTGTCTCTAGCATATAAGTTAACTTAGCACTCAAGTGCAAGCACAGTCACGAACTCCCTGGGGAACATTCACGAAATTGTTCCCTAAGAGAAACAACTACACTCGTTCTCTTTTGTGTTTTTATAAAACTTTACAAGCATGTGCTTCAAAGATGTATATGATCTACAAACAATAAATAATAAAAACATGACACCATGACAAGGGTGGTCTGCTATTTCCCCACATGCATAGAAAGGAATAATTACAGTCAATAGCTGTATTGCGTTAGAGTCTACAATTTTCAGGTAAGAACATCACTCCAGAAAGAGGCACATGCTGCTAGAGGTGCAGTTTGGGACCTTCTTTCTGAACATTGACGAAGAATGGAAATCACATTTTGAGGAAATCATCCTGTTTAACCACTCTTCTTGCCAATCTGTTTTGATGTGTTCTTACAGAGCTAGCTGCCACCTGGGATTCATAACCATACGTTAGCTTTTCAGTGTCAAACCATTTCCAGTTTTGCAACCGCTAGTGAAAAAAGAAGAGTTTGATTTGATATCCTGCTTCACACTACCCTAAGGAGTCTCAAAGCGGCTAACATTCTCCTTTCCCTTCCTTCCCCACAACAAACACTCTGTGAGGTGAGTGGGGCTGAGAGACTTCAGAGAAGTGTGATTAGCCCAAGGTCACCCAGCAGCTGCATGTGGAGGAGCGGGGACGCGAACCCGGTTCACCAAATTACGTGTTGACCACTTTTAACCACTACACCACACTGGCTCTAGATAACTAGCAGAGCAATCCCAACCACCACCACCCTTATGATAGGCTGACATTCAGTGGGTGGGAGGTGCACTCATGTGCAGGTAGGTGGGAGATCCACTGACAGTCTCCCTGGCAGCAGAAAGTTCTGAAACAGGGTTAGGACAGGGAGCAACAGGGTTAGGACAGCACTGAGTTGGCTCAGGTCTGGATCCAGCATCAGCATCTGACTTTGGGCTGGATCCAGACATGACAGTTGTGCCAGCCTGGAGTTGGTGCAGGAAATGGACCCAATTGTGAATGTTCAAGTAGCGGTTCCTCTTAAGGTGCTTAATTAACATAGCAATCAATCCTGTATCATCACAAGTACCTAGTGTTATGAATAAGTCATTTGGTTTTTGTATTTGTACATTTGCATCTCCATAGAAATATGGGACAGATCTGAGTAACGGCTGGGCTTTGGGGGCCAGATTCAACTAACTGGTCCCACCAGGGGAAGCCAATGCAAGGACCCTCTTAATCTCAGGATCATGGGTTCAAGCCCCACCTTGGGCAAAAGATTATTGCATTGCAGGAGGTTGGACTAGATGACCCACGTGGTCCTTTCCAACTCTACAATTCTATGAATCTACGATTCTAAGAGAGGGGTAATAATTCCAACATGCAAACAGAAATGCTGGCCCTGATGGGGAGTTTGTAACGGTACAATGTTCAATTCTTCCCTACAGGTGAAATTAATTTAAGTTTTGCTCAGCGTAGACCCAATTAAATTAATGAAAATTAAATCCATCCATTTCAATGGGTCTACCCTGAGTAAAGCTTAGCTGAATTCTACCTAGTGGTAGTCCATTCCATGCTAGTCCAGCTCTTAGTAGATCCATTGAAGTTAATAGCCATGACTAACATAGAACCACTAATTTCAGCATGTCTACTCTGAGTAGGACTACAAATTCTGTGTTGTCAAAAGTTGATGGGGCAGGGGGTATCCCAGAATCCTAGGTGTGAGTAATTGGATATCTGTAGCAGAGATTTTTTTCAGTCTACAATCGTTACCTTGGAACTGAGTCTGGATCTAGACACAACAAAGGAGCGTTTCAGTTAAACACGTTGTAAACTTTGTATGAGAAATCAGGTTGGCAAAAACGGAACTCCACAGTGCTATCTGGTGTCACAGTGTTATATTATTTGTTATTGTTATCATTACTATTTATTGAATTTATATACCGCCCTATACCCAGAGGTCTCAGGGCAGTATAATGCATATACAATGCATATAAAGCGCTTTTTCTTTGCCAGTGTAGCTGAGTCCTGAGTCTATTAGGTGAACTTATTGCTCCAATATTCAGCCTGTTTTTTTTATACTGAATCCTTATATATATTTTTCCTTACCCCCTCACCTGCCTGGTCCTGCTTTGTGTAACTTACTGGCTGATGATGACTTCTAGAGAACTCAGTGCATGCTTGCCACTATTTTGTGACACATTGGTTAGGCCTAATAAATCCATTGTCCAACTGTGGATTTTGCCCCCGCTGTGAGAGGCAGTATGCCTCTGAATACCAGTTGCCGGAAACTGCAGAAGGGGAGGGCGCTGCTGTGCTTGGGTCCTGCTTATGGGCACTGGCGGAGGAACAGGGGGGCAGGGGGAGCGCACCACCCCCGGCACCATCAGGGAGAGGGGTACCATCGCAACCGCCCCCCAGACATGCGCCGCACGCACCCCCCACTGCACCAGGCACCATGCCCCCGCTGGCAGCATGCCATACCCATGGGCAATGTGTCACACCCCCAGGATGCATGCCACGCCCCACAGGATCCGCGCCAGCCATGCCCTCACCTGCTGTCCACCCCCGGTGTCGGAGCATGCAACTTCGCCACTGCTTATGGGTTTGCAGCAGGCGTCTGGTTGGCCACCGTGGCAAGAGGGTGCTGGACTAGTAGGGCCCTTGGCCTGATACAGAAGAACACTTCGTACTGTATGTTGGAAGTGTTTTCTTTGCTACCTTTGCTTCTTTATCTGCCACCCTTTCTACTTCACAGACTTTCACTATCTCCTTCTGGCTTACCCCACACCTGAAAAATTGCCTAACTAAAATATGGTTTGTGAGAACAAATGTTGGAGATCACAGTTGAATGCAGATAAATCATATCTAACGGAGGAGCTTTCTTCCCCAGTAGGTAGACAGCTATGAGATGCATGCCATGCAGCGCTTGGCAGAAGAGCAGAGAAATGTGGGTTGGCAAAGCAGAATGCCCAGAAGGCTTTGAATTAGGCTGGGGTGGGGGAGATGTTTGCCCAGGCTCATAATAGTGATAGCTTTCATCCAGCAATGTCAGTTAAACACAAACTTGGGAGGTGATATAATAGCCATCTTCAAATATCTGAAGGGCTGCCCCATGGAAGATTGAGATCCAGTGCCGAGGTCCTTCTGGCAGTTCCCTCGCTGTGAGAAGCCAAGTTACAGGGAACCAGGCAGAGGGCCTTCTCAGTAGTGTCACCCGCCCTGTGGAATGCCCTCCCACCAGATGTCAAAGAGAAAAACAACTACCAGACTTTTAGTACACATCTGAAGGCAGCCCTGTTTAGGGAAGCTTTTAATGTTTAATAGACTATTGTATTTTAATATTTTGTTGGAAGCCACCCAGAGTGGCTGGGGAAACCCAGCCAGATGGGTGGGGTATAAATAAATTATTATTATTATTATTATTATTATTATTATTATTATTATTATCATCATCATCATCATCATCATCATCATCATCATCATTATCATCATTATCATCATTATCATCATTATTACAGCATCTGCTCAGCATGCAGAAGGTCTCAGGTTTAATCCTAGGTATCTCCAGTTGGGCTGGGAAAGTTCTCTTTCTGAAACCACAGAGAGTCATTGCCATTCAACGTACAGTACTGAGCTAGATAGACCAGTGGTTTGACTCAGTATAATAGGGCAACTTCCTATGTTGTTGTTGTTGTTGTTGTTGTTTGTTGGCATCCATACTGGAAAAAACCATGGGACTTGGAGACAAGAGATCTGGAAGGCCTTCTGAAAAAAGAAATGGATGACAAATCTATTGTGAAAGCCTGACTTGTATGAAATGCATATTTCTCCTCTCTTAAGCTGCAAGTGCTCAGTTACTTTGAGGAGGTTTTCTTTTATGACATTGCAGTGGGAACAATAATGTGGAAATAAGCCAGTGACACTGGACTTTTTCCATTATTAACTGTTTATTCAGTTTTTCAATCAGTTGTTTTGCTGCCAGTTAGCTGGTGGGCAGGGAATTACATCCTGCTCAGATCTCTACAGAGAGATCTACACCTAGCAGCTAATGAGTAGAGAATTTGCCAGTATGTTCCTGGTGGGAATGCCTTCCCGGCATCATTATGATGTCAGGTTATTGGCACACCTGGCAAAGTTGACCTTGCCCACGGGTGATGGAGGGAGAGAGATCTGACCTTATGGACCATGCAGGTTCCCCACCCTCTGTTATATAGGTTGATGTAACTGTCCTACACTGCTGTAAATTCGCCTTCATTCTCACTTTTCATCCATATCACTTGTTCACAAACTGACACCACAAGCAAGTCTGTGTGAGAAAGGGCTGTAACTCAGTGGCACAGCATCTGCTTTGCTTGCAGAAGGTCCCAGGTCCCAGCTAGAGCTGGAAGAAACCCCCGCCTGAAACACTGGGGAGCTGCTGCCAGTCAGTGTAGACAAAATTGAGCTAGATGGACTACTGGTTTGACAAAGTATAAGCAAAAACTTTCCAAGGCATTTGGTGGCTGAAGAATACTGTTAATGAAAGAGTGGTTTTAATTGTAGTTGCTTTTAGAATGTTTATTTTTTTCTGTAATTGGTTTTAGACATTTTTAATTCTGATTTTTTTAAAAAAAAAAAATCTGTTTTATAATGTTTGTGCTTAGACGGACAGACAGACAGATGGACGGATGGATGGATGCTTGCCACCCTGGGCTCTTTGGAGAGGAATGGTGGGCTATAAATTCAATAAATAATAACTCAATTCAATAAATAATTCTATTCCTAGCCAGCCACTTCCCCCCTCCACCCCCCTCTTGCAAATTCTTTCACAAAGCATGCAAGGGAGAGGATGCCAAATGGCCTCTGTCTTGGCAAAGAGGATAAAAACAGGAGCCCCTCAGAAAGGAAGCCTAGCCGAGGATGCTCTACCTGTCTGCAGGGTCCCTTTCATCTCTTAAGGCAGACATGGCATGCCAGGCACATTTGGCCACATGAAGCACCTACTGCTGCGGGAGAGAGGCTTAAAAGAAACTTGTGTGCAATTATCATGTAATAGGGCAATGAACCCCAACCTTCCCACTTTCATCTCTGCCACATTTCATTTGTCAGTGATACAGATGTGCAGCAGATGTTCCCAGGTTATCAGAGAGTCGGCGGGGATGTGCAATAAACGGGGTGATGGTTCTTAGCAGGGAAATCCTTTGAAGAAATGGGAAGGGAGAGAAATTTAATGTGAACAGAGGAGCTGGATTCTTGCTGTTGCGCACCATTTCCCCTTTCAAACTGCAAGTTCAAAGCAGAGGCTTTGGCCCAAAAGATATAAAGCTCTCAAAGAAAGAGCCAGTTCAGACATCGCTGGCTTCCCCTTGCGAGGAAGCGCTCACGAAAGTGGATTACGTGCATAAGCAGTGTAACATCAGAAAAGAGAACTCATGCAAGATCATCGCTCCATTTCCATGAATACGAAAAAAATTAATTGTTCTCTACTTGCATTTTAGGGACGTGGGTGGCGCTGTGGTCTAAACCACAGAGCCTAGGGCTTGCAGATCAGAAGGTCGCGGTTCGAATCCCTGCAACGGGGTGAGCTCCCGTTGCTCAGTCCCTGCTCCTGCCAACCTAACAGTCTGAAAGCACAGCAAAGTGCAAATAGATAAATATCGGTAGGTACCGCTCCGGCCAGCTCCCTTGGCCAATAAAGCGAGATGAGCGTCGCAACCCCAGAGTCGTACACGACTGGACCTAATGGTCAGGGATCCCTTTACCTTGACCTTTACCTTTACTTGCATTTTAAACAAATTCAGGCATCAAGATCCCCTCTGACTGTTGCGTGCTAAAACAGTTATGATGCAGGAGATGTTTGTAAATTCTGATCTGTTTCTTAGTTGTTAGGTCCA
This sequence comes from Lacerta agilis, assembly GCF_009819535.1. Taxonomy (NCBI): domain Eukaryota; kingdom Metazoa; phylum Chordata; class Lepidosauria; order Squamata; family Lacertidae; genus Lacerta; species Lacerta agilis. The sequence continues at coordinate 72,982,110 of NC_046317.1, forward strand.
GGGGCTTTCTGTGGGGGAAGTAAAAGGGTTTCACTTACTTCCACAATCCCTTATGGGGTGGGAACAAGGCTTTGTCTGTTTCACACTTAAAATAGTAAAGAGGTAGCCAGGTAATGTGAATTCTTGTTTGTACTTTTAAAAAAAAATGTTTGCAGCTTCACACGAGCCTTTTTTCTGGTGGTTGTTTGCATTCTCCTATAGGCCTTACAGGCATATAGACCTTGGCAGGCCCCCATGGGTCTTAACATGGGAGGCAGTTGAGAATGCTGCCTATGAAGTTCTGGAGAATGTCAAGTTTGTGCATTTGTTTGTTTTGTTAAAGCAGAACAATGCAGCATTAAGGGGAAAAGTTAACTGATGCTTTTAAGTTGTTTCTTAAAAAAAAAAAAAAGACTCCACTGCTATGATTTTACAAAAAATAAATAAATCCAGACTTCTTCAGTGTTACACAGCCTACATTTTGAAGAGACTACCTTTTTGTAAAACCCAGAGACCTAGAAAAATATATAGCTATAGAAGAAGAAGAAGAAGAAGAAGAAGAAGAAGAAGAAGAAGAAGAAGAAGAAGAAGAAGAGGAGGAGGAGTTTGGATTTGATATCCCGCTTTTCACTACCCGAAGGAGTCTCAAAGCAGCTAACATTCTCCTTTCCCTTCCTCCTTCAACTCTGTGAGTTGAGTGGGGCTGAGAGACTTCAGAGAAGTGTGACTAGCCCTAGGTCACCCAGCAGCTGCATGTGGAGGAGCGGAGACGCGAACCCGGTTCCCCAGATTACGAGTCTACCACTCTTAACCACTACACCACACTGTATATAGAGCACATACAGTATAGAAAATTCAGGAACAACTCAATGGAGCAACACAAGGCTTGTGGTGGTGGGAGAGACATCACATTTTGACTTGGGAGTGCAGGGAGATCTCCAAATCATCCTGATTCACCTATTTGTTTTGTCTCCACACAGAGCCAATGCACACCCCTAATACATACCAGCTTTCTTGTTTTGCTACATTATCAATTCTGTGAAACCTCTACTCGACCAGGCATTTAGATTACAAGAGTTTGGGAGTTTGAGAGCTTGGGAGCTTGATTTGATAATGCAAACTTCCTTTGATCCCACCCATCTGAATGTTTTGCATTTCCCCACTGTGGTAAGTGACAGCGAAACGAGCTGTGATCTTTTCCAGTTTCAACCCTCCCCATCCCTGTTTGGGACCATAAACAAGAGTCGTAGAGGGTGGGAAGCTCAAACAAACGGAATTGATTTACTCTGCCCCCAAGTGTTGTTCTTCTCTTTTCCTGTAGTAGAGAGACGTGAGACCAGATCATGCCTCTTTGCCCACCCCACATCCTCAAGGAATTCACAAAGAATGTGGCAACTCCAGAGCTTGTACTGGAGAAATTCATATTCTGTAATAATGTTCCAGATTTCTGTGCTGAGAGTGCCTTGGCAAGGGACTTAGCTATACAGCTGCAAATAGAACGTTTTAAGTGTATTTTAAGCACATTATAAAAATGCGACACTAGATGGTGATGGTGAGCTTATGGCAAATTCAATATCTTTTCCAAAACGCTTCAAAGAAGCATTTTCACAGCGTTTTTAATATGTGTCTAGATTCCACCAAGGGCCGCCCCCCCCAAAAAACCACCCACTTTGCAGCACCAATTGGAGGCTGAGAAAGCAGGGAGGCATCTCGACTATTTTTCAGAGGATGAATTTCAAAACTTTTTTTTTTTTTTGAAGAAAAAGATATAATGGACACTACAGCTAGGTGACTTTAGAACACCATTTATTTACAAATATAAGCTGGTTTGACATCACCAGGACCTGCCTCCCATGACATCGTCACCTGGTGACATCCTCAGCAGTCCTTCTGTAGGTCTCAAGTTTGGGACTTGAACTCTGAGAGGATGAGATGCTCCTGACCAAGCACCCCTAGTCCACCATCTTGGTACAAAATGGCATCCAATTGCATCCAAACATAGACAAAATCCTGCAGCTTCATCACAGGCACCATCATGGAAAGTTGGCTACGATATCTTAAGAGGTGTCCAAACTGGCACTGCGAACCAACAAATAACTTTCTAAAATATACAGCAAATGATTCTATTGTTCTGCATTGCAGAACCTGAAAGAGTGGGTGCTTTATACATCATTAATGATCAGTGGAGCAACAGCAGTGCCAGGTTGGTGGGTTGGTTCATTGCTAAGGCCTTCCTGGCCTGTCATGTGGAACATATAAATGGACTTCTTTTCCTGGCTCATAGTCTATTGATTAGGTGCTAAGCTATTTTCCTGGCCATGTCCACTTACAAAAAGCTAGTGTGAGCTTTGTTCACAACATGGCAGTTGTGCTGTCCTTCATGGTTACTCACATATAAAAGAGGTACTTGGCTTCAGAGAAAGCAGAGTTATGGGCCTTGTGTCACTTCCTTTCAGCTTTGGAAAACCTCAGCTGAAATCTCATTTGCAAAGAATTGCTAGCTTTTATATCCTAGGACTTGTTCCTTAGAGGACAGTCCTCTGGAAAGCTCCAATTACCTATGTGTGTTTAAATTTTTATGACATGTTTCAAATATTCAATGTGTGTGTGTGTGTGTGTGTGTGTGTAGATCTTGCAAATTCATTTCAATGGGACTTCACTTGGGGTGGAATTCAACATAACACTAAGGAGATTGTTATGTCAGCGCAAGCAATGCTGTTTGCCCAATACAACAATCTCCTCTCCCCTCCCTCTACATCCTGTTCTGGGGGTTCTCCCAACCTTCCAGAGTGGTGCAAGGGCACGTGGGCAAAGGAAAGACGGGAAAGCCCCATTGCACAAGCAGGAGTCCTTGCAGGGGCTTCTCTCAGGATAGTTGTATCCAGCCCAAGAACAGGAAATGATCTTGGGGAGTTCTGAAAAGATTGTTAAAGCAAGAACATCACTCCTTCAGTGGGCCAATGCCAAGCTGAACCATGCAGAAGATGTGTCTGGCCTCCATCATCTGCACTAACTATCTGTTGAAATGGATGCATCTGTGCTGCAGCTTTGTTCTCCTGTACCAACAACTGAACCTGGCTGAAGAGCAACCTCAGCACCGAAACATGCTGCACTGTATGCAGATTGAATTCTTCTGAATCCAATCTAGCAGTGAACGACTGAAGCTGCCTTATGCTGAGTCAGACAGTTGATCCATCTAAGTCCAACTGGCAGCAGTTCTCCGAGGTCTCAGGCCAAGGTTTTCCCTTGCCCTGCTAACTGGGATCCTTTCAAGTAGAGATGCTAGGAACCTGAGTCCTTCTGCATGCAACTAAGGACAGGGACAGCTGCTACTAAGGACAGGGATGGAGAAATGCGGGTCTAGGAGCCAAACATGGCTCTCCAGGTTTCTCGACCCCTGCTACAACCCTCCCTCAATGTAGGTTTTGTGTTGCATAGGGTGTATTTTCATCATCCTGCGGGGAAGGTGGCTAAAACACCTTGCTCCTCATTCCCCAATAAGCGTAGGATAACCAGCCTCATGTAACCAACATACTTAAGTCTGGTTAATGCATGAAGGGGTTAATACAATAGATTAAGCTGTCCTGCCAGGCTTAGCTATGTCTACTTCCCCTCACCTTGGGAGGAAATAGGTAATCAAGCCTAGTGTCCATCACCCCAGTCTACCTCAGAAGCTCAATGTGTGAAAAGGTTTGAGCTGGTTGCTCCAGCTTAGGCCGCATGGCTCCCACCAGCCACTCTTGAGTTCCTATACCAATAATTTTGAAACTTTCACCACTTTGTAACTAAGGTTTACAGCCTGTGTTCAGTAGCATGTGAACCTGACCTTTGAAGAGAACACTCTTCTAGTGTTCTTAAAACATACAGTTTAATAGTATCTGGTCTGCAAATACTCAAACACAATTTGTTATACATAGATGTATATGACACAATGTCTTTTATAGATGGTTTAAAATGTGTATGTCAATGGCATAGGAGCCAACTCCTAGGGGCCAAGGGGTCTTTACCCCCCCCCATAAAATATTTGAGGGCCCCCCCAGGTTGGTGGACATTGCCATCCAAATGGTGTGTGTGCACTGTGTCATGTGATCAATTATGTGGGGCAGGACTTACCTCCCTCCCCATATTTTATTCGTTCGTTCGTTCATTCGATATCTCACCTTTCTCCTAGTGCAGGGCCCAAGGCGGCTCACAGCACAAATTAAAACAGATCTGCTTGAAAAAATAAATACATGGTTATTTCACCATGAAAGAAATGTGGAGGGCTGTAGTTTAGTAGCAGAGAACATGATTTGCATGCAGAAGACGCCAGATTCAATCCTGTCTGAAACTCTAGACAGTAGACAACAGTGAATACATAGACCTATGATCTGACTTCCTGTAAGGCAGCTTCCTAGGAAGAGCAATTCATGGATGTAAGATGGGCACCATAGTTTAACTAACATAGTCAGATGAATGAACACTCATTATCAGTGCTCTTTCTTCAGGTGTCCATACAAAGAGGGGGGCTCTTTCTTCTTTCTTTCTTTTGCAACAATACGTTGCAAGATGCTGCTCAATGTGTATTTTCCAGCAGCAGTTATTGTAGCAGGCTCGTTTTCTCCTTCAATGTTTTAAGTTGATAAAGGCCTCTTCTCACGCAGATATGGATAGCCAAGTACAAAGCCTATGCATGACTTGCTTGCATGTTTAAGGCAGTGTGTGTGTGTGTGTGCGCGCGCACACACACACACACACACACAAGAACAAAATACACAGAGACACACACACACACATACATAATTTAACACACAAAAAGTATTACAGCTGCAATTCATCACTGCAAGCTTCCCCCCCCCCAAATGTAATAAGGAAAGCAGATTTGGGCCACTGCTTTATAACAACAACAACAACAACAACAACAACAACAACAACAACAACAACCCTAACATTTCTGTTGGCAGGCAAAAAGGTCCATTGCCTTACTCAGGCAAGCAGGCAGGCAGGGTTAACAACAAACTGCTTCAGACCTCTTGGAACAAAAGGTGTCTTTCATAACCCCTTGCATTACAGGGGAAACCATTTTGTGTGTGTTTTCCTTCACTTCCCCCACCCCACTCCCTGCTTTCCGGGCAGCTGCTTAGGAGACCGAAAATACGAGGAAGGCCGGTGAGTAGTTGTTGCTGCAAATTCCACTTAGAGATAGCACCCTGGGAAAGGAGGTTGGGTTGGAGTGGATAGAGGAAGAAGGAAGGGGGAGAAGACAATCTTGAAAACTCATTTGCAAAACAGCCTGAGAATGTACTTTTAGCCCATTCAAAAGAGAGCAGCTTGTGGAAACCCATTAGCTGCTGCTGTTGCAGGAGCCATGTCAAGGAACGTTTGCCTGCTGTGTGTGTTCTGTATTTTTCATAGCCCCATTAGTGCTTGGAAGGGCATCAAGTGAGGAGGGGGAAGCAAGCTGACATTCCTGGTAGAACTAGAGATATTGATCCTAAAAAGGACATTGTTAAGAGGATTTTTACCAAAGAAGGAAAGCCGTGCGACCCACCACACACACACACACACACACAAGGACGGGAGAAACTGCGAGGAGGAGGAGTCCTAAAAGCCAACCAGATGCAAAATGTCCCTCCGATGTTCTTTCTCAGAGGCCAAATTGTGGGCTAGGGTTAGGTATTCCACTGGTGCTATAACAACATATGTCTATAAAGGACAGATATATCTGGAGAAGCAACACCTGGCAGGGCGAGGATGGGGGAAGAGGAATTGGGAAGGGGGAGGGGAGAAGGGAGAAGGGAGAGGGAATGGAAGACGCTCCGAGGGACCACCCAGTGGGTTAAATGGCAAGCTAGCTTACCCATTGATATTACCACAGGTGAAAAACCACTGCACAATAGCAAGCTAAGAGCATCTTGCTGAACCAGCCCATGGTTCTGTTTGGTCCAGAGATGTGACCCTCCAGATGTTCTTTGACTTCAGCTGCCGTCAGTTGTGGTCTGACAAATTAGTGGAAGTCTATCACATTCCAAAGGCAGGGGAGAGAGATTCCCAGCTGTCAGCTACCATAGCAGTGTTATTTTCTTAAAGCCCCTGACTTCCTTAGCTTCGAGATGAAAGGCCCGTTAATGGTAAGCAAATCAGCCCAATCATGGTTACACGGCCTATTAAGAGCTGATTTGGCCATCTTGGCTGATTTCACAGGCATCCCCTGCAAGCTCTGATTTACATATGGAAAGCAGGCTTCAAGAGGTTACCTAACCCCCCCCCCCAAAAAAAAATCCATGAAACTGTGGACTGGATATTAATCAGTTCAGTTCCAGGCTGCTAGACCACCCCTCATCTTGGCTAGAAGAATGAGAGCATGAGTTTAAAGGTGAGAAGTAAAATGGATTTTTATCGCTCTCTCAACTCCAAATCTTTCCCGTCATGCCTGCTGCATAGAGAAAGGTTGGTGCTATTAGGAGTTGGAATTTTAGCATTTTTAATTTAAAAAAAACAACACACACACACACACACTAAACCTCCCAGCCCCTTGTGTTTACTGAATGATACTGACAGGAATATGACATCATTAGAAACCAATGGGAAAACTCCATTTCTCTGCTCATGAGGTCTCCTGCTATTTCACATGGTGTTTTAGCAGCTCAGTAATAGGATACAGATCAAGCACACTCAGTTATCAAAGTGTAGTAAATAAGATTTTAGTAGTCATCTGGCACTTATTTTATATGCTATAGCCATCCTTTAAAAAGAAATTAAAATTCGAGAGTCAGGGTATTTAATGGCACCAGCAGCTTTTTGGCTTTGGCTCTCTCTCATCTGATAATAATAATAATGGAAATAAATAAACATGATGCAGTCGCAATGGGCAGAAAAAAAAACAGAGTTTGGTAGTGTAGGGAGTAGGGGTGAGGGAAATTGGATCACTTTTTAGATTTATGGCCAAAAGCAGAAGCCTTAGAAGAAGCTGTAAGGACGGAAAGGAAGTTCTTTGGTGCTTTGAAAAAGACCAGCACCATCTTAAGACTGTCCTCTCATCTGACATCCATGCGTTCAGGCAAAGGTATGAATAAAAACCAATGCACATATCAGACGCATATACTGTACATAATCTCTCTTTCCTTGCAACAGGGAGCTCTACAACTCACAAGATTCTCGGTGACACACAGAAAGCTGGTGCAAGGGTTTGTCTTTGACCCAAAGTGCAGAAGTCAAGGGCAGAACCACAGTGCTATTTTTCTAGAAAAGCGGTGCCAGGATTTACCATGAACTCCTCCCTTGTTTGTTTTTATTAGTTTTTATTCTAGTTTTTTGTGTTACAAAACAAGAATGCCTCCCTTGTTGTCTTATAACGGCACTGAAACCTACCTGAGTTCCGGCAAGTTCCAACTAAAAAAATTTTTTTTTAATCCATGGGGTTGACTTTCCTCTGCTGATCCCCACCCCCCGCATGTGTCATCAAAAAGAGCTAAGCTCAACTTGAGGAAAATTGATGGATTCTGATTATCAGCTGAGGAAGGGCTAATGTTTGTGGATTTATTTATTTTTTTCATTTCTAGGCAGATGTCCGTATGTTAGATGCTACATCTTGTATTTGGTATAAGGGTGTTTCGTTACCTAAAACGCACACTAGTGCTTCAAAAGAGGGGCTATGAGATGCTACCCTCTCTACCTACAGTTTTGGCTCCAAAACTATTGGTCTCTTCCTGTTCCCCAGTAGGCAGCTCATGGACCACATCTGGCTATTGATGTCCTCTTATCAGCCTGTACTGCTGCTTATCTTTCCTCTGCTCTCTACCATGGAGTTGTTATCCAACCGACTAACCATCAAGGATACTTCTGCATCTCTTTAGGGCCAAAATGATGCTGAAGGCTAGAGATGGGCAAATCTATCCATTTCAGGTTTCTCTCACTTTCTCATTTTTCCAATCTTAAATTCGGTTCGCCACATTTCCACATGAGTTTGTGAGTTATTGTTTTCAAAGTGCTCATGAAACTTTGTCAGCATTTTACGGCGCATTTACCTTAAATACACATCTTTGCATGCATTTTCCCTCGATACAATGCCTTGTGTGTGCTATTTTCACCGATGCTTGCAATTCATGTGCACTATCCTCTAATATACAGCTTTGTACACACAAGTTTTGAAGGATAACTTCCTTTTGGTTTGTGTATTCTTCCAGAAAGTGTGAATTAGGTAGGCTTGCATTAAACTGTGAACCGAACTGAATTTCTCCCCCATCCCCTGAGGATGGCATTCAGTATTTACTCACAAAACATCTGTCAACCACATGTTACCATGGCAACTGAGCACAGCATGCAGCAAGATGCCTGCCCTGGATGTTTGCCAATATGTTTTCCCCTCAGCATCCATCTTTGGCATTCTTTTGGGCTGTGAAGCAGTATGGTTAGTTGACTCCAAGCCATGCCTTACTGGAAAAACAATCATAGCTCCTCATTTCCAGAGGGAGAAGAAAAACCAAGCTCACAACTCTGTTATGCTGTTTGTTTATTTGTTTTTATTTAACAAAATTTATATACCACTTGATTTTTTAAATAAAACACACACACACACACACACACACTTCTAAGTGGATGACAAAAACAAAAATAAAACATTATTGATTTTAAAGTTACAAACAACTGTTTGAAAATGCTCAAAAGATTATTAAAATCAATAGTAACCAAAGAGAGATAAAACCCATGCAACTTCTACATGACTGGATAGGCTAAACAAAAGTAACTAACAAATTCAGTAAATAAACCAAGAAAAAATGTTATAAGCAGGCACCAAAATGGAATACAGCAAAGGAGCCTGCCTGATGTCAATGGCATCTTGCGAGTGGATATGGAAGTCACCCAGCAGTATCATCTTGAGATCCTCCAAGACAACACTAGAGACTCCCTCAGCCAGCTTGGGCAGGGATGCCACTGGGGAACAGGGTGACTGATTGACCAGCAGCCTCCTCAGCACATCTGGGATGAATGGACATTGTCTTCCAGGTGAGCAGATGAGTGGTGGGAGCTGTCATTCCGTCTTCTCACTGCGACCACCTTTCCCCCCTTGCATCAGAATGGGTACCATGGGGCTAGGGCCTTGCAGTTCTGGATTCTGTAAATCCATGACAGGCTGCTGGAACATCCTGCAACTTTCTTTTCGAAGAAGAAGAAGAAGAAGAAGAAGAAGAAGAAGAAGAAGAAGAAGAAGAAGAAGAAGAGGAGTTTGGATTTGATATCCCGCTTTTCACTACCCAAAGGAGTCTCAAAGCGGCTAACATTCTCCTTTCCCTTCCTCCCCCACAACAAACACTCTGTGAGGCGAGTGGGGCTGAGAGACTTCAAAGAAGTGTGACTAGCCCAAGGTCACCCAGCAGCTGCATGTGGAGGAGCGGAGACACGAACCCGGTTCCCCAGATTACGAGTCTGCCGCTCTTAACCACTACACCAGCACCATACACACATGTGCTGCATCTCCTGGCTTTTTAAGGCCAGGAAAGGAAGCATGTGTGCATGGCACTCACTCATTTGGCATTTGGGTTTCAGTAACTGATAAGTGTATGTGTGTTAGAGGGTGACATTTTCTTCTTCTCAGGCTGTACCATGTTTGTATATTAGCAGCAAAGTTCAGTATTGCAGGATCAATTTTGTTCTTCACTAGAACCCCAAGAGTGCTGATAATGCCAAGGTTGCAGGCTCGATCCCCATTCCTGCATTGCAGGGGGTTGGACTAGATGATCCTCGGGGTCCCTTCCAACATTAAGATCTTCCTAAAAAAAAAAAGATGGCACAAAATCCTTTCCTGGTTTCCTCTTTGCCCTTCTTCTTCTTCTTCAAAGGGATTGCATTATTTGCATACTCTAAAACCAATTGCAACATTTTTTTTTATTTTGCAGATAAGAAAATATGCCGAGTGTGACCTATATTTGTTATAGATGGCTGCTGTGGTAGCAGCCCTTCTAAACATATTTATGGAGCTGGTACTTTCCTCTTCTTTTAAATTGTTGCAGGTTAAACAAGGAGCATGTAATTGCAGCACCCTCTCCAGGGCAGATCAAGAATTTCATTCCCCTGCTGATTTGTGGAGCGTGAGTGTTTAAAGTCTGGCAGGGCAGGTGAGAATTTCAAAACTTTGTTTATTACTGGAATGTCTTATATAGTTATATATAATAACATTATCCATTTTAAAGCTGCAATCCTAAACACAATTACTAGGGAGGGACACGGGTGGTGCTGTGGTCTAAACCACTGAGCCTAGGGTTTGCCGATCGGAAAGTTGGCAGTTCGAATCCCCGCAACGGGGTGAGCTCCCATGGCTTGGTCCCTGCTCCTGCCAACCTAGCAGTTCGAAAACATCTCCTGGCTTTTTAAGCTCAACAACCATGGGTCTTCCTCCCCCAAAAAAGTTCAACAACTTTGGTGAAGGCTTTCCAAAAAAAAAGTCAACAAGTTTGGTCAATCCAATAGATCACAGCCATTTTTTTTATATAGTGGAAGTAGATTGCAGTGTCTGGGGAGTCGGACATGCTTGGGCTAGATGATCCTCAGGGTCCTTTCCAACTCTATGATTCTATGAAAAAGTTTGCCAGCCCTAATCCTCTCCCTTTTGGTCTGTATTACTATTTATGACTTAAACCAGCGACTTCCAAATAGTTTGTGCTATAATGCCCATTATCCTTGACCACTGGCCATATTCTCCTGCCAACCTAGCAGTTCGAAAACAGGTCAAAGTGCAAGTAGATAAATAGGTACCGCTCTGGCGAGAAGTTAAACGGCGTTTCCGTGCGCTGCTCTGGTTTGCCAGAAGCAGCTTAGTCATGCTGGCCACATGACCAGGAAGCTGTACGCCGGCTCCCTCAGCCAATAAAGCAAGATGAGCGCCGCAACCCCAGAGTCGTCTGCAACTGGACCTAACGGTCAGGGGTCCCTTTACCTTTACCTTTAAGCTGCTTTAAATATAGTGGAGTAAACATCTGAGTGAATGCATAGGATTGTAGCTGTAAGTATTGCTACATATCCTAAAATGTCGAAATGTGCTGAGCTAAAAATCTAAGCTAGCCTAACTACAGTAACTCAGAAAAATCCGAACAGGAGAAACATAATACAGATTTATTTTTTACATCTATACTGTTGTGGGTTGGTGGGGTGTCATTCTGGATGGTGCCCTAGGCCCCTTCCAACTCTTGGGATCCTGTGCCCAGTTGGGGGTTAGATTCTTAGAATCTACTAGAGGAGGTTGCTGAATTTATCAGATTAAGGGAAGCCAATGGGTTTAAAACCCTAAGTGAGTGAGACAGTTCCCCTGCAGGCAAAGACAGGCTCTGGAAGACTGAGCAGACAAGACCAACAGTGGGTCCAACGGTCAAGAAGTTTCTGCATGTGCTTTAGACCAGAGGGAAGTGAGGGACAGGTGGGGCTCATCTACCTGGGAAGATATCCCATCTAGGAGAAGGGAAACTCTGATCCCAAACCCCTGCTGCCTTGTGGGATATCTTTTGGAGAAGGAAAGGCTAAGGAGTAAACCCTACACAAATCTGGAGTCCCTAAAACGGTTGGATGGCACCTTGTATGCCTCCTTCTGGCAGCTCCTGCGGCCAATATGGTGTCAAACATATTGTTCTGCTTTCCTTAGGACCACATCAGCAAAGCTGAGAAGGGGGTCTTGTCATCTATGCAGCCCAGGACCTCCATGCTCACTTACCAGCCTTGTGCCCCATGTCTGTCACTTCAGTAGCTAATGCGGCAGTTTGACTTCACCCCCAGAGCTGCACTCTGGGGTCTCAAGACACAGTTTTTAGGCAGAGTTGGCTAAAAATGGAAGCGTTCTTGCTACCTTTCGTAATCTTCTGGAAACCAAGCAGATTTTGTCTGCCTCAGAAATCTGCTCCCAAAGTTTCCTTTCTTCTATATATCACATTCAGTTGTTTCTTCCATATTTTAGGGGGAAATTGGCCTTTCCAGCTACAGAGCATTAAACATTGGAAAGCAGATTCTACGGCTGTCTTGAGGAATGTTATCTCATGAATGAACCAGAAAGTTTTGCCATTAGTCACCGAATATTTACATAAAGTTAGGATGTTAATAACAGGTGTCCTGAAAACGTTCCCCAGTTTGTTGGCGTTACAGGAAATTCCCCCCACCCCATCCCAAGGCACACAGCCTGTGTGGTATTTTTTTTTTCTAGTGTAAATCTGTTACACTGGCCACAAACAATATTATTGCTTTGCTTTTAAAAAGAAAAGAAAAGAAAAGAACTCTTTAAAAAATTGTAACTGGATACAAGTGCAAGCAGTGAACGTTTGGCTAACAGTAACTGACTGACAAATGCAGTAACTCCAAGGAATTCTGGAATTCCGGCTGATGATCTAACATGATGTTCCAGGCTTAACAACCCCCTGTGGTTGGGAGTGAAACTAAGGCCAAGAAATTGCATCGGACGGAATTAAAGCAATCAGCGATTCAGTCCAGAATTTCAGTTTGAATTTCCAGTTCCAAGTAAGCTGAAAGAAAATCAAGCCAAAAGCAATTTTTTTGGCCTTGTTTTGTTTATGCATTTGCATTCATTATTAGAGCAGTGTACACACCAGACATTTCAAGTCCATTGCAAACATGGCTGCCCCCCCCCAAGTCCTGGGAACTGTAGTTGACCCCCCTAGCAGAGCTACAATTCCCAACACCTTTAACAAACTGCGGTTCTCATTGTTTTTGGGGGGAGGAAGTCATGTGCTTTAAATATGTGGTGTGTACACAGCCAAACAGGAGGAGCCTTGGGGCTTATAGATACCTACACGTGCAGAAATAATCTTGCACTAATGTTGATTATTCCTTGTAGGAAAAGCCGGGGGGTGGCAACACGAGCACATGTCTTGTGCTCCTTGCTTGTGGAATGCCCTCTCCAGTGAGGCTCGCCTGTTGCCTCTCCATTACATATATTTACATACCGTCCAACTATTGGGGACGTGAAAACTCCTGCCCCCCCCCCAACCGCGCGCTCTTTCTCCGCTCCGCCCCGCCCCGCCACACCCGAGCCACGCCCCTGCAGCTCATGCCATTCCAAAGCCTCCCTCCTGCTCTCTTTGAATCTGCCTCCTCCGATGTGAACGACGGAACCCTCAGCCAATCAGCGGAGTACACATCCTCCCAGCCGCTCCTCCCTTTCGTTAGAAGCAATGTAGCCGGGGGCCGTACCATGAACGGAATGGGAAGGGGGGGAGAAAGAAGGAGAGGAAAGCAGCTGAGCTTTCGCTCCACTTATTTCCCCCGAAGTTCGCATCTTCGTGATTTGCCGTACAGTTTCCTAGGCGCGGAGGGACCGAGGCAATCGGACGCCGGGGCTGCTCCATGAACGGCTGGCACCCGGCTGTCGTGATGAATGGTACGTTCCGGAGCTCCGGGCGGAAGTGGGGCTCTCCTTGGACCTTGGCGTGCGGAAAGAGGCGGCGGCGGAATAATGGCGGCCCCGGGTAAGGAGAGGCGCTGAGGTGGCGGCGTCGGCGTGGGGAAGGGGCTGCGGCCCTGTCGAAAGAGCGGCGGAGGGTTCTGGACACCGAGGGGCGCAGGGTCCTCCTCAGGGAGGCCTACGGAGGGGCCTTGGCACGGCCGGAAGGGCCGCTATGGCGCTTTGCTGTTAGGCTTGCGACCCTCTCATTGTCCCCCAACCCCCCATACACACATTGGGGGGGGGGCGCCAAGGCCGGTGAGGAGACTGCAGCGCTCCATTGCCTTCCTGTAAGCAGGTTGACATGCAGCCGGTGAAGCCTTCGCCCAGCGCGTCGGTTGGGTAGTAGGAAATCAGATATTCCCCTGCCGGATTTCTGCCTGTCGAAGACGAATGGAGCCTTGCAGGGAAGCAGCCGGCTCGCTTTGAAATGCAAGCGAAGGGCTCTCTCTCTCCTTTCTCCCAACCCTGGATAATTTCTATGCTGCAGCACAATCGCTGGCAGGATAGAATGCATGCTCTCGGAGGTCTGCACTGGTGGCCCATCTGCCACATGGCCGAGCTCAAGGTGTTAACTATGGGTATATGAAGCCGTTTACAACTTGGGGCCAGTTTGCCTACCGGATCGCCCTCACTCACTTCACAGCAGCTTCAAACAGATGAAATTGGCTCTTTTATTACAGGCCCCACATAGTACCCGCACCACATCTGCGTGGCTTTAGTGTGGCAGCACTGACATTTCGGTCAGCTGACCATGGGACCCTGCTTCTCTTAACCTCCCTCGCCACAGACTGGTAGAAAACAATGGCAAGATGAAACTGGCATTACATGAACACATACACAAATATAGTTATAGAGAACACATAAACCCTTATACATTAAAAAGGTCAAGGTTGATAAAAAGGAATGTAAGGTGCAATCATGATATGTGCATCAAATTGTTTTGTTGATTGCACAGTTTTCTGGCCATGTGGTGGGACCTTCTATCTAAGGTGTCTGATTATAGTTGGTAGATAGCATAATCACCTGCTTCAGTAAAGAAAGCTACTCAGAAGGCTAAATATATTCTCCATGAAACACCTATTAAGGTTCCTACCTCTGTTTTCTTTATTTCCAGGGTATCTCACCATTTTCATCTTGGCCTTAATATTTGTGGCCAGCTTACAGGCTCTGACTCCTAGCCATTATCTCACAAAACATGATCTTGAGAGGTTACGAGCTTCCTTGGAGCGCCCCTTTACTGATCTGGAAGGAAGTTATTACTCCATTGTAGGACTGAACAAATTAGGAGCGCAAGTGGCTGATGAAAAGGTAGGTGAGAATGTGTCATTGTGGAGTTCAGAAAGTTATCAGGCTATGAAGAATGAGCTGTAAGTATCTGTACATCGGTAAACCAGCATAGAATCTGTTGTTTAACTCAGGCAGGTAATAGTTGCTTGGTTTGTTAAAGACATTCTCTGCTGCCTGTGCATTTGCAGAGCTCCTGAATCACAGTGCTATGTGGTTATATGAGGAGCATATCCTGTTTTGTGTAAAGCAAGGATGGGAAATGTAGCACAAGTCTATGGTTGTGATTTTCTCTCTCTTTGTGTGACACGAAGAGAGCAGGGATTGGCAGATAACCACAGAAGAGACAAATTGAGAGAGAGAGAACTAAAACAGACAGTTGCCATAATGCTGCTTTGGAAATACAGTGCAGTATTATGATTGCTGCTCAACTTGGTTTGTTCCCTCTTCCAGAAGGAGAGGGTGTGTACATAATGGCTTGGGCCCAAAGATACCCTTTTGCAAGCAGAAAGCCTCTTCCTTGGAAAAGAGTTCTCTGTGACAAAAGCAACACAAACTTGTTCCATTTGAATAAGCTTCTGAACAAACATTCTCAAGACCTCTCTATAGCCTTTGAAAGTATGTATGCTACAGCCTTCACCATGTTTCCCAAATTCTGGCATTGCCCTCAGTCATTGTGCTGCACTGTGAGAAATCTTTCGCTAGCTAGCTTGTGCAGTAGTTCATAAAAAGCACATAAGCATTTTCTCCTTATGCTTACAGCTCTTTGGATCCAAGCCATTGGAGCAAGGTACAGGTGGCATGGGAAGCAGTGACATCCAAAATTCTGAAGTCTTTCCTATGTTGCAATTGGTTATTTATACACACAATCCTATTGAAATCATTGGCACAGTGCACACCTAAAGCATAGGATGAAAAAGCAAATAATTCAAGAAATGCAGAGGAGGTGTTGTATGCTGAGAGAATTGCATCTACAATATTTTACTGTAGTAAACATGACCAACATGTTGTAGAGGCAGCCAGATTTCATCAGGAATACTGCAACTTCTTTGTGACCAGTTTAAATTTTACTAGTGTAGCCATAACAATACTGTCTGTGGGAGTAATTCAGTGTCCAACACCAATAGATAAAATGCATTCACTGTAAATCCCTTCTTCAATGATACAAATAATGTTAATGATATTTGGACAGGGCTTGGAGATTTTAGTAATACCACATGACACAGCAAGATCAGGAGTTAGCATTGTTCATATGCACTGCTATGATCTTGCATATGAGTCTTTCAAGGGCAAGAGTGTGCAGGAACCGGATGCAGCTTTGAACAGAGTATTGGGTTAGAAATGGGAAAATGCAAAATTAGATCTCTACTTGGTCACGAAGCTAACCAGATGGCCTTGAGCCACTCACTGTCATCTCATCTGTTTGGGAATAATGTAGTGGTGAATAATCTTGTGTACTGTCTTGGGGTCTTGTCTGCTGCCTTGAGCTCCTTGGACATAAGTGAAAGAAAATGTGCTGTTTTTGACAGCATCGTGAGCCCAAGACAGACTCCACCAAGGTTGTTAGAATGCAGCTCCCATTGTTCACCCCACTGCTGGCCATTCATTCCATATGAAGTTGCCTTTTATTGAATCAGACTGTTGAGCCACTTTGCTCAGTACTGTTTACATTGACCGTGGCTCTTTAGGTTTTCAAGCTGTGGGAGATAGTTTGCACCTGGACTTTTCTGCATGCCAAGCAAGTGCCCTAAACCAGGGTCCTTTCCTGCTGCTTTTTTATTGCTTTTGCTTATCACTTCTTCAGGCTACCTTAAACATCCAATTGTTGCCTCCTTTTTGCTGTTTCAAATAGGTAGCTGTTTTCTGTTGCATTGTAAAAAGTATTTTATCTTGTGCTGAAGTTCTTGGGTGTTGTAACAGAGATCCACCAGTAGATGGTGCCAAGGCTTAACCTGCTTCCTTTTTGTTCAGTCTTTATGTATGTAGTCTAGTTCCCCAAATGGGGATAGGGTAGCCAGATTTGCACATTATAGGAATTATTTTAATTACCCTACTTAAATACACCCATTTGATACCACCTCCCAGTTGCTTTCTGTCTGCTGTCAGCCAAAATCACACAAACCTGAAGAGTGAACAGCCTCATCCTAGGAAAAAGAGAACCTGCTCACCCCCTGACATTCATGCTTGCTTTCGCTTGAGACCCATCAGCCACATGAGGAATTGCTTTGATGCTGCCTTCCTAATAGAGGTAGCTCAGTGAGTACATTACTGAGCAAGATGGTTTCTCGTCTCATGTAGAGAGGCCCTTGATTTTCATCCTTGGCAGTGCTGGTGCAAAAGAGCAATAGCTGATAATAAGCAACAGGGGTATCACCTGCCATCCAAGCCCCCACCCCACAGACACCAAAAAACCCTGAAACTGGAACTTGCACATACGAAGCATGTGTTCTTTTTATGAGCTGTATGGTCCCTAGCCCAGCTAATGTACCAGATGGGCCCTAGATTTGCACTTAGATTTGTGAGCACTGTCATAGGAACATAGGAAGCTGCCTTACATTAAATCAGATCATTGGCTCATCTAGTTCAGTACATCTACAATGAGTGGTGATCGCTATTTGAGGTTTCAGACGTGGGCGTTCTCAGCCTCACCAGGTGCTTGAACCTGGGACCTTCTGCATTCAAAGTAGATGCTCTGCCATTTGGCCCCTGGCCTTCCACTCTGTGCACTCTGGGCTTTTACTAGAGAAGCCACAGTTGTTTGAATAAGGAACCAGTTTAGGTCTCTCGCTCTCTTTTGCAGGTGACAGGGGACACTGGCGTGGTAGAAAGTTCCATTGTGTTTTGAATGTGGCTTTGGGAAATCAGATGGTGTGGTTGCAACTGATGGTTTGCACAAGTGTTTGTAGTCTTGGGAAATTGTGAATTCTTCTGTGCTAAAGCCTTTCATTTGTTATTTAGTCACCTTAAATATATTCCTCAGAAATTCTGCTTCTAAAAACCATTACTATTTTGTTATTGTTTTTTCTCTTTATATTCTTAAGTGACACTTGTGTTCCTTTTTGAATCAGTAGATATCTGTAGATTGAATGTAATACCTGCATGTGTACAGTCAGTATGGTTAACTTTATATTTCTTTGTGTTTTTGTATGTGCAGGCTGCCTGTAATTTCATAAAATCAAAGGTGGACCCCAATAGTGTTGATTCCCTCTTCTATGCTGCACAGGCCAGCCAGGCATTGTCTGGATGTGAGGTGAGTTTAATTCTTTGTAGAGGAAATGGTATTAATTCTCCTGTTGTGCACATCTGTCTTCCTGAGACAGGCAAGCGTGAAGGACTCCTTGCCCTTAACATCAAATTGCAATTCATAGGTAAATAGGTAAAGGTAAAGGACCCCTGGATGGTTAAATCCAGTCCAAGGTGACTATAGAGTTGCAGCACTCATCTCACTTTGAGGGAGCCGACGTTTGTCCACAGACAGCTTTCTGGGTCATGTGGCCAGCATAACTAAATCGCTTCTGGCACAATGGAACACTGTGACGGAAACCAGAGCGCAAGGAAATGCCGTTTACCTTCCCGCTACAGCGGTGCTAATTGATCTACTTGCACTGGCATACTTTCAAACTGCTAGGTTGGCAGGAGCTGGGACAAAGCCACAGGAGCTCACCCCGTCCCGGGGATCGAACCGCCAACCTTCTGATCAGCAAGCCCAAGAGGCTCAATGGTTTAGACCACAGCGCCACCCACATCCCTTGCCCTGCAATTCATACATGTAATGCTGAGCATTTCTGACCATGGCTTATGAATACTGCAAAACTAACGGGGGGGAAAGAGGGCTGTTTAACAGTGAAGACAATGTTTTTCTTTCTTAGATTGCCATTTCAAATGAAACTAGGGAGCTGCTGCTTGCCGCTGTCAGCGAAGATTCCTCCGTCACCCAGATCTACCATGCTGTTGGAGCCCTGAGTGGCTTTGGGCTCCCTCTTGCCTCCCAAGAAGCCCTGACTGCCCTGACTTCTCGTCTCAGCAAGGAAGAGAACGTCTTGGCGTAAGTCTTTTAGGAAATGAAATAGTTAACTTGCTTGCCTGTGGGTTCCTTCTGTCATTCCACTTGCATGCAGCCACTCTTTGTATTTGTAATTCATTTGCAAATGTATCTGTATATTTGGAGGTATAATAATAACCAGTTAGTACACTGGTTAAAAGACTAGGGTTGAAGGAACGACCCAGCTATTGTGTTTTCATTACTGTATTGTTTTAGCATAAGCTCTTAACAGCACTGTGGATTAATACAAGAAATAGTTCCTGGACTTTTGCGGGGAGGATAGGATTTCAGCTGTGTGTGTGGGGAGGGACATGTAGGATACATTAATTGTAGAAACTATGGCCCAGTTCAGAATAGTGGGTTGGCTTTCTTGGTGGCTACTGAAGCAGGACCTAATTTCAAAAGCACTCTGTTCATATCTTTGGCAAGCCTACTGAGTGGGGGAGAGAAAGAGGAATGGGCCCACATCATACAGACTGGTTTCCACCATCAAATTGCATAAATTGTACAGGGAGAGACGATAAGAGGAAGTTTATGCTTTTGTCTAATTAAAATCAATCTTCCTTCAGTGACCTCATGTGAAGTATTGAAATCTGAACATTATTTGACTTGGTTTTATTTTTATTAATAAAAATACTAATTTTAGGTAGGCTCCTTCGTTGTGTTGTTTTTGATGCCTGCTTAGAACTCTTATCTGTAGGTGATCCCATCCAGACATGTAGTTTTATTGTGTCTACTTGTTTTAAAGTCCACAGATTTTATTAGTATTTTTATGACTATTTTGTATCACTTATTGTAAACAGCTTGGAAAGTTTCTTTTATTAAGTGTTGTGTAAATCTTCTTAGTTAGATAAATAAATCTTTAGCTTAGGATATAATATTGAATTTCTTCCAATTCAATAAGATGTCACCTAAAGGTCTGTACTATTCCATGCACCCCCTCTGCCAAAGGCACTTTCATTCACTGACTCAACAGATAGTGATAGTTCATGGTTTTTATTTGATGTTTCTGTTCTTGGTGAATAACTTTGACACCTCTGATGAGGCCAGCAGTCTGCTCTTACCTGGTGAAAATCATATCTGTATCTAGTCTTCTCTCCTCATACTCTGGTTTCTGTTGTTTCAGAACAATTCAGGCTTTACAGACTGCTTCATACTTGTCCCAGCAGGCTGACTTAAGAGGCATTGTGGAAGAGATAGAGGTATTTATTACAGGTGTCTGTTTATTTTTATGACCCACCCTTCAGCTCAGAAAGCCCCAACATGACCAAAAATATAAAATCAGTTGAAAACCATGCTGTAAAACAGTTAAATTTATTACAAAACCATGCAAAGATACAGGAAAGATCAAACAGCACTCAGCTTCCATCCATTCCAAATGCTTGGTGAAAGGAAGAGTCTGCTTTCCAAAAACACAGCCAGGCAAGTCGTCTCTCAGTCAGGGAACGGCATTCCATAATTTGGGGCCAATACAGAGAATCCCCTGTTCCTATTAAGATAACCAAGGTTCCACAAATGATGGAATTTGTTAATGACACATCCACACCATACATTTAAAGCGCATGTATACCACTGTAACAGTCATGCTTCCGCCCGCCCCGCTCCCCCAAAAAATTCTGGGAGCTGTAGTTTGTCCCTCAAAGCTACAGTTCCAAGCACCATTAAGAAACTACAGCTCCCAGGATTCTTTAAAATCCATGTGCTTTAAATATATTGTGTGCATTTGACCTAACTGTCTAACTTGACAGTCGCATACTTCACTCTAGCTTTCCTTCAAAAAGCAACTTTATCCTCTTGACAGTAATTAAATGGTTTTGATTATTAAATGGTATATAAATCTTGCTCAATAAATAACAACCCTGTGTAGTGGCAGAGAGACTGCATGGTGCTCATTTTCTTATTTGCTTCCAGAAAAAAATCAGTTTGCAAAAAACACAGAAATAAGCACTAAACTTGTGCTACATTCTGCTATATTTCTGGAAGTGGCTTTTGCGTCATGTGAAAGTTCAAATATAAAGTATAAGTATCAGGGAAATGTCAGGGAAACTGAATAAACGGTTGTATGAATGCAGCCCAGGTGGCTGTCATTCAACTGCTGCAAAGTTCTTAGTTATATCCTTGTTCTAGGATCTTGTTGCCCGACTGGATGACCTTGGAGGGGTGTATCTGCAGTTTGAAGAAGGACTTGAAGCAACTGCATTGTTTCTGACTGCTACATACAAACTCTCTGACCACGTAGGGACAGAGCCAGCAATGAAAGAGGTACTCTTTGGATGCTGCTGCTTTCCCTGATCTACAGTACTGTAACGTGTGGTTTTTTTGGATAAGATGTGTGTGAACGATTATTTATTCAGGTATAAACTGCAAACCTGAAGTAGAAGAATTTGGACTGCTGCATGAAGGCGTGAAGTAATATCTGTCATTGTTTAACCACTCTCTTAGCTAGACCTCAGAACAGCTTTTCTTGGGTTTATCAAAATAAATGTTAATATTGCCTTGTAGCAGAAGAGTAGCTGTATTGATCTTTAGTAATGGGAGGGTGTAAAGCACAGAGGTAGCGTAACAGCGTAGGTCTGATCTGACTGAAAAGGGTTGGCTGTACATTTGCAGCACATATGACCCTTTGGTCCACATGTACCAGTGACTTCTTAACAGTCCCCAGGCCAAAAATAATTGGAATAGGGAAACAAGGCATTGGTATTTTAATGGGTGTACCTGGAAAGGTTATGACATGTCCACCCACGAATTATCTTGATGATGAGCACAGCAGAGTGGTTGGAGTGTCCCCACTAATGGCTGCATCCAGTGGACACGATCCACTCCCACCAGGGTGCAGCTCCCACATTCAGAAGATTCTGATGTAACTCAGCAGAGCTCTGTGGCATGCATCACCCCACCCTCTACCACCTGTGAATGTGCATGGGTACATGGGCAGACATCATGATGTATAGGGGGTTGGGGAGTTTTGCCTTCTAAAATCATTCTAACCTCTTCTCTCTCTCTCTCTGCCCAATGCAATATTCTCATACCTGTGCATGGAGATAGGGGAGAGGAGATGAGATGGGGCTCCAATGAGCAGTGCAGGGGTGTACCTAGATTGTGCCCATTGTGTCTGTTCAATCATGCAGAGCTTTAAAAAAATGACAGTTTTGGATTAGGTGTGTCTGTCCCTGTTTGCGGTCCTTCCTCACCCCTGTAACACACACAGTAGAGAAGAAAAATCAAGATCAAAAATATGTTCTGAGCATATGCAATATTTTCCAAAGGAAATGTGATCACCTGTACATTCCAGTGCATGCAAAGCTAACTTTAGCGTGTGTTTGCGTGTGAGTTGGGGCAGGAAACGTTTTGCGGTGATTTGAGGGCAGGGATAAAGAAATCCAGTACTTCTAATGCAAAGCAAATCCATTTTCTAAACTTTAGTGGCAAACTGAGTTATTTTTACGGCATAAAAAACAAATAGATTTAGGTACTTAAAATGCCACATGTGCTTGGGCATGTCATAGTGACACGATGGAAATAGTGCACTTTAATAAATTTAACAGGGAGCACTGTAATGAGTTTCTGCTTAAAAAAATATGATTGATCAGGGCCTTAATTGGTGACCTCATAAGGTAGAGACAGACTTGTAGAGCTTTTATGTGCTGTCCTCTGGGACTTGTTTTTCCCCATGGTAGGTTAATAATCATCAAGCTCTTTCTCTGAACTGAAAATACAATTAATGTCTAGCATCTCTAATTCATAGTATAAATGATAATAGGCTGACAATGCTCCAGGTTATGAATGGGAAGCTTACAGTCACCCCTTTTCTGCAAAAAAAAAAAAAAAAAAAAAAAAACCTTGATGTGGAAACACTTTTGCCATTGTGCTTGACACTATCATTCAGGCAAATCTAAGGTGGCAAATTATAGACTGTCAGGCATCAAACAATGTTTTTTTTTTTTTTTTTAAAAAAAAGCGAATTCCAAAATTAGCCCCATTAAAGATAATTACTCAGTTTAAAAATTATGTTGTCAGAAACTGTTGTTTTGTTGTTGTTGTTGTTTTGCATATAAATTTTCTTTTGTTTCAAATAATAACCAGTATTAAAAGAAAACAACTTCATTTTAACTGAATGAGGCAATGCCTTTTGCACCATTCATGTACGTGGTGCTTTACTAGTTTTCAAGCCAGTTTCAGGAATTATTTGAACCCATGGTAGGTTATGGCAATTTGCCATTCCATTTGAAACAGTGATGGCAGTGGTGAATTATCTGGGCCAAAGAAGATCTATCCCAGGGGTTTGAAGACTTTTTACTGAGCCGCAGGAACATGAGGAAATGGGGTGCACAAACCAATAACAGGAACATAGGAAGCTGCCTTATACTGATTCACACCATTGATCCATCTAGCTCAGTATTGTTTACTGGCAGTGGCCCTCCAGAGTTTCAGGCAGGAGACTCTCTCAGCCCTACCCGGAGAAGCTGGGGATTGAACCTGGGACCTTGTACACTGAAGGCAGATGCTCAACCACTGAGCTACAGCCCTTCCCCTGCTAATTCCTTGTTGTCTGTAAGGATAAATGTGACTATACTTTATATACAACCCATATCTAGTTTGGGAAGTTAAGCCCAAACAGGAGGCAAGGCTAGAGTGAGAAATTAACTAAAGGAGAGAGAACCTGTTGTACTGTACTTCCTTCTATAATAAAACCATTTATTGTCTTAATTCCTATTGCCTACTCTCCATTAAAAGAGAACATTACATTGCTTCTCCCTCTTTCTTCCTCTCTAACCCATTGGCTTCCAGGGCCTTTGGTCTGCACATGCATCATAGTTTTATGATTTTTCCTTTTTCAGGATCAAATCATCCAGCTGGTGAATGCAATTTTCAGCAAGAAGAACTTCGAGATTCTTTCTGAAGCTTTTAGTGTGGCTTGTGCTGCAGCTTCCCTTTCCCAGAATCGTTACCATTTGCCGGTCATTGCAGTCCCTGATGGGCCTGCTGCGGTCTCCCACCACCAGCCCATTTTTAAAGTGAGTTGCTAGACTGTGATCAGTTGCGTTAATTGGATCTATAATTCCCCTGAGTCGGAGAACTAGAGAAGAGAGCACTGAAACCGTGTCGTAAATTAGGGACAGTCTACATGCCCATGGTCATGAAGCGCTATCCAAAGTGTATTCAAGAGCCTCAGGGGTCAGATAGAGAGAGCTGGCCTACGCGTGTAAATTTTGAACTTGCAAAAATAGGAATGGGGGTTTCTAGGACAGTGTTTTTCAACCACTGTTCCGTGGCACACTAGTGTGCTGCGAGATGTTGCCTGGTGTGCCGTGGGAAAAATTGTGTTTATTTGATTCCTATTCAAGAGAATTACTTTATATATAGTCAATATAGGCACAGAGTTAAATTTTTTAACATTTTCTAATGGTGGTGTGCCTTGTGATTTTTTTCATGAAACAAGTGTGCCTTTGCCCAAAAAAGGTTGAAAAACACTGTTCTAGGATCCAGGTGAAACTGTAAAGCTTCATTGTTGTTATCCAGTTGCCAGGAGGTATAATGTTGTTGATGTAATCTTGTTATATTTGTAGTACTGAAATGTTTCGGTATGTTGTTGTATTTGCTATTATGTTGCTAGAAATTTGTTCTTACAATGGTTGACTTTGAGATGTATTTCTGTTTGTTGCAAGCTGCCTTGAGCATGATTCTTTTTGTGAAAAAGGGGCATACAAATAGAATTACAAATGAGCAAATGAAAATATTGCCCCTCGTGTGGGTTTTTTTTTTTTAATCACATAAAGGGTAGCGATGGAGGGAAGTCTGTATGCATGCTCCACCGTTGACCATTCTGCACTGAGTAGGAGGACTGAGGAGGCTTGAATCACCTGAGGGCACTTAACAAGCCTGCCCCCAATCAGGAAATCTACATTAGTGGGCTTCCCAGTCACAAGGAGGCCTGTTCAGCCAAGCCTACTCAGTAGCATCTTTCATCCCTTCCTGCTCCGTGCAGTGGATATTAGACATGGAACTGATGTGACTGTGCTTCCTTATCCTCACACCTTCTAGATCAGGGGTCAGCAAACTTCTTCAGCCATGGGCCAGTCCACTGTCCCTCAGACCTTGTGGGGGGCCGGACTATATTTGGGGGGGGGGAAATGAACGAATTCCTATGCCCCACAAATAACCCAGAGAAGCATTTCCAATAAAAGGACACATTCTACTCATGTAAAAACACGCTGATTCCTGGACCGTCCACGGGCCACATTTAGAAGGTGATTGGGCCGGATGCGGCCCCCAGGCCTTAGTTTGGGGAACCCTGTTCTAGATGCATGAATGGGCTTTCAGTAAAAAGCTAGGTAAAAGTTGATGTTAGTCTTTGGCAGACGCACACACAAAGTGGGTCTGCTATCTAGCGGATAAATTTCAGTTGCTGTGGTTGTGGGAAATAATCTAATCTTGCAAATCTTTCTCATTCTCTAGCTCCACGTGACCAATGTTATGTCACAGCCCCTGACTCAGGCAAGTGTGACCTTGGATCATGCAAAATCTGCTGCTACGAAAGCCACAGTCCTTCAACAGTCTGCCTTTGCCCTGTCTGGGTAAGGAAAGATATTTTTGTTTTATTTTGGCTTCAGTTTTATTTTTTTTCAGGGAATGTACAGAAGACAGTTTTTGTTCTGAATCGTCTATTTTCTGGTACCCTAGGAAGAACTGAGAGAAACTGGGGCAGATAGAAAATACACACATTCCTCAAGCATACTGTTACTTAACTAGTTTTTTGTTTTGGGTTTTTTCCAAATTCAGAGTAGAACAACTGTGTAGGCTATGATCAGGTGCTTTGTTTATTTGTTGTTGTTCCAAAAGCATCAACCAGGTTTGTGATTTTTTTTGGTTTGTGATTTCTTTCTCCCCCTCTCATAACACCAGAACATCCAATGAAGCTGTATGTTGGAAGATTCAGGACCGATAAAAGAAAGTATTTCTTCATGCAGCACATAGTTTAAATTATGGAACTCACTTCCACAGGAGGCAGTGATGGCCACCTATTTGGATGGCTTTGAAAGAGAATTGGATAAATGCATTGAGGAGAAGGCTGTCAGTGACTGCCAACCATGTTGGCTATGTCCTACCTTCACCTTCGAAGGCATTGTACCTCTGAATACTAGTTGCTGGGAAGCACAAGGGGCTAAGAGTGCTGCTGAGGTCATATCCAGCTTGCAGGCTTCTCACAGGCATCTAGTCAACCACTATGATAACAGGATACTGGAATAGATGGCCCATTGGCCTGATCCAGTGGCTGTTATGTTCTTAGTTGGTGACTCTACCTTTGTTTGTTTTGGTCACTTTGGTGCTGCTTCACCCCCAGAGACTCCATTATCTTGCAAGACAGGTAGATGCCGGCAACAACAATATTTGAATTGGTGTAGCTTTCCTCTGTCAATTTTATCTAGTTGCTTCTCTTTTCATTGGCTTGCTATTTGAAGCGATATGTTCCAGAAGCATCATCTCACCTTCTGATGACTTTTTGTTGGACACATGGCTAACAATATCCTGCAATTTTACCACTGTTCTTCTGTTAACAGAAATGCCTTTGAGCTGAATTTCATGAGTGTCAAGCCTGCCAGTGGGTATTACGATTTCGTGATCAGCGTCGATGGGGACAGTCGCTTTATTGCAAACAAAGTTGAGGTGGGTATATGTTTTGAATGCATTTGGAGTCTTTGTAATCATTGATTGGAGCCAAGTTGATTTACATTAGCTGGAAATGTTTCTTTTTCTAATTTGTATCCCACCCTGTGATGTTAAAAACATTGTCAGGGCAAATTATCAAAATAATAAAATATTGAAAAATGGAAAAGATAAAAAATAAACAGAAACATTTTTTTAAAAAAACAAACATTTCCATCATGGATTAAAAAGCCTGAAATGGTTCATTTTGGGGAAAGACCCATCTAGCACCCTATTTCAATACCCCTGACCTTGACTCCACATCTTCCTATGCAAAATTATAGTGCAAAGGGGAGGGAACTTAGGACCTTCCAGATATTGCTGGGTGACGACTCTCTTCATCTGGAAACATTAGCCATGCTGGCTGGGACTGGTGTCAGTTTGGAGTCCAGCTACTAAGGAATCTATTTTGTAGGCACAATGAATAGAGAAACTGCCCGGCAACTCTGCAGGCAAGGGTTCAAACTTTAAAAAAAAAAATGGCACCTCTCAAGCAAGCTAGCTATCTCATGTAGGAAGCAACCTCCCTCTTCTGAAAAGACTTGCTGTATTTTGTACTGCTTGCTGACCGTTAACCTCTCATTCCCTGACTTCTGTGGCCCTTGCTGAAAGACCAGGTTTTAAAATCATGATCCTGTTTGGTCCTTAGGTTTTAATTTAGGTTTTAATGATATAGGTGTGGAGAGGAGCCGTGTTTTCCTTGTTAATATTTGGCTTTTAATATAAAGTTAAAACAAGAAGCATCTGCTTTTCTTTATGTAAGAACCAGAGGTGCATTATGTATATCTCTTTTATGAATCTTATTTTTCTCCAGTTTCCCTTTAAAAAGATGTTGCCGTATTTTTCGCTCCATAAGACGCACTTTTTTCCTCCTGAAAAGTAAGCGGAAATGTTGGTGGGTCTTATGGAGCGAAGCCTCCCTGTCAAGCAAGAGGCGGGGGGTGGAAGCAGAGATGCTGCTGGATCCTCCCCGCACCTCTGTTAGCAAAAGCAGACTTGTTTTTGCGAACAGAGGCTGTGGGGAGGATCCAGCAGCATCTGCTCCGCTGCTGCCCCCCACCTCTGCCACGTTTGGTGGGGAGGTGGCAGCAGTGGAGATGCTGCTGTATCCTCCCCGCCACCTCCGTTCGCAAAAACGCGTTCGGTGGGGCGGCGGAGATGCTGTTCGTTCGTCCCCACCGCCCCCCGCTCACAAAAGCAGGCTTTTGTGAGTGGGGGGCGTTGGGGAGGAAGGAGCAGCGTCTCCTCCGCTGCCTGCCATCACCCATCACCTCTCACTGAACGTGGCGGGGGGCGGCGGAGACGCTGTGTGTGGCACTAGCGGCTCACCTCCGCTTGCTTTAAAAGGAGCCAGGGAGAAGGGACGAACCGGAGCATTCTCCCCTCGTCCCCAGCTCCCTTTAAAGCAAGCAGGGGTGAGCCGCCCTGAAGAGGTGCGTAGTGCTAGCGGCTCACCCCTGCTTGCTTCAAAGGGAGCCAGGGACGAGGAGAGAATGCTCCGGGAGGAAGGGAGAAAAAAATTCTTCTTCTTTTCCTCCTCTAAAACCTAGGTGCACCTTATGTTCCAGTGCGCCTTATGGGGCGAAAAAATACGGTATTTCCAAAGTCACAGCAGTTACAGTAACTGTAAGCTACTGTTGTTTGTGTAAGTTTTTTCAAATGCTGCTTACACTACATGTTTTGGTTTGGGGCTCTTTTGCCCTCAATTGCCTGTTTAATTGAAAAATTAGCATTTACGTCTTGC
The DNA here is from genome assembly GCF_009819535.1 of Lacerta agilis. Classification (NCBI taxonomy): domain Eukaryota; kingdom Metazoa; phylum Chordata; class Lepidosauria; order Squamata; family Lacertidae; genus Lacerta; species Lacerta agilis. The sequence goes on from NC_046317.1 coordinate 73,010,283, forward strand.
TGCTCACTCAGCGTGGAGCAGCTCGAAGAAGGCACTTGTTTACAAGTGCTGACCTCTGCCATACATATCAAAATCAATGTGGTAATTGGAGTAATAATCTCCCTTCAAGCATTAGAAGGGGATTGATGGTGCTGCTTAAACACTCTGGAAGCATGGACGAGTGCTAGTGGCCGTGCATTAATGGTGATGGCTTTGTATGAACACGGCCTCATAATAAGACACATTGTTCCTGGAGAAAGCTGTTGGGAGAGCTGCTTTTTAGAGGCTGTCATTAGCATTAATTCTACTTAGTGCACCAGAATTTTTGACAATTATGATCTAAACTTGGAGGCTAGCGTGCTAAGCAGAAAGGGACTGCATTTCCTGACATTAGTGTGTGTGTTATATGAGTCACACACACACTTAACACTTCAAAGCAGCCGTGCTTTTCCAACGGTGCTATGCAATCCTAATCCTGATTAGTCCTCTTCTTGTTTGTACAACAGTGCGCTTAGTGCTATACAGAACAAGAAGAGAGGAAGCTACATGCATGTGCACATACACACCGTTGCACTTGGAGCTTGAAGAGGTTTACCTTCCTATGTTTGTTATGAGTCAACCCCACTTAGTATCAACAGCCATTCTCCTAGTGCTGGAGTTTCCAAAATAGTGTCCACGTGTATCATGGCGCCTTTGAACCCTGTCTCCCCCTTGGTGCTTTCCAAGGCACCCAGTATCTCCTAGTATTATTTAAATACGTTTAGGGGAGTGCTTTTTTTGTTTGGGGAGGGATTGCATATTTTGGTTGTTTGGAGGGGTTATGTGCTTTCTTTTTGGTCCGTTTTCATTGTTGTGGATGGTAGCTGATTTAGAAGAGTTTTCAGCATCACCTTTTTTCTTCTTCCCTGAAATGGATTGCCCCACCACCACCACTAAAAAAGGATGCCAGTGGGCTCCAATGGGTGTCTTGCACATGTGAAAGATGTTGGTAAGAAATACTGAACATGAGCCAGGGTAAATTGAGGGGGAAATACGCAGAGAGGTTTTGTCTTTCTTACAAGGTTCAGGCCTTGTACATAGCAGAGAGACGTAACTAACATACAGATGAAAACTCTCAGAACTACATTACCAATCCTACCTCTGCAAAGATAATACTAAGCAGTACGTCCACCGTCACTTTGGTTAACTGTCTTATTAGCAGGACAATTAACCCTTAGGTTAGAAACTGTGTGATCTTGGCCGTCAAACTTCCATCACTCCTTCTCAACAGCAGATGGATCATTCCATGAGTTCCTGTCCTTTCAGAATATTGCAATAGTTATCCCTGGGCTGTGACTTGGTTAATGCACCTGCATCCATTAGCTCTGTAATCCTTTGCTCCTGTAAGTCTCTTAGGTGAGGACTTTGGTGTTATTACTGCATAGGAGAGTGTGCGGGAAGGCATTCCCTTCACTGTTCTGCTTGTCCTTCTGAACTCTGGTTCCGGTTCCTGAACAGGGTCAGCACACACACTCGTATCAGATCCGCTCATTGAGATTTCTGCCTCTTGGTTGGTTGGTTGGTCTGGGTCCTTGTGTTGGCTCATGCTTGCAGGTAGGATTTATTCAGTGTTTGCTGGTTCCACGGTGCCTGGTCTGGATCTTTCATCAAAGTAAACACAGTGGCTTACTAGCACCTTGCGCGTCTTGGGCTGGTGGGTTCTGTACCCTTTGCACTTTTTACTGTACCCCATCAAGACATCTTCAGTTGCTCAGGCTCCCTGTTTCGAGCACTTTTCACTTGGGAGATGCACATGGGCTCTGATGTCACTTTGGCCTAAAATTGGTTTTGTCCCATGCCACATCTCATGTGGGGTCGTCTCAATTGCCTTTGGTGGCAGTTGGTCCTGTAGGTAAGTACCGGTAGCCGTCATGATTGCATCTCACCAAAATGAGTTGGGAAGGTTGTCATCTAGCATCATGGCTCCTGCCATGTCTACCAGAGTTGTCCTCTTTCTTTCTGCCACTTGGTTCTCTTTGGGGAGCACATGGTACTGTGGTCTGGTGCTCAGTGCCCTGCTTGTTGCTTGAGGAACTCTTCCATTTCTTTCCCCATTGCCAGTGTGAATTATGTCTGGTTTCTGCTGGAACTTGTTGCTGGTCAACACTACAAGTATCTCCAGCACCTCACTCTTGTGCTTTGTGAGCTATGTGGTGTTGTATCTGGAGTAGTCCTCAGTGAATGTTATGAAGTACCTGTTCCTGGAGGGATTTGGTGTCTCCGTTGGTCCACACAAGTCACTGTGGATTAACTCCAGTGGGCACTTGGCTCTGTTTCAGCTGATCTTGGTCCATATCTTCTTGGCCTTCATGCAGCATGCATACTTCATTTATGCAGGGCATGTTGGTATCACCAGGTCCTTTGCTGAGTGCTTCTTCACAATAATAATAATACTTTTATTGTCAATGTACAACCTGTGTACAATGAAATTAACCGAGTCTCCCCCCCCACACACACACTCAATCTCATTGCACCCTGTGTGTTTGTCACACAACACACCAACCCTGAAAGTCAGTTGCACTATATTATTTTCCATTCAGCTGCCTAGCAACCCACGGATAACAACTGAGTTTGTTCTTGGTATGAGCTTTCGTGTGCATGCACACTTCTTCAGATATTTGAAGAAGTGTGTATGCACACGAAAGCTCATACCAAGAACAAACTCAGTTGGTCTCTAAGGTGCTACTGGAAAGAATTTTCTATTTTGTTTCGACTATGGCAGACCAGCACGGCTACCCACCTGTAACTGGAACCCACGGATAGAAACTGTTTTTTAGCCTGTTGGTACAACTGTCTATACTTCTATATCTCCTGCCCGAGGGTAGAAGATTAAAGAGGTGCTGGCCGGGGTGTGAATTCTCGATTTCCAAAGGCAACGATCCCTTGCGATGTCATCTAGCAGGCTCAGCCATCCTCTGAGAAGACTTTCTGTCTGTGGCTGTCAAGCCAACCACACTGTGATACAATATGAGAGGACTCTTTCTATTGTGGACTGGTAGAAGGAGGTCATCAATTGTTGTTTAACATTGTTCTTTCACAAAACCCTGAGAAAATGGAGTCTCTCTTGGGCCTTCCTAACCATCTGGGTTATATTGTTTTTCCAAGTAAGGTCTTCACTGCGGTAAACTCCCAGGAATTTAAAGGAAGAAACCCTCTCCACAGAACCGCCCCCCAATATACAACAGGGCTAGTTCCCCTCTCTTCCTCCGAAAGTCCAACACCATCTCCTTTGTCTTGCTAATATTTAGGTGCAAGTTATTCTCTAAGCACCATGTAGATACTTTTTGAACCTCCCCCCTGTACGCTCATTCATCTCCACCTGTAGTTAGACCCATTATGGTAGTATCATCTGCAGACTTAACAATTACAGTGGATGGATTAGATGTGGGGTGCCAATGCTGAGCTTCAGGGAGGTAGTTGTAACAGGCCCAATCCTCACTGATTGCATGATCATTTCTTTTCTTTTTTTAAAATATTTTATTATTTTCGCCTTAAACAACAACAAAAACACAATACAAACACAAATACACCATAAAAAGAAAACATAATGAACACATCAAACAAAGAACAAATAATAAAAGAAAACCTATACAAACCTACATAAACAGGAACAATAAGCTATCATTGTTTAATTCTAGTTTCTATCTTCTTAGGGGTAGACTTCCCCCGCTCCCTCAACTGCGTTCAGTATCAATATACTTTAGTAACTTTGTATCTTTTTTCTTAACATTTACCAATCTTCTTAATAGTCTTTAAGACATTGATTGCACGATCATTTAAGACATTGCGTGATCATTTCTGTGCCCTGGGCCTCTGTGCTAGAAGTGGATGCACTTGTTGTGGGGGTATTTGGCAGGCTGTTCTGACTTTATTGTCACCGCTGATAAGCTTGCACAAGTGGTCACCTACCATTCCCATGGCTAGAATATCTTCCCCCTTCTGTTAATAATGACCTTTGCAGTCATTCAGAAGAAAGTTGCAGCAGCTTGTTTTCTGCAAGACTTTATTATTAGCATCACAAATGGATTGTTTTTAAAATGTACATGTGGATGTTTTGCAGTGTGTAGGGAGCCTGTTACCCGATCAGTCTGCACATCCCTTTTGTACGCTGATTCCTGTAGATTAGTACTGTTCTGGTTAGCTTTTACAATCCTGTCTATGTGCCTCTTTGTGTTTAGTTGGCTTCCCTATGATTATTTTTTAAGAAAAGGGACCCATTTCTATTATTTACATTTTAAAAAGAAAGAAATATATAGGCAGATTTTAAAAAAATTGTAATGATAACTAAAAGAGTACTTTTTGCAGGCAGCTTTATCAGAATGGAATGGAATTTTGTCATCAGAAAGCTAGTTTGGTATAGTGGCTCAAGTGCTGGATAGATTTAGATAGTGGGAAATCCCAGTTCAAATCCCCACAAAACTTGCTTGATGACCTTGGCATTCTGGGGGACTGGTTGCTATCCTTAACCCACATCACATGGTGACTGTAAAGATAAAAAGAGGTGGGAATGGGGGAAGCATGGACGCCACCCTGAGTTCCTTGGTGGAAGGGTGGGGTAAAAGTAGGTAATAATGTCAGCATTCGGCACCTTGCTTTATATGCACCTTATAGTTATATTTACTTGTTTGCAGCTGAAAGTCAAGGTCTCCACAGAAGTTGGCATTTCAAATGTGGATCTCTTCACTGTGGATAAAGATCAGAGCATTGCACCAAAAACTACCAGGTAAAATACCAGTAATTCAGGAGGGCAGCATTTTGAATCCAGGCTCTTTGCTAACCTTTTGTCATGGCAAGGGTTTTTGTTTTGGTTGGTTGTTTTGTTTTTGTTTTTGTTTTTAGCTAGCTAGTGTTTGTGATAGGCACAAATGCCTATATACTAAAAATGGTTAGAATTTCATCACATTCCAAGAAAGTAGTCATGTAAAATCTGGGGGTGCCAGATTGCCATCGCTGACTTCGGCTACATTCACATGATACATTTAAAGCCGTATCGGCATTCCATCGTTCCATTCCTGATCTAGCCCAAACCATTCAGTCTTCATCCCAACCTGAGCGTGCTGGGGAAAATGGTCATCTTTCAGCGGTGTGCTTGAGTCTCTTTCCTTCCCTCCTTGGAAAATCTGGTCAGTTCCCAAGATTTGCAAAAGCAAATACCCCTGAAATTGACACTGTGAGCAATTAGCAACCTGTACATAGGCACACCATCTTCCTTTCTAGCAGATTGGGGGGCAGCATAACCAACTCCAAACAAACAGCTTTCTTCTCATGTCTCACTCTTTTACTGGAAGGGCAACATTCTGGTCTGAGATTTGTCAGGCTCTCTCACCTGTCAGTATGCTGCAACTGGTACAAGTTCCTCAGCAACACTTCATTATTTTTTTTATTTTTTTTCCTTTTCAGGATCACGTACCCAGCCAAAGCCAAAGGATCCTTCACTGTTGACAGCCATCAGAATTTTGCCTTGTCCTTCCAGCTGGTCGATGTGAACACTGGAGCAGAACTCATCCCCCACCAGGTTAGCTGGTCCATACAATTATCTTGTGCATGCTTGCTACCCATAGAGATCACTTTGGCAAGGGAGCCCTTTGGAAGGGGTTTTTCCAAGGCTAGTTCATTCTGAATTAGATGGTGACAGAAATGTTTGAGGGGAAATTCCGCAAACTTGCCATAAACAGTTTTGAAGTAGGGGGTGCAATTTATTAGGGTCAGGGGGAGATTTCAGTATTCTAGAGAAGCAGAGGGGGACTGGATTCAGTCAGCAAGCCAGATCCTTTGAGATGCAGTTCTCAGCTTAAAAACATACCAACATGTGTACAAAGAATGCATATTCTGCATGCAGAAATGCATATTCTAGAGTAAAATGCATTGAAATTCTCCAAAAAGTCACTCTGTGCTTTCATGTGGTAGAAAACGTGGCACAATTGGAGATCCGCTAAAAACATTCTGGGAAATATCCTGTGGTGAGGATCTTTGCTTCCAGCCAGAATCAGGTCATAAATTCCTCTCTGGGAAAGTGGATGTCATGTGACAATATACAGCCTTCTAATTAACATTATGGTAGTAAAGGTGCAGAATGTAAAACAGAATGAGGTGGTCAACTTTCCTCCCCTGAGCCCTGCATAATCTGCAACAGCTTCTTTAGCGGTGTTTCCGGGGGTGGGGGTCATTTGGAAAGCTCATTCCAAACTCTGAAAGAAATGAGGTGGTGCCAAAAGGCTTATGATGGATGTTAGAAGATGAATGCTAGCGCAAGTTTAAAATCGCCTCTTCCTCTTCAGACCTTTGTGCGACTTCACAATCAAAAGACTGGGCAGGAGGTGGTGTTTGTTGCAGAACCAGACAGCAAAAACATCTACAAGTTTGAACTAGACACTTCAGAGAGAAAGACAGAGTTTGATTCAGCCTCTGGAACCTACACTCTGTACTTGATCATTGGGGATGCTACTTTGGAAAATCCAATCCTCTGGAATGTGGTATGTTGCTCTATTTGCACAGTGCCCTGCCTTTGGTTTTAGTGTTATGCACAGAGAAGTAGCTGCAGTGATTGGCAGATAAAAAGCCATATCAGGTGTACCAGCTTTCAAGGAACCAGCTTGTCTCGGACACAAATAAAATGGATTGCTGTATGCTTTTTCTGCATATAAAGGGCGGGCAAACAGAAATTGATATTATTCCTGTTGGAATGCAGTGTGCTGAACGATCTACCCCAAATAGTGTAGTGATGTAACTTGAGGTGTCTTTGCCATATGCATCGCTTTATTTTGTCCTCCAAAGCTAATCACAGTTCTCTGCTCACAGTTGCTAATGGAAGTTATTACTGGTCTATTCTAAGCCTTGAGCTCATACTTTATTTCTTTTGCATGCAAAAAACAAAGGTATTTTCCCTTGCTTTAACTTGCTTGGATGAAAAAGAGAGAATTTTTTAAAAAAATATGATGAGGTAACTTCATTTATGTTAATGTATTTTGACTGTGTACGCCAGGCTTCCTCAACCTCGGCCCTCCAGGTGTTTTGAGACTACAATTCCCTGTTGTGATATCAGAACATGCCGAGCTGCGAAGAGCTTCGTCAGCGAGGTCACCTGACCAAGAGTCATGTTTCACTTTGTGGGAATCACGGCAGCTATACCAGCTCCCACACATGTGATGTCATTGTAATCCTGTTGTATTCCTTACTTTCTGTTTTGCATCGGAGATGCAAGACGCTTTAATAGACAGCTCTGAATTAACGAGCTGGCTACGCAGACATTCTGCTCTTTATCTACAATAAAGTAGGTTTTAGCCAAAAGGCTTGTGTGTGTTGTTTTCAAGCTGGGAACAACTGCATATTACAATTGTGCCCCTGGACTCCAGAAGCCAGAGGGCACGGAAGGCTTCGTCCGCCTTGGGGTCAGTCTCTCAACTTGCCCCCGCGGGAAGTTTTCATAACATTCCCATCATCCCTGACCACTGGTCCTGCTAGCTAGGGGTCATGAGAGTTGTAGGCCAAAAACATCTGGAGGGCTGAGGTTGATTAAGCCTGGTGTACCCAGTAACCACTTGGTTACCTCATCTGTCCTGACCCTTTTAAAAAATCACAATGTTATGATATTCCCTGTTGTGAAGTTGTTGAAGAGTTACTCCTTCCCGTCTTGAAAGTTGGTCTGGTGCAATTCCTCATCATGAAATTGCATCTGGCCAGATCCAACACTCTCAAGTTAAATTCTATTGAGAGAGGTTGCCACCTTCAATGTGAGCTGGAAAGCTGTAATGTTTTAACTTTATACAGAACTTCCTGTTTCCTTTGGTTTTGTCTGCATACACAAAATAGAATAACTTCCAAGACTGTATGAGAAGTCTCTCTCTTTAAATTCGCCCTTCCCTATTAACAGAATGAATGCACATTGAATGTTTTTACTTGTGTGGTTTTAACAAGTATGTGAATGTAACCAGGTTGGTTGGGTTTGGCGAACTCATAATTCAATCTCATTGTTTATAGAAGAACTATTTTAATCTACTTAGAATGTGAAGGAAAGTTCTTTTTTGGAAATTGAGCTACGTTAGCATCATATGTTCTCCATGAGGTGTAAATCTTCATCTAGTAATTCCACTTATATATGCGCATATAATATTCACTTCAGGCTGATGTTGTCATCAAGTTTCCAGAAGAAGATGCTCCAGCCACAGTCCAGTCAAAGAGTCTTTTCACTCCCAAGCCGGAGATACAGGTACAGCTGTTAGAAGCCAGATGATAAATTGGCTGTATTTCTCTATCTAGGATGGGGAACCTGTGGCCCTTCAGATATTGTTGGACTCCCAAGTCCCATCACCCCCAGCCAGCATGGCCAATAAGCAGGGATGATGGGAATTATAGTCCAGCAACATCTGGAGGGTCTCAGGTGCTCCATCGCTGCTCTATTTGTATGTTTTGTTTTTAACTATTCCAACAGTTGTTTTAAAAGTCCCCTGGCCTTAGCGGAATCTGCCCTTTTAAATGTTGTGTTTGTAGAACTTTGTTTACATGCTGAGTTGGCATAATTGTGCTGTCTGTCTTCTTGTCCTTCCTCCTGCCTCAGATGTTAACAGATGTCCATATAATCCATGTCTGAACCACTGAGGCACTTCCCAGTTGCTTTAAGCTTGCACTCTTCTCTGCCATGCAGAAAACTAATTTTATCCAAAAATGTCTTGCACACTCATTTCCTAGACAGCCTCCAAAATTAGCATTGGGGAGTGCATTAGGATGATGTCTAGTAGGTCCCTGCCAGAAGATGGCATGCAAAGGAGAGAGCCACCTCAAGAGGAAGAGAGGCTCTTACATCACACAGCAGACTATAGAAGCCCTAGCTTTAATGTGCAACAGTGTAGATTCCAGAACGTATCATTTTGATGTGGGTGGATATCCTGGTTCTAGAGTTACCCTTCTTACACATTTTATCCATGAACTCCTCTTTATAGCACCTGTTCAGAGAACCTGAGAAGAGGCCTCCCACCGTGGTGTCCAACACATTCACAGCCATGATACTCTCCCCACTGCTTTTGCTCTTTATTCTGGTAAGTTTCTCATATACAGACCAATGTATAGCCTTCAGACAACTGATACCACCTTTTCAGCTTCTAGCACAGGTAGTGCAACTCTATGGCAAGATATCCAAGGGACAGTGCCAGTATTTTTTGCAGTGTGGCCTAGGGCTCGCTGCCCAGTAAAGCCGCAAACCCAGCCTTGCCCAATCTGGTGCCCTCCATCACACTCAGCAAGCATGGACAATAGTCAGGAGTGACAGGCTGTGTAGTGATCTGCAGAGCATCAGGTTGTATATCTAAATCCCCACCTTACATATCTAAATCTATCTCTCTTATATACTGGTAGCTCTGTTGGAATCATGGAATTGTAGTGTTGGAAAGGGACCCTGAGGATTATCTAGCTAAGTCTCTACATTCCCAAATTTCTGCCTCCATATGGGAGTCCCCAGACTTACTTGACGATCAATTAGACATTTGAATGCTGGGCCACATATCTTAAACAAATGCTCTTTTCAAGTGAAATTGAAAAATCTAATGTGTTGGAAGGTGAGCATTTGCACACACACTATATAATTTGAAGCATTTCTGAAGGTCAGTTTTGTTTCGGAAAAGGTCGGTATGATCTGGATTTGGTTGTCCTCAGGCCTTTTTGTCTAATGTATGTTCTGTACCTTTTCAGTGGATAAAGATCGGAGCCAACATTTCCAACTTTAGCTTTGCTCCAAGCACCATTATATTTCACCTGGGTCATGCAAGTAAGTGCCAGAGAAATTCCTCCCTATTTATCCTTTTCCACGTAGGCTTTGCAGGCGAGAGCCTGATGACAAAGTGCCTCACAACCTATTAGCGATAATAGGCATAATAGCACTGCACTCCTCCCCCCTTCCTCCAATCTTTCAGAAACACGTGTCACCCATCATTTTCAACAGCTGTCATTAGACTGGGCTTCTCTTGCTTCCATTTAGATGCATTTGATAGCACAGTGTGTTCAGAGTTTTCATTTCAGTTGCTTATCCTTTGGTCCGCCCACACTTCTGGCAAGAGAGCTTGAGGGATGCCTCCTTATATCCCTTTATTTAATGGAAACATTAAGTTGTCTTTATGCTCCTTGTTCAGTGCCAAGGCATAGGTTCTCTGCAGCCAATTTGTAGCATCGCTCATTTGCCTAACGAGGACCGTTGCCTTTGCAGCTTATTTCAAAGAACATTGCTTTGCCTTTATAGGACATGGCTTTGGCACCTGATACACACACACAAATATGAACCTACCCTTTTCTCTTTACTATAATTTGTTTTAAATTGTTTTAATACTATATTTTAAAATGGTTGTAACCCACTCTGAGACCTTAAGGTGAAAGGTGGGTAATTAATTAATTAATTTAGAAAGAAAGAAAGAAACATATTTATTTGTAATTCCTGGGAGGCATACTGTCCTTTAAAATCCTGGGGAAAGTCCTTTTAACTTTCTACATCACTTCATTTTTTTCTGGTGAAATGAAAAAGCAGTGCCACTATTTTAGAACTTGTGGGCTGGATTCATTCTGTTAGTAGTAGCTCATGCAAGGACAGGGTTCCCCCCACCCCCCACCCAATTGGCTCGGGTGGGATCAGAAGAACCCTCCAGAACAAGTCACAGGGGGAGGAGAAGGGGAATTGTTCTGTCTGGTAAGCTGAAATACATGCACTTGTGGAATAATTGCCATAGTGCTGTGTTGAATTCCTACTGGTCAATCAGTGGGTGCTAGTCAACTGATTATTACTCAAGAGTAAAACTGATTGGAATTAATGAACATGACTTAAGTTAGGTCCATTAATTTCAATATGTCTACCCATCAACTATAGCAAGTTTTGTGTTAGTGTCTGACTCATTTTTTCTAGTCTAGAGTTCTCAGTTCATCCATATCCTTGCAGGGATGTTGGTCACCTGTCTACCCTGAGAAGCATAGAGAGTTGTTTAGACAGCTTGTGGTGTTGGTTTGGGGTCTTAGCACTTTTCTCAGTATTTAGGCTTTTTATTGTCTTCCTTTCCAAGGGTCCAGACACTGGCAGGAATTATTATGCAGTTATCGTATGCTGCCCATTGCTGTGGATTTTTATTATGTACCTCCTTTTCAAATTCAATCTTCCCCATTATGCCTTGCCTTTTCCTAGCAATGTTGGGGCTCATGTACGTGTACTGGACTCAGCTCAACATGTTTCAGACCCTGAAGTACCTGGCTATCCTGGGAAGCCTCACTTTCCTAGCAGGCAACAGAATGTTGGCTCATAAAGCAGTTAAAAGGTAAGGCAACCAAGGTGGGGGTTACAACAGAGCCTGTCTCCTTGAGGAGAACTTGGCTGAGTAGCACATTTAAATGTGGGGTGTTAGGAAGAAGTCCAGAGCTGATGTCAGTAATTAATTGAGGGCTCCTGGGGTGCCACAGAGTAGCTACCTCTGACTTAGGATATCCTAATGTTGCATAAATGAACCAGGAACTGCTACCTTGTCTTATAAGCATTTATTATGGAGACTGAGAGAAATGCAGAAGGGGACCTTTCTGCACTGCAGGCATGGAGTCGGCTAGAAACTCCTTCTGAGCCTGGTAAGCCATTTTGGGTGTTTCCACTTCAACATGCCGGCTTGGCTTACATGTGGCCATCAAATGTTGTCAGGGATGGTGTGGAGGGAAACCATTCAGTTGAGCCCAATCAGCACAGCAAAGCTGACACAGACAAAACAGCTCGCAAATGTAGTTTCAGTTGGCTTCCTGTGGTGGTGAAGGTAGTAAAAAAAGTAAAAGCAGGCCTAAGTTTCTGTTTTGTTTCTTCCAGGGCTTCTAGTAGCTCGAAAGGATAATCAAAATGCTTCAGACATGTATTGATGCTGCATCAAGTTTGCAATTCCTTTCTTTTTTAAAAAAAACTTAAAATAGTTCATTTAGCTATCAACACAGATAAAAGAATTCAGTTTATCCTCAAACGTCTAATAAAAGTCCATGTAGTAAAACTTCTATCTACACGGCTTTGCCCAGGCCAGTGTCACCTGAGCCCATTGGCTCCCCATCCATCATGTCTAGTTACAAGAATTCTCTTTGAACATGTCACAAAAGGGTGGCAATCCTAGATGCTCACCCATATCTCAGTAGAGTTTCTGGAAGGCCTGGTTTTGCTGCCTGCATGCTTCTCTTTTCTCTGTGTTGTCTGTTCCCTGAGCAACGTTGCTGTCCTTGCCTTTACTGTCCTCTCTGAACCTTTTCCCCATCTCTCCTTTTGGCAGGATCGCTGCAGAACAGAGCAGTAGGTTGGCAAAGTATAGAACGCTGCGGTAAAAGGGGGTTGTGCTAGTGACCAGCTCTTCCTAGAAGTAAGGGTCCTTGGATGTTGCCTGTTGCCCAGCCATACTAGCTGCTTCCATTTCATGCTTATCAGCCGCCTCTCCCTGAGCCAACATAACCTCACCTGAAACCTCTTTCCACCCACCTTGTATGCCTTTGAGCCTGGCAAGCGGCACATTTTTTTAAAATTAAGGTTCATTTTGAAGTTATCATCTCACCATTCAGATTCCTTGTTGATACTTTGGTTATGTTCCAAGCCTGCGTAAATGTCTTAATGGCCATCTTACACAAGTATCCTTGCTTAGTAAGGCTGTTTACCAATTTTTTAAAAGTTTTAATTTCAACCTCTGCTTGTTAATTAATCAGTTAAAAATTAAATATTTGCTCAAAATCCAATGCTTTGTTTATATCCTGCTTTCCTTGCATTAATGGACTGAGGAGGCTCATGTGGTCTACTAAATTGCAGATTTGGCTTAAACTACCCTTTTTAGTATCATACCTGGGTACTGCATCAGTAACTAGGTCCAGCAGCACAGGATTTCACCCAAAAGTCTGCAGAACAGTCATCCTTGATTCCACCACCAGAACCACCCCTTGCACAACTGCCCAGTATCCCACATCTTGTTTCCCCTTCTACTTTTCCAGTCAGGCAGATACCAGATTTATTTTATTATTTCATGTATTTATATTCCACCTTTCTTCCATCCTGGAGCCCAGGGGGATGAACATGTGGTTCCCAGGCAATCTCCCATCAGGATGGCTGTGGCTCCATCTGCCAGAAGTAAAGAATATTCATATTTATTTAGATTGCACACCTGTGGCTTTGAACAGTTGAGAGACACTTGGAAGCTTGAGTCTGGATTGACCACAAAGTCTCACAAATCCAATATTGTTTTCATGTGGCGGATATGTCGCATTTCTGCTCTGAGATACTATGTGAAATGGGGCTGCCTGGCACACTATTTGATTCCCCCCCCCTCTGCATGTGTGTAACACCTTCATTTCTCAAATTTTATCCATTCATTCTGCCTGGTCTGGGAACTTGGAGAGCCTTCTAAGCATATAATATCTTAGAAGCTGAGAGCTAGGTGCCAAAATACTCAGGCTCTTTGCTTTTAAAAAAAACAACCCCTCCTCATTCTGTAATCAGAATAAGTTGTACCAGTTGAGTAAATGTAATAATTTTGCTGCTCAGATTTGTTTTTGAAAGAATATGGTATGTTGGCTAGAGGCAGATCAAATAGAAATGATACTGGGTAATAGAACAGAGTGTGAGAACTGTACAGGGCAGTGAAACTTCGAGCACTGAAAGCTGTCTTACAAGTTTCCGTGTTTTGACCAGCCCATTGCCCACATATTTATATTATTTATATTATTTTTTAATATAGCAATGAGGGCTAGAAAGGTTTTTCTTTGAGAATGAAAGATGATTTTTTTCAAGATGCCAAATTCAGCACCGCTTCTCAGATTCTGTGGTGACACAGGGTGCCAACATGGTGAAATATTTTGAAGCCAATCTAGATTGTGGAAATAAAATTTAGGAATGTACAGGCCATTTATTCTCCTTTGCTTTATGTTGTAAGCAAACATTCTTGTAAATTCTGGGTTTTGCTCCTAAGTCTGCATAGTGAAAGCACAGATGCTTAAGAAGTTGTTTCACAGAAGTTGTCCCTTCTTAAATTTTCAAGAACATACACACCTGTCTGCTTCAAACATGAGTGGTGATTGACTATCTGGCTTAATCACTGTATTACACTAGATTAGTTTACAGGCAGTCACATATGGGCCCATATATGCTATGTGGCCTTAGCTACAATCCTCCATGTATATATTTTGGGGAGGGGTGATGATAATCTCTTGTATTACAAAATTAGGGTTACTATTATTCTGTTGAATATACTGAAAGCAGCACCCTTCACTTGCCAAAGGAAAGACATGAAGCTACCAGGAGAGAAGTATCCCAATCTTATTGAATATCTAAGAAACTGTGTTGCTTTCAGTATTATGCTCTGGGCCATAGCTAAAAGCAGATATTTGCATGGGCGTTTTTTTTTTCTTGCCAGCAACATTTTAATGCATCAGAAATCCATCTATATGTGTGTTATTCCTATTTCCGTTGTCCAGGGGCACTGCATGTCGGATTTCAGAATTTAGAGCCTTGTTATCTTAGTAACCCTTTTGATGCAGGTGTTCTTTATGTACTTTATACTATACTGCTTAGGGCTCAGAAAGATAATGTTCATATTGATCAGTAAAAACCAGGTTTTGCCTTAATAGCTAAGTTTTAATGACTCAATATAGGCTGCCATTCTGTGCACATTTAGTTGGAAGACCCATTAAATACAGTAGGAGCTGACATCTGAATAAACATCCATAGACTGGGCTATAACAATGTGCATGTTTTGTGCATTCTTCAAGCTTTTGGCCATCCCTGAATCAGACTTCATAATTTTCATTACGATGCTAAATTTATATATTCACTGTGCCAAAAGAGGAGGGCATCTACTTAATACATGGAATTGTTATTCTGCATCTGCATTGTTAATTTTGCAAGTTTTCTGTGTGTCCTTCCAGAACTCACTGATGCAAGAAGATAAGAAATACTTGGAAGAAATCCAGTTTGAGCTCCAGAGGGAAGAGGTCAAAATATGGAAAAGAATTGCCTCTAATATGGAAAAGAATTTTGTTGGGGTTTTTTGTTTTTGTTTTTTTAAGAAAAAAAATTCCCCACATTTTATATTTAACTGACGGTTTAAGTGTTTTGAGTTATGGCATAAACACCTGCCTGCCACCAAGGATTTTAGAAACTGTCAGGCTCCAAGAATTTGTTTTCCTGTTGTCTCCTTTATTGAATAAAGAGGATGAGACAAAATGAGCTGTAAATTTGTGAGGGGTTTGCAGATGTGCAGCCTGGCTTATGACTTGTGTCTTTAAAGGCCACTTGGTGTTTCAAAAGCAGTTTCCAATGCCGTTTGAGGAATCAGAAGCCTGGGGCCGAGGGGTAGGAAGAAGACCTTCAAGCCTTTCTGGCTGTTTGGACTTTCCCCACCCACACGCCCTCCCCAAGCTGAAATGTGTCCTTTGAACTCTGATAATGCCTTTTGCTTGCCATTCTAGAGAACAGAGAGTTCTGCGCAGAGGTAAAATACACATTTGTTGCTCCACCTACCACTGATGCACAGCCCTCAGGTTCAAAAAGTTCCCCAGTCCCTGCCCTATTATATCTGGGCACACTTTTTGCACATATTTGAAAGAATTCTCCGGATAGCAGCCCTGGCCTTTGCAGTAGTCATGGCAATCTAGATGAAAGTGCTTTTTTCTACTCCTTTGCTTCTTACCACTTTCCTTGCATGTGTGTTCCTCTTTGGTCTCCTAAGCCTTTCCTCCCTGATCATTTCTGATGATGTGGTGAATTTCCCTTATATTCCAAGGTTTGGCTTTCTCCATTTTCAGAATTATTTTGTTGCACTTCCAACATTGTTTTGGCTGTAGTCATTTGGTCGGTTGATGTTCCCTTTATCAGCAGCACATAGTGCTGGGTAAAAGCTGTCCATGGTCCTGAAATCCAAAGTCATTCATATGCTTTCCAGTGAACCCCAAGGTCAGTTCCCAATTAATTCATTTGTCCCCCATGGCTAATATTTGATATTACACAACTCTGTGCCTTTATGCAGTAATTGTGTATAGGGGAAAAAAGAGTTTGGATATATATATGATTGCTATACATCAGAGGCATTTATTTTCAAACTGAAGTGAGGCTACATACTCAACAGTCGAACTGTAGTAAGCACAGGGAACAGAAGTCCCTCACACTTTGTTTTCCTGATGGCATTCTGGACAGCATTGATGCACATAGTAAGATGTCTGTTTCTTTGTACTGCTTCAGAAGCAGGAAGAACTCTTGAAAAGTTGGGTGCTCCGAGAGTGGCACTGACCAGAATGAAGCAGGACAAAGCTTATTTACAGTTCCATTAGCTTGGTTAGGACACTGACAAAATCCTCCAAGTGGTCATCATTGATATCTTGAGACCTGAGGTGAGAAAATAGAAATAAAACAACTTAGTGTGATGTAAACCGTTTTGTTTGCAGTGGGACAGATTAGTAAAATACCCAGCTGTAGGTAATTGATTGCACAGGCAGGTGAGTAACTTCAAGATCATGTTATAGGATTATGCCATAGGAGCATACAAAGCTCTCAGACTCCTTGTTAAAAACTCAATAAAAAGATAATAAAAAAACAGCTCTCAGACTCCCTGCCCATCTTGACTAGTAACATGTCTTTCCAGTCTTTGGACAGAGGTCTTTTCCATCACTTGCTACCTGATCTTTTGGGCCTGGGAGCTCCTGCATGCAAAGCTTTTGTTCTCCCACTCTCCATACAGCCTTGTGAACTCAATGGAATCTGTATACTAACCTTTGATTCTGCAACATGGCTCCCAAGAAATTCCTCAGTACCATCTGCTGGTGATAGCGACTGCCCATCAGGATGCTGTCAGACTGCCTCCGGGTCATGAATTCGTGTTCCTCATCCCCCAGGCTGCCTTCCCTGTAATCAGCAGGATGTAGATTAGTGGAAGGACTTGAAGCAGGGAGAGGTGATGTTCAGGCCCCTGCTTACTTATGAACTTCAGATGGACCATGAACAAATTGTTTGACCTGTCTTCAATAACATGTGATTGCCTCATATACACCCACCCGACATAGAGAAAAGGAGAGAACACAACTGAAAAGTCAGCTGAAAGATTGGCTGTGATTTAAAAGTGCTTTAAGCAAGAAAGGAGGAACCCATGACCATCTGCATGTGGTTGGATTCCAACCCCCATCACCCCAGCCAGCATGACCAGTGATCATGGTTGATGGGAGGTGTAGTACAGCAACATCTAGAAGCCACAGGTTTTCTGCCCCTGCTTTAAAGGGAATAAGTGTAGCAAAATCCAGGATATGCAGGAATGAGGATGTAACCCTCCAGATGTAGCTAAACTACCAACTTCCATCATCCCTGATCACTGGTCATGCTGATTTGCAGAGCCAACCCAACCATGAGGCAAGAAAAGGCGAATGCCTCAGGTGGCAGGATCCACAGGAGCTTCCAAGGGATATATTGCCCACTGCTGCTGTAATAGCAACAACAGTGGCATGTTCCCTTAGCTGGATCTCAGTGCTGCCTCTACAGTGGCCTCTTGGTAAATCAGAGGTGCTGGTTTCTTCCCACCCTTGTTCCCAATATACGGTAGATCTTCACTCACCCCGTCTTCCCTGGTGGGGGTGTCATTTTGTGGTTCACAGGTGCCAAAATGTCTTGGGCTAGCTCTGCTTATTTGGATAGATTTGGATTCCAGCAGCAGCTGAAAGGCCACTTGCACTACTAGCTTGTGAAGGAATAATACACTCAGGTCCCTCTGTGCAAATGCTCATTATAAGAAAAGGAACTAGTACCCAAACCTCACTATACACACTGAACATTAAGATATCCAAACAGCTGGACCTGTGTGCTGTACTGTAAACAAATAAGCAACCTCAAACAAGCCTTGCTTTTGTGTTTTGCTAGCCTGCAGCAGCTGTTTCACCAGAAACCATGGTGGGTGGGAGGGAGGGAGATGGGACAAATTAGAGCATTTTCCCCCTTATTTCTTTGCCTTTTGGAATGTTTAAGAGTTTTCCTGGGTCTTTTCATCATTTTGGGGCCAAATTTCCATTGTCAAGAACACATTAGAAATTTTCCCATAGGAATCAATGGAAATTGCCAACTCAAACAAGCACTCACATAATGAACAATTTCTTGGGAAGGCATTGTGTTCAGTTAGTGGGACCCGTGTGTACTTTCCAATTAATATCTTTGGGGCATATTGGGAATTTACTATCTCTGCAGGAGGCAAATCAAGAATAAAAGCCATTAGCAATTGGCATTGAATGTTTATGAGTATTAAAAATCACTCAGAGGACTTTCATCCTATGTTCTATACTTCTGCTATTGGCTACACTGCCAGATTTTTGTAAATGTTCAGGAGATTCCCTCCAGTGCAGGGCTGAATGTGGCTCAAAATATAATGGGCATATTACTATAAGAATGAATCTGCCTTGTTGCCAAATGTGTTTCTAGGACATGTCTAGGCAGGAGCTTTTCAATCACAGGCTCCGTGCCTAATCGAAACACACAGAGCTTGCACCCTATGCTTTCTATGCAGCAGACTGCTACAACTAAAGTAATATGTAATAAAGTTCCACTTACCCGAGTCTTTTCCCAACGATGCCTTGCAATAACTTCTGGGCTGACATCTTACCCCGAACTTTGCGGTAACTGTCAGTAAATATTGCATCTGCATGGCGCTGCATCCTAACAAAACACAGACATTGTGTTTATCCTCGCCTACCTGGGACAATATGCAGATGATGGCTTCCTCCCTTTACTTGGATGGAGAGAGCAGTCTCACATACATCGCCCCTGAGAACAGGAAGCTTCCCACACTATTAAAGTGGATTAAGAACTACTCCTGTTGGAGCTATGTGCTTTTGGCACTGGCAGATTGCTTGAAGGAACTTGGGGTGCAGCACAAAGTGTACTGTGTGTGAGAGTGAGAAACAGCACATAGGTTATGAATGAGGACAGAGATTTACTGGTTGCAGCTCCCACTCTCACATGGCAAAGGCCACATAATATAGGGTTACAAGACTCCCCGTTTCCCAGGGACAGTCCCCGGATTTGCAAATAAGTCCCCAGATAAATTCCATCCCCAGAATGTCCCCGGATTTCATCTAATGTCCCTGGAAAACAGTAGCGACAGTCTCAGCAGCCCAGAGCAGTTGGCTCTGGCTGGCTTCAGGAGCTGCTCAGAAGCCCCCATATGATGGTGTTGCAAGGGCTCTAAGATGCAGCTTCTGGGCTGCCTCCACCTTCCTTGACCCCAGCAACTAAGCTGTGAAGGGAGGCTTCATGCTGTCTATGGGAGCAGCCTCCCAACTCTTATTTGCATGCAAGCAGGAGCGGGGCAGGGACCTCTCAGCTGTGAAGGGAGGCTTCATGCTGCCTATCAGAGCTTGCATGCAAGCAGGAGGGGGCAGGGATCTCTCAGGCAACAGGAAGCCTTGCTTCCCAGCTGAGGGATCCTTGCCCCCTCCTGCTTGTACGCAAGTAGGAATGGGATTGGGGCTGCTCCAATGGGAAGGGAGGCACTGCACTACCTGAGAGATCCCTGCCCCCTCCTGCTTGCACACAAGTAGGAGTTGGGATGGGGCTGCTCCAAAAGGCAGTGTGAAGCCTCCCTTCCCAGCTGAGGGATCCCTGCCCCCTCCTGCTTGTACGCAAGTAGGAATGGGATTAGGGCTGCTCCGATGGGAAGGGAGGCATTGCGCTGCCCAAGCCTCGCCGCCGCCACTGCTCTCAACCCTCCTCTGCCTTCCATGCCTGACCCACCGTGCACTGCTTGCCCACCACCACCACCTCAGGGGCTGCCCAGCCTCATGGAGAAAAGAGATAGAAGCCTCGGAGGAAGGGGAAACGTGGCAGTTGAGGTCAAGGCGGCCGCCCCTCTGCCACCGCCATCGCTGCAGCATCAACATCCCGAATGTGTTTGATTTGATTTAAAGTGTCCCTGGATTCATTGAAAAAAACTGGTAACCTTAACATAATACACTCTCTGCAAATCTTTTAGTGTGGCAACACACACAATTTGGAAGTACAGTACTTTCCTATAGACATCAGGCTGGTGCCTTCACTGCACTATTTCATGCCTGCAAAAAACCGGTTTAGTTTAGCCAAGCCTATCCAAACATGCACAATGTTGACACATGTTTTAATTGGGCTTTTTAGCTTATTGATTTCAAAGTGTTTTTTTAGGTTTTAAATTGTTTTTAACTTCATTGGTTTATTCTTTTTGTAAACAGCTTGGAGGGGTGTGTTTGTTTACAATCAAGATGTATATAAATTTTATGAAATACTGTAAATAGGGCAGGTTCTTTTCACTGAGCAGTCCATCCGCTGACCTATTTCAACCTCCTGAGTGCTGAGGTTAGGCAAATTTATTTTGTAGAGCATTCATGTTCGGAGACATTTTCTAGGAAGCAACAGCGTGGGAAAGTTGTCATATCCATGTCCTGCTTGTGAGCTTGCCAGAACCTGACCACTGCCTGAAATGGAATGCTGGACTAGATGGGCCTTTTCATTCTTATATTCTAATGCCACTTTTGACTACTGGACGTGGGGTGCTGATATACCCACCTTTTCTCAGCAGGGTCGGTGAGGAAGTTCTCTTCCTCCTGCTCCTCTACTGAGAGGTTGTGGCTTTGCACAGGACCACTTTCTTGCAGTTGAAAGCTAACTGCCTTGCCAGAAATGGGGAGTGGACTATATCTGAAACACATCAAGAAAAAGCAGAAGTAACGCTGAAAATACCCAAACTGCAATACGCATGTTTCTGATGGCATGGTATATGGAGACGAGAATTGGCAGACAATGGTGGAAGAAGAGGGGAGGTCATGCAGCAAAAACAAAACAAAAAACCCAGCTATGCATCTTGTTGTGCCAGGCAGGGACATTTCTCCTGATATACAAGCTGGTAAGGGTTGTGATACAAATGAAGGCAGCAGTTAAATTGTGGACTGCTGAGCTAGATGAACAAAGACAGCTGTCCCTGTGTACTTCAATGTTTGTAGGGTAGCATATCACAGGGAAACCTCTGTTTCAGGAATTATATTGGTGGTGTGGGAGAAAACTCAGGCCTTTTCTGAAAATGCAGTGACCACCCAATTCTGATGGCGTGTAATCTTTGAGAAAGATGGAGAATAGATTTGTTATAAGTTGCTTTTCAACTATTCTTCACCTGCCCTTTTAGATAAATAGGGACACTGTGAATGACAAAGGTCAAGTCAAACCTCATGTTTTCGGTAGGCAGGAAGGTGAGAGAGAAGATGCGCACCTGAGTGCTGGGTAGAGAGGAGATGAGAGGGAACACATGATGAAATGGAGGAAGAGAAGGAGAACAGCCCTGTCCAACATTCTTCACTCTTCTGGGGCAATCTGCAAAGATATAAGGGGGGGGGGAGAGAGAACACTTGGCTTCATTAGAGTAGCATAAGTAGCCTCATGGCAGAATTTTAGTCATAGCCAGTATGAAATTGTGTCCCCCCCCAGGAAATCAAGTGGGGCTAGGGTTTTAGGCTATGTACTCACAAAATCTTAAAAGCATGTTATTTCCTTCAAAGAATGCTGGGCACCATAGTTTGCCCTTCACAGTTAATATTCCAAGCAACCCTTCACAAATGACAGTGCCCAAAATTCTGTGAAGGAGGAAAATGTGCTCTAAATGTGCTTTAAAGTTATCTCGTGTTTGTGTGTGTGTGTGTGTGTGTGTGTGTGGCCTTAGTTTGGAGTAAATGACCTAAAGGACAGTTGCTGAGCACCGATATTCAGTCTTCCAACCCTTGTGTGACAAAGGGAGTGGGAAGAATCAAAGCCCCATTGTGGAGCCTCTTGTAGTCAAATACAAGTTCCAAAAGGAGGCCTGTTTCAGAAATATGTTGATACAAATGGGACCTGCAACAGGATGTGGGCACCAAGTATGCTCAGTCCCCCTGAATTGTTTTGCAAGGTTTCACTGCCTTAAGCTTGCACCCCCCCCCAAAAAAAAATGTTTTATACTTCTGCAAACTTGGCTGATGCCTCCCTTTTGTAAGTGGTTGTTGTTGTTTTGACTACATAGGCACTTACAGCCAGAACATAAGAAATAGAAGGAGTTGCTGCCACACAAACACAAAAGCATACAGAGCTATTACAGTGGTACTTCTGGTTATGTACTTAATTTGTTCGAGGTCCGTTCTTAACCTGAAATCGTTCTTAACCTGAAGCACCACTTTAGCTAATGGGGCCTCCCGCTGCTGCCACGCCGCCACTGCTGTAGCCTGAGCAACCTGAAGCGTCTGTAACCCAAGGTACCACTGTATTTCTCAGTATAGCTGAAAAGCTGCAGGCAGGTGCAGCATCAAACTGGATCTCTGCCTACTGTTCTGGAACTGCCATCGCTCCAACTGAACTAACTTTCAATGGTAAAGAGGAATAGAAAGGGCAAGAGAGTCCATTTTCAAAATTACTCTTTGCGCTTTTGATCTACAACCCTGTGTAGTCTGGAAACATCCAGCTCGGATGCTTCCAATAGATTAGTGATTCGGGGGAAGCAGCCTTACACAATAAAACCTTTGTGAGCATTTCAGGGGATGTAACTTTTAGATTTTCAGGGCTGTACGGCTGAACTCTTAATGGACTTCTGTTTCTTTCCATCCCGGTTATTTCCCTTCATCGACATTCCCTGTTTAAAAATTATGATCACATTAATTTTCCTGTGAATGGGTTGGGATCACCTAATTTTGTGCCGGTGAACTTAAGATGGCATGACCCAATCTGTGCATAAGGTGCCATGAAAACTCTGCTAAGTTTTCAAAAGTAGCAGTAGAAATAGTAACAACACTTTTATTCATCACCATTACTCATCTGTTGGAGGGCAAGGTTTGAGTCTAAACACCCTGATGTTTCAGAAGGTAAAATAAAGGATTTCAATCTCTCTCACACTAAGTGAATGGAGCTGAGTTGACAGCCCAACAAAATGTCATTTGAGAAACCGAAGTTGCTATGGTTGCTTAAATCCTCTTTCAAAACAAAAGTATTTAATCCCGAAACACAAATTTATTCCTGTTCATTTGTTGGCACTTCTGGAATTGGTGTAAGCCCTAGCAGAATCTACCGTAGTTGTAGAGATAATGACAAAATGGTAGGCAGAGGCAGACAAGCAGATAAACTGCTGTTGACTATGTAACGGATTTTACTAAATCAGTCTGGTAAGCAATGCAAAAATTATGAGATTAAGATATGTAAGGCACTCCTTTAGCCTTGTGGTAGTTTCAGGATTTATTTATTTTTTAAAAAAAAATGCTGTGCATGTCAGATGAAGACTGCAGTCCTAGACATACTTTCTTGCCAGGAAATCTATTTGAAATCAGTGGAGTTTGCTTCTGAGTAAACTTTGGCTAAGACCTGGCACACACCATCATAACACTTCATACACAAAATAGCTGCCTAAGAATGAAATAAATTCTAAAAGCATAGTTAAAAATAAAAATAAAATAAAAAGTTTAGCTGCCACTGGATTTTATAATTTTTGCCTACATTTCAAAAGTTTACCCTATTGAAAGTTTCAGTAAAATGCCATCTCCCCTTGTGCCTTCTATCTCTAATAAACCAGACATCTCTGCAACTCACTTTTCTTTTTGTCCTTAAGCAAATGGGTAGCTAGAACAATATTAGTTACCCACTTACTTTCCAGAGACAAAGAATTACAAATAAAATGTAAATGGCAGCTTTAAACAGCAGGTTTCTTTTCTTTCTTTTTTACAAGCAGTTAATAAATTCCAACTCATATCCAGATTAAGTACCTGTCTAGTATACGTACAGATTGCTTTTGCAAATCTGCTTAAATATCCTAGAATTATTTGCTAAGTTGGAGTCCAGTTATGAATATTTAACTCTGTAATTTACAACCCAGTCCTGTGCATGTTTGCTTAAAAAAACATGCTGAGTACAGTGAGATTTGTTCCCAAGAATGTGTGTGCAAGACTGCAGTCTTAATCAATATACAAAGCGTCTTGCAGACAGGAATAGTTAATTCACTTTTCCACTATGAAGCATCTATTCATTAATTAACAAACAAACAAACAAAGTGTTAACTTGCAGTTCCCTTCAGGAAAATGGTCCTCTCAAGTCTGCAACCTTGTTCTTGGCCTTCTTGCTTGCCTGACAATACTTCCGATTATTTCTGTGTCCCAGGAAATAGAGAAAATCCTATCCAGCTTTTTCTAACCAGAGTGGCGAGTCTCTAGCTGTTGTGGGTATTGCCGCACTCTCTTTTATATATTCACCCCCTCATCAAACCTGCAAGCTCCTGAACGTCAGAGAATCAATTACCTTCCAGTCACTCAAAAAGCTGTGTTTAGCATCCTAACTGGGCTTACTAAAAGACAAATTTGCTTTATTAGATAAGCTTTGCATTTCTTTAAAATGGACATTTGAATCTGAATGCCAACTAGGGTGACTGTTGACAGGTCACCCAAAGAAGGAAAAAGGAGGGTGCAGATTTGCATAAAAAGCACAAATTCAGAAATAATTACTGTACTTTAAAGAGAAAAAATTATTTCTGAATTTGTGCTTTTTATGCAAATCTGCACCCTCCTTTTTCCAGCAAGAACTGCAAGAAGATCAAACCTATCCATTCTTAAGGAAATCAGCCCAGGGTGCTCACTGGAAGGACAGATCCTGAAGCTGAGGCTCCAATACTTTGGCCACCTCGTGAGAAGAGAAGACTCCCTGGAAAAGACCCTGATGTTGGGAAAGATTGAGGGCACAAGGAGAAGGGGACGACAGAAGATGAGATGGTTGGACAGTGTTCTTGAGGCGACCAACATGAGTCTGGTCAAACTGCGGGAGGCAGTGGTATGCTCTCGTCCATGGGGTCACGAAGAGTCAGACACGACTAAATGACTAAACAACAAACAGCAAAGAGGAAAAAACAATGTGGTGGGAAAGACTTCAAACTGAAGAGCTATCAGGACTGTCCTCTAACAGAGGACAGCCCCCTCTAAAGTAGGACACATGGCCACCTTAAGATCAACAATGAGCAAGGGTTAACCATTAATATTACTTCCCATCTCTCTTGTTAAAAGATTCATGAAATATTATCTTTATCAGCATTGCTATCTTCTTATTCATTTTTCACATTTATATACCATCTTTCCCTCCCTGGATCTCAAGGTGGTGTACAGAGTTCTCCCCTCCACATTTTCTCCTCTCAACAACCCTGTGATGTAGGTCAGGCTGAGAGATAGTAACTGGCCCAAGGTTTACTGAGCTTTAGTGCTGAGTGGGAATTTGAACCCTGGTCTCCAAGGTCATAGTTCAACACTCAACTGTTACACCACCCTGACTCTCCTTTATTTATTGATCTTTTTCTCCTGTTGCCTTTGTTGCTCCTACCTGCTGGCATTAGCTGAGCATTTTATACTTTGGTCCTTTCCAAACACCAGCAGCCATATGCCAGGCAAATAATGCATCTAAAGTTCCTCACAGACAAAACAAAGCTCATGCTCAATAGGTCATACTTAAGAACCAGCAAGGTTTCAACACTGTCAGGCAACCCAATCCGTGTCTTCAAGAGGTTGCAATCAAATGTGCTGGTTTGTGCCACGTTCAGACAGTGCCCAGCAGCACCATAGTAACAAATGAGATTGCTTACACTATTGAGTTGCAGCAAAATGTTCAGATTTCTAGATTAGACCTGCCTCAGAGCTTTTTCGGTTTATGCTAACTGCTAACATCAACCCAAGCCAGCGCATGGCTTAGTGTTGGTAGCATGTGATTCAACCAGAATCCAATCATGCCTTTCATTGTTCACTCTTTGTCCCATGTTGCAGCCTAAACTCATGTGAATTGTTCCATTATACTACTATCTGCACCTGGCTTAGCCGTTAGACCAGCCTTCCCCAACCTGGTGCTCTCCAAATGTTTTGGGCTAGAACTCCAATCATCTTTGTTTTTTTTTTTTATAAAGATTTTATTATTTTCCATATGCATATATAAAGGAACAAAACATAGACAACTACAATGAAAATACAAAATACGATAAACACTAAACAAATCAAACAAAAACACAATAAACATAAGAAAAAACATATACAAACCTGTCTAAACACTTATCTTTATCTCGTTCTTATTCTATCTTCTAAGCATGGAGGACTTCCCCCACACCCTCCACTGCATTGTTAATCCAAATATACTTTAGGTAGCTATAAATCTACTTTCATAACTATTAACCATCTTATTTGTCCTTAGATTCTTTTACTAAAAACATAGTTCTTAATCTATTCTCCAAATCTTCAGACATTCTTATTTGTATCTTATACTGTAAAATTCTTACCAAAACTTTAACTTAAATTAATCTAGCTGAAGCCTGTTCAACAGCTAGTTCTGCTCAGATATTCAATTTTACACCATTAACTAAGTAATCCTTAAATTTCTTCCAATCCTTCAACACCTTCTCCTCCCTCTGGTCTCGGATTCTCGCGGTCAGTTCGGCAAGCTCCATAAAGTCCATTAACTTCATCTGCCATTCTTCCACCGTTGGAATCTCTTCACCCTTCCAATTTCTTGCCAATAAAATTCTAGCTGCTGTTGTGGCATACATAAAAAATATTCTATCTTGACTAGGTATCTGTTCGTTGGTCATGCTCAAAAGGAAAGCCTCTGGTTTCTTACTAAAGGTAATTTTCATTACCTTCTTAAGTTCATTGTAAATCTTATCCCAGAAGGCTTTAACCCTTGGGCATGTCCACCACATATGGTAAAAGGTACCTTCCACTGATTTACATTTCCAGCACGTATTAGTCATTGACGGGTTCATCTTAGCAATCTTAACTGGTGTTAAATACCATCTATAAAGCATTTTCATAATGTTTTCTCTTAAATTATTACAGGCTGTAAATTTGATACCTTCCTTCCACAGTCTTTCCCAGTCCTCCAACATGATGTTGTGTCCCACATCCTTTGCCCAATCTATCATTGTTGATTTAACCATTTCGTCTTTCGTATGCCACTCTAGCAACAAATTATACATTTTGGAAAGGTTTTTTGAATTCGATTCGATTAGCTCTGTTTCCAGTTTTGATTTTTCAACTTGAAAACCAATCTTCTTGTCTGCTTTAAAAATCTCATAAATTTGATGATATTGCAGCCAGTCGGTGACCTCACTTTTTACCTGATCATAACCTTTCAGTTTAAACGCTTCACCTTCCTGCTGCAATATATCTGCATATCTTAACCATCTTGCAGACATATTAGGTCTCTTATAGGCCTTGGCTTCCACCGGTGAGATCCATCTAGGGGTCTTTCTCTCTAACAAGTCTTTATATCTCAACCAGACCTGATACAAGGCTTTTCTAACAATATGATTTTTAAAAGTCTTGTGGACCTTAGCCTTGTCATACCAAAGATAAGCATGCCAACCGAACATGTTATCAAAGCCTTCCAAATCCAACACATCAGTATTTTCCAGTTTAAACCAATCCTTCAACCAGCAAAAGGCCGCCGCTTCAAAATAAATCTTTAAGTCCGGCAAAGCAAAGCCTCCTCTCTCTTTAGAGTCCGTTAAAATCTTAAATTTAATTCTAGGCTTTTTTCCCTGCCATATAAATTTTGATAGGTCCTTTTGCCATATCTTAAAACAGTCCAACTTATCTAAAATTGGAATGGCTTGAAATAAAAACAGCATCCTTGGTAAGACATTCATCTTCACAGCAGCTATTCTGCCCATTAGTGAGAGTTTCAATCTTGTCCATATCTCTAGGTCTTTTTTTATCTCAGTCCACAGCTTCTCGTAATTGTCCTTGTACAGGTTCAGGTTTTTTGCAGTAAGGTTGATCCCTAGATATTTTACTTTCTTAGCAAAGTTGAGGCCAGTCGATTCTTGTAGCTCATATATTTGTTCTGTTTTCATGTTTTTTGTCAGCACTTTGGTCTTCTGTTTGTTGAGTTTGAAGCCGGCTACCTGCCCAAACTTCTCGATTAATTCCAATGCTTTGGGGACACTACTTTCAGGGTCTTGTAGGGATAACATTAAAGAACTCCAATCATCTTTGACCATTGGTCATGCTGGCTAGGGTTGATGGGAATTGTAGCCCAAAACCTCTGGAATGCACTAGGTTGAGAGAGACTGTTAGACCTTGGTTGCTAGAGCTACCTCAGTTTACACCACGAACAGCATTTGACCCAGGGGGCTAAGAAGACAGCAAAACATCAACCAGCCAGTAACACAGAACAGAATCCAGGAAAACACCCTGTAATTCCTCAGATATTGATTTTCTCTCAGACTTGATGCCTTCATTCTCCTGCATTTTTTTTTTAAATGCTTTAAAGAGGGTTTTTTAAAAAAAAAAATCCTGTGAGCTCCTCTTGCACCTATACACTCCAATAAGCCAATCTGAACATAAAATGCTGGTCGATAATACTGTGCTTCAATCCAGAAGGCTAGCAAATATTTTCAGCTCCTCACTTTTTATCTCCAAGCAGCAGCTACAACGAAATCCCCAAATCACTCCTCAGCTGGAGTTTCCCCCATCTTCAGCATTCATTCCACATTATCATCTAGTATCCTAGCTTATGCTTTTAAAGACTCTTATCATTTATTGTGGTCCTGCTTAACATGGGCAAATAGATTAAAATGAAAATCATATACTCTACAATGTACACATGGTTAAAATATAGACCTTCATGATTTTTACAAGAATGAATTAAGATGCATCCAAAACATTCAATTTATTCTAATAGGTTTTAATGAAGAAACTTGCATTTGTTTTTCTTTTTATCTTGTGAACCACTCTGAGATCTTCAGGAAAAGGGCAGTATATAAATTTAATATAACTATTTCTGAATCCTGATTTTACCCTCTACAACCCTTTGTGCATGATAATGAGATAGGAAATTCATTGAATGTTGAATATGTTATTAAGGTTGTTTGTTTGTTTTCTTATCCTTAGGTCATCTAACTGATTGGCTTTTTGTGTGTGTTTATGAAATTATTCTGAAGATATGAAATTCATTAAATGTTGAGTGTTTAGTTTTGTCCTAGCCTTATGTCATTGAGCAGGGGTAGGCAACCTAAGGCCCGTGGGCTGGATGCAGCCCAATTGCTTTCTCAATCCGACCCATGGACAGTCTGGGAATCAGCGCGTTTTTACATGAGTAGAAAGTATCCTTTTATTTAAAATGCATCTCTGGGTTATTTGTGGAGCATAGGAATTCGTTCATCCCCCCCCCAAAAAAAAATATAGGTCCAGCCCACCACATGGTCTGAGGGACGGTGGACCGGCCCATGGCTGAAAAAGGTTGCTGACCCCTGTCATTGAGTATCCCACTGACCATTTTCACTAGTGATTCCATTCCACTGGAGATAATCTGCAAATTTTGGTGGTCATATCAGCCAGCCTCTGTCAGCACTAGTAAAAGCCAGGTAGTCAGAGACACCCCTGATTTCCACTTAAATCCAAGGCTATGACTATGTGAGAATCAAGACCAGGCTTCCTCAACCTCAGCCCTCCCATCATCCCTGACCACTGGTCCTGCTAGCTAGGGATCATGGGAGTTGTAGGTCAAAAACATCTGGTGGGCCGAGGGTGAGGAAGCCTGATCAAGACCCTCTTGGGGTGTTATTGCTGTGAAACTCTCCATCACAGATTCAAGTTATATATGTGTGTAAATAAACCAGTACTGTATATCATAGACACCACAGTCTCTGCTGTGCCTCATTCCAAAGGAAACATGGACCGTGGGTAAGTGCCTGGAGCCCCGGGAATCTTGCACCACTCAGAGACTGGGGTGGCATGCAACAATGTTGTTTAAAGCAGCTCCTGGCTGCTTCCTCTGGCCATTGGCACTACTGGAACTGGCCCATTAATGTTTTCTGGACTGCTTTTGGCCCAAACCCATATACTCTATAGCTATACCCACTCCACTGTTTGCCCTTTTCCTCAGTTTTATCAATCCAATTAGTAAACATGTGCTTTTGCACACACAAAAGGAAATTGCAATTAACATTTAAAAGTTCATCACCCACGTCCTGCCTCTTGGCGGGGGGGGGGGGGAGAGAGAGAGCTAGAAGTGCAGTAGAGCATGAAAAAGTTGGAACTTTATTTTAAAATGACTCTCCTAATGGGAAAAAATAGCAGCATATGGGTTGTCATTTCAATAAGGTTCGTGGAACAAAGAGCTGGTCTTAAGCTGCTTTCTAGTTCGAAACAATATCTAAGAGTGTCTTTCTCTTGCTCATTTCAAAGCTCATTGGGGTCTGCTGGAAAAAAGGAAATGCAAACATGGTCAGCTGAAGGCGTTTTGCAAAAAAAACAACCATTTTTGGTGTTTATGTTTTGAGTGGAGTGGAGACAGTCTGGAGTATGGAAAGTGAAGGGAAGCAGAGTAGGTTAAAATGAGCATAAAATGGCAGTTGGGGTAGAAATTGTGCTAGTTGACAGGTGAGAGAGAGAAGAGGCTAGTGGATTAGCTGGATGGAACAGGTCTAGGAGATTACTAGGCTTCATCACAAACATCCTAGACTTCAGCTTGCTGTGAATTCACTGATCCTCAAATACTCTGTCAGTGAATCCCACATTTAAACTATTTGAACACATATCTTAGTATGCTACACTTGCATGGTGTTTTTAAGAGTGAATGATACCAATTCAGGATAAAATGTCTAGTATGGAAGCAGATTGGGTCAGCCTGAGTGAGGATGCCACACTCAACTGTTACTCAGTATTATAATATTTTGCATTTTATTTAGTAGGGTAATTAAATTGTTGTTTTGAATATTGTCACCTGCCACACATCTCTTTCCTGGCATGGATTGGAAATACAAATGAACGAAACCAACAAAGGTTTATAGTACTTTAAAGAGTAACAAAGTGATTTCAGCATAAGCTTTCATGGACCAGAGACCACTTTCTCAAATGAAGAAAAAAAACAACCCAGTGAGCATTTTCTGAAATCTTAAGACCACCACGACTCACCAGCAGATGTCACTGTTTAACAGTTTGTTGGTATTCCAGTTGTACCACTACAGTATTACTTAATATTTTGCCATTATGTGGCTGAGACAAATGTTGTCACCTTGTTTTTTAGCAACATTTCAAAGTGGCTGTGGGATAGCTGGACCTTCCCAGGAATTTGCATTAGGCACCACATAGCACCAGAGGCAGACTTCAATACCTGCTTCTACAAACCTTTTCCCTTTGGCGTCCTGTTTCTTCCAGCTGCTCATGGGGACGTCCTTTTTTGCAGCAAGCTGCAAGGTGATGCCAAGCAGCAACACTTGCTGCCCCTCTCCCAAACGATCTTCAAAATGGCCCGGTGCACTTCTTGCTAGCTTCCACCACCATTAACATATTGCAGTACGACAAACACACACATATATATGGAAGTGTTCGCACATGGTCTATACGCCACACTGCCTGCTTGTGCATTGACGCAGCTGTGATAAATCTCGAACCTCTGGACAGGGGCATGTCGCAGACTCGCAGGTACAAAAGCATCACCTGAGAAATAAAGAAAATGGCTGGCTCCTGAATTGATTTCAAGGTCAGCTTAGCAGGGGCGCATCACGATTTGCTACGTGGCTCGGTTCCTGTTTCCAGGACAAGACGATTCCCCGCCCTTCCCCAATCTTTGCACTTCTAAGGTTCGCTAAGTGATCGGTTTGTAGATTTAAAACATTTGCACATCGCTAGATAGATTTCGGGGCAGTGCACCCCCATGGCAAAGACAACCCCTGCCCTTAAGGTTTGACGTCTAAACAGTTTTAGGTCTAGGGAAAAAGCATCAGGCCTAAGGAGCTAGTCGAGAAGAGAGCCTAAGCCGTGGAACGCGATGCGCGGCCTCCTTGGCAACGCCTCGCCGCCGGTGGTTGCTAGGGTCGCTGGAACAGGAAGCGCTTCCTAGCGAGATCAGAAGCACTTCCGGGGGCTGAGGCTCGGCTGCGGGTAAGGGGTACGCTTTGGTGGGGCAGAAGGAGTGGGGCGAGGCGCTTTTGGGGGCGCCTAGGAGATTTTTCTACTCAAACATAAAAAACATCCTTTTTGGTGGGGCTAATAAATTGAGACTAGCTAAACTTGAAATGAAACTATTCCACTTGCAGAGAAACACGCACAGGAACATAGAGGTCCTGTCTTATACCAGGTCAGGCTTTTTGCCCATCATGCCTAGTATATTCTACTCCAACTGCCAGCAGCTTCTCAGATTGATTGATTTTATTTCTAGGCCACTTTTCATTCAAATGAATCTCAGAAGCCACTTAGAAACAATAAATAACAATAAATAATGTTTGTTCTTTTCTTAGCAAAATCAGAGCAACGGAAACTGTTGAGGGTGGACTTGGGGACTTGTGCCATGGCTGCTGAGCTGGACTTCTCACCCCCTGAAATCCCAGAGCCTACATTCATGGAGAACATCTTGCACTATGGCCTCTTCTTTGGTGCCATTTTCCAACTCATCTGCGTACTGGCCATTATCCTTCCCATTCCAAAGACACACAAAATGGTAAGGCATTCTTATCTGCAGAGCGAAAATGTGAAATTGCTCGTTCTGTAGCCTGGTAATTTAAGAAGGATATTGACAAACTGGAAGGTGTCCAAAGGAGGAGGGTGACAAAGATGATGAGGGCCATGGAGGTCACGTCATATGCGGAAAGGTTGAAGGAGTTGGGTGTGTTTAAAAGGTGAAAGCCATCTTCAGATATTTGAAAGGGCATTGCACAAGATGGTAGAGCAAATTTGTTTTTATGTTGCTCTAGAGGAAAGGAGATCACCAAAATATTTAAAATTACAAGATCCGGGATTTCTGCTTAGCATTAAGAAAAACATCCTGATGGTGTGAGCTCTTCAACTGAAACAGACTACCTTGGAATATTTTTTTTTAAAGCAGAGGATGAAGGTCCACCTATTGGGAATGCTATAGCAACATATTTTCTTCACCAGCAAGGAGTAGGACAAATGGCCTTTGAGATCCCCTTCTGTTCTTTGCCCATCCAGTCTCTGATTAAAAATATCTGATTAAGGATTGCTGGTATCTTCTGAGGCTCATTGTCTCAGTGACAAGCAGCTCAAATCAGACTAGCATTTAGTTTCCTTTTCATTTGAAGCCATTGGTTCTGTTCCCACCATCTGGAGCAATAGAAAACAAATTTTCTCCATCATCTTTATGACATCCCTTCAAATAGTTGAAAATGGCTACCTTTTGCCTCTTTTCTTTTCTTTAGGGTTAAAAAAAGATTTTAAAAGGTTATTGAAAGACTAGTTTAATCTAACAATAATAAGGCTCACAAGGTTTATGGCTAGATTGGAGATCAATACAAATTCCTGGCTGAGTTGGTTGATGATTACCCAATGCACTGCTGATGTTGCTGGTATTCTGGAGTATTGTTATTATTTACTAAATTTCTATGCTGTACTTTCTTTCAAAGGATCCCAGGGCAGCAAGCAGCAAAGTAATAAAAATTTTTTAAAGGGTTTAAAACATTAAGACCATCTAAAAACATTTTTAAAACAACCACATACCCTCACACCTGATAATTTCAAGGAACAGTATCTTTCAGCCACCAAATGCCTAGGTAAATAGGAACATTTTAAAATTCCTCCTGAATGTTAATATGGGAGAGAGGGAGAGACACCTCACCAGGGAAGGAATTCCACAAACAGGGAACCACTACCAAGAAGGCTCTATCATGGGTAAGTGCTAGCTGGGCAATACCCAGCATCGACAGCTCCAACAGGTGCCCTGTGATTGTTCCAGAAGTGACTACTTGATCATTCTCTGATCTACTCAATTAATAGATAAAACTGCAAATGGAAGATTCTGGCTTTGAATATAGTTATTCTAACCAGCCTGGACTTAATTTTGCAGGTCTGGTGACGCTTACAACTGCATCTGTAACCACTGGCAACCTTTGCCCAAAACAGAATTTTATGCCTCTTTTTCCAGTCTGCTGATGGTCATCCTTTTCCCTGGTGCCCCTTTGGCATGACTCATTTTTTCTGCCTTTCATCTGGAGTTTCATAAGTGTAGCTATAGTATTGCTTTGTGGGGTAATATGTCAGAAAACCAGCTGTAGACCATATGTGTGGCACCATCAGGACTGGATATGGGGGGAGGGCTTGGATGGGAGCTGTTTCATCTTCTGTAGGTAGCCTAAAAATCAACTTTCCAGTACTTAACAGACACATCAGCCCATGTTTATCTTCTCTGTCTTTGGCCTAGAGAGCTTTTCTCACAGCAAAACAACATACATATAAAATGTCAAGAGAAGTGTCTACAAAGTGATTGAAATATGTGCCCCGAGCCACACAGCTTTCACGCAGGAATCACCTCTTTATTTCCATCCTCCAGCCCTGCCCCATTCACACCCAAATGATGCACCTGCAGTTTAGCTACCTATATATATTGCTGCATCAGCAGAACACCTGACTGATTCATACATGCTCCTGTAGGTCTGCATCACAAAATGTTCGGGAATTGGGAGAAATCTGTGGGTTGACCTGAAAGGATTCAGCAGTTTTTTCCTATACTATACATTTTAGGATGAAAAAGGACACTTTTGCCGTCAAGTATTCAAACTAATCTCTAAAACTGTGCAGGCTGGAATGATTTGAAAACAAAAGCTGGGATTCTTGGAGCAGCTAACAGAGCTAATGTGGTGCACAAGGAAGCCTTGAGGATCACCAGCTTTTACATCCTCTAGATGTAGTGGGTAGCTGAGTTGGTTAGAGCGTGGTGCTGATAACGCCAAGGTTTGCAGGTTCGATCCCCGTATGGGTCAGCTGCATATTCCTGCTTTGCAGGGGCCTAGATTAGATGATCCTCAGGACAGGGTCCCTTCCAGCTTTGCAGATCTGTGATTCTAGACCATCTTGTTCAGTATCCTGTACTAGACAGTGATCAGAAACCTGAGAGTGATGGTCTCAATTGCCTTTAAAGTATAGTGTCACAACAGTCATTATCTCCAGTATCAGAGGCAGTACACTTTTGAATACCATTTTCTGGGGGACACGAGTGAGTGCTGTTGTGCTAATGGCCAGCTTGTGGGCTTCCCATTGGCCTCTGGTTAGCCACTTTGGAGCCAAATGTTGATCTACAGCCCGTTGGTCTGATTCAGCAGGGCTTTTCCCGTGCTCTTTGTGCTTCCTAAATGGCTTATGGGGGGACTCGGGACTCTCATGTTCTGTCTTGCTTTTGTGGGAGGAAACTCTTCACTTTGGAGAGCTTGGAAGTTTACATGCTGCAAAATCTCAGCACCGCCTGATGACTGACACGTGTTGAACATGTTTGTAAAGCTGAAGGTGGGTTCCTTTGGGAGGAAAGGCAGCATATAAATTTAATAAAGAAAAAGAAAGATTGATAAAACGCATTCATTATGGACCAGGATTGGCTATGGTTCCTTGTTGAGAGTTTGCCATATGTTTGTTGGAACTAAACCCTACTTTGTTCAATGGGGTGCAATCTTAGGAGAAGTGCCCAGAGCATTGCATGTGCTGAATGGGTTTTCCTAATTATTTCCAAAAATTGGTTTTACTGCACAATTTTTTTCAATGCGTTCCCTAAGTATGGTTGGTAAATTATTTAATAAATGAGTTTTACCTCCCTAAAATGGCTGGAGAATTGAATAATCGGATCAGTTGAATGAGGGTTGTATTGCAATGTACATTATGAGGGAAACCAGACATAGAACCCTCTGCAATACACTGTTGTATTTATTTCTGATTCAAATTATATTGATTCTGAACAATAAGCTAATAGGCAGGCCTTGGCCTGCTCCAGTTTGTTTCCTATTCCAAGCAACCTCCATATATGTAGGGGAATCAGCTTTTGAAAAGACTCTTTGGATTGAAGATTAGAAGGCAGCAGTCATCTTCTTGTAGCTGCAATGAACGTGGAGTCCCTGAATAATAAATGCCTCCTTCCCCATTTCACTAGAGGGTTGAACTCTTTTGGCCAGCTTCCTGTGGGTGAATCACATCCCTTAGGAAGCAAGCCAAGTCTCCTTTCTTGGAATGCCTCGTGAGTGTGAATAGCAATAGCCCTGTAACTTAAGAAAGATTCAAGCCAAGCTCATTGATGATAAAGATACTGTCAAGCTGTTCTCCTCCCCCTGTCTTGTTTGGACCACTTTCTTAGAAACTGGAAGCTACCACAGATCTCTCTGCCATTTTTCTATGGCCTTTCCCAGTTGGCACACATGGATTTTGAGACACTCTAGAAGCCTAAAACATATTTAAACCAAAGCTTGGTTAATGAGGGGAAGCAGTCTGTGTGTGGTTTCTTCCAGGAGCCTGGATCTGTTCCCATGCATTTGTGAGATTCTTCTCTATTCTTTTTTCTTCTTTTCTTAACAAGAGGATGAGATGTTGGTTCCCACAGCAGAAATGTTTTCTGCAATCGTCTCTCCCAGTTGACCAAGACAATTGATCAATGGGCGAAATGTGTTGTTAACAAATTTTCCAGTTCTTTATTTTAATTTGAGGTGAAAAAATCTGAAATCACTCTCTACAGTTGCCTTTCCAATTTAAATATTCATTTGCATCTATTTGCTTTGGTGACCTAAACAGCCAAGTTTTGTATTTTCTACTAAAGTTTTGAAATTCCTGCACATTGAAACATACAGAATTGAGCAGTCCTAAGGATGGACATCTGTGCTCACTTACCATGCCAAAGAACTTGCCAAACCCAAATCTACATGTTTTATTGTCCTCTGTATGTACAGTATATACAGGAACGATCCTTTTTTTACATAAACAACATGGAGTCCATGAACATATTTATAATGGCATGTGTGTTTGTGGACTAGAGTCCAGTTTTTGCTACAATAAAGTAACACAGCTGTCCCTCCTGTATTAATCACAGAAAGCCCTTTAGGCATATGCCGTTATGCTTGTATTGACAAAATAGAAAAGAAAAGATACTTTGACACATATGTTTTTTTGACACAGGCATGTGCAAAAAAAAAAAAATCCACCTAGCTGAGATACTACTTTTAACCAGAGAATGCCTGCTACCAGTCCTCTTTTTTCAATAGCTTTTGCCTCCCTGCACCCATCTCTCTCTCTCTCTCTCTCTCTCTCTCTCTCTCTCTCTCTCTCTGTGTGTGTGTGTCTTTCTCTCACTCTCTGGGGCAGCATCCATTTCCATCCTTTTGCGGCACCTCCTTCTCCTGTTCCCTCAAAACCCATAGTGCTAGCATCATCTTTTTTTTCTTTTTTTCTGCACCCTTGGCTGGCTGCTGGCAGTTCACCCTTCCCAGCTCTTACTTTTTCCTACTCAATTTAAAGAGCTGAGGAGCAAGCACTCCTATTCTGAAAATAAAGGGTTTGTTTTTTTCGTACACAGCTCTATTTAGTAGTTGCTTGTTAGATATTTCTGTTGCCTCGTGTGATGATCCTCCAGGTGACATGCAATTCAATATAAAATATTAAAACATACAAAATGCAAACCATTCAAAAGCATGCAGCCATTCAACAAGAGGGGGGAGAAAACAGGTATGAGCATCAGCACAATCACATTAACAACTCCAGATGCAGGTTAAAACTAGTTCTGATCAGATTAAACAGAGACTAAAATTAGAGGCGTAGAAACAACATTAAAATCTTAAAAGACCTGGGAGAACAAGTAAATATTTGACTGGTGTCGAAAGGACAGTAAAATAGGAGAGTGTTCTATAAATTGAGGAGTCACCACCAAGAAGTCCCTCTTGTTGCCACCCTGCATTCTCTAAGCCTGCAACCCTACACACACTTTCTTGGAAGTAATTGCTCAGTTTGTGATTCTGCTTCCGAGAAAATATGCATAGCATCAGTCTACATAAGCAATTTTTTTGCATTTCTTACTTAAGTAATGTAAAAGTAAAGCATCTAGTGATTTAGCAACTGAATGCATATTAGATTTTTTTTTAATGGCTCTCTCCCACTTTCTTTCCCACCATGACAGCCTTGGGATATACCAATAAAATACACAAGAGGGGCTCATAGCGCTTTTAGTGTGCTGTCACCCTATGAACAAAATCTCTGTTGACTTTTATTTCCCTTAACAAACTTCTAATAGGACACTGAAAACTATGAAACAAAAAGTTCAGAAGTGGTAAAGAAACCCAAAGCTGCCACAGCATCGTTGAGCAAGAAACCCAAGAAAGAAACCAAGAAGAAGCGGTAAAACAGCTTAATAATGAAACTTTCAAGACAGGGTTACTATCGACCATTGAGCTTTCTTCAAGACTACATTGATGAAGTACAACTTAAATGTAACACAATTTTGGGAAAGCTATGTATATTCTTGTTTCTGGTCAAGAGGAAGTATTTCCTAAAATGGCTTGAAGATTATTGTTTCATCTGATCTGTTGTAAATACATGTATGGTTTACTGGACATATCTACGTAGCGTGGAAGATCTTAGCAATTACTGGGGTCGGGAGAGAGCAGTTCATCTCCTTTGTGATGCTCAAGATGTGAAATGCAGGTCCCATGAAATGGGTTTTGGCCCCACAAAATGCATTTCTCCATACTTCTAAAAGACAGAGGGATCATTCACTACAGCTCATTTTGTGTGTCATTGATGAAAGGGATCAGCTGCTACAGCTTCTTATTTTGTATGCCATTGATGTGCTTAAATATACCTGATTTTATATCCTAATGGTTGTGTTTTCACGTCTTTTTTTTTAAAGACTGCTGCTAATTATCTCCCTGTGAATATAGCTTCCCTTGGATAATTTGTTCTCAGCCAGATTAACTGTCTTCCCTCTACTGTTCGTGCCTAATTACATGAGTAAGTCACCTCTCTCATCCCTGCTTTGAGGTGTATTTGAGCACTCGCTTTTTTAGGTTCAGGTGGGCTGAATGAATGGGAACTATAACTCATATGCCACGAATGATGAGCAGTAGTGAAATCTCACAGTAGAGGTAACTGTAGGGCAGTTCTAAAATTGCCTCTAATATGCAGGTTTCAGTTCTGTTAAGTAACATGGGCTTCGTCACTCCCTTTGATAGCTGTACCGAGTTATGATGACAGTGTAGCCAAAATGGAGCCGCTGAGAAACAAAAGATTGCTTGGGCAGTGTGCTTGGGCAAACCTAGGAAAAAAACTATGGGAAAGGACTCAGACCTCCAAACAACCTGAAGAATGGGGGGGGGGAGCAGGTAGGTGGGGAATAGGCTCCTGGAAGAAAATATGTCCTGTACTCCTCGCTGTTTTACACCTCCTCTGTCTATGAGCACACAGACCTAGTGGGCTGCTTTATCCTTTTAAAAATGTCATTATCTTAGCTGACATTTCATATATTATATTTTCATCCTGTATTAACCAAAGTTCTTGGGGACTGATCTAACCACCTTGGAGCATGTGGGTGGGTGTCAATTCCATTCTGGATTCAGCACTGAGAAAAGCCTGAAAGAGCAAAGTTGACATACAGTGGAACCTTTGTTTTCGAACGTAATCCGTTCCGGAAGACCGTTCAACTTCCGAAATGTTCAAAAACTGAGGATCAATGGGCGGTCGGCAAAATCCATTGGAAAATAATGGAAAAACACGCAGCAGAAGCTATTCGACTTCCAAGGTACGTTCAAAAATGGAAACAATTACTTCTGTATTTTCGGCATTCGGGTTCCGAATTGTTCGTCAATAGAGACGTTTGTGAACCGAGGTTCCACTGTACGAACATTCTGAGGTGCAGTTGAAACGAGTCCAGTTAGATGCTGTCCTCGTACTTTTGACCACGTTTTGGTTCTCTCGCCAATAATGTACTTGATGGCTACAAACCTTCTGCATTTATTGTCCTTCTGGGAAGAGACAACCATTTCCATCTTGTCCACTGTAGGGAATTACTAGGAATTCAGTTGGCTACCCATCCAAAGAGATTAAGGTTGGTTTCTTCTACCTGTGTTTTCTTCTGTATGGGCTTTTCTGAATTGGGTGACAACCTGCTTGAACTTCTCCAGAAAGACTTTGTTTTTGTGAATATTAGAACCTCCAGTATTACCTGTTCTGCAACTTAAAGGCTACTTGTAACAAATTAAAATCAGAATTTTAGTCTCACTGAAATGGATCAGTGATGCTGGTGTCATAAAGATAAGTTGCCAAAGGTTCCTTCCTGGGTGCTATAAAAGACAGTTTTCTGTTATGGGTCAGTAGCTTTCTGGTATTTTTAGTATTCCAGTCTAGCAGCTTCACGTGAATAACACTCACTGTCGCTGTTCCTGGATAATAAGTGCGGGTGGCCTGTTTTACCATTCTTCATTATGAAATGAGGTCATATCACACGTTGCATCCTTAAAGCCATCTCTCTTCATATAACCCAGGCATGGCCAAACTTGGACCTCCAGCTGTTTTGGGATTACAACTCCCATCATCCCTAGCCAACAGGACCAGTGGTCAGGGATGATGGGAGTTGTAGTCCCAAAACAGCTGGAGGGCCAAGGTTGGCCATGCCTGGTAACCTATAAGTACTACAGCATATTTTTTTGATGGTCTAGTAATAATAAACTCTCCTGCAGCCTGAATACTTCAAGACTGATAAGAAATATTCAGGTGAATGGCAGATTTCCCCCATTGACTCCTCATTTTATTGCCCTTGGAAGTTTCTATGACGGTTGAGAGAATTAGCATAATCTATATAGAAATCAGAACTGGCTTTTCTTTCTTTTCTTTTCTTTTTTTAGGAGTCCTGTCTCCCTACAGTTAATAATGGAAACAATAGAAGGTTCCCATAGGCTCCATTGAATCCAGTTCTCCACACAAAGCACACACAGCCATATTTATCGCTTTTAGCAAAAGGCCTTTGCAAAATGCATGATACAAGCAGTAGAAATGTATTAAAAAGAAAAGGTTTTTTTAATTATGTCACTAGCATGCATTACCACCATTCCTGCCGAGAACAAAATAGTTCTGTCAGCTGTGTAGTTAACAGCAATCTTTGTTAAAATACCTTCTCCTTAATTTTCTTCATGGCAATAGCATAGAGGGCTACATACCAGGTCATGTAGTCATGTACAAATTAGCAAAGGGGGGGGGGGAATCACATGCAGTGGTCTCTGGTAAGACAAAATTTTAATTAGAGATGCAAAAAAGCCGCTCCTTGGGATGATTAAACATGAGCTGTCATAAAATGTGTTGGATAAGAGCCTCGGGTTCAGTTTAATCCCCAACACTTAATACGCTGGAAGGCTGGAATTTACCATCTTCATGTTGCACCTACCTCCCGTCCTCCCATCTTTGAAGAAAATATTAAGACTATTCATGCCTACTCTGAAGTAATTCCCATTAAGTTCAATGGGGCTCACTCTCAGGTAAGTGGGTCTGGGATTACAGCCTGATTTAAATTCTTTCTCATGGGATGATTCTTCTCCGAGAGGAGGGAGCAATAATTAAAATGCTCCTTGAGCCCAGTTGTGCTGCTGCGTTCCTTCCAATTCATTTTCGCCAGGCCTACTTCTGCGGTTCCCAGAGGATAATGCCCCAGATTCCTGCAGCGAATTCTCTCTCCAGGACTCCCATTTTCTCCCTCTCAGTAATATGCAGGTAGGTTGTGTTGTGTTAACAGAAAACATATTTGCATATTGTAGCATGGGGGTGGGATTCCCCCCTTCTTTTTCCTCCTTCCCCACCCTCCCTTTGCAACACATCACTGCAAACCATCAGCTCTTCATTATGACCTAGCTACATTTATTGTCCCTTCGAGTGAAAGTGATTATGTTAACAATGTGCCTTTGTGGGACTCCTGTGCTGGTGGAACAATCCCCTGAGGCCCAGTAATAAGTAGCTCATGACCAAAAAAATCCTGGTGGGCACAGTTCATTTAAATCTCTATTAATCTTATTCAGACCTCATTTGCTTTCATTGCAATGCACTCACTCGGATGCAGTGTGGAAGAGGAACGGAAGATGCCTCTGGGCTGCTTTGAAGCAGACAGGTGCCTGCCTTGATTTCTTCTCAACTCAGTATCAGAAATGGATGGCTTCAAGCTGCCTCTCAGCAGGTTGTTTCAAAGCTGAAAATGTACATGAAATGAGAAGGCCCTGCTGGCATAGGCATATATACGTTCAAATGCTAGGGATTAGGAGCGTCATTCATTTGATTTACATACCACACCCCTTTCCAAGGTCCCTGAGCAGCTGTCTGGATGCTCTCTGAAAGCAAACCAGGACACAACCCCAACAAGTCGCTTAGGAACATTGGAACACAGAAGCTGCCTTATACTGAGCCACAACTATGTACAGGTAGCTCAATATTCTGACTGGCAGCAGCTCTCCAGGGTGTCAGACAGGGTCCTCTCAAAGCCCGACCTGGAGATGGTGGGTCTTGAACCTCGGACCTTCTGCATGCAAAGTAGATGCTCTACCACTGAGCTACAGCCCTTCCCTGGGACCTGAAAGGGCCACACTTCTTTATTTCCAGGTGTCGTTTCAGGTTAGGGTAAGCTCGGGAGAGTTGCATGCAGGGAGGCAAGGTTCAAAGACTTGCTGTTGGATATAGTCAGCATTAAACTGGAAAACAATTCTTTAAGTACAATTGCACCTAGCATCTTACCTGTGTATTTTTAAGGCAGCGGTGGCCCTCCAGACACTGGGGACTGGTGCCCATAGGGATTGGTAGGGTAGAAAGCCAGTGCAAGAGGCAACTGTAGGTGGGACCAGAGCCAGTGATAGGCAGAGCCAAGGAATTACAGTATTGTCCCCATCTTCTTCCCAGCCGTGTTGTACATGGGCAAACTTTGAGACTAAGGAGGAGGAGGAAGCTGGCAAGTAGTCCCACCTCTTGCACTGGTTGTAAGTTAGACGGCAGGGAGGTGAGGGCTAGCTGAGGAAAGACTGGGGTTGGTGGGACACCAGCGTCTACTG
The DNA here is from genome assembly GCF_009819535.1 of Lacerta agilis. Lineage (NCBI taxonomy): Eukaryota > Metazoa > Chordata > Lepidosauria > Squamata > Lacertidae > Lacerta > Lacerta agilis. The sequence goes on from NC_046317.1 coordinate 73,053,065, forward strand.
CCTTGCCTCCAGATGCTGTTCAACTGCAACTCTCCAATCATACTTGACCATTCGCCATGTTGACTGAGTCCAACAGCATCTGAGAAGCCACAGATTAGCAACCCCTGTTTTCAAGAGAGCATAAGGGAACAGTCCCTCAAACAGCGGCACTTTCCACAGCCGTTGTTTCCATGGGCTGTTGCTTCTGTGTCACACACACCCCCATCTGTGATTTCTCCTTCCTTGGGTATCCGCAACCAGATCATGTTGTTGGGGAGACAACATGGCTGAGGGAAAGCAACACCAAACTAGAGCAAGGGTGGTGGTTCCTGGACTGGTCACACGTGTGGCCCTAAGCAATCAGAAAGGCACTGCACGTCTCAAGCCCACAAAGAAACTCTCCAATCTGAGAAATCTAAGCGATTGCACCTATTTAATTTAGTTATATATTTAAGAAAAGCAATTGAATGCTTAATCTAATAATCTCTAAAAATCTAAGATCTGGTGATAATCTCTACATAAAATACATGGTTCAGGGAACCTGGGGCCCTCTGGGAAACCTTTAGCCCTCCAGATGTTGCTGAACTCCCACTCCCACCAGTCCTAGCAAGCAGGGTCAATGGCCAGGCCAAGGGCTGATGGGAATTGTAGTTAAGCAACATCTGGAGGGCCTAATGGTTCTTCACACCTCCTGTAGATAATGTTGGACTGTAATCCCCTTCATCCCTGACTACCGACCACACTGCCTGGGGCTGATGGGAGATGTAGTCCATGACCCCCGGAGTCCCATCCAACCCACCCTACAACTCTATGATTCTGTGGATCTCTGGAGGTTTAAAAGTTCCACATCCTTGATACAGCACTTGGGTCTAAGTGGCTGAGTGATCTTTGCAGGATTGGAAGCTTTTTTCTGAAGCTTGCTTGCTGTGTCAGGAGGGGGATTTGGGAAGGTGGTAGCAAGGCTAAGCTCTTTCTTTTAAGCCTACTTTCAAATCCAAAAGAACATCTGAAGAGCCAGTGACAGGTTCCCCATCCCTGACCTAATTCTTGGCATTATGGACGCACCTACACTACAGCCTTTGAGGTTCCTGTACTATTTTAATTGACACAGCTTTCACAAAATAATTCTGGGGATTCTCATTTGTAGAGGATGCAGAGAGTTCACAGAAATCCTGAGCCACTCTTACAGGTCTTAAGTCCATGGAGTTTTCTGCAGAGAATATCTGAAGCACCACTGAAATCTGAATCTTCCATCTAAACCCATGTCCAATATCCCATCCACAGGATGTCGATGGTATAGGAGCTTTCACATAATCAGCCAGTCTGAAACCCTGGGGGCAGAGGGAGACAATATGTGCCAAGCTCTTTTTAGAAAGCCACCACTCCTATTCCTTCCAGTAATTATGCCCATGTCTCCTTAACTGTCCTAGATCTTGTTCACTCTCATGAGAATGACGTGCTGGGCATTTTGCACAACACTCTGTGTCAGGCTAGATGGCCCAGAGATTGCAAGAATGAAAATCAGGTGCTGTTGCTCTGTCCTTTTTCTAACTGAAAATCAACCATTTTCCATGGCGTTTGCCCCAGCAAGAGACAGGCATGTGTCCTTCATGTCACCTATAGGCTTTACTTCTGGCCAACTTAAATAGGCTTCCTGTCCTCTTGTCCAACCTGGCAGGAACAAGAGAAAGGTTGGCATGCTGAATGTGTTCCTCCCTCATTGAATCATTGCATCCTTGGAGAATTGGAGGCCAAAATTGTCAAAGACAGTTAAAACAACAGCTGTGCAAGAAAAGATGGGACAATTGTCTATAAACAAGGAATGGTCTTCCTCTCTGGGTTGCAATGTCTAGTTGGTTGATAGGTTGGATAAACCCGTTTTAAAACTTAATTGATTGCAAAGGTGCTTCAGATTGTAACAGCAGCCCTCTTTTAAATAAATTTCATATATTTATTTTTAAACACAAGTACTGGCAAGTTGAAGTGTACACAAGTACACAGATGAAGTGAAGAACAGGTTTAAGGATTTAGATTTGGTGGATAGAGTGCCTAAAGAAGTGTGGGAGAGTTGGACACACTGAACGACTGAACAACAACAACTGGCAAACTGGGGGACGCCAACCCCCTTCTCAAAATCCCCCTCCCCTGTCCCTTCTTTTTTTTTAAAATCCCCCTCCAGACACAGCACGTAGACTTCAGGGGAAAAGATCCCATTCACACAGAAGTCATTCCACCACTTGGAACCAGGTGCTATATCAGGGTGAGGAAACTTTGTCCCATCAGAGGCTATTAGACTACATCTCCCATCAACCCCAGCCTGCTTCGCCAATGACAGGGGATGATGGAATTTGTAGTCAATCTCTAGATGGTCAGTGGCTTCTCAACCCCTGTGCTATATAAATGAAAAATATTATTATTATCATCAATGTAACTGTTTTAGCGTGTAATTATCTTTTAAAAAATATATTTTTATTAGTTTTCCAAATTGTTACAAATCAAACTAAATTATTTAATTTAATATAATTTCTTTTTTTAAAAAATCAGGTTTCCTGCTCCTGTTGCGAACATATATCCATCAATTCCTCATGTAGCCACATCATCTCTTCTTTAATATGCACTTCATCCTTTACTTGTTGTCCTTTCTTACAGCAAGCCATTATTTCCTCCTCACAAGCAGCACCTTTGTTATTTCTTATAAATATAAAATCCATTTCACATGTGTCCTCCTTCATAAACCTTGTTGTCTCAGACCTGGTGTGCTGGGAGAGTTGATTATTATCTTCCTTTGTTCAGTCTTTCCAGTGTTTACAAGATCACATTCCAACTTCCACTGTTCAACACTTGTGTACAGGCTGCGGAGCATGCAATCATTATCACCCACCAATGTTTCCTCACTCCCCCAGCTCGCCTTCCTTTATCCTGAGTGTCACCTGTCTTGATCTTGGCCGCAGACATCCATGGGAGATGAAGGATTAGTCAAACTGACAGAAATATGTCCTGACTCTTTGCCAAGAGACTGAAGGAAACGTCTCACCTTGAGAACCTTCACCTCGAAAACACCTGAAGCGAGACACCTCTCATCCTGCAGTGGATTTATAGCCCTGATGAGCAGGGGTGGCTTAAGGTCACCCACTCCCCTGGCTGGTCTAGGGCAGTTTTACATTTGATTTATATACCAGCACACATCCCTTAGTAACATGCTCAGAGAACACAGCTGTGAAATGAGTGAAATGAACCTCTTGATGTGAGCGAGTGAAAAAGAGCAATTGTCCATATTGGATTTGCAGTGTTTAGTTGAGGTTGTTTGCCTCTTTTAAAAAATGTGTGGAATGGCTTTCTGATGCTTCCTGCAGTGTTGGAATTACTCCCTCTGCAACTTACAGTACCAGTTCGGTTAGGTTAAGGACACAAGAAGAGCTTGCTGGATCATCAGGCCAATGGCCCATCTAGTCCAGCATCCTGTTCTCACCATGGCCAACCAGATGCCTGTGGGAAACCAGCAAGCAGGATTCAATCATAACAGCACTTTATCCCTACATGGAAACCACTGTCATAAAGGGAAGGGTATTGGACTACCAGCTTGGAGACCAGCATTCAAATTTCCACTCCGCCATGAAATTGAGTGACCTTGGCCTTGTCTTTTGCCCTAACCTACCACAGGGACTGAGGCGGATTTAGGGGAGCGCAAGCAGTTCAGTCACACGGGACACAGAGCCTTGGGGGCACTGCAGGGGATGCTGCAACTACGATTTAGAATGGAGCATGAGGGGGGGTGCCGAATTTTGGCATTGCACAGGGTGCCGCTGAAATTTGAGACCCCAGGGTCTGCCAGTATCAAAGGGTTGGTGTGAGGATAAAATGGAGGTGGGAAAAGAGAATTGTGTATGCCAACTTGACCTCCTGGAAGGAAAAGTGAAATATAAATGTAATAATGTATTAAAAAGTATGGAATAATTAAATAAACCCTGAAGTCCACACACAGATTGCTACCCATGGTTATTGAACCAGTGGATATTTTCTACATGTACATAAATTGGGAAATGTGGCTTCATAACATATTATTGGGGAGTACTTGGCCTGGGAATTTTTAGAAAGCAAAAAAAAAAAAAACCTGTGATTTTTAAACAGTTAGTGTACAGTGGTACCTCTGGTTACGAATGATTCTGGTTACAATTACAAACGCTTCAGGTTATGAGCTCCGCTAACCCGGAAGTAGCTGCTCCTGGTTGCAAACTTTGCCCCAGGATGCGAACGGAAATTGCGCGCCTCTGGCAAGCGTGCAGCGGGAGGCCCCATTAGTGAAAGCACGCCTCAGGATAAAAACGGTTTCAGCTTCAGAACGGACCTCCGGAACAAATTAAGTTTGTAACCAGAGCAGAGGTACCACTGTAATTGGTGAGTTTGGACCAGCTACACCAAAAATTGGGTAAAGTCACACCAAAGTCACATTTGGGTCCACCATCTTGATTCAAAACCATGCTTGGTACCCAAACATCAATGAAGACCCCCACCTTGGGAACCCTTGTGCCAAGTTTGACTCCGATATCTCAAGAAGCAGCCAAACCTATGCCAAAAGACAGATGAAGTCATGCTGAAGTCACATTCTGGTCCACCATCTGATTTTAAAAGGTGACCAGCATCCAAACATGGATAAAATCTGCCACTCCACCTCATGAAACCTCTGTGCCGAGTTTGGTGACCATGTCACAAGAGGCATTTGAAAGCATAGAAAATGGACAATCCGTTTTCCAAAATATATCGTAGATGCATGCCATGTAGACATTTATTTATTCCATAAAACTTATTTCCTGCTTGGTTGTAAGGGGGGGGGGGAAACCCACAAAACTCAAAGCTTTTACATACCTGTACAGTAAACACTTGCGTGACTGTGACATGTAACAAACCACATGTGCTTTTGCACTTTTTTTTCAGCTCTGGCAGGTGGAAAAAAGGATAAAGTAGCTTAAATGAAGATTTTATAAAGCTTGGTTCAGGAAAGCACAAAATATTGCAACTTTGGTTTAAAGGTAAAAACAACAACACGATTACCTCCACCTTACAAAGCCCGGTCCTCCTGGCACCTATAAGAGAAATGGCATTTTAACCACTGCATCTCTTTTGTGAACTGTGCTCCTTTGATCTTCATGAAACCAACCTTATCAAAAGACCCACATTATTGCATTGTGTCAATCAGAGCTGCCCCCATACCAGGAAATGAACATCTCTGTCAACTTGTACAAACCAGTCTGGCCACTCTCTCATTACAGCTGCCTTACACTCAGCCACGTGAGACTGTACATTCCACCCGGGTGTATGCAATTATGGTGCTTGGCTTAAGCACCACTGTCTGGTCCTTTGTGTACTAAAACCAGACATTCGTTCTTGATCTAGTAGCTTCTCCTTCTAAATGCCCTTCCCTTCATACCTTTTTTTCTGGGGGCGGGGGGGGGGGAGGTTCTCAAAGCAGCCATCAGAATTAGGGTGGCCAGTTGAAAACGAGGACAGGGTTTCTGCACCTTTAATGTGTCAAAGAGTGAATCTGAGCTTGCGGAACAAACTACACACCCAATCAGGCTCCTCCCTCATCTATCATCTATCAGCAACTATTTCACCAGGCTATTAGGAGAGAGAAGTGGCAATGCAGGGACTCTCTGTCAGCTCTGATGAATGGCCAGAAACTTTTGGCTTCCTTTTCTCCTTGAAATCTTGCAGTTCTGGCTGATCATTATAAGAACTCTGAATTTAAGAACAAGAGCTTGAGTTGGGTTTTTCTTTCCTCCTCCCTCCAAATCCCTTTTCCTTTTCTGTGGCGCATTGTAGATTGTTGCAGGGATGTGTTCATCAATACAGTCGTACCTTGGTTGTCGGACAGAATCCATTCCGGAAGTCCGTTCGACTTCTGAAAACGTTCGGCAACCAAGGCGCGGTTTCTGATTAGCTGCAGGAGCTTCCTGCATTGCAATTGGAAGCCGCGTCAGATGTTCTACTTCCAAATAACATTCGCAAACCTGAATACTCACTTCCAGGTTTGCGGAGTTCGGGAGCCGAAACATTCAACTCTCAACGGCGTTCAGCTTCTAAAGTATGACTGCATTCGTAAGAAATTCGCAAAGCTTTGTTTTCATATTTTTTTCTGAAGGGTAGGATAAAAATGCTGTGAGCAAACAAACAATTGAAGGAATTAGGGCCTCATTTTCACCTGGCCACACACACTGTCCTGGGATTGCTGTGGTCTCCTCCACACACACACACACACAACCATAGCCTCCACTCAGCAGATTTTGTGCTGGATGCATACCCTGGTCATGACGCCATTGATTTCAATAGGACTAAAGTGTGTGTGACTTAAATTAAAAGGTAAAGGGACCCCTGACCGTTAGGTCCAGTTGCAGATGACTCTGGGGTTGCGGCGCTCATCTCGCTTTATTGGCCAAGGGAGCCGGTGTACAGCTTCCGGGTCATGTGGCCAGCATGACTAAGCCACTTCTGGTGAACAAGAGCAGCTTCCCATTAGTATGGATCAAATCCAGCCTCTTTTAAGATTGTAGCTTCAGGCATGTCACTATCTCAGCCTCAGTGTCCCATCTTCAATACAGGGATAATTATATTGACCATACAGCATTGTTACAACAGGTATTACTGATATAATTAATGGAAGCAGCTTGAACATTTAAAAATCATTAGCAGTAATAGTAGAATCATAGAATTTTAGAGTTGGAAGGAACCAAAAGCATTATCTAGTTCAACCCCCTGTAATGCAGAAATCTTTCTGCCCAACATGGGGCTTGAACCAGTGACCTTGAGATTAAGAGACTCATGTTCTACCAACTGAGCTATTTAGTTTCCTATTTAGCAGTGTGGCTATGTTACAGGGATGCTTTCTTATAAGACTTTCTTCTCATTCCATAAAGATCATTCTGGTTACTCATGTTTCTTATAGTGCCAAAAGTTATACATTGGAAGGATCCCAGAAAATGATTAAGAAAGAGTCACAAGGACCAGCCCACTCTTAGTTCCTTCCTTGTGCAAATAAAAACTATGTTCAAGTCCCAACACTGAACATTCTGTGTAGTTTTAGCAGCTTTTTTGCAGCAGCGACAGTAGTAGGTACAATCTTGGGAGCTGAGTCATGCCTCCTGGAGCCAATTAGGGCAAAATTTGTTTCCCCTGAGGGGCTGGCTTTTCAGCCGAACTCTGCTGTTTATTGCTTCATAGTGTTAGTGTAGCAGGGTATATGTGTGAATGTTTGTTGGTGGTTATCTTTGCTAGGTGAGAGTACCCTCAGAGAGCTGATTCCAGTGATACACTGCTCTGCTTACATGCTGAAGATGTTAAAGGGGCCGCATGTGGTTCCGTCCTGTATGCAACCAAACTGCATCAGCATTCACATGCATCAGGGGTGGGGGAGCTTTCTAGCCTGAGGGCCACATTGCCTTATGGGAAACCTTCCAAAAGCCACACTGCCAGTAGTGGGCAGGCCAGAGGATGCAGTAATCTATGGTTTTGAAACCTCAGGGTTGGCCTTTTGCAATGCCCTTTACACTGGGCTGCCTTTGAAAATGGTATGTAAGTTTCAATTAGTGCAGAATGTGGATACTTGATGGATGACAGGCTGTTCTGCCAAGGGGCAGGGTTCTTTTGGGATCTGGATCCAATGAACACACCAATGGAAGAAGAACAAATATGCTTTTATTTCTAGATACAATCAGCAGCAGACAAATGTAGCATACCTGATAAAAGCCCAAGCACAATCTCCTCTTCTGCCGCCCGGGGCCCCAAAGGAGCAGCGAGAGAGACCCCTCACACCAGGAAACCCCCAGTACCTGGTCTGTGGCGAAGCCCAATCGGTCCCCTCCATTCCTTCGTTTATACTGTATAGTTAACTTAATAGGTTTGATTGATTCCACCTGGCTATCAGGTACCATTCCCGACTGGTCAGGCACCTGGGTGTGGCTTGGCTAAGGTCATAGGCAGCTGAAGGTGTTCTCAACTAATTGTCTCTTCCTCACCAGCAACTTTACTTTGCTAATTTCAAGACTGAGGATGGAAAAGGGAGGAGGATATGCAACCTGACTCCTCGTGATTACAAAGATCTTCCGCGAGTTTCCACTACACAGGCATCATATACTATAGCACCAATTCTGTTACAACTACACTGGCTGCCGATTATGCTTCCAAATCCAACTCAAAATGCTGGATTTGAACTATAGAGCTCTTTAGCACTCAGGACATCCAGGGTCACCTTTCCCACTATGAATTGACGTGGACCATTAGACCTTCTTTGGAGGCCCTTCTCCAGCCCCTTTCGCTGAGGGATGCTCAAAGGGTGGTGATGAGGGAGACGGCCTTTTCAGCTGCGGGGTGCACTCCCTAGCGAGGGTTGCCTGGTACCTTTGTTGACATCTTTTCAATTCCAGATAAAGCAGTGTCAGATTTAGGGCAGTGTGAGCAGTTCCCCTACACAAGGCGCTAAGCTGAAGGGGCACAAAATGGAGAAGATCCATGATTGAGAAAATCCATTTAGGAGTGCCAAATTTTGGCTTCGCTCAGGGTGCAATATTACCAAAGATGACCAAAGTTGGCACATGGCAAAAGGCTGTTCCCAAGCATTTGATAGACAAAGATTATGTAGTTATTAGTTTGCTGGCAAATTTCCAGTGGCTGTTATGGGGCTTGCTTGTTCTGTTTTTATGGTATTATGTATATATAATTATGCTTTTAATATACTGCAAGTCACTCGGAGACTGTTGAGTAACAAGTGACTAACCAGTCTAATAAATACATTATTATTATCTGTTGTTGTTTTCCCAATGAAGAACTTTTAGACTTGAAGGCCCATACTTGTGAATGTTGTTAGTGTGGGGGCAGAGAGCAGAGGATATTAATTTCCAACTCAAATGCACACCTAAGGTAGCCTTTTTCATTCCATTTACAGACCCAGGAAATGCAGGGGGAAATTCAACAATTTAAACATGCGGGACACATTGAGGGGACGCTGCAAACATGAGGAATTCAATGTTGGACTGTTATGATCATTATGTCAAGTGCAAGCATTTCTGCTTGCCTTATGGAATTATTATTTAAAATTTTATATTGCCCTTCATCTGAGGACCAAAGAGCAGTTTACAATATAAAGGTAATACTCTCGGTTCTCCTTTCCTCTCCCTGCATATAGGACTGAGCTACACAGCTGCAAATAAAAAACATTTTAAATGTGTTGTAAAGTGCAATATACAAATGTGACACTAGATGGCAACAGTGAGTTATGTCAAATTCAATGCATTTTTCAAAACTTTTTTTTAAAAGCATTTTCACAGCATTTTTTATGTGTATAGATTCCACCATAGTTTGGGGAGTTCTCCTAATTCCCCCCCCCCATCAGCCAATTTTAAGAGGCAAATGGTGGAGGGGGGGGGGAACCCTGTTACGTTAGCAACTAGTGCAACTATTTAGTTGAATCCAGCCCAGAAATGTTATTGAACAAAAGGTTCTCCTTTCTGCAATGATTAGTAGAGAACATAGGATTCCGCCTTATGTGACATCCCAACATCTCAGCATTGTCCCCTTGATCTGGCAGCAGCTTTCCAGGGTCTGAAGTGGAGGTCATTTTCACCACCTGCTACCTGATCTTGTTACCGGGCTACAGAGCTACAACTACAGACCAATATCACAGGGGCAGGCAATGTGATAATTCTGGGTCCATAGGCAGTGATATTAAGAGTGGAAATGGGCTTCTTTGTGACTCCTTTGCTCCCCATGACTCACAGTTGTGTTGGCTTTCTGCACCATCATGGGAAATTATGAAATGAAAAGGGACAGGCAGTTGGGTTGAGAAGCAATGTCATTCACTGGGTGTGTGTGTGTGTGTTTTTCTTTCCTTCTGTTGTTCAAGGCAGGTTCTTGTGTGAAACAGCAAATACAGTTCAAGAGAGCCTCTATATAAGCTGTTATTTTCTCCAGGTACACAGCTAGTAGATTGGGTTTGTTATCACCTGATGTAATGGCTCACAGAAAACCAATAAGAGTCGTGAAGATCTAATAACTCCTTGGTTCACCCAATTTCTTCTTTAAAAAAGAAATTTACAGTAACATGATAAGCAAAGACTTCGTTATTGATTGTGCAACATATGTGTTAGGGAAAGGGAGGGGTTGCATAGATTATCAGATGATGGATCAGTATCCTATCAATGTGTCCATCTAAAGATATACTACCTTAAACACACATACACACACACACACACACAGAGAGAGAGAGAGAGAGAGAGAGAGAGAGAGAGAGAGATGTACAACAAGTTGATGGTATAGCAGATGAATAGCCTTCAAAGCTAAATACACAACAACCTAGCTTCACACTTCATCTGATCCTATCATCATTCTACACTCATTGGTCAGGGATTAATTACTTCAAAATCCCCTTGGGCTAGTGCAACTCAAGGATCAATCAGCAGAGGGAATCTACAATGGGAATCTACAGAGCTACTATTCCACTAAGCAGAGTTGGAAGATTGCTGTGGATGACAAGCGGAACAAGAACATTATTATCACTTTCCAACAGGAACAGGAAACACCTGTATCCACCCAAATGCAATTAAGTCCAGGGCCACCTAGTGACTAAAGCTTGTAATGGCACTATCCACCCAGGATCCTATGCTCATTTATCAGTCAGTTCCATACTACATCTGACGACAGCATGTTTTGCCTTTAAGAAAGGTGGCTAAAATTAAATAGCCTACATTTAACACAGTCAATAAAGAGTTCCAGATGATTGACTCTCCTCTACTCCACAACCAGTCATGGCACACTAACGGGAATATATAATCCCCAGAAAGGGAAGACAGGTCTGAAACAGAAAAATCATGCAGCATTTTCTGCATCACACTGCCTCCGTGTCTAGACAACTAGGAAGCCACAAGTGGAAATGATGGTGGAAAACTATGAACTATGAGGGAGGGAGAGGTAGGCTGATTTGCAAGACCCACTGTGGATCATTGTGGGACAATTGTAAGTTGCTTTAAGCTGTTTTTAATATTGTGTTGTCATGTTGTGTTTCAATGTTGTAACCTGCCCTGGGATTTGAGGGAGAAGGGATGGTAATAAATAAAACAACAACAACAATGGTCGCCAAATTGTGGGACAAGTGCTGTTGTGGCTATTTGGTGCTCATCGGAGCCCCCCAAAAGTGGACTCAGGACAGCAGCATCAGCAGATGTGGGTCCTTGAAAGCTGCCTGTGCATGCCACCTGCTGGCACCAGGCCTGCAGAATCAGTGACAGATGGGGACCAGTGTTCTTTTGATAGATTGCTGCCATTGTTTCCCCAGGGCTCTTGGGTATCATCCACAAGAGACAGCAGATAAACAGGTGTAGCAGTGCCCAGCATAGAATTTGCTGTGTGGGGCAAGATGTCTTTGTTTCTCCTGTGCCATGGTGAGCATGAGTTACCATGTAAGAACAAATAGGTTTGCAATCCCATTTCTGTGTGATGCTGTTACAAATTAGGGCACTTCCAGATGAACTGTTTATGAAGCACTTATTCTGATTTGTTTGCAGGGAGGTTAGATGACATTGTGTCAAAGCAAGTGTTACCCCACACTTTTCAGTGCACTTTCCCACCAACTCCTCCCCCAATATTTGGGGGGTTTTCTGCACAAGATGACCCCATCAACTATTATTGTGCAACCTGAATTTTCTGGCATGTGATTAAATCCCACTTAAAAATAGTAACGCTCTGACAGCACCCTTGTTCCAGCTCTCATACTGTTCAATTAAGAACAGTGTCTGTCAATGATTGACAGTAGATCTTAGATGCCTTAACCTTAGACACCTTCTCATCTTAGACAGCACTCATCTTTGAAATCACCAGGGGGCACACACAATGAAGATATGTGCCAATGGGACTCCTCCGCAGCAATACCTCATCAGGAATGAGGGTCTGTATGCTGCCCTAAGGCCTTGCCATAAGAGCAGTAGCAAAAGTATTCAAGGGTGGGAGAAAGACTATCTCAGTAGCTCTGTGCCCTCCTGCCCCTTCCCCCAGTTAGAGCTGCTGCAAAAATGAACCACATAGATTTGAATCACAGCATAGCACCGTTCTATTCTGCCTTGGTCAGACAACACCTGGAATACTGTGTCCAGTTCTGGGTGCCACAATTTTAGAAGGATATTGACAAGCTGGAATGTGTGCAGAGGAGGGCGACCAAATGACTGAGGGTCTGAAAACCAAGTCTTATGAGGAATGGCTGAATGACCTGGGTATGTTCAGTGTGGAAAAGAGGAGACTGAGAGGATAAATTATGACCATCTTCAAATATCTAAAGATGGAGCAAGCTAGCTTGTTTTCTCCTGTTCTGCGGGGTAGGTCCCAAACCAATGGATTCAAGTTGCAAGAAAGGAGATTCCAACTACCGGTAAACATAAGGAAGCACTTTTTGACAGTAACAGCTATTCAGCTGTGGAACAGATTCCCTCAGAAGGTGGGGGACCCTCCTTCCTAGGAGGTTTTTAAACAGAGGTTGGACGGCCATCTGTCATGGATGCTTTAGTTGAGATTCCTGCGCTGCAGGGGGTTGGACTAGAAGACCCTTGGGATCCCTTCCAACTATACCATTCTATGATTCTAACTAAATTTGGGGTCCTAAAGGCTGCATGTGTCATATGAGGATAGCACAGAGTCTTCTTGACATTCATTGCTCTGCACACCTTTGCCTCTGTCCCCACTCATCATTGGCCTGTGGCCCCTGGTTGAATAAAAGGAAACGCAGCCCTGAAGCTGAAAAAGATTCCCCACTCCTCTCTTAAAGCCTAATAGATGTCTTGCAGCATGAGCTTTAATGGACTAGAGCCCGTTTAGTCAGATGCATGGACTCCATGGAAACTCACACAAAAATAAATTGAATCATCTTAATGTATCTCAACTCCTTTTATTGCTTTTTGCTGTCACAGACTAATATAGCTACCCATTCTGAAATACACCCCATTTTCAGGGTTAGCACCAACTTATCAGCAATAAAATAAAATAAAATATATAGAGTATGCAAAGTGTGTTTCCTTCTGTCGGTGTGCACAGATATAGCCTTATCCTATGCGCCACTTACTTGACTTGAACATTAACTCCCACTGAGTTCAATGACGATTTCTCCCAAGTTAATATTCATCAGAGTCCAACATTAGAATTAGAAGGCGCAGTTTCTGGGTCAGGAAGCTTGACTTCTAAATCCAGGCAGCTTTGAGTCCCATCATCTCATTTTTTTTTTACAAATTTAATGCTGGCAACATGCAAACTAGGTTACTAGATCAGAAATCAAATGGCAATGTAATGCCATACAGAGAGAGATTGTTAAAACAAAGCCCTGTCATTATGAACATAGGAAATGTGAATCCTTGAGGCAGGCAAACAGCACTAGTCGCAGGGAGGAAAGGGGGCTGGGGAAGACAGCTGGAAACTCCTTAAACCGTGGATTAATAAATAATAGTACAACAGATTATTCAGGCTTTGCTGGAAGGAAAAACATGCATTTATAATATTCCGCACAAGGTTGTGATCTGCCTCAATAGCTCAGTTGCATTCCGTGAAACCTAAGAGCAACTGCTCTGTTTAGATTTCAATTCAGCGTTAGCCTTAAGGCTCTGGATGAGTTACAATGTACTTAAAAACCAACAAACCAAAATAAAATCATTGCATACTATGTGCCCACATGCAAAGTGGTTCCCCATGTTTAATCTCTTTTCCTCTCACAACAACTTTAGCCCTAATCCATCAGGAAGTCCTCTTGCACAAGCCCTGCTGAAAATCAAGGAGGGCAGGCCACATTTGCAGCAGCACTTTGTACTAGGGAGGCTCTGGGTAAAACTAAAGCGGCAAGTCTATGCACACTTACCCTGGTGTAAGTCCCTTTGAACTCAGTAGACTTTACTTGCAAGGAGCCAGGCTTTATCAGAATTATAAATGCTATGTGTGGTTATAATTAAGAATACTTAGTATTTACACTGAATGCAAAAGCAAGTTGCTTTGCAGATATTCTCGCAACAGTCCTGCAAGGTAGGTCAATATTATTATTCCTATCTCGCAGATGGAGTGCTTAAGGCTAAGAAAAGTGACCTGCCTAAGGCATTCTAGTGAGTTCATGATTCAAACTGAGGACTTGCAGCTTTGTGGTTTGGTCTCTGGGGTGAATGACAAACCAGATCTCTGAAATACATCCCACCGAGATCACTTTTCTCAGAGAGAAGCACATCAAATAAGCTATGCAAAGGAAAAGGTATGCTACATTGGTACGCATGGCTAAGGGCTAAACTGCCACAGTCCCTTTATTATCACCAGCCAAAATATCACAACACAGTGAGCAAGCCTTTGAGTCCCCCAGAGATCTTCATCAGGCTGGGTGTTATGCAAGGGGGCATGCTATTGAAGCAATAATGTTTGCATTGGTTTGTTTGTTTAATTTAGAAAGGTCATTTTTGTTACAGAGCATTATAGAACTATAGTTCTATAGTTACAGAATTACAGAACTTCTGTATAAAAATCAAATGGGGAACAGCTCGGTTGGTAGAGCATGAGATTCTTAATCTCAGGGTGGGTTTGAGCATTCCTGCATTGCAGGGGGTTGGACTAAATGGCCCTTGTGGTCCCTTCCAACTCTACAGTTCTATGATTCTTACCTATGGCTCTCCAGAAGTTGTTAAACTCCAACTCCCAGCATCCCCAATAGCATCACCAACTGTCAAGGAGCATAGGAGTTGTAGTCCAATCACATCTGGAAGTTCCCAGGTTGCCTATACCTGTTAGAGAACTTTTAAAGAGGCATGGCTGTGGAGGCATGAATTCACCACACACATAACTGGCAGAAAACCTCTATTTCACTCATGGGGACTTCAGTATAAACGAGTATTGGGGGGGGGGGGTCAGGCTTCACAGCTGCCATCCTAGGCATACTTCCCTAGAAATGAACCCATCAGTGGGATTTACTTCCGAGTAAACGGACCTGGGCTGCTTGGTTGCAGCTTAGCCCATCGCGCAAGAAGGGGGAACAACTGGGAACCAGGGCCGTCCACCCCACAAGGCAAGCCGAGATCGTGTCTGCGTAATTATTGGCGCTGCGGAACATCGAAGCCTGTTCAGATGATCAGATCCCTGCCTAAAACTCCATCATCCCCCTCGAGCCAAGCCTTCTCCAAGCGCTGGCCGAGCCGGAAAAAAGACACCCACGACGTCAGTTCGCTGCTTGCAGACGTCACGCCTTTGCTCACAACTACGCCATACCCTCTGCAACTCAACTCCCCCGGCAGGCAGGCAGAGCCATCGCGGGCTCCATTTTTTGTTGTTCCTGTCACCTCTTTTAGAAAAACTAAGCGGGTGGATGATCCTCGGTGGTGATGATGATGATGATGGAGGTGGAGGCGAGGAGGAGGAGGCAGCTAGCGAAGGAAGGCGGGGGAGTCCCCCTCCCTCCTTAAAAGCTGCTTCCGGCCCCGCTGCCATATTCCTTTTTTGGAAGGGGGAGGAGGAAAAAGAAGCCTTGAGAGAGAGAGAGAAATGAAATATAAAACAAGCTGTCGAGGCTGAGGGTGGTGGCAGCCGCTGCGTTAGGAGACTCCCAAAGCGTAGCAAGTCGACGCCAGGGTGCCCGGTGCCACGGGGACGGGCCTAAGGAGTGGCGCTGGTGGCGACGAAGCTTTGGATTCCTCTCTCGGATCCCTTGCTGGATGCTTCTGCTGCTGCCGGAGAAGAGCTTGAGGGATCTCTGGCGCGAGTTGGGGGCGGAGAGAAAGGAGACGGTGTCGGAGGCGCAGGCGGGCGTGTACCTCGGCTGCTGACCTCACTTCTCGAAATCGCTCCAAGTTCACCATCCCTCTCCAGCCATTTGCTGATCTCCAGCCTTCTGCACACCGGGAAAGGGAGCTGTGGGGCAAAAGGGATCAGGAGACCGGCTCTGTTAAGCCGCACGCCTCTCGCTCGGTCTGGAAAGAGAGCGCGAGCGCGAGCGCTTGCGACGCGCGCACGCACACACACACACACGCGCACCCTCCCTCCCATTCACTGGCTCGCACCACACAAAGCGAGCGCCCTGGTTTCTCTTCCATCGCGGGTCTTTCCACGCTATATGGGCGAGCGGAACTCCTAAACGCACCGGCTGGCCAGCGCCTCAGCTCTCCGGCTCCTGCCTTTGCGCGCCGTCTCGCCTCTCTGCGATCCCGCCCCCCGCCCGCCTTTTTTTTTTAACCGGAGCCATCGATTCATTTGTTTGCTCCCTGCTTGGCCCCGCTGAAGATCTGGCCGGTTCCCGTGCTTGGGAGGAGGAGGAGGAGGAGACGGGGCGAAGGAAGGAAGCAAGCCAGGCGTCTCCATCTGGCCCCCGCGGTTCTCTCTTGCCACTGGGAGACTTGAAAGAGAGAGGAAATAAAAGGAAGGTAAGTGACTGCCGGGTGCTGCGGGGAGGGGATTGGACTGCTGTGCTTAATATCCCGGCGTCTCCGGCTCTCTAGCCGGGCGTGATCTTGACTAACTAAGCCTTGGTTGCAACTGACTAAGCGAGCTTTGTTAATATCCTGTTCTTGGAGAAAGGAGGAGAGGAGGAGGGAGACCGCACGCGAAAATCAAAGCCGCAGGACCAGCAAACGTTATTGCTGCTCCCCCTGAACCCCTCGATTTCTTTTTATAAAGGCAGCAGTCATTCCCTGCGAGTGTGGCACAGATGGAGGTCTTTTTCGTTTTTGTTTTTTAAAGGAGGCAACGAAAGGTGTCTCCTGATATGAGTTGTTGTGATGGTTCTGCTTGCTCGGTTTGGGCTTTTGTTTGGGGAGGGGCGCGTGGAAGGGCGAAACCGCCCGGAAAGGAAGCGAAGAGTCTTTCCCCGGATCGTGTTGTGCGCGACTTGGTTCCGATGCACTTTCTTTTGTTATGATTCTCCGTCTGCTTCGGCGGGCATGATGCGCCGCTCGCTCCCCAATCTAGGACTGTACTTCCTCCCCCCCCCCAACACTCCCACTCTTGTAGTATATGTTCAACCCAATCTCTTGGGCAAAGGAATAAGGTGGAGTAGAGGGGTAATCTGGGAAGTGTATCTAGGCCAAAATATGAAATATTTATCATGCCCGCTTCGATGGTTTTTCCAGTCCAGCTCCTTTTATTTTTTAATTTGCTATAGGGGGGCGAGAGTACGAGTGCTTGTGTTTATGTTGTGGTAGTATCGTTCTGGGAGCACGCCTACAACGCCTCTCTTTAACCTGGTCACGCCTTAAAACTGGTGGCAGCCTGGCAGGATTTAATCTTGTGCAAAATTGGGGAGCTACTTAATTAACTAATGGGGCGATCGCCGCCTCGTAACTTCTCGCTGCTGCTTTTATTGTGTGTGTGCGCGCGCGCGCGGCGTGAAGCCGGCGGATGCAATGTGAGGCAACCCAGTTTATTGTCACATAAAGGCGACGTCCGTCACTCTCCAGGAGCGGAGGTTGGGCAATCTTCCCGAAGACCTTTAAGTGAGAAGGGCAAAACGGTGTGTGTGTGCGCGCGCGCGCGCGCTACTCTGAAAAATTGCAAAGAATTCGAGAGGGGAGCAGAGTTAACTCTTTAGTAGCTGCCAGAGAAAAGAGCAAACTGGTATGTTCTGTACTGGTGGAGAGAGGATGTCCTCTGTAGTTTTTTGTCACTACCGGTAGCAAGGCTTCAGGTGCCCTTGTTGTTCTCTTGGGGGCTTTTATGTCCAGTAAAGTTGTGTGTTCTCCCGCTGCAGGATCTTCTTCTCCCTTCAAACTTGCTTGGAGTGCAATGCATGGAGTTTCCAGTGCAAATCAGGACAACTTTCTGTCCATTTTATCTCTTGTCACAAACTCACCGGGTGACCTTAGTCAAGTCCCTTGCTTGTCTCAGCAGGCATGTGGAGAAGATCCTAGACTAAGCTTTACAGGGTTTGTTTGAAGTCCTGCTTTGACATGATGTTACGGGAAGTGCTTCACACCCGTGGAATGTGCAGCATAAATGCTACGGGTGAATATAATGAAGGGTCCTTTGGATTAAGGCTTGGGCAACCTCCTCCTCCTCTTTGCAGCCTCTGGGAACCCATGTAAAGCCTCACCTGAAGGCCAGGGAACTCCTGGCATGTGAGATGGCATGTGGGGAAGAGAGCTGCAGCGGAAAGAGTGGTGGGGAATAGCAAGATCTGGTTGGAAGCAAATGCACTCAAGCAAGCTCAAATCCAAACCAATGTTTTTGGGTGACTTACATGCTGGTACTTGCTGTGTGCATGTGAAATACACAATAGGGAGGAGGAAGAATGTCTTGATGGATCTCTGCTCTGATTAGGGTCATCCAACACCCTCCTTCCAACAACAGTCCACCAGATGTCCCTGGGAAGCTTAGAAGCAGAGCATGAAGGCCACAGATCGCCTCCTGTTGTGTGTCTGCAGCGCCTGGCATTCAGTGGAATATAACATTGTTAATACTGTTATCGCTATTAATCATCATCATTATTAAACCTAGTAGTCACTTGTCACCTGAATGGTCTCCAACTAACTAAGCATTGAAGAACATATATTGAAATACTTTATAAAGTTTTTTTAAAAAAATATCATATAGATCATTGACATTCCATTCAGCTTATAAAAAACAGCCCTGCCAGTAACAGTGATAACAGCATTGACAACACACTAACAAAAAACCCAGACAAAATGATACTCTGACAGATAAAAAACAAAACTCAAACACTGATATGCACCCTTCCCTAGCCCAGAAGGCAGCCATCTCCATCCAGGATATATATATTTAAAATCTCCCTACCCCCAGCCAGAAGTCTTGGCCACAAGTTCAGCAGCTGCCAGTCAGCGGGGTATGGGTCCTCCAAGGATGATTTGGTGCTTCTCCTTTCCTTGCAAGGAGAGCAGCAGTAAATGCAGAGCAGGGAGAGATGGCAAAAGTTTACCTGTTCTGCAGTCTTTCTGGCTGCTGCTCCTTTCCTCTCATTGTTGGGGGCCCAGACTGGTATGACATACTGCAGTCACCAACTCTGTGGCCGTGGGCCCAAGGCATCTGCTAAAACTTTCATTGATGTTCCTGGCATCATCTGGAGGGCCACTGGTTCGCTTAGCCCCGATCTATACTCCCCCCCCCCCCCGGAGCAAGTGGCACATAGGAATCCGCCTTATACCATTGATCAGTATTGCCTACAGAGTTATCAGTCAGGACATTCCCAGTCCTACCCAGAATTGCCAGGGGTTGAACCTCAGACCTTCTGCATGTAAAGCAGATGCTGTACCACTGAGCTACAGCATTCCCCAAGGGCCATGGCCATAAATCATGACAGTGAATTCCACAAGGTAATTATGGAATGTGTGTAGAATAATTTTCCTTTTTGCCTGTCCTGAATTTGCTGCCAATCCACTTCTGATGCAGTGTCAACAGCCCCACATCCAGCATATGGGAAAGAACTGAAAGCTAGGAGTGCTTTTTTTTTTAAACAAACAAACAAACAGGAATAAACATACAAATTAGAGTGACAAGACTCCTTGGAGACTTCCACATTTTGGGGGTGGCATAAGGCTAAGCCCCTATAATTTTTACACTACCCATTGCAATGAATCTTTAGTCCCTTTTTTAAGGTGCCACAGGGCTTCTTCTTACCTGTCCTGCTGCCATTCCATGATAGACATGAGAGTTTCCAACACCAAGGACTGACTCACATGCATGAACACACCTTCCGGGGTCTGATCCTGCTCTTAATCTGGCTCACAGATGAGTATGTCTATTGGCTTTTTTTGACAAGCATTGCGCTTCATGGGTTTGTAGGCCTAGCTTCAGAGGCTGGCAAGGTTGGGCATTTGCCAGGGTGCAAGATCCAGAAGAGCGTCCACATCCCTTCCCATTTTTACTTCACTCAAAGTATCCAGGAAGTGGAAACCTATGATAGTTTTCAGTTTGCATGCCTTCCCTCTTCCAGGCTAGGGAGACCTATTAAGGGTGCCATGCCTGAGAGTCTTCAGAATCCTGGAAGTGCCATTGGGCAATTGTTAAGAAGAGGGGGCTTGTCCATCAAGATGAATGGGATATCTAGCCCCCCCCCCCCGCTGTCTGCCTCCTTACTTTCCACCAATCCAGGGGTGGCATAGCTATCAGTCTCCTCCTCCTCAGTCTCAGTGTTGCATTTGAAGAACTCAGCAGGGAGGAGGATAATACCAGAATTAGCTGGTCCTGTCTCTCATTGGCTCTGGTGCCACCTACTGTTGACCTCCCAGCCTTTTGCACCACTGGTGGGTTGCAGCCATCACTGTTGTCAAGTAAGATGAAAACCCTGCCATGTCTAATCAGTGAGGGCTCTATGGGAGTCATGACTTGTTTGCCAAGGAGTATGTATTGGTGAACTCCTTAAGTTTTTTTTCTCTCTCTCTCTCTCAAAAAGAAAGAGGAAAAAGCATAGGCCACAGCTGTCCCATTATGAGATGAGTGATTAGCAGCAATGGCCAACTACTCTGATGGTTTTCCAGGACACTTGAAAGGCAAGTGAAAATGACTCGTGGTGAAGCATCTCTTCCAGCTATAATGAGTCAGGGAGTGCTGGTTCCTTCCTTTCAGTTTTAAACCAAGCTAGCTGGACCATAAAAAAGAAGGCTGATCGCCGAAGAATTGATGCTTTTGAATTATGGTGCTGGAGGAGACTCTTGAGAGTCCCATGGACTGCAAAAAGATCAAATTTATCCATCCTTAAAGAAATCAGCCCTGAGTGCTCACTGGAAGGGCAGATCCTGAAGTTGAGGCTCCAGTACTTTGGCCACCTCATGAGAAGAGAAGACTCCCTGGAAAAGACCCTGATGTTGGGAAAGATGGAGGGCACAAGGAGAAGGGGATGAGAGGATGAGATGGTTGGACAGTGTTCTCGAAGCGACTGGCATGAGTTTGGCCAAACTGCGGGAGGCAGTGGAGGATAGGGGTGCCTGGTGTGCTCTGGTCCATGGGGTCACGAAGAGTCGGACACGACTGAACGACACAACAACAACAACAACAGCTCTTTCATAGCTCTTCTTAGGGACATTCTGTTGCCAGCAGGGAACTGTACTAATAATCCTAATACACACTATTGTGACATAGCGTGCTTTTCAGTAGACAAGAGCAGGAGTGGGGAATTTGTGGCCCTCCAGATCATAGAATCATAGAATTGTATAGATTGAAGGGACCCTGAGGATCATCTAGTCCAACCCCCTGCAATGCAGGAATATGCAGCTGTTCCTTACGAGCATCAAACCTGCAACCTTGGCATTAACAGCACCATCCCTGATCTGGAGCATGTCCTGCCATGGTAGGATACTCTTCACTTGACTTGAATTATTTCTCTTCTTTCAAAACCATATGGGATAAGGCTTATCGACATCTTCCAAGGCAAACCCTTCCATTGTTCAACTGATTGGTTTTAAAGGGGGGGGGGAAACTTAGATTGAGAGGCAATACAAATCACAGATATAATTAGAATATGTTTGCCGCTGTTGTTAGAAAGTATTACTAGTTGGCCTCTTTTGAGTAGATCTAGAGATCAGTTCTTCCATTTTTGGGTGGGGAAAGTGAAGACAGATGGATATCTAATATGAAATGAAACTGGCTTAACAGCAGGGAAATGATTCACTTTTTCTGCGCTGAAGAATTCTGTAAGCATGTTGACTATTGTTTTGGTAGTCTGAATCCTAGCTGTACATCTTAGACCCATAAAACTGTCATGTAAATTAAAAGCCAGGTTAATGATGGATAGTGGTTGGCATAATTGCATGCTTCCTGGTCCATACTTTACCAGAGATGAGCGCACACCTAGGTGCATGTGCATCTTCAGTCTGGAATAGATGTGAAAGTGATTCTTCAAAAATGGAACATGTGGAACAGGAAGTTATTTGTCCCAGTCAAAACAGTTTTCATTCCGAGCATTCTAGAAACACCGGTTTCTTCAGTAACAAAGTTGGGTGCTGTTTAGGAATGCTAAAATATGTTGCAAACCACTTGTTTGAGGTTGAAAATCCTGTGAAATATTATTCTGAGATGGAACTTGGAAGTAACAGGTCATTGGAAAGTCACTGGTGACTTGCTCATGGGTGAAGTCTGGAATTCCCCTCCATCAAGGGATGACCTGGCAGTTGCCTAGAGGTACCCATTGAAAACAATGAATCACATTTCCTAGTTATCACTATTCACATCTTCTCTTGAACAGGAAGGGATAATGCATACACACACACACACACACCACTGGGTATTAAATGTAAATCATTTGGGGGCTCAAAAGCAGCGTTCGAAACTCCCACTGTTCTAGGCACATTTTGCAACATGGAATTTCATTAGCGCGAGCAGTTCCTGAGCTCTGGGCGCATCCTGCGCCTAAGATTTTGGATTAAAACTGCAGAGCGGAAGGAAAGGAGGACCTTTTTCTGCCTCCCCACATCCAGCTACTCTCTGAAGACTGGAGAAGAGACCCTCTTAAGAATATTAGGGGGGGTGGGCAGGGGAAGGACTAGACCGTGTGAAAAATGAACATAATATTTTAGCTGCAGTTCGTTCATTTTCAGCTTTGTATTCTCGTTATTAAAAAGTGTGCCCAGACATTCCGTTGTTGCGCTCATAGCCTAGGTTTAAGGTGCCATTTAGCTCCCAGCTTTCATATCTCAGTTTCTAACACAGCTCGAAAGAACAGGTACAAAAAGGAATGCACACATTTCCCTAGATAAAGAAGGAAATGAGCAGCTTATGTGTTCTATTGTTCTAGGACTAGATGAGGTCTGAAATGATGCTTCAGTCCTAAATGTGTGTCTCTGTGTGTGGGAGTGGCTCTGAGCAGTTTGTTGTGTTTGACATGTAGCTTTTCAGCATCTTCCTAGCTAACAGACCCAGTCCAGATGTTGTGCATCCTTTTGGACCAGAATGCAGCCTGCTGATCAACTCTCCTATCTTTCAGTTTTATGCTCATCTAATGTTACTGGTAGAAGGGTCTGGAGGGTCCCCTCCAGACATCCTTTTTATTGTGTGTTCATGATGGCATTAGGGTGGTTCTGTGCAATCCCACTTTCCATATTCCATTGGTTTTGGGGCGGTCTTAACTGTTTTCTTTCCAGACTGTGCATGTCCCAAGCTTTCTGCTGAAATCTTGGGCTTGTTTTCTCTTGTCCTGCTTTTGTTGCACCATAGTGCAAGAGTGCCCTTCCAGATGCAGTAACATTAGGAAAGCATTGCAGAACAACTAATACAGAGGAAATATGTGTGGATGGTCCAGTATAAACCCACCATAGGGACACAGGTAGTGCTGTGGAGTAAACCACTGAGACTCTTGGGCTTGCTGACTGGAAGGTCGGCCGTTCGAATCCCCGCAACGGAGTGAGCTCCCTTTGCTCTGTCCCAGCTTCTGCCAACCTAGAAGTTTGAAAGCACACCAGTGCAAGTAGATAAATAGGTACCGCTGTGGCAGGAAGGTAAATGGCATTTCCGTGCACTCTGGCACTTGTCACGGTCCTCTGTGCGCCAATAGCACCACATGTTGACCACATGACCCAGAAAGCTGTCTGTAGACTAAAGCTCCCTTGGCCTAAAAGCGAGATGAGCGCTGCACCCGCTAGTCGCCTTTGACTGGACTTAACCACCCAGGGGTCCTTTACCTTTCCTAAACCCACCATTAATGTGCTATTATTGTGCCAATGACATATATTTGTGCAAAAAAAAAAATTGTGGGGGGGAAGGGGCCTAAGGAAGGAAGTGCAGTGGAGAACATCTGGAATTGCAGCGATTTTACCGTAACTAGATTTATCAGGTGGACAAGTGATTCTGAGTTCTGCCTGCCTGAGTCTGTGCAATCTGTAGGAGTAAGTGCTGTTGTGCAGTGCCCATTCATTTGTGCTGGAAAACTGCCCTGGTGCATTTTGTGTGAGGGGATTAGATTGTCTTTCTTGGTCATTCGTGAAACCCTAGGTTGAGTACTTACTGTTGCTTCGCTAATGAGCACCAATCTTTTTGGGAGGAGTACACAAGCTGAGTTCCCTGAAGTGACCTGATTTAATCCAGCTGCCTCTGTTTCCTTTGATAGACTTCTAAAGAAACACACACGCTATTTTTAAAGCCACTTCTACTAATGACTACACTTTAAATTTTATTTCTGGCATGAATTTAGGAAATTTGAACGGCTATCTAAAGATCTATTGTTTCCTGCGCTGCCTACTTTACAGCTCAGTTTGTAGCTGGTGCTTTAATATCTGGTGGGCAATCTCAGATGACCTCACTTCCTCAACGCTTCTGGCCTCTTGTTGCACAGCCTAGCTGGAAAGCCTTCTGATGATCTCCTGCTTCAGCTGGTGTTAAAACCCTTCACAGGTTTCCTTGAAAAGTCGCCACCTCTCTTCAGATTCCTCTAAGCTAGTGGCTCTAGTCCAGCGTGTGTATTTAAAATGAGCTATTTGGAACTGCTTGCTAGAATGAGTTAGTCAGAAAGCTTGTGGGTTCGAAGCCATCTCCCTGACACTGAGTTTTTATTACATGCAGGGTGTTTTTGCACCGGGTGAGCTTTCAGACATGCAGCGCTTCACTTGTATCTTGAACTGGCGCGTTGCAGATTCACAATTTTATGTTGCTGGTTTGATAAATTGGTCTTGGTGACGTTGAGGCCTGAAGATATGGTGGTGCTTCTGACTGGAGAGGTGACTTCTCTCATCCTTTCGTGATTTGATGGTCAGTGATATTAATAAAGCAGCCTTCTCTAAACTGGTATTCTGTAGAAGTTTTGGGCTATAACTCCCATCAGCGCCAACCAGTGTGTTCCCCACTCCATATTTACAGGTAATGGAGACTTGGAACCCTGTGATGCAACCTTCAAAGCATTCAAAGAACCGAAAGTCTAGTGAACCCCCCTCCACCACCACCTCACCATGGCAATTCCACAATAAATGCCTCCTTTGGAAGTACTGTACCCTAGGTGTGTGTAAGGAGATCTGTTTAACACTGCAAAGCAACTTGAAAAGCCAATCCTAAATTGTAAGCAACATTTCAAGGGAGGGGACCCCATCTGTTTGGATCTGCTGTAGCTTCTTCCATCTCTTGAAATGCACATTGCTAATCAATTAGCCTCTGTGTGGTGTATTGGTTAGGAGTGGAGAGCCAGTGTGGTGTAGTGGTTAGGAGTGGTAGACTCGTAATCTGGGGAACCGGGTTCGTGTCTCCGCTCCTCCACATGCAGCTGCTGGGTGACCTTGGGCTAGTCACACTTCTTTGAAGTCTCTCAGCCTCACTCACCTCACAGAGTGTTTGTTGTGGGGGAGGAAGGGAAAGGAGAATGTTAGCCGCTTTGAGACTCCTTCGGGTAGTGATAAAGCAGTATATCAAATCCAAACTCTTCTTCTTTCCACCTGCCTTGCCCCATCCTCTGGCCCTAGGAGTCCTCATAAGGGAGCTGTTTCTGAAGGGAGAACTGTGAGGGGAGAGACTCCATCAGGCAAGGCCTCTTTCCACCTGCCTTGCCCCACCCTCTAGCCTCTGCTTCTCAATTTGTATTGTATTATTTTATGTATTGTGGCTTGCCGTTGTTTTATTGATTATAGTTTAGAAAATTATTTATTATAACTGCTGAGTGGATTTCTGTTTAACTTTTATATGTTGTTATTATTATTTAATACTATTCTAATGATTGTTGAATGATACTATTTTGATATAGGTTACCTATTTTAAAGTTATGTTTTGTTATCACATTTTTGTATTGCATTAGATTGTTATAAGATGTATATTTTTTGTTTCCTCAGCTTGTAAACCGCCTTGAGTATTGTAAGATAGAAAGACGGTATACAAATTAAAGATGATGATGATGATGATGAATTAATTTTGCTGGGGGGCAGAGGGTAGTTCTAGGAGCTAATTCACACATCTAGGGCTGGTTCACAAATACTTCCTAGCCTAAGTGATGTAATGTTGTCCACTTTTTGGGATTTCACAGATGATTTGGAGATGCTTTGCTGAACTGGTCCTGCCATGTAGGAGCATAGATTCATACCCTAATGCTTAGCTCTGTGGGAGCGTCTTGAAATGGTCTGCGCTCGACTGCTGCCTAGTCCATTTCTGTAATGGATGTCCTTTTGTTTTGAAGGATTAATATAATGATCCATATTCATCTTTGCTCTAAACACAATTAATGCCTCGCATTTTGAATTATTATGGCACCATATGGCAAGCCACCCAACACCATAATGTCCCCTAATCTTCAGATTTTTGCTTAGCAACCTTAAAGATCAGGCCATTGTTGCCGTTCAGAGTCTCACCAGTGTGCTTTGTTATCCATTGCTAAATGAGGTATGTACTGTACTTGAGGAAAACTACAAACAAATCAAACTGTGGTCGTGTGATCCGAAGTGTGATCGTAGCATAAGACAAGGAAGTGGGAAGTTTTGAGATCTAATTCTGTCTCTGATGTGCATTCCCCTTAGGAAATTTATTCAAACCTCTGTTGTCATCAACTTCCCCTTTAGTAATATGAAGTTGAGATTTAGTGTATCTCGATTTGTGGAAATGTTTTTGAAAAATTGGCTTCCAAGAGTGCTGTTTGTGATGCTCCAAATGTACAGCTATTGGTAGGACTAGAGATGTGAAGGACTAGAAAAGAACTGGAAAAATTCAGAAAAAACCTGTTTCCCCCCGTTTTTTTCCTGAAGCCTTTTTTGTTTTTTTCCCGAAAAATTGAAAAAATTGAAAATAGATTATGGGATGTTTTATTTTAACATGATGAATAAAATATTTTAAGATAAGGGGTTCAAATATTTTATAAATCATTTCTAAAAAAATATGTATGGTATCAGAATATTCTAATTTCTGTGAGGACAAGCAAGTCCTAGGTTACAAACTGAACTCTCCAATGCAAGAACAAGATACATTTCTTCCTTTAGGAAGTGCTGTTGTCACCAGAAAAGAAAAATGTTTCAGTTTTGTTTTTGCATGCATGTGGTATGCATTGGTTCTGCTCCTCTTCACTAGACCTCAAAGCACTGGAAGAAAATATAGAGCAACAAAAAGGGCCTGAAAGTATATACTTACTGCTCAGAAAACGATTCTGATTAAATTTCATGCCCATTCATTGAAACTTAGTCCCACTTCCTTCTTCAGTTCTTTTTATGAGAATGTTTTTTTAAAAAAAATACTGTGGAGAGGAAATATGAATAATTGTTACTTCTGGATTTTTAAAAATTGTTTTGTGGAGTTTTTTTGTTCCACATAAAAGTAGTAAACAGGTCAGGAGATTGTTGCTCCATTTGTTACAAATACAAATAAATATTATTTTAAAAGTAAATTCTGTTTGTAATAATTGTTTGGATACACTATATTTTAATATGCTGGTTGTGATAAGTTTATGCCCATTAAAATTGTCCATAGTTATATTTTATGTTTCTAAAGTAACAGAATGACTTTCAATCTGGAAAAGGAAAAAGAAGTGCTAATGTAGCTTTTAAATTTTTTTCTCGAAAACTTCCATTTTTTTCTGGAAAAAAAAACCCAGGAAAAAACTTCCGAGCTTCAAAATTTCCGGAAATTTTACATCTCTAGGTAGGACTAACAGCTATTTGCCTGGTTACCTAAAGCAAGCAACAGTCTCCTGGGTAACAAGACAAGGAAGCCATAGCTGGGTTATTCCAACATGCTCTAAGATGGTGCTAATTTTGAAAACCTTAGGAAGCTTCAGCTGGTCCAAAATGCAACCACAATGATGTTGTTGGGTATGCACACTTATCACATTCCACCAACATCTGCACTGATTACCAGTTTGCTTCTGGGCACAAAGTTTTGGTGACTGTCTTTTATCAAAGACCTAAATAGCTTCAGTTCAGGACACCTTGGATCATCCTGCCTGCTCCCTAAGATCAGAAAGAGAGGTCCTTCTCCTTTTCTCACCTAGGATGAGGATGTATTTGAATGAGACGAGAGAGTGAGCCGCCTTGGTGTCTCCACCTATATTATGGAACACCTTGCTCCACAAAGTACAGTTGGCTCCTGTGCTGTTTTTTTGCTGGTTGTCAAATACTGCATTATTTCAGCAGGTTCTCGTCGTATGTGGCGGATAATGTCCCCCCCCCCTTAGTTTTAATTGCTGATCCTGCCTCCTTGGCTGATAGTTTAATGTTTTTGTTTATATGAAATTGCCATTTAAAACGTTGGGGAGCCAAGGGCCACATTCCCTTCTGGAAAATCTTTCAAGGGCCATGTTTCAGTGGTGGGTGGGGTCAGAGGCAAAGGTGGGCGGAGCAAGACATGTAAATGCTTTCTTTTGCTCATTGGCCAGTTTCTGCACATACTTGCACAGACCTCCCCTAAGGTTTGCCCCCCCCCAAAAAAAGTGTCTGTGTTTAGGGATTGATTCCTGTAATTCTCTGGCCACCAAAATTATTTCAAGGGCACAATGGTGCAGCACAGCAGGTTTTTGAAAGTCAGGCCTGATTGAGATTGGCTAAATTTCATAACACTTTGAAGGAACGTTTTCTCATCTTCTGTCTTCAGAATTGTAATCAAACTCTTAGGAACATAGGAGCAGCAGCCTTATACATAGCCAGACAGTTGGTCCATCTAGCTCCCTACTGTCTACACCAGGGCTAGCCAACAAGATGCCCTACAGATGATGTTGGACTTCCAACTCCCTTCACCCCAGCCAGTGCGGCCAATGGCCAGAAATTATAGGAGCTGGAGACCCAACAACATCTGAAGAGCATCATGCTGCCACTCCAGGTCGACAATGACTGGCAGTGGCTCTCTAGGATTTCAGACAATAGTTTCTCTTAGCCCTTCCTGGCAAGGGTGGGGGTTGAACCCAAGCCCTTCTCTGTGCAAAGCAGATGCTCTGAAAATGAGCTACAGCCCCCCCTCCAATTCTTAACCAGGTGAACTTGCATAAAAAACCCCACCATTCATCACAAGTCATTAGGTGAATCTGCACCATTATGGTCCTGCAGCTTTAGCCTTGCCCTCGTGGTGGTTTGAAGCAATCTTATCGTGCATTGTCAGTAGCGCATGCCAGTAATGGGCGAGGCCATACCTGGCTTATGCCTCACCATGTTGCTCATGACAAACTACTTCCCCCCACTATGTTGCTAAACTCATGAAATACAAATAATGTTTGCTTTGGGCTAGTCATTCTGATGTTGAGGTTCGGTCCACTTTTTTCATCTCGTCGGCTACTGTGAGAACAGGATGTTGGGCTAGATGGGCCATTGGTCTAATCCAGCAGACTTTCCTTATGTTCTTATGCCAAAATTGCTGGATCCGAAACAGACATCAGAAGCGGTGGGAGCCCTAAATCTCTCACTTTCCTTCCTTGGGCATGGCACATGGATGTCCTTAAGAGTTGCAGAACCCAAAGGAGAGGGATATAAATTTCTTATCAGAGCCATCTGGGCTGCCTTAGGAGTGATGCTGGAAGGCAGTTGCAAATAAAAAGAACAGCATGCATTGTAATCACCGCCTGGAGAAGTTCTGTTCTGCGTTTCTGTCTTCCAGATTGTGCATAGGCTTCAGGTGCCTGCAGATTGCTGTTGCAGTCATCATCTGCTCGGTGGGTGGCCTCTCGGGTTCTTGGGAAGCTGCTGTCAGGATTGCTTGAGAGGCACCCCAGTCAGATGAATTGTGGGGAGCCAAGGGAGACGGGGTGGAGTTGCAAGGAAAACCTGGGAAAGGATATTTCTTGAGCACCAGCTTTTGAGTGCAACACTGTGCACTTGCTGGGAGGCGGCAGCAGGGCAGCAAAATCTTGAGTGCCTGCTGGACCTGATTCTCAGCATAATGCAGGGGTAGGCAACCTAAGACCCGTGGGCCGGATGCGGCCCAATCGCCTTCTCAATCTGGCCCATTGAAATTAATGGACACGACTAACTTACAGGTATGGTACATTAACTTCATCTGGTCTAGTCTGTAAGTTAGTCGTGTCCATTAATTTCAATGGGTCTGCTCTGAGTAGGGCTAGCATCTCAGCTACAAAGTGGGAAGCCCCTAGTCTGAACCAGGGATCAGCAACTTAAGGCTCATGGGCCGGTAGCAGCCCATGGGGCTTGTCTATCTGGCCCATAGCAACCCCTGCTGCCGCCCGCTCTTACTGGCGCAGCGTGGGGACTGACTTCTGGGTTGATGGTGCCTGTGCATGGGCGCTACCCTGACCCACCCGGATGTGTGCCAGAAATAGTGTATGCGCACACGTGCGGGATGGAGAAGCGCCCGTGTGCATGTGCACACGCTATTTCCAGCGCATGTCTGGGTTAGAGGAGCGCCGGAAATCGCGTGTGCGCACGGGCACTCCTCCAACCTGGAAGAGTGCTTGTGCGCACATGCTCCGGCCCATCCTCTGACAGACGGAGCGTGGACTGGTCCATCGTCCGGTAAGCTTGCCGACCCCTGGTCTAAACTGTGCTTCTGCTATGAGCAGGTAGCTTCAGGCAGTGCATGAATTACAGGAAGGGATATCTTTTTGTTATAGTGCCCCCTCAGCTGCTGCTTCAGAAAGTGACAAAGTATTATTTGTGCCCCGCCCCCATTCCTGCTCAAGAGCTACTCTGCCTGGGCCTTTGCACCATGCACTGCGATGGAGGGCAGCCAAGTCTTCTCTACTGGTCAAGAGCCTAAGAGTGGAGGTGTCTTGGGTCAAATTTGGCACAGTGTTAGAAACTGAGATATGAAAGCTAGGAGCTAAATGGCACCTTCAACCTAGGTTATGGACACGACAATGGAGTGTCTAGGTGTGCTTTTTATAACAAGAATACAAAGCTGAAAATGAAGTGTAGTCAAAATATTACGTTCATTTTTCACATGGTTTAGTCCTCATCTGAAGACTGCAAAAAACAAAACTATACTTCCCCTGCCTGCCCGCCTCCCTAATATTCTTATGAGGGTCCCTTCTGCTGTCTTCAGAGAGTGGCTGGAAGTGGGGAGGCAGAAAAAGGTTCTCATTTCCTTCTCGCAGTGGCAGTTTTAATCTGAAATCTTAGGCACAGTACCGCACCCAGAGCTCGTATGAATGAAATTCCCTTTTGCAAAACTTGCCTAGAACAATGGGAGTTTCGAACGCTGGTGTGGCACATATCTACATGCAAGGCATATGTTCATAACTCTTGGTTACAACCCCCACTCCACCCTACCCTAGGCTTTCCAACCTTCCGCACTTCATTTTCTGTGTTGGATATGCTGGCTTATTATTTAAACTCTGCACAGCCTCAAACTGGGCACCTGGAAATCTCCCAGGGCAACCAGACCACTGGGGTCAGCCAAAGCCATTTTGCTACCTGAGATGGAGCAGAAAATGGCACCAACCCTCCCAAAGTCACGGTGGATAGTACCCAAGGCCAGGCTTGTTAGCTGAGGCATG